>NC_084795.1:124092200-124768200 GCF_963169125.1 Humulus lupulus
ATCGACCAAGAAACACCTTCAAGAGTTGTACAAGTTCGGAAAAATCTTGGAGCTAAAAGGAAGAAGGAGTTGGTCAAATTTTTGAGGAAAAACCTGGACGTCTTCGCCTGGTCGGATGAAGATGTGGTGGGATTAGTCCGAGTACAATAATGCATACTTGAACTTGGACAAGAATGTGGATACAAAGTCCCAAAAATGAAGGATTTTGGGGAAAGTACGGTCGGAAGCATTAGAAGAAAGCAGCTCGCCTACTTTAATGCAGATTTATCAGGGAAGCAAAATACCTGATCTGAATTGCTAACCTTCTTCTGGTCCTAAAGCCAAACGTTAAGTGGAAAACTTGCATTGATTTCTCCGATCTCAACAAGCCTTGTCCTAAGGCCTGTTTCCCATTACCTAGAATTGACTAGTTGGTAGATGCTACTGCCCATCACGAGCTCATGTCTTTCATGGATGCTTATTCTGGATATAACCAAATCACGATGAACCCTACAGACCAAGAGCATACAAGCTTCAAGACTGAGCATAACATATACTGCTACAAATTTTTGCCATTCGGGTTGAAGAATGTCGGTGCTACGTATCAATGGTTAGTCAAAAAAATGTTCGCTAACCAGATCGGGAGAAACATAGAGGTGTATGTCGATGACATGATCGTTAAATCAAAGACTACCAGTAACCATGTATCTGACGTGGAAGAATGTTTTGGCGTACTAAGGAGGCATGACATCAAGTTAAATCCCCAGAAGTGCACTTTCGGAGTTTTGTCGGGAAAGTTTCTAGGGTTTATAGTCAACACAAGGGGGATAAAGGAAAATCCAGGGAAAATTAGATTGTTGTTGGAAATTCCTTCGCCTAGGTCGCGCAAGAAAGTACAAAGTTTAACCAAAAAATTGGCGGCCCTCAACCGCTTCATTTCAAAATCCAATGACAAGTGTCTAGCTGAACCCCCCATACTATCAAAATCATTGTCTGGGGAATGTTTGTTATCGTATCCGGCTGTGAAGGAAAATGCAGTCAGTGTTGTGTTAGCTCAAAAGGAAAATTAGGCAAAAAAACCAGTGTATTATGTAAGTAATAGACTTCTCGGAGCTGAATCCCAGTATCCATTAATAAAAAAGCTTGCGTTGTGTCTTATTTTGGCTTCAAGGAAGCTCAGACCATAGTTTCAATCCCACACTATCCATGTAACGACCCAAATTCGCTAATAAGGCTTAAGGGCCTTGATTAGCGTGCCAGGAGGGCATGATGGGATTTATGTGTGATTCTAATTATTTAAATGCATGGTTATGATTTAAAGCATGTTATATGACTATTTGTTTATCTGAGATGCATGACTATGTAAGTTAGTGTGCATGTAGGCCCGGATCGTGTTAGAAGGGCATAATTGTAATTTGGCCATGATTGGGCGTAACTGTATTGATATGTGTTGATTGTTGAGGCCACAGTGGTATGTGGATGTATCTGTGCTTTGTGACTCGAGGCGATCCCAGTGGGCAGGCTAGCGGAAAGTGATGACAAGAATTTATACCCGGCTCGGGGCGAGCCTGGGGGTACGAACAGGAATTCAGAGAAATAGATTGAGATTTATTTTGATGATGGGGGATAATTATTTGGTGATTTATCAGGTAGTGGGAAGCAACGGGAAAATATTAGAGACACTTGAGGATTAGCGGGAATTGGGTGAATGACTAAAATGGCCCTACTTGAACAAAAGGATTTAGAATTTATAGGGAGGGCGTTTTGGTCATTTGGCTTTTGGAGATAGGTTTTTATAAGGCTTTATAGAGAGAGGGAATGCTGAAAGAAAAAGAAAAGAAAGAAGAAGGAAAGAAAGAAAAGAGAGAAAACAGGGGGGGTTTTCTCAAGGAACGGTTTGTGCGTTCTTGCACCGTTCCTCTCCGTTTTTCTTGGGGAAAAGCTTTGAGGGAGAGCAAGGATAGGCTGAGCATCAAGGATCTTGGGTTAGACTTGAAGATTTGGCAAGAACACATCAATGTTTGAGGTAAGTTTTAGAGATTTTCGGTTTTAAGGGTTTTGATGGTTTGAGCTGTGTTTTGAGCTGGATTGATGAGAATCTCAGGGGATTTCTGGGCAAGCTTTGAGGGAGAGCAAGCTAAGGAGGCCTAGGGTTGAATCAAGGTCGAAATTTGCAGCAATGGTATGATTTCTAAGACTTTAACTTTGTGGTTTGCTTGAATTTCTGGTTTAGGGTTGTTCATGGTAGATTTTGAGATTTGGGATAAATGATCTTGGGATTTGAGGATTTGGGATGCTTGGGATGAATGGAGAGTGTTCATAAGCTTGATTTTGAGTTTGGTAAAGATTTGGGGAAGTTTGGTTTGAGATTGGGTGAAAGAAATCGCAGAAATGCGATATTGGGATTTCTGGGCTGCAACTAGCGCTACAGCGCTAGTCAGTGGGCGCTGTAGCGCTAGTCCCTGTTTCTGGAGGGGTGTTCTGCTTGTAGCGCTACAGAACCCTCTTTAGAGCGCTGTAGCGCTGCACTGTTCACAGAGGGGAATTTTTGAGTTTTGATGATGGATTTTGACCTAGGGTTCGGGGCTTGTTTCCGCCACTTTGTTTTGGGGATTTGGGACTTCCCGGGGGCTCGGGATTGGTCCCGAGGCTAGGTATTCGAACTTGGGGTTCGGTGTTGACTTTGACCTATGTTTGTGCCTAGGTGTGCGCTAAGGCTCGGGTGGGATCGTGCTCAAGGAGTCAGGTGATCTAAGCTATTGATTGGAAAGGTAAGAAAACTATAACACCCGAGGTTAGGGCATGGCCCCAGATTGTATTATGTGCAAATGTTTAAACCTTAAATGAATCATGATGTGTGTGAATGATTATTTCGAATGTACTATATGTGTGATTATGATGAAATGAGCGGCAAGGGCCGAGTACGGCGTAAGCCGGGGCAGCCGTGGGCCGAAAGTAACACCTAGCACATGGGATGCTATATTCAGGGTGGGACCCAAGGGATACATGAGTTATCCTCGCGGTGAGAACCGATACCCCAGGGCTTTGGTAAGGGTCCTGGGGCGGCATGGCCGTGTTTGCTTAGTCTAATGGTTGACTTGTTTATTTGTGGATTATCTGTTATGATAAACTGTATACATTGCATATGTTATGTTCTGCATGAGTTTTCTTGCTGGGCTTCGGCTCACGGGTGCTCTGTGTTGCAGGTAAGGGCAATGGCTAAGTCAACCAACCATGAGTACGGAGAGCGTGAAGCGACGCGTACATGTTCGGCCTGCCCGACTGCTTTGGTTGGGGGTTTATTCGAAAGTGGCTGTAATAATCTATGATTTTATGATTTCTTAACTGTAACCTTATTTCAAAAATGTAATTAGTTTCAAACCTTATTTTGGGATCCCAAATGTTTAATAATAGAAGTTTTAATGAAACGACGCCTTTTCAAAGATTACAGCCTTAACTTTTAATTAGTCACACTTTTGTTTCAAAACCTCGGTTAGCGAGTTCATTGCACACTGCTTTGTCTTAAAAACTCACTTAGTAACGGCTCTAAGGAAGTAGGGTGTTACAATCCACATCTTAACCAACCAACCTTTAAGGAAGGTTTTGCAAAATCCTGAAATGTCAGGACATCTACTAAAATAGGCCATTGAACTCAGCTAATTCAAAATATTATATATGTCGTGCACAACAATAAGAGAACCAGTGCATGAAATTGTGTAAAATATTTGTTGATGGGTCCTCTAATGAAAACGGATCGGGAGCTGGGATAATTTTAATCTCCCCTGAAGAGCATCAATTCCATGCAACTCTCAGGTTCGGATTCGAAGCATCAACAACGAAGCCGAATATGAGGCCTAATTGGCAAGGCTAAGGGTGGCGAAAGAGATAAAAGCAAAGACAATCCAATGTTCTAGTGACTCCCAGCTCGTAGTCACTCAGATATTGGGAGAATACCACGCTCACAGTATCAAGATGGCGGCCTACTTAGCCAAGGTTTAGGGCAAGTTATCTGAATTCGAGTTTAACTCAATTTAACAAGTACCCCGCGAGAAGAATTCCAATGACGATGCTTTGGCTCGACTTGCTACCACCAAAGAAGAAGATACACTAAATGTAGTTCCGGTGTAGTTCTTGGAAAGTCCGAGCATAATAGCAGAAACATTTGAGGTTGTAATGATTGACATTAAACCGACTTGGATGACCCCCATAATTGAGTATCTCACAACCGGAAAGTTACTTGGCGATCGAAAGGGTGCAAGAAATTTGCTATATCAAGCTCCTTGATATGTTATGGTTTAAGAAATTCTATATAGACGAGGGCATTCGCTACCTCTCCTACGGTGTGTTCTGCCCGAGGAAGCCCAGACTATCTTGCAAGAAATACGTGAAGGCTTCTGCGGAGACCATACTGGGGGGAAAACCTAGCTCTGAAGGTACTGAAACAAGGCTATTTTGGCCCACACTAACAAAGGACTCGATCTCATATGTGTAGAAATGTGACAAATGCCAACGCTTCGCCATAGTTGCCCGAGCAGCTCTCATTGAGCTAACCATTATCTCATCCCCTTGGTTGTTTGCATTATGGTGATTTGACTTGATTGGTTCTTTGCCAACATGAAAAGAAGGAGTTCGTTATGTTGTTGTTGCCATCGATTACTTCATAAAGTGGGTGGAGGCCATTCCTCTGGAAACCATCACCTCAAAGAGAGTCCTAGATTTTGTCGTAAAAAATATCATATGCCAATTTGGGCTCCCAAAAAAAATCGTGTATGACAATGGAACTCAGTTCGATAGTGATCTCTTCATAATCTTTTGTGAAATGTGTTACATAACCAAGAGTTTTTTGTCGATAGCATACCCGTAGGCTAATGGGCAAGTCAAGGCCATAAACAAGACCCTAAATGCGAGCTTAAAAAAATGATTAGATGAAGCTATGGGACTATGTCTTGAGCAGCTCCCGCAAGTACACTAGGCCTATAGAACCTCGCATCGAACCTCCACGGTACATACCCCTTTTTCTTTGACCTTTGGAAGAGAGGCAATGGTCCCAATTGAGGCATTGGTGATGAACCACAGACTAAAGACCTTTGATCGAGGTCAGAATCAAGAGCTACTCAGTGCATCCCTTGATCTAATCGAGGAAAAACGAGAAGTGTCATAATTGCAGCTCGCCCATTATCAGCAGAAAATCACTAATTACTTCAACTCGTTGGTAAAACGACATAGACTCGAACTAGGTGATTTGGTTATTCAGGCTGAACTGGGAAGGACCATATCAGATAGTGGAAATCTTGTGCATAGGGACCTTTAAGCTAGCCCAATTAAGTGGAGAAATATTTCCACAAACCTGGAATGCCCTACACCTTAAAAAGTACTATCAATAATTTGTTTGTCTTTAATGTTTATGGAGTTATTGTTTATGTAAGGCTTATCTATAAAATCCATTTCATTTTAATCACAAATGGATTATTACATAATCAATTTTGTTGTTTTATTATCGAGGGCTTACTTTGTAAAAGCAACCTAGAATATTTATAAGTTCTGGTTGCTTAGGGGCACATAACCGAAGAGAGCTATTTAAAGAGTTCAACGTATTCAGATGAAATCTAAAACTTAGAGTTTGGAAAAATTGATTATTCAACGGCTTTTTAAAGCTCGAATTTTCAAATTTTGAACATGAACTAAGATTGAGAAATTTCTAAAACAAAACCCCAGGAAATAACCAGGTGCGAGGCCTGATTCCTAACAGGTACAATGCTATTAAGCAGTCTAAAACCTTGGATACGACCAAGTCTGAGGCCTGATTCCTAACAGGTACAATGCTATTAAGCCGTCTAAAACCCCTGGATATGACCAAGTCTGAGGACTGATTCCTAACAGGTATAACGCAATTAGGCAAGAAAAATCTTGGATACAACTAAGATATTGACTAAAATTAGTTAGTCGAGCCATCAATAATCTATCCCTATCTAAAGACAACCCCTAAGATTTCGAGTGTACAAGAATCCAAGAATTCACAAGCATGAGAAAATAATAAACTAAGGGGAACAAGTTTAGATCACAAATTAAATATGTATTCTAAAGCACATAGTTATCTTGAGGAGAGAAAAAAAACCTCGATCTGAGCCCGAAGTCGATTGTGTTAATCCCTAGGGATTTAGTTACAAAATACAAAGTAACGAATGGGAATCATTGAAATCTGTTGAATCGCTCGGAGGTTGTCACTTCCTCTCCATACCCTTTAGCATCATCGGAAGCCTCGAACGTCTCAGAGGGTTCCTGTGAGAATCAAATCTTGAATTTGGCAAGATAAGGTTCCCAAAACCCTGGCTGCATGAAAGTGGAATTCTCGTCCTAGTTGAAAGCCTAGTACTGGTAAAGCATCTCCTCCATTTGATTCTATGACTCTGCAGTCTCTAATCTCACCTTTTCAGCCTCCTCTTTGGCTTTGGCCTCGACCTCGACAAGCTTCTTTTTGAGGCCTTCATTCTCGGCCTGCAGTTGGTCCTGTGGACGACTCACTTCCACAACCTGATTCTTATCAATTCGCTTGCCTTCTTGGGAAGTAGTCAGTGTAGCCTTTGCATACCACTCACTCTCTTGGGAGGCGACCAGGGTGGCTTGGAGCTCATCGTACCTAGTTCGAATCCAAGCAATTCCGCGGAGTTGAGCCAGGACAGGCTGAAAAAGGAAAAGGCAAGTTAGGGTTAGTAAAAAAAAAAAAAAAGAAACAAGAAAAGAAAAAGAAATTCTAGAAGAATGAAAGGGGATCACAGTGAGGTTCATTCCCATAGCGGACTCAAGAACATCTTCAGGAGTACGCTCCTCTATGGCCCTCAAAACCTTGACATTGGATCTATACGCATGGCCAACCATATGGCTTTCCATCTCGTATACAGTCCCCCGAAATGCTTCGGGGATCCTCTCTAGGTCGAGTGGCCATATTGGGATCAGAACAGTTGGGACTTGGGTGAAGGGAGCTTTGCCTTGGATTACTTGAGGAACCGAAGGAGGTACATGTCGAGGGAGAGGAGGAGCCTGGAGAACTGTGACTATTGTCACCGGGGTTAGGGGTTGAGTCTATTGTTGCTGCTCCTGAGTGGAGCAGCACCTTTGTCTTTGATAGGAGACCCAGTGGATGTTCCAATCTTGGAAGCAGGTTTCTTTGGCAAACTGGACCTTTTTACCATGGGCCCAGCTCCGGCCCCGCCATCCTTGAAGGCACCCCTTAGACCCGAGGCATCTAGCAAGTCCATCTCTTCACCTGAAAAGGAATGAGCAGAAGATTCATATACAAGGGATAGTTATTCAAAGTAATGTAAAGACAAGAACAAGAGCAACAACCCTACCCTCCGAGCTAGGGGAGGAATCTACAACGACCAGCTCGAGGTTATGAACCGGACTAGCTATAACCTCTAACTCCTAAACTACTAGAGGTGGGGCGAGTCTAGAATTATTACATCCTGCGTCCTAAGGGGTTCATGCTCTTCTTCAGAGCTAGACTCATCTACAAACTGTCTAAAGCTAGGAGAGAATACACCCTTACATAAGGAAGGCCATGTCCTACGGTTTGTCCCATTTTCCTAAAAAATGGAGGACCTAAAGTTGAGGGTGTGTCAACCACAATGGTGCATCTGGGGCAGCTATGGTCATAGTGTATCACCAGATGATCCTCACAATGAAGGATTGTTGTGTTCAAGTCCCGGTCAGTAGGATGGTGACTAACAAGCTAATGGGGATTGAAGTGAATTAGCCTAAAACTTGCAGCAACTCGATCTAGCTCTCTATATGGGTTACCTTGGCTGGAAGTGCCGGCTGCTGCCCCGGAGTCAGCTTGCCCTGGGTCAGGACCTTGATCATCTTCAAGAACTATCCTCTTGCGCACCAGCGGTGCCACATCCTCATCCTCCTCGGTGTCTTCAATGGCAGGCAAGACTTCGTGAGGATTTGAAAGCTCGGGAAGAACAGGAGGTGGACCTCGCAACCTGATAGCCAGCAGCAGGCCTTTGCGAGTTAGGTTGCAGGGCACCATGGTAGTATCACTCACTACCCTTCGGATGTCCTTCTCCTTCGAAGGAAACGAGACAATATCTCGTATTGACCCCGATGGGTCTCAGACCGCTCTGTCCTCTTGAATATAGTTGAATAAGAAACGAACTTAGTTAGAAGGATTAAACTAAAAAAAAATGAAATTGATAAGAGAGTTCGTATGCAGAATTTAGAAAATTAGAGACTTACGAGGGCGGTTGAAGTATCGATGATTACAATTTTTGAACCCACTTGATATAAAGAACTAGTCTTTATAGTCATTTGGGTGGTTGGGGAGGTCAATAATGGAAGCCGAGTTGGGGAAGCAAGAGAGGTAGTAAAAGGCGTCACCTCGCCCCTTCTGATTAGGACTAGCCTTGAGGTAGAAGACGTACATAATATATGTCGGGGTGGGGACCCTCCCATTTGTTTCTCAAAAAATAGATATTTTAACCCCGCCAAAAGTCGATACGAGTTTGGGGGGAGCTAGAACGGAGCCAGTTCGACGTAGTTCAAGAAATCTACGAAGTACGAGTCTAATGGGAGGAAAGCACCTGCCTTCAGGTGCTCGTCACTCCAAGCCCCAAAGTCATCTTGAAGAGGGGCACAACTCCGCTCTCCTTCCAATGGAGGTCGGGCAATAAGGCCATAAATTCCCATCTCGGTCCCATGGCTCAGCAGTATTTTATTCACTTTCCCATGCGACGTTATTTGGAATACGATGTGCTTGGCCTTGAAAAAAGTGTTAGGGTCGATAACAAGTTCCCTATCCACACCTGGACCGAAGTAAGGAATTAGAGCTTCAGACGTGATTTTCTTATCTTTATTCTTGTTCGGAGTAGAGGAGCTCGGGACATTTTTCTTTGGTGGGCCATGATCTAGCTCACCTGACGACAAAGCGACCTATTAGTGGCGACCTAAGACATTTACTAGTTATGGCGATAAAGGTACGAGGATCCGAGGGTTTGAGTGGTTTTCTTTTGGTTATTCAAAACTTACACAAGCTAAGTTATATCCTAACATCAACACGTGGTTCCACGCGTTGTCCTATGCCACGTGCCAAAGAGTTAATGAAAGAGGTCCATGAAGGCTTTTGTGGGGACCACGCTGGGGGGCAGAGCTTATCAATGAAAGTCCTAAGACAAGTGTACTTCTGGCCAACAATGAATGAAGATTCGATGAAATTTGTTCGAAAGTGCGAAAATTGCCAGAGATTCTCCAAGATTCCACGAGCAGCCCCTAATGAGCTAAAGCAGATGCGAAGTCCGTGGCCATTTGCAGTATGGGGAATAAACCTTATTGGATATTTGCCCAAAGGGAAAGGCGATGTCAAATACGCTGTGGTGGTTGTTGATTGCTTCAAAAAATGGGTCAAGGCTGAGACACTTACAACCATAACGACCAAGAAAGTGATGGATTTTGTGGTCAAGAATATTGTTTGTCGCTACGGATTGCCAAGAAAAATTGTCTCAGACAATGGCACGCAGTTCGATAGTGATCTGTTTACGGATTTTTGCGAGCAGCATGGAATTATCAAGAGCTTTTCTTCAGTTGCTCACCCTCAGGAAAATGGACAAGTCGAGGCAGTCAATAAAATGCTAAAGGATACTCTGAAGAAAAGGCTTGACGAAGCAAAGGGGACATGGCCAGAGCAATTGCTTGAAGTCCTCTGGTCGTACCAGACGTCTCATCGAACAGAAACAGGCAATACTCCATTCTCCTTGGCTTATGGGTATGAGGCTATGCTGCCTATTGAATTAGATCCGCCATCACATCGACGGATAGCGTACGACCAAGACGCTAACAGCCAGTTATTGATGGAGTCTTTGGATTTGGTCGATGAAAGACGCGAGCAAGCCCAACTTCGAGTAGCTGCTTACCAGCAAAAGTTCGCCCGGTATTTGAACTCTAAAGTACGAGAAAGGAAATTTAATGTGGGAGATCTCATACATAGAAAATTTTTCCTTAACACCCGCGACCAAGCCGCTGGAGTGCTCGGACCTAACTGGGAAGGCTCGTACCAAGTTGAAGAAGTCCTCCATCCAAGCACTTATAAACTTGCTCGCTTAAATGGAGATCTCATTCCTCGCTATTGGAATGGAGAACACCTGCGCAAGTACTATCAATAAATAATTCTTCTTAAAGAATTGGCTTGTATTAATTTTACTTTTTACAAGTTTATGAACAAGGGTTAGTCATTTTTATGACTGATCACTTATAAGTGTAAGATCATTTTATCGATCACTTGTACAGACATGATTTGTCCATTTATTACGAGAAATAAAAGGGATTGTGTGCAGCCAGTCAATCTTGCCAACTATTGTATTTATTACAAGTATTTGCTCAATGCGTGTGTTGTTTTGCTATATTTTCATTTTTACAAGTATTTATTCTGAGAAGAAATGTTCGAACAGGTCCTAGTCAAGGCAAGTGACCGAGGACCTAAAGCTCCTAAATCACTTAGGGGGCATATAATTTATCTAGCAAGCAAAGCATATCAAAAGGTATGTAAACACACGTGCAAAATAAGTGAAAGCATGCTAGGGTACTTAGAGTATTTTTTAAAAAATTTGTTATTTTTTAAATCAATCCAAAGTACTATGCTAAGTTTGGTCATGCAAATAGATGTTATAATAAAAATGCAAATATTATAATATCAAAAAGGAATCCCTTTACACCGCGAGAATTTACTACTCTGATGTAATTGTCTATTAAAAAGAAAAAAAAGCTACCCATGTAGCAATAAAGATAGAAAGTGTCTTTACATCATGACCCATGGGTCATGTATCTATAAGATAAAGTTAAAAGAAAAGCAAGAATACTACGAGGCAGGAGAGTCTTGAGGATTTCCCATGTCGAGAGTGGTTCCAGCTTCATTTTCTGCGCTGTCAATTCTCGTGGATAGGGAGATTTCTGGGGAGGCAGGAATGTTGGCTCTCTCTTCTTCCTCCAGGCGAACAGTGCACCGGGTTATTTTAGTTCACCTCAGGCGCTTAGAAAGATAATTGAAGTTGGCCCCATGATTGTGCTTCCAGAACTTATATAAGAAATCTAAGGTAGCTCCCCTATACCTCTCCAAATTGTTGGCATTAGTCTCCTCAAGCTCCTTGACACGCCCCTCCAGCTCCTCAGTCTCTTTTCTGCTTGCGATCAGCTCAGCCTCAAGTTGTTTGGCCTCTTGATAGTTAAGTTTAGCACACTCCCTAAACTTCTCTTTGTCTTCATTGGATTTGGCCAAAGCAGTCTAAAATTATTGAAGCTCTTCGGCAAGCTTGGAGTTTTGTTCGAGCAGTTCAGTTTTTTTCCCCTTGAGCACCTTGTCCTCCTCAGCATGTTTGGCATCAGATTCTTTGGTCTGGGTGACCAAAACCCCCGTGCAGCACCAGCCAGTAATTATAGTCAGTATTCCTTATGATCAGATAAAGAGATAAGATGATGACAGAAAATGACAAAGTAAAGTAAATAAAACTTGTCCTCCTCGGTTTATTATCTGATCGACCTCCATAGAGTCTCTGCCGATGATGGCCTCTCGGCTGCGTTTGTGCTTTGAGAGTTTGTATATTCTCTCTCTGGTCGCGGTTACTACGGTGCTTGTCAGGACATCTCCAGGTTGACCATGAGATGGCTGGTCGGCAGGTGCAGGAGGGATAGGATTCTGATCAGCTGGTGCTGGGGGAGACGGTTGGTCGAGTGGAGACGGAGGGGGCGTTGTTTCTTTGGAAGGAGCAGCTGCTGGAGGATCCTCAGTCTGGGTCTTTTTTGTCGAAGGAGTCTTGCTACTCTCTCCACGGTGTCACTTTCTCTTTCTCAAAGGAGCAGCAGGTGTGCTGTAGCAGTCAAATATATCTCCAAACGACATATCTACAAGTAAGGAAACATTGCGAGCAGTTAGACAATATGTATAGATGGAGTTAAAAAGGAGAATAAGTAAATTATTAGTAGAGTGCCCGAGCTATAACTATTGGTTGATACATTACTTACTGAACTACTGCTACACTCATTCACTGCCTGGAAGAAATATGAATTTAAATTGGGAGTGCACTTAAAGTTGCCGTCCCCATCAAATAAATGACAGGGAATGGGCAAACTATCTAAAAGTAAGAAGACAGTACCGTTCTTGTCTGAAAACTCATCGATGGGTGCAGGGGGTTCGAAAACTTTCTTTTTTCCCTTTCCCCTAGGGACAGGGGGAGCATCTGCTCGCGGGGTGCTAGAGGGTTCCCTGATTGTCACCCCATTTGTCCTCCTCCTTGGAGACTGTGACACGTCTTGATGCTTCTCGGGAACTTCTCCGCCAATGGCACTCCCCGCCGTTGACTCCCTCACATCTTGATAAGGTGCCAGAAGATCGACCAGCCTTAGATTGGCTTCAGTGACCAACTGTTTGACGCTTTTTTCTACGTCAGTCATGTTGGCCAGCGATGCTGCTCGAATCTCCATTTCTAGAGTAGGAGCTGGTCATTGCCATGGACCTGAAGAGTGCTAATTTTCTAAGGAGGATGTAGATAAAAGAAAAAGAAATAAGTGACCAGAGAATAAAGAAGTTACCTCCTTGGGTGAAGGCTAGGTTGGTAGCAACCAGATCAGTAGTTAAAAAGTACTCCTGGAAGTACTTTCCTACATTGGACTTGTAGGTAGTCTCACTCAGGAAGATGTGGGTCGATTCCTGGTGACAGAGATGAAAAAACCTCGTGTTGTCTTGGTTTGGGTTGGATTTAAGATTGAACAAGTAATTAATCTCATGAGGCGTAGGGACAGGCCACTTTTTACGGCTATAAAGGATATAGAGTGCAGAAAGCATTCTATACCCGTTTGGAGTTATTTGGAAAGGAGCAATCCCAAAATAATTGGCCACTCCCTGGAGAAAAGGATGAAGAGGCAAGATTGCTCCTGCCTCAATATGATACCTCGATCAGGCACTGAAGGCGCAGTCAGGCAGGTTTGCACGCTAGTCATTGGTGAGTTTGAATAAAGTTACTCCTGAGATAATTGGTCAGCATCCTAGTAGTAATATTGCTAGGGGGTGCAACGTACCATTCGACATCTGGTTGAAGGAGTCCAGGGGTTGGGCCTGTGTTTTGATTTCAGGATTAGTGTTTTCGGCTCGACCACTGGTCGAAGGAATTTCAGCCCGAGGAGTAGGCTGATTTTCTTGAGGGTTGGTTGGTTTCTTTTTCTGGGCGGTCGATTTTACTCTACCAATATTTGATGGACTGGTTGAAGGCCTATTGGATAGGGTATGGGAAAAAGGAATCCCTGGAATGAGTTGCGACGACTGTTCTTTGTTCTTGAGCAGCTGAGCAAGCAGGTCGTTGTCGATTGGCCTCTCACCTCCCCACGGATCGTGCATGAAAATCTGCGAACAGAGAAGGGGAGATGAGAATCTACGGTCCAAAAGACTAAAAGGTGTTAAGAAGTGGAATAACGTTGCTCGCGTATAAAAGTTAAGTTTTTATACGACCAACAACATTCTTTCAAAAACACTAAATCCTACACGAACAGTTTGGAAAACGGATCAAAAAGCAGAAGTAAAAAGTTTTTTTACGAGAAACTTTTTCGACTCTGAAGGGGCGGGAAAAACCCAATTTTTCTACGAGCTTAAAAATCAAATTTTTACTTCGATTTTACGCCATAAATTCATGATCCTAACTACCAAACTGATCCTTAACCCCTACTAAATATTATTTCAAGCTCAAGTCTACGTGCCCTTTTACCCCGAAACAAATTTCTTCAAGAACAGTCGAAAAACATTCATGAACTCAGAAACTAAAAATCTAAAATGGGGACAAAACAGACATTGCACAGCATGGCATAGCAGAGATGAATCGATCAAGAAACTTACTTGAATGAAAGATTGAAGTGAAGACACGCGTGTTGATTCAAACGGATGGACAAGAACGCCTTGGGTCAGCAGGCTTTTCTGAGTCTGTTTTTCTTTGTTCTTTAGAGTTCTTGAAGAAAAGAAGATTGGTAAAAAGTGAAAAATGAAAAGAATAGGTTATTTATATTGATCGGAGCACTATAAAAGATGAAATGATGGGAGTGAATTTTCAAGGCATGGGGAAACACAATAGCCGTCAGACAGCTTTTGGGAAACTGAAAAGACATGATTAGTTGCCTTTTTTGAGAAGGCGTAGACGGCTTTGACAGATTTAATGGGGCATGCGAAGGGCCGGTCTCTTAAGTTTACTTTATGCGGGTTGCAGTAAAATAAACTTGGGGGCAAATGTTTACCCAAAAATGGCTCCTGATGACGTGGCAAGGATTTCTTACATGTGGTTGGCACGTGGCAGTTCTAAATGAGAGGATCCTGTTCGGTCATCGACTAGATAATTGTTGGTTTGTAAAGTCTTGTGGTTAGGTGCGATCAGTTTGGTTGCATGCTTCCATTTACTTCATTTAAGATACGCAATCTTGTAATAATTATATTCCTTTTATTACCTTGATACGCTAATCTTAATTATAATTAAGGTCCATTGACCCATGTAACCTCCTTGAGCCTATAGATAAGAATGAGAAGGCTCGAGGAAGAGAGGACTTTTGACTTTTGCACTTTTAATCTTTGTATTCAAAGAGAAAAGCATAGTGTGATTATCCACCAGAAATTGTAATTCTCCTAAGGCATGTGAAACTCAAGAACCCTAGTTCTTTGATCACAGTATTGGGATTCAATATCAATAAGAACACTAAGTGGACGTAGGTCATTACCTTCTAGTTGGGGCCGAACCACTATAAATTGCTTGTGTCACTTTCTTCCCATTTGATTCTTTTCTTGATTTCCTTTTTTGTTCTTTGTCATTTATTTGACTTCGTGTCGTTGACCAAATCAAGGGTCAACACTTTCAAAAAAATTGTTCTTGTAGGATTCTACTAAACATGTTTTTCAAATCCTACATAACAAATAAAAATAAGGTTGAATTTCTTTGAAAAACTAAAAACTCAACTAGTGAATTTTGAAATTGTATAAACTTGGAAATTTCAATTGAAAACACTTTGAAAATTTTGGAGCTTCTTCAATAAAAAAGTTTTTTTAGATGGTGGAATTTTTTATAAGAATATGTATAATATATACAATTTCGAAATAAGCATATTAATTAGCCAACTAATAGAATTTGGGAAAATAGGAGTCATTAGTGCATAAGGAATGAATCTGACAATAATATGTGGAATGAACAAGGAATGAGATACGAAATCCTTGAATGAATCTTAAATATTAATTTCATTAATTATTTAATTAAATTAAAAGTGATTGTCATGTCAGTAGGTAGTCCATTCCTAAGTTTGAAAAAGTTAAGGAGATCATTAATTAACATTTTCAAATATGGACTATTGGATCTTAATCCCAGGGCTATTATATGAAAATTCGTCAATGGGGAAAAAAACTCAATCACCATTAAGAGTGAACCTAGCAATGTTTAAGTAATAAACTAGCTATTCATGTCATCATGAATATGTAAAGTTTAAAACCATTGGTACTTACACACACACACACACATATGTGACTAAATTTTTGTATGTGTAATTTTTATTGAGATTAGTTAAATATAAATGTTATGTAGTATTACACTAGGTGGTGTAAAACACTTTACAGTTTTCACTTAAGTTGAAGTGAAAATATGAGTTTTTGTTGTAGGCATTAATAATTGAAGTTTACGGGTCCAAAGTAATAAAATGAGGTCTCTAAGCGTCCCTTAAAAGTTTGGAGTCATTTGGAGGTGTCTAAGGGTCATTTTGGGTACCCTAGGCAGTGGAGAGATGACATATCGCAACCTAGGTGGAGACATGTTGCCACAAGACTGAAACATTACCTATCTCAGGTTTTTAATTACGCGTTGTAGCTCCAAAATGATGTGTTTATAAGCTATAATCATATTGGTTTAGCCTAATGATGGTGTTGTTGAGTTTTATGCCCTTAGAAAACCACATTTATTATGTAATTCGTTCATTATCAATAAAGTAGTAGAAGTCATTTTGTTCAATCAAATTGCATTTTTACATGTTTTTATTGCATGATTAATTACTATTAATAAAAATATTTATAAAATCCCGAACATATGTATAGTTACAAATATAGTGACTCGGTCATAGTGGATTGTAATTGTAATTATATGTTCAAAAGCATTGTGTCATAATATTAAATTAATACACTGGATTTTTACTGATTCGGCAATCTACGATAAGTTTAGGACATTGACCAAGTAGATAAGATCGGGTGAATTTTGTTACATTGGATTGGTTTGGACTAATATTGATTCTTGATAAGATAAGAAAGTATCATTATTATATAATCTATTCATATCACAACGTTGACCATAGGTCAATTCAATCTTAATGGTGAGTGATAAATATTCAGTTAATTGTATTATTCAAGTCTTTTGATGTGTTCGTTACCAGCTTACCCTTTGGACTTGCTCAAACTTACATATTAGAGATTTGGTAGTATAATTGAATGGGAGTATTTATGATAGACTTGAAATCTATAGTATCTATTTAAGAAGTGAAATGATGATTTCCTTATAGCTTGGTTCAAGTGTTAAATGATAGAGTACTCATTTCTGTAATTAATTTTACAAAAATATCATTTACAAGGAACTTAGTGGGAGTTAAGGATAAAATATCAAAGAGGGGTAAAACCATAATTTTCACTCGTCTCATTAGTAGATCATCTATAGATAATTGAATGAAGATTATGGTTATAACAATGGATAGCGTATTTACATTTGATGTAAAGGTTCGTTGATTAAGAGTACAATTCTGAGTCTATAGTGGAGTCACGAGGAATTAATAAGGTAGAGTTTATTTGTTATATATAAACTCACGATAACTTATTGGAACTTGAGATCATGGATCCAAGGTCACCATGTCATCTCTTCTAAAAATGAACCTAGTAGTATTGAATAATTAATTTAATTACTAATTATAAAAATATCATATTGACTAAGTCAATGAAAATAAATAATGTTAAATTATTTATTGATATTTTGTTAGAAAATAAATAGAAGAAACTTTGAGGTCTTTACTGCATAGTCTCAAAAAGAGAGTATTATAGCCAATTGAGACAATTGTGTTAAAATTGATATATTAATATTATTATTAATAAAATTAATTAAATAATAGTCAACATTTTCATTGGTTAATTTGGACTAGTATTAAATTAATTATAATTATTAAATAATTAAAAAAAATGGGAACCTAAAACCTATTTTATGTCCTAGCTAATTGCATATATATACTAGTGTTATATAATGCATTAGGTCAAATGAATTTGACAAGGGAAAAGTTCACTACTAGTATTCTACACCTAGCCGCCCACTCTCTCTTAGTTTTCTCTTTAATAATTCTCTTATCATGTATTGATACTTGCCCACACAAATACTAGGTTGTTTTAGAGAAAGACTTGAAAGACTGTGGTGTTGTTTCAAAACGGTCTGGATTCCTTACAACACCTAGCATTCAACAAGGACAAAATGTTATAGAATTCGAAGGATGTAGTTATTCTTTCGCTACGCATCTCGTAATTACTCTGGTTATTTTGTTATTGTATTTACGTATCTCTGTAATATTCACATGCATATATGATTTTATGCTTTCTACTATGCATATTAATGTTAATATATATATTTATAGGTAGTATGTATATAGACTTATATAGATGAGATCCTACAACTGGCTTCAGAACCAATGGTTGTTAGTTTATATGTTTATATACATGTATGCGATTTTTTTGACATTTTAGATAGGATAATTGGATGACGGCATAATTATTTGCATGTTTAAGTTTTATGTATGTGTGATGCTAAAAATATATTGTTCGTGATTTTTTTATGTTTATGATTGTTTATTTGTGTTTTATATTGTTGTATAAAACCCATAAACTCTATACATAAAATCAAAATTTGAAAATTGCACAAAAATTAAATTTTCTTGAGAATTTTTATTTAGCCTGTAAATATATATTATAATTTTTTTTTTGAAGTACATATATATAAAAGAGGTTTTCATATATACAAGTTAAAAAAAAAAAGAGGAATATGATGGCTGCACGTTAATACCATTTTTTTTTGGTAACTAGTATATATATATATATTTATTATATTTGATAACATATATTTTTATATGTAAGAAAATTAAAACAATCATTTATTTTGGATATGTACCTTTAATTTCTTGATAAATGGTATATTTTTGTGCAAATAAATATCTTTTTGATAATTTTTTTATAAAAAGAGAAGATATTTTTTTTCAAATGGGAACAATTGAATTAATTTTTTTTCAAATGGGAACAATTGAATTAATTTTAATTTGATTAATATTTTGAAGGTTGATTGAATTAAAATTGATTGTGATTAATTAATTGATTGATTTCATGAAATCGATTGATTAATTTATTTTAGTTATTCACTTATTTTTGTAATAAATGTGTACATAAATAAATTAGTAACAAGCCATATAGATTGTATGCAAGAACAATCCAATTAATTAACATGTCATGCATCATTATAATTGTCATTTTTGTAAATTTTTGCTTAGATGATGGACTTATAGCAATGCCCCATTATTTTAAATAGTGGGTAAAATGTCAAATAAAACAGGTCATAATCTTGTTCCAATTTTAGATTTGGGCTTAATAGAAAATGCAAAGTTTAAATTCCTCTTTCGTGGGTGATTCTGCTTTTGAAGGGTCATTTGCTTTACATTAGTAGATCTGACCTAATCAATTAAATAACGATCAATAAAATGAATGTTTAAATTCTTGTCTTTTGCGTTATGTATGGAAGTTAGGGGACCTTGGAGTGGGAGCAACAAACTGGACCAAACCCTCCTCAACGCAAGCCCAAATTCTTATGGTCCATTTACCTATTTTGGACTACATTGTATTAGGTTAATTCTAGTTTAACCTAAATTAATTGATTAGTAACATAGTAAGCCTAACCATTTTAACAACCTAATTTATCATAATATTACCAAGAACACAACGTTGAATCATTAACATAAATGTTGCTCTTTTACATAAGAAAATACCATGAAGCAACATTAAATAAGAAACATTCCAATTTAAAGAAATAAAAATACTTAAAAGAAAATGCTTTCACAAATAAAATCATAGGTCCTTGATCATTCCAATGGCTACATGGTCCTCACAAATACATCACTATGCTCTTTAGGTCCCACTCCCCACTGGCCATTCTAAGCTCAATTATTTACACAATAATATCATAAGGAGTGAGCTTCTAAGCCTAGTAAGGAAAATGCATACAAGCAATCATATAATCACATAGTCATAACAAATCATATCATTAGTTCATACAAGATTTCATAACAACACTAATTTACACTAATCATATAAGATCATAAAACATTCTATGCCATAAACAAACACTAAGTCATGAACATATTCTAGTGGTCATACATAGGTCATAATCAAACTCTAAATCAGAAGCATATTCTATTGCTCATACAAAAGTCATAATCAAACTCAAAATCATAAACATATTCTATATGTCATACATAAGTCATAATAACAAAATCAGGCAAGAGAAAGAGTAAGTGCAGAAAAAGGTTGGCATTCATGTAAGGCCCTAATTTCTCATAAAATTATCTAGAACATAACATTTGATCATAAACGTAAATATTGCTCCTCTAGTTATGAAAATCATAATAATAAAGGGATCCTATATCTTTACAAGAATAAAATAATAGTCTTTGACAAAATAAAATGATCAACATTAGAAATAAAAAAAAAACACTTAAAAGAAAATGCTCTACAAATAAAATCATAGGCCTGCTGATCATTCCTCGACTATATGGTCCCCACGAATACATCACTAAGATCTTAGGTCCTACTCACCACCGACCATTCTAACCTCAATTATCTGCACAATAACATCATAAGGAGTGAGCTTCGAAGCCCAGTAATAAAAATACAAACAAACAATCAAATAACCACATAGTCATAACAAACATACCATAAATCCATACAACGGTTCATATGAATGCTAATTTATACTAATCATACAGCATCATAATATATTCTAGGTCATAATAACAAGACAGGTATAAGAAAAAGATAAGTGCTTATATTCAAGGGTGGCAATAAAGCCCCGGACATAAGTCCATCATACAATTTTGGCAACCAAGCCTATCGAACATCAACTCAGGTCTGTCATACATTTCTGAACACCTTAGGTCCAGCCACACTTTTCTTCTTTTTCTACCTGAAATGTTGTGGTCATACATATCAAAACCTAGGTTATAAACTAAACTACTTAATTTTCCTAACCTTGAGTGTGGAATGAGAAGGAAAAGAGAGATTGTTTTTGCTATTGAGAACAACCCAAAACATTATATATATAACATAAAAATTTAAGATTAAATACTTATAATAAGACTATACTTCCAAAAATTTTAAACCTCATAAAGTAATACCTTCACCCTAAAAAAAAAATCTCAAGACCTCCGAAATCCTGAGCCTCCACAAAATGTCTATCCTCAATAACAATGGATAGAGTTGATCTTAGGGTAATTTAAGAAATATCAAGGGTTGAAAAGTTTTGAGTGTTTCAGGATATATATAGGGGTTGTATAGTGGCTATGGTGTTTTAAGGCTTTATAGAAAATAGAAGGAAGAATATTCCGATCACTACAAGTGCTATAGTGATTTCAGCTATATAAGAAAATGATGAGCAAAAGATGAAGCTGTCTGGGAGAGTGATTTTAAAAAATTATGAGAGCATTTGAATTCTTTTTTAGTTTGAAAAAGTGAAATGGTAATGGCTCTATTTATAGGCCCTACACCCTAACCTTTATCCTTGATTGTCTCCAACTAGTTCAACTATTTTTCAAAATTCAAACTCATTATTCTCTTAGGTAGTTTAGGCCAGCCCTAAATTGCTCATTCAAACTGCTTCAAACACTTTCTTGATGACACATACACACTTACATGTAACCAAAGTAGTCAAAAGTCCTCACTTGTTTCTCCAAACTCATGCTCAAGCCTACACCTATGCATCTTTAAATTCAAATGTTTTCAAAAAGCTTCACCTATCACAAACTTAGTTACTTAGTTCAATCTTAGTATAACACCTATCATGTCAATTCAAAATGAGCCAAAATTCTAGCCTATTTCTTTGCTACACGCTTATGACTATGCTATGTCTTACTTGGTCCTTCAAAATAAATCTTATTACTTAATAAATAAATTTACAAAAATTTCACCTAATAATACCATAGGGAAATTTGGCTATACCCATTACATTTAAATAATTGAGACTAAATTTAATGTCGCATGTATACTTCTTAGACCACCAAATAACATGTGTATTATTTTTTAATATAATTATTTTTATTTAATAAAAAAACTTAAAACTATGTACTAGAAAAATATCCCTTAAATTACTAGCTATAATAATTATAATTTATCTAAATTATAATTATTTCTAAATCATAAGATCATACCGTGAAATAAATAGTTTAATCTTAAAGCAATCCCGTAAATTATTACCTATAGTAATTATAATGATCTAAATTATAATTATTTCTAAGTCATAAAATCATACCTTAAAATAAATAATTTAAACTTAACGCAATGTTTTTAATTTCCACCTCTCAAACCAACAGACATTACCAAAAACTCGTAGTGTCCATATCTGGTCTGAAAAGCTGTCTTTAGGATATCTTATTCTCGTACACTTAGCTGGTGATACCCTGACCGCAAATCTGTCTTCGAGAACACCGTAGATCCTTATTGTTAATAAAAAATATTATCTATTTGGGGTAAAGAGTATTTTTTCTTTACTGTCACTTTATTTAGTTCTCGATAGTCGATGCACATCCTCATTCTCCCATCCTTCTTCTTATCAAAAACCACTGGTGCATCCCAAGGCGAATAGCTCGGTCAAATGAATCCCTTGTCTAATAGCTCCTGTAGTTGCATCTTTAAGTCCTTTAACTTGGTAGGCGCCATTCTATAGGGAGCTTTCGAGATTAATACTGTCTCTAGTGAAAACTGTATTTCATACTCGATTTCCCTTACTCGAAGGTAACCCTAGTAGATCCTCTCGAAAAACCTCGGGAAATTCGCATACAATATGTACATCTTTTGGTTCGAGTTGCGTCTCTCATGACTTGTCCACCACGTTAGCTAGAAATTCTTGGCAACCAATAATGATTAATCGTTGAGCTTTGAGAGCTGACACTATCGGTATGCGAGTTTGAGAAACTTCTCCTTTATAGGTGAACTGTTCTCCGCCTTCTGTTTGAAAGTTGAATGTCATACCCTTACAATCTATCATTGCCCCATGTTTTGCTAACCAGTCTATTCCTAATATTACATCATAATCCTTAAGGTCTAACTCAACCTAATCTACTGGTAACTCTCTTCCTTCGATTCTAATTACAACGCTAGGCACCCCCTTACTAGATAACATTCTTTCACCCAAGGGTAACTCTGTGACAAACTTATCTCTAAAAAGTTCGCATTGGCTATCTAAGCTATAAATGATATTCATAGAGAAAAAATAATCTGTAGCTCCTGAATCGAATAAAACATTACTTGGTTTGCCAGAGAAAGTGATCTGACCTGATACTATTGTATTGCTAGTTTCCGACTCACCTCTTGTAAGTGCAAAAACTCTAGTTGGTACTAGTTTCTCATCCTTCTTCTGGTTTCTAAATTTTGGGTAGTCCTTCTTGAGATGACACTCTTCTCCACAATTTCATAAACCATTTGTCTTATATTGACATTCTCCCTAATGTTTTCTTTTTTCAGATTTGGCACTGGGGATATTCTACGTAAGGCTTTTTGTTTCCGTTTCCGTTTCCTTCTAACGTAGTTTTTCCTTTCTTGTCAGCCTTCTGGTTTTGACCACCATCATATTTCCTCCGGTGGTCATTCTATTTGTTGTTTTCCTTTTTAGCGTCGTTCCTTGTTGCATTTTCTTTCCAGATTCTATCTTCTGACTATTCGACTTCCATAGCTATTTGCAATGTTTCTACGTACGTGCTTACTCCTTGAACTAGCTTCATGTCTCGGGCTATCATTGGCTTCATTCCTTTTACGAATCTTTGAATTCTTAGTGTGGATGCCAAAAATCCACAAGGAAGAATATATGATCCCATGTTGAAATAAGTAAGGGTCTTAGAACATGAAAGATTTGACCCAACAAGCAATGTGTGGACGCCAAAAATTCCCACTCTTAATGGACTTTCATTACATGTCCCTCAAGGCATCAGATAACCCATAACCAAGTGCACCACACGCAAGGTCACCTGACACCTTACTCCAAGTATCATGCTCCATGGACAAGCCAACTCACATCAAGGAAAAGTAGCACCAAAGGAGGTGGCCTCTCACGAGGGTTGTGGCCTCTCGGGGGGGTTGTGGCCTCGTGTCAAAGGGGTACCTTGCACCAAAGAAGAGCTTCACGCTTGGAGGGCGCCTTACACCTGGGAGGGAGCCTTGCGAGGCCCATGCCTCATGCAGTCTTGACCCATGTCGCAAGGCCTCCCGGGCGTCTATGCCACCTCATGAAGACTCCCAGTAGGGTCAGTCTCGCTATGTGAGACCTTCACTAGGACTCCCTTCACAAATTCCATCTCACGAGGTCCATGCACACCTCCCATCTAATGAGTACGAGGAACCGAGTCGTCTTGTGAAGTCTAGGCGCACAACCATCTCGTGGGGCCTAGGCACTATGCCCGTGTCGTGAGTCTTAGATGCACTCCCATATCTTGAAGTCCAGGAGCATTACCTTACCTCGAGGTCCCCGCCTCACATGCAACCGTGTCCTCATGAGACCATGTGAGACCCTTCACGTCTCGCCCATGTAGGTTGCCTTGCAAAGGCCCCTTGGGAAACATAAACTTCACTGACGAGGCCATGCCTTACTCTCTAAGGAGGCCAAATGTATGTCCAAGGTACCTTCGATCAGGTATGTGCAAGGTGTAAGCTTGGATACAGAGTACGTTAGGTCAGGTGTGTATGAACTTGAGGAGGTGAGAGGTGTGACCCTGACATTCGTATCAATTAAGTAGTGGTGGTACAAATTAGTACAAAGAGTGGTGGCATTACCTGCACGCCTCTGACATGTACCAGTGTCGACCACCACAACCCTTTGCACCATAATTCCCTGCTCCACTACCTCAGCAGTGTACCCATGTACTATTTTGTCCCTAAGGACCACCATGTATCAGGAGCCATTAGAGTTCCCCTATAAATAGATCCTCACCCCTCAGTCTAAGGGGTTGGAAAATTCATTGTATACTCAAGCTATTAGGCAATATATGAGTTTTCCAACCTAACATAGTTGACGAGTTCTCACTGCACATACTTTGCATCTCAGTGGGTACCGTGTCCACTGCGAACTTGACCAATCGATCAAATTTGCTGGAAGTCGAATTCCCTTGAGTAAGCGCGATGAATTCGTCCACCCTTACGGATAAAATTGTAGGACTATAATACTTTTTGTTGAACTGCTAGACAAACTCGTCTCATGTCATAAGGTTTACATCTCGGGATTGCTTCACTATATCCCACCAGTTGCGACAGACTTTCATGAGTAAACTTGAAGTGCATGAGATTCGGTCCTCATTCCCTAATTGCATATGTTCCAAGATAGATTCTACCGAGTGAAGCCATTCTTCTACTTTTATTGGGTCTGATCCGCCGTCGCAGTTCGATGGTTGCTGCTTCTTGAAGCGTTCGTATACTGCTTCATAGCGAGGCTCTACCAATTGTAGCAATTGTGCTGACAGAATGACTTATTGCGCCACTTTTTTTTTTTCCTTGGCTTATTTGGAATTCTTCTTCTCTCCTCCTTAGCTCTGCCCTAAGACGGGCATTCTCTCTTTCCATGTTTTCTTGAATGGTAGCAGTTGTCGATTCTTTCGCTACATTGGGTGCTTCTGGCACTCTCAGTGATGCTGGAATTTTTGGAAATTCTTCAAATATGAGGGTGGCAGCTACTCTTCTTCCTCACCCTCTTCCCCTTCCTCGGCCTCTTCCCTGTCCTCTTTCTTGGCCATTTAGTCTTTCAGATCTTCTTGGTTCCTACTCCATATTTATTTTCTGTTTCCCCAAAAGAGAAAATTGTAAAAGCTAAGACAAACAAAAAAAGTAGAAGATATAACTCAGCCTATTGTACTACTGTCTATTCGGTCCATCTATCTACTAAAACTACCCTGTTACAGTTAAGTCCAACTCAGGTAAAAGGGCCTTAACAATTGAATCTTCCATGGAGGAGAGTTGGGTTCAGTATATCATACCCACTACTAAGGCCCCCTAACTTCTACTTGAACCCAAAAGATAGGAATTTGAACCCTTGCTTTATTAATTGCTATTTATTTTAATTAGGACCAACCTAATAATGCAAAGCAAACGAGCCTTCAAAAATGGGCTAACCCATAATAGAGGAATTTAAACTTTACACTTTCAATTGAATCCAAAATTCTTAACATTTACTAAGCAATGGAAATAAACGAAAATAACATGTTTTATTAAAATAAGAAATTATTTACAAACTAGCAAAAAATTGTATAAAATAAAACTAAACGATTTCTTCTTATATTCATTTGATCTTCCACATCGGATCCTTCTTCTAGCATGTCCTGAGTGAAGTCCTCATAATCCTTTTGGGCGTAGATAAATATTGAAGTGAAAGGAACATGAAAATGAAATCCTTCCCTAAGGTTGTTTGCTAATTGATGATCCTTTTCTCCTATTTCTCCATTTGGTAATATGACATCTTCGAATATTCTAAAAGTTTGTGCAAACCTATCCATAAATATTTCATACTTATATTGAACAAGTTCATCATGATCAAATAAAACTTCGTTCCATGCTATCTTTAAACTTGCATCTACTAGTGGTAATTTGGCTGAGTGCATGAGAACTATGAACTTCTCATGTGATTTTAAGAGGGTTGTATGACCACCAATAATCTTTTCTATCTCCTTGTGAATTCGGTTAATTCTAAGAAACACCTTTTCGAAATCATTCTCACTATTGAGGTCGGGTATTCTTCTTAACGCCTTAACTTTTCTAACAACACTAGGGTCCATTGAGCTAAATTATGAAAATAACACAAGAGAAACATTACAAACATATTTTAAAAAATGAGTATACTTACATGGTAGCGAGTTGGTCCTTGGTAGCAGTCGTGTGTATTTCGTGAGATGTTCATGACCAATATAGACATGGCTCTGGTACCACTCGTAACGCCCTACTTTCTCATAAAATTATCGACAAAACAATGTTGGATTACAAATGTAAATATTGCTCCTTTATTTAAGAAAATCATAATAAGCAAAGGGATCCCAAGTCTTTACAAGAATAAAATAATAGCCTTTACCAAAATAAAATGGGCAACATTAGAAATAAAAAAAAACATAAAAGAAAATTCTTTGCAAATAAAATCATAGGCCCATTTATCATTCCTCGGCTATATGGTCCTCATGAATACATCACTAAACTCTTAGGTCCCACTCACCATCGGCCATTCTAACCTCAATTATCTGCACAATAACATCATAAGGAGTGAGCTTCTAAGCCCAGTAAGGAAAATACAAACAATCAATCATATACCACATAGTCATAACAAACATACCATAAGTTCATACAAGAATTCATAAGAACGCTAATTTATACTAGTCATACAAGATCATAATATATTCTAGGTCATAACATAGGTCATAATAACAAGACAGGTATAAGAAAAAGATAATTGCTTATGCAGTGGTGGCAATAAATCCTTAGACATAAGTCTGTCATACAATTTTTGCAATCGAGCCTACCTGACATCTACTTAGTTCTGTCATACATTTTTGAACACCTTAGGTCCAGCCATACTTATCTTCTTTTTATACCTGAAATGTTAGGGTCATACATATCACAAACTAGGTTATAGACTAAACTACCTAATTTTCCTTACCTTGAGTGTGGAATGAGAAGAAAAAGAGAGATTGTTTTCGCTATAGAGTATCTCCCAAAACCTTATATATAACATAACAATTTAAGATTTGAGACTTATAGTAAAACTATACGTCAAAAAATTCTAAACCTCATAATGTCATACCTTTATCCTTAAAAAAAAAAAACTCAAGACCTCCAAAATACCGAGCCTCGGCAAAATGTGTATCCTCAACGACAATGTATAGTGTTGATCTTAGGGTAATTTTGACAATATCAATGGTTGAAAAGTTTAGAGTGTTTCAGCTTATAAAGGGGATGTATAGTGGTTGTAGTGTTTTGGGGCTTTATACAAAACAGAAGGAAGAAAATTTCGATCACTATAACTGCTATAATGATTTCGGCTATATAAGAAAATGATGAGCAAGAGATGAAGCTTTTCAGGAGAGTGATTTCAAAATGAGGAGAGCATTTGAATCCTTTTTTAGTGTAAAAAGTGAAATGTTAATGGCTCTATTTATAGGTTCTACACCATAACCTTTTTCCTTGATTGTCTCCAACTTGTTCAACTATTTTTCAAAATTCAAACTCATTCTTCTCTTAGGTAGTTTCGGATGGCCCTAAATTGCTCATTCAGAGTGCTTCAAACTCTCTCTTGATGACACGCACACTCACATGTAACCAAAGTAGTCAAAAGTCCTCAATCGTTTCTCCAAACTCATGCTCATGCCTACACCTATGCATCTTTAAATTCAAATGTTTTCAAGAAGCTTCAACTATCGTCAACTTATTTACTTTGTTCAAGCTTAGTGTGACACCTATCTTGTAAATTCAAAATGAGCCAAAAATCTAGCCTATTTCTATGCTACACACCTATGACTATGCTATGTCTTACTTGGTTCTTCAAAGTACCTCTTATTAGTTAATAAATAAATTTACAAAAATTCCACCTAATAATACCATAGGGAAAATCGACTATACCCTTTATATTTAAAAAAAAATTGGGACTAAATGTAATGCCACATGGACCACCAAATAACATGTGAATTATTCTTTAATAAAACTATATTCTAATTTAATCAAAAAACTTAAAACTATATACTAAAAACGTATCTCATAAATTACTAGCTATAATAATTATAATTTATCTAAATGATAATTATTTCTAAATCATAAGATCATTCCTTAAAATAAATAATTTAAACATAAAGCAATCCCATAAATTACTAGCTATAATAATTATAATTATTTCTAAGTCATAAAATCATACCTTAAAATATATAATTTAAACTTAAAGCAATCTTTTTAATTTTCACTACTCAAACTAAACTATAAACTATAATAATTACAAACATATAGTCATAATTTAGGTGAAAATAATAACTTTTGTTGTCACAATTCAAGTCTCAAACATCACTTAGGTCCGTCATACAATGTTTTGGAAACCGAGCCTACCGAACATCACTTAGGTCTTTCATACAATTCTGAACACAAGGTCCAGCCACACTTATCTCCTTGTACCTGAAATGTTAGGGTCATACAAATCACTTAAATTTCTTAACTAAACTATCTAATTTCCCTTACCTTGAGTGTGGAGAAAGAGAAGAAAAGAGAGATTGTTTTTGCTATAGAGATTCACCCAAACCTTATATATAACATAAAAACTAATATTAGCGACTATATTATTAACTAAACTTCCAAAAATTCTAAACCTCATAAAAGTCATACATTTACTCTAGAACAAAAGTTTAATACTTCAAAATTCTTGAGTTGTCACAATAAATCATATCTCCAACAATAATACTAACAACTTTGATACATGGGTAATTTCAGATATAAAGAGGTTTGTAATGGCTATAGTGTTTGATGCTTTATAGAGAAAATAGAAGAAAAGTAATTCCCGAGCTCTATGAAAGCTATAGTGATTCGATTGTATGATGTGTTTATGGGGCAAAAAATTGAGAACTTTGGGAGAGTAATTTTTGAAATCTTGAGAGCACTTGAAGGCTTGGTTGAGTGTGAAAAGTGATTATGGGAATAACTCTATTTATAGGCTCATAACCTAACTCCCTTCCTTAATCTTCTCCACCTCCATCCAACAAATTTTCAAATTTCAAACTCTCCCTCCACTAGGTAGTTTTAGCTAGCCCTAGAGTTTACCTATTCCATGTGCTAAAAATACTCACTTGATGCCACACATACTCACTTTTAACCATAAGTAGTCAAAGTCCTCACTAGCTTTCCCAAAGACACTCCCACGCCCACCTATACACTTTCAAATTCAAATGCTTTCAAATGATTCAATCAATCTTCAACTTGGTAACTTTATTCAAGCTTATTGTGACACCAATCTTGTAAGGTTCAAAAATTGATCACACGCCTATGACTAGGTTGGATTTCAACTTAGTTCTTCAATTGCAGCTTTGTCACTCATTTATTTAATTCATGAAAATTCCACCTATCTTAAACTATAGGGAATTTCAGCCAAGCTAGTATATTACAATAATTGGGACTTAATTTTAATGCGACATGTATACTTCTTGAAATACCAAATAACATGTGTGATTAATTTATATAAAGGTTTAAAACTACACAGTAATTTGATCATATGCTAAAATTGTATAAATACTAACCATAATAATTATAATTATTTTCTAAGTCATAGAAACCATATCTTAAAATAAATAATTAAAGTTAAAGCAATTTTTCTATTCCCACCATTCAAGTTATAAACTACAAAATAATAAAACTAACCTAAGGTCATAATTAAGGAGCTTATAAGACAATAATAACCTTTGATATTAAAATCTTCACCCTTAAAGAAATTTCCTCCTCGGTTTTTTTTTTATTTTACCGAATACCTCGGGATATCGTTCCCTCATATCTTCCTCCAACTCCCACGTTGCCTCTCTTTTAGTGTTATGGCTCCACAAGATTTTATATATAGGGATACTTTTGGACCTTAACTCCTTAGTTCCTCGTTCTAGAATGTGTATTGGTCGTTCTTCATAACTGAAATACTATTTCAACTCTAGAGCCTCATAATTGAGCACATGGGATGGATCTGATACATACTTTCTCAACATAGATTTATGGAAAACATTATGCGTTCTAGCTAATGATGGAGGTAAGGCCAACCGATATGCTACTTGTCCCACTTTTTCAAATATCTCAAAAGGACCTATAAACCTTGCGCTTAAATTTCCTTTCTTTCTGAAATGCATAATCCCCTTAATCGGATATACTTTTAGAAAGACTTGATCGCCTACTATAAACTCAACGTCTCGCCTCTTAGCACTAGTGTAGCTCTTCTGGCGACTTTAAGCAGCAATCAGTCTTTGTCTTATCTTTTCTAATGCTTTTGTTGCTTCTCTCACGACCTTGGTCCTACATATCATCTTTCACCAACCTCGTCCCAATGAAGTGGTGATCGATACATCCTTCCATAGAGAATTTCATGTGGTGCCATTCCTATCGTGGCTTGATAGTTGTTGTTGTAAGAGAACTCTATTAATTGTAGATACTTGCTCAATGATCCTGAGAAGTCTATTGCACACGCCCTCAGCATATCTTCTAATATTTGGATGGTGCATTCTGACTGACCATCGGTTTGAGGGTGAAACGTCATACTTAACATTAACATGCCCATGCCACACATACTCACTTGTAACCATAAGTAGTTAATGTCCTTCTAGCTTTCGCAAAGACTCTCCCACACCTACACCTATACACTTTCAAATTCAAATGCTTTCAAATGGTTCAACCTATCATCAATTTGGTAACTTGATTCAAGCATAGTATGACACCTATCTTCTAATGTTAAAAAATTAGTCAAAACTCATCCTAAATAAGCTCACATGCCTATGACTAGGTTGGACATCAACTTAGTTCTTCAATTTAAGCTCTGTCACTCATTTATTTAATTCATGAAAAATTCCACCTATCTTAAACTATAGGGAATTTCAACCAAGCTAGTGTATTCCAATAATTGGGACTTAATTTTAATGCCACGTGTATACTTCTTAAACCACCAAATAACATGTGTGTATACTTTTTTATAAAGGTTTAAAACAATACACTAATTTAATCATATGCTAAAATCGTATAAATACTAACCATAATAATTATAATTATCTAAATTATAATTATTTTCTACGTATTAGAAACCATAACTTAAAATAAATAATTTAACTTAAATCAATCTTTCTAATCCCACCACTCAAGTTATAAACTATAAAATAATAAAACTAACCTAAGGTCATAATTAAGGAGCTTATAAGAAAATAATAACCTTGGTTATTACAATATTAAAAGTGGGTTTAAATGGGTATTCTAGAGTTAAAAGAAATTTATACTAACGTATATTAATTATTTAAATAATATAAAAAACCTAGTTTTATAAATTTCATGAGGAAAATACTAAATTAAAATGATGAGCTTAAATTTTTGAATTCGTTCTCCCCCGTTAATTTAACAAGGTTAGAGTTTAGTGGGGCATTATGGAACTTTGATTATGTCTCCCTACTGATGGTGTTCACTGGACTTTTAACAATGTTAAATTTCTTAGGAAAGATAATTATAGATCAAATCCTTAGAGACTCATCCCTGCGGCGACTTGGAGAAATAAGTCTATATTAATCGAAATAGTGGGTCTAACTCATAAAGTTTGAATTTCGTGACTTGGAGAAATAATTGAATTTCGTGACTTTGATCGAATAGGAAAGTTAGTAATAATAGTTTTAAACTATTATTAATTGAGATGTTTTCTCTATTTAACTAAGTTAATTTGTGATTCTCGTCTATCGGTACACATGTATTCATGACTAGTTAAAATACCTTAGAAATAGTAGATATGTGTTTTTTAGTATTTTACATATCTATGCATATTTTATATGTTTGAGGTATTTCTAAATATTTATGTGATTAAATGTTTGTTAAACAACACGTTAATTTCTACTTATTGATCATTGTAGCTCTATGTCGAATCCCATTATATCCCTTATCTCCAAGGAACTTCTGACTAGAGAGAATTTTTCCAAATGGAAGTCAAACATCAACATTGTGTTGATTGGTGACAACTCCAAATTTGTTATGATTGAAGTTTGCTCTGATGTCCCTGGTGATTTATCTTCAAGAGAATTAAGGGAGAAATACGAGCGTTGGCTCGCTGCCAACAACAAAGCCAAGGTGTACATGCTAGCTAGCATGTCAGACACGCTAAGGACGAAGCTAGAAAATGTCAACACTACATATGAAATCATGATGCTGCTTCAAGAAATGTTCAGACACAAATCTGGACAAGCTTGTTTCGAGGCAATGAAGAAGTATGCTAATGCCAGGATGGCTCTTGGAAAGCATGTTCATGATCACTTCATCAAGATGATGAACAACTTTCAAGAGGCAAAATTGCACGAAGCCACAATAGACGAGGAAACTCAAGTGGGGCTTATTCTAAAGAGTCTTGCTCCTAGTTTTCTCCCATTCACCCCCAACTACTCACTAAACAAACTGAAGTATGGAATGACTCAACTCATGAACGAGCTTCAAATGTTTGAAGGTATTAATGGTGGAAAAAGTAAGGGACATGACAAGAAGCCTGCTGCTACTACTGAGGTCGATCTTGGAGAAGCTAACTTAAGTTCATCCTCAAAGAGCAACAAGAGGAATAAGAGAAAGAACAAGAAGGGCAAGGCCACAACTACTACAAAAGAGGCTGGAGGTGTTGCATGTGTGTTGGAAGATGATAATTCTGTATAGATTATAAATTCAGGATCCACTAACCATGTATGCACTTCTTTTCAGCCACTTAGCAATTGGACACCGTAAAGGAAGGCGAGCTGAAGCTTAGAGTCAGAAATGTAGTGTTCGTGAATGTTGAAGCAAGAGGACGAGCTCGTCTAAATTTTGGAAATAAATATTTAGTTTTAAATAATGTTTATTTTATTCCAAACTTTAGTCAGAATTTAATTCCAGTTCCTTGATTACATCAACAACATTTTGCTGTAACTTTCATAAGTTTTAATATATCAATTTCGTTGAATGGATGTGAACTGTGTGTTAGATGTATGGAACACGTGGTATACCTTTTACGACCTATCGAACCCTCTGCTTTTAATAACAAGTTATTTAAGGTAGCCAGATGTAGGACTGCCAAATGACAAAATATGGATAATGATAACATGACGTATATTTGGCATCTCCGACTTGGTACTATTAACTATGATAGGATAAAAAAACTAACAAAGGCTAAGCCTTTGATGGAGCTCACAATGGGTGAACTACTTTCCTGCAAATCTTTTCTCGAGGGTAAAATGATCAAGCGTCCATTCTCTGCAAAAGGAGAAAGGGCCGTAAAACCACTAGGTCTAGTTTATTCAGATGTCTGTGGACCACTGAATGTTCAACCGAAGGGTGGTCATGACTATTTTGCCACTTTCATTGACGATTACTCGAGATACTTGTGTCTTTACCTAATGCATAGGAAATCTAAAACATTGGACAAGTTTAAAGAATTCCTTGCAATGCCTCAATACCAATTAGGTAAGATGTTAAAGATCTTACGATCTGATAGGGGTGGAGAATACATGGATATGAAGTTCCAAGATCATTTAGCCGAACTTGGGAAATTATATCAACGTACTACCTTAGGTACTTCGCAACAAAATAGGGTTGCAGAGAGTCAAAATCGCATGTTAATGAAAATGGTTCGGTCCATGATTAAATATTCAAGTTTTTTGATATCTTTTTGGGGACATGCCATACAAACTGCGTGTGAGATTTTAAATGTCGTGCTTTCTAAGGCTCTATCCAAAACACCTTTAGTACTATGGAATGGTCGTTGACCTAGTTTGCGTCATTATTGAATTTGTGGGTGTCCCGCTCGCATCCTGAGGAAAAAGGAAGGAAAGCTAGAACTGCAAAATGAATTTTGCTTGTTTGTTGGATATCCTAAAGGTATTCAGGGTGGTCTGTTCTATAGTCTACAAGATAAGAAAGTGTTTTTTTCAACAAACGCTATTTTCTTGAAGAGGACTACATGTCTAATTTAAAACGTCGTAGCAAAGTAGTCTTGGCAGAATTGCAATATGACTTAGCTATTCCTACTGTTCCGATTCCATAAACACAAGTTGATGAAAAAAAATATCTCTCTCGGTCTTCCTCAAGTGATGCAAGTCAAGATTAACGAGGAAGAACAAGAAACCACAGTTCCAATGCAGAAAATTACGATGTCTCATCGTAGTGGGAGGTTTCTTAGACCCCCATTCACTATTGTATGGATGGTGAAACCAACATGATCGTTGGGGACACACATAATGATGATTCATTGTTTTTCAAATAGGCAATGGGTATTTCTGATAAGGATCTTTGGCTTGAAGCCATGAAAAAGGAAATTTATTCCATGTACTCTAACTCCATCTGGGATCTTGTACAAGCACCTAGTGACTTTAGGGTCATTGGGTGCAAGTGAATCTATAAGAAGAAAAGAGGAGCTGATGGAAAGGTCGAGACTTACAAGGCTCAACTCGTGGCAAAAGGTTATACACAGAGAGAAGGAGTTGACTATGAGGAAACTTTTTCTCCAGTTGCCATGCTAAAATCTATTCACATACTCTTATTCATAGTTGTAGCTCTTGATTATCAAATTTGGCAAATGGACGTCAAGACAATGTTCCTTAACAGGAACCTAGATGAAACTATTTATATGGATAAACCAGAAGGGTTTAAAGTAACTGCACAATAATAGAAAGTGTTCAAGTTGAATAGGTCCATTTGTGGACTTAAGCAAGCTTCACGTTCCTAGAATCTAAGGTTTAATGAAATCATTAAAACCTATGGTTTTGAACAGAATGTTGATGAGCCTTGCATTTACCAACTCAAAGAAAATAACATTGTGGTATTCTTGATTCTCTATGTGGATGATATCTTGCTCATTGGAAATAATGTCAAGAAATTATCAGACATAAAGAACTGCCTGGGAACTCAATTCTAGATGAAGGACTTGGGTAAAGCAAGTTATGTTCTTGGTATCTAGATTTTGAGAGATAGAAAGAACAAAAATTTGGCTCTTTCTCCAACAACATACATAGATAAGGTGTTTGAGCGTTTCTCTATGAAAGTTTCAAAGAAAGGACGTTTACCGTCCCGACATGGAAACCATCTTTCTAAAAAGCAATCTCCACATACTCTTTCTAAAAAGGAAGATGATATGAGAAGGATTCCTTATGCTTATGTAGTTGGAAGAGTAATGTATGCTATGTTGTTTACTAGATCAGGCATTTTCCATGTAGTGGGAGTTGTGAGTAGATACCCGTCAAACCAAGGAAAGGAACATTGGATAGCGGTCAAGCACAAATTGAAATATCTTTGACAAATTAGAGATCATATGCTAGTCTAGTCAAGTGGAGTTATGAACCCGTTAGGCTACACCGATTCAAATTTTTAGATTGATGTCGATTACAAGAAGTCAACTTTTGGAATGGTGTTTACTCTTGGGAGTGTAGCTGTGATACGGAGAAGCGTTAAGCAATCCGCGATCTTAGATTCTACCATGGAGGCTGAGTCCATAGCTACTTCTAAGGCAGCTAAGGAAATAGTCTAGCTGAGGAAGGTCTATACAGACCTTGGTGTTATTCTAGAAATGGATAAACCCCTGATTTTGTATTGTGAAAACAATGGGGTGATAACCAATTCTAAAGAACCTCAGACCCATAAGAGAGTGGCGCATATAGAGAGGAAGTACCACATCATCAGAGAATATGTGGCGAGGGGAGAAATGAAGGTCATGAAGATTGCATTAAAGGGAAATCTTGTAGATCCCTTCACAAAGACACTGGGAGAGACAACTTTTCTAAAGCATATAGAGGGAATGGGTATGAGAGAAATGTTGCATTTGTTTTAAAAGTACAAGTGAGAATTTTTTGGGTTTTATGCCCGCATAAAACCACACTAGTTATGTAATTCATTCATTATGAATAAAGTAGAAGAAATCATTTTAATCAATCGAATTGCATTGTTTACATGTTTATATTGCTTGATTAGTTATTATTAATACAAATGTGTATAAAATCCCAAACATATGTATAGTTACACTTATAATAACTCAGTCATAGTGGATTATAATTGTAATTATATGTTCGAAAGTATTTTGTACTAAGATTAAATCAGTAAACTGGATTTTTATTGATTCGATAATCTACAATAATATCTACTTACACATCTAGTGTGATGTCCTATCCAGGACATTGATCAAGTAGATAAGATCAGATGTATTGGACTGGACCGATATTGACTATTGATAAGATAAGTAAGTATCGTTATTGTCTAATCTAATCATATCACAATATTGATCATAGGTCAATTCAATCTTAATTATGAGTGATTAATATTATGCTAATTGTATTATTCAAGTCTTTTGATTTGTTCATTACCAGCATACCCTACGGACTTGCTCATACTTACATATTGGAGATTTGGTAGTATAACTAAGTGGGAGTATTCATCATAGACATGAAATCTATAACTTCTATTTAAGAAGTGAAAAGATGATTTCCTTATAGCTTGATTAAAGTGTTGAATGCTAGAGTACTCATTTATGTAATTAAGTGTACGAAAATATCATTTACAAGGAACTTAGTGGGAGTTAAGGTTAAATACCAATGAGGGGTAAATTAGTAATTTACACTTGTCTCATTAGTAGATCATCTATAGAGGATTTAATGACGGTTATGGTTATAACAATGGATAACATATTTACATTTGATGTAAAGCGTTCTATGAATTCAAGAGTGCAATTCTGGGTCTATAGTGGAGTCATGAGGAATTAATAAGGTAGTGAGTTTATTTGTTATAAATAAACTCACGGTAACTTATTGGAGGTTGAGTTCATGGATCCATAGTCCCCATGTCATCTCTTATAAAACGAACCTAGTAGTATTGAATAATTAATTTAATTATTAATTATTAAAATATCATATTGATTAGGTCAATGAAAAAAATTAATGTTAAATTATTTATTGATATTTTGTGAGAAAAGAAATAGAAGAAACCTTGAGGATTTTATTGTAAATTCTCAAAAAGAGAGTATTATCGCCAACTAGAATAATTTTGTTAATATTGAAAGATTGATATTAAAATTAATAAAATGAATTAAATAATTGTCAAAATTATAATTGGTTAATTTTGACAAGTATTTATTTAATTATAATTTTAAAATAATTAAAAATAAAATGGGAAACTAAAATATATTTTATGTCCTACCTAATTGCCTATATATACTAGTGTTATAGAATACATTAGGTCAGATGAATTTGACAAGGTAAAAATTCACTACTAGTATTCCATACCTAGTAGCCCACTCTCTCTTAGTTTTCTCTCTAGGAATTCTCTTGTCATGTGTTGAGACTTGCCCACACAAACACTAGGTTGTTTTAGAGAAAGACTTAGAAGACTATGGTATTGTTTCAAAGCGGTCTGGATTCCTTACAATACCTAGCATTTAACAAGGACACAATGTTAGGGGATTGGAAGGGTGTAGTCATTGTTCCGCTACGCATCTCGTAATTACTGTAATGGTGTTGTTATTGTATCTATGTATCTTTGTAATATTCACATGCTTGTATGATTTAATGCATTATACTATGTATATTGTTTTGAATATATATTTATAGGTAGCATGCATATAGACTTATATAAATGAGATCCTACATATGCCTACACTATAAAAGACGTCTTTTATAGTTGAGAAGCCTTGATTACACTTTTCAACTCTCTCTCTCTCTCTCTAACCTATTTCTCTATCTCTCAAAGATCATAAATTTTCTCTAAGAAATTCATCAAGAAAGTGGTTGTCTTCAGAATTTCACAGAAATGTTCAATCCAAATTCCCTTTCTTCTTAGTAAATGCCTCAAGCATCAATGGTGGGTTAGGAAATAGAGAATTTGGACAACAATACTTCTCATGAATGATCCTTATGATGTTTCTCCTTCAACGTTGAATTTACAAGTGTTGTTCTTCTTGTCATAGATTGTATTTCAATTAATATTTGCAATTGTTTTCTTTCTGAATTTTCTGGATCTCTTTATTATAAGTTTCATCCTGAATTTATCTATATAGGTGGTGTAAGGTCCCTCTCCCCTAACAATCAATATTTCTATATATTTTAGTTTCCTTTTTTATACAACACCATGGATGAATTTCATCAATTTTTGCTTTGAAATTTATGACTCAAGATTTTGTTAGATTGGATAGATTTGATGGAACTAATTTTGTACGTTGGCAAGACAAAATTAGGTTTCTTCTCACTATTCTCAAGGTGTATTATGTTATGGAAAAAGATTTGAAAGCCCTTGATCCACTAAACGAGGATGACACTCAAGATGTTATCAAACAGAGGAAGAAATGTGAAGAAGTTGAGCTCATATGTCAGGGGTCACATCCTAAATGCCCTCTAGAATCATCTCTACCACCTCTACACCAACACCAAGTCCGCCAAAGAGATATGGGAGGCCTTGGAAAACAAATAAAAATTTCAGGAGGATGGTATAAATAAATTTTTTATTACTAAATAAATGGAATTTAACTTTATTAATGATAAACCCCTTCTCCCCTAAATCTATGAGTAGCAAATCATTGAGAATAAACTCTCCAACCTTAGTATTGTGTTGCCAGAGAAATTCCTTGTTGGCGTTATAATAGCCAAGTTACCTCCATCATGGAGAGGCTATACGAAGAAAATTCTTCGCAAATGAGGAAATCTCTTTGGAAGAGATTCTTAAGCACGTAAGAATAGAGGACAAGTCTTGTTCTAGGGATAAACAAGGGGATGAGTCTATTGGTGGGACCTCCAAGAACAATGTAGTGGCCAAACCTCTTAACAACAAAGACAAATGTTATAAGAAGCCCCATGGAAAAAGTGACAAACCCTCGAGTCCTAGAAAGAATGAAGGATAATTCAAGAGCTCCCAAGGGCATTGTTGGGTGTGTGGCAAGATTGGCCACTATGCAAGGGATTGTAGATTCATAAAGAGCGATAACAATGAGCCAAAAGTTGAACCAAAGAAACACATAGTGGCTACACTAAGTTAGATAAACGCCATCAATGGGAAAGGGAAAGGATGGTGGTGTGACACTTATACCACCATCCATGTTACTTATGATAGGTCTATCTTTATGTCCTTTTAAAGTACAAGTGATGGGCATGAAATTCAAATGGGTAATGACAAAAGGTCCAAGGTTGAAGGCCAATTAATCTATTTTTCACATTCAACAAAAGTGATCTACTTACTAATGTTCTTTATGGAGATGAGTAGAAACCTTGTGAGTGGAAACTTTCTTAGCAAACCGGGCATCAAGGAGATTCTTGAATCTGGAATGCTCATTCTGTCCAAAGGAGGAATTTTTGTGAGAAAGGGTTGTTGGGAATTGTGCCCTGAAAGCATATGTAGAGACATTGTTTTATGAAATAAATAAATAAATTGAATTTGTTATGCATTTTTTTATGGACTATATTAGTCTGTGATAATATTATGTAAATATAAAAAAATTCCTAAGTTCATATATGTAATCTCAAACACGTATTGGTATGGGAGGATTGTGTTTGAGATAAATGAACTTGAATAGTTCGCAGTAAAATAAAGTTATGGAATCTTTAGATCAATTACTGCAAGTACGGTCCACTTGTATTATGAATACATGTGATCTAGATCCGGATCACTAGTGTGGTAGGACACTTTAGTGGAGGCGCTTTATATATTAGAGAATATATAGAACTTGTAGCGTCTCAAATTTCCTAATAAGGCTTAGGGCCTGGATTACCGTGCCTGGAGGGTAATAATTGATTTATTATTAAAATATGTGTATTTTCATGAGTATGTGATTATAGATGCAAGGTTAGGTGAATTAAATATGCATGTGGGCCCCGCTTGGTTATTAGGGGCATGTTTGTAATTTTAGCCCATTGAGGGCATAAATGTGATAATTGTAATAATTGTGATATACTTTTGATATATCTGTGTTGCACGATTCGAGACAGTCCTAGGGAGCGGTTTAGCTGGAAAGTCACAACGGGGTTGAATATCCGACTCAGAGCGAGTCGAGGGGTATTTCAGGAATTGGACGCCTTATGGGATTATCGGGTTATGGAAATAAATATTTGGAGATATATTCATGGATAGAATGTCTAGGAGGGAACATTGGGGAAATTTATTATTTTGGCCATCGGGGACTTAACGGGATTTAGAAAATGACTAAATTGCCCCTGGGATTACTTAAGGGTTAAGGATAGGTTTAAAGGGAAAAAATGGAATTTGGCTTATAGGATAAGCTAGAATTGGCAGGGGTAATGTGCTTCACGTTTCTTCATTTAAGCTTATGCTGGAATTGTCTTAGGAGCTCTAGAGGAACACAAAAGCTAAGAGAAGAAGAGGAGGAAGAACGTTGATGTTCTTGGAAGCAAAGGAGGATTTCAAAGCTGGACTTTGGGGGCTGGAAGCTGGAATTTAGAGGACTAATTCAGGGATCTAATCAAGCTCAAAGGTAAGTGTTAAACTTGATAAACAAGTTGAATTCTGCTGGTGTAGGGTGTTAGAACATAGGCATGCATGGTTTGGTTTCTAGGATTAGTTTTGAATGTTTGATGGGTGTAAGAATTGGTTCATAAGTTTGTTAGTATGTTTAGGTTGTATGAGTATGAATTCTGGGTATAATTCTGAGGTTGGGGGAAGTTTTGGGTGTGAGATGTGGGGTTAAGCTTGGGGAAAACTTGAAGGAAAGGCTGGTTTTCTGGGTTTGCAGGTCGATCTGCGGCCCTAGGAGGGGAATGTCGCGGCCCGTGTGCACACGAGGCCTGGGGAGGCCACTGATCTTGAGGCGCGCCGCAGCGCTTGGCCAAGCATGTCGCGGCCCATGTGTCTTTCTAGGGAGGTGTTTTGCCTCTGTTTTGAGGCAAGTCGCGGCCCTTAAGGGGTTTGGTTGCGGCCCTAGTTCGAAATGTAGGGTGTCTTGTGGATTTTTGACTTGGGAACCTAATTCTTAAGGATCAGAATGGATTTTATCATCCTGATTGATAGAATTCAAGGTCCCGGAGACTAGAATTATGACACAAAGTTATTTAATAGATTAGAACTTGATGGATGGATATTGTTAATGCGTTGTGACTAGGGTTTCGGCAAGGCTCGGACTAGGGGACTGTGCTCGGGACATCAGTGCTTGGAAAGCTCAGGATATAGGTAAGAAAATTGTTGTATCTGTAGAGCAGGGCGAGGCCCTATAGTTGGTGTTGCAGGGCACGACCCTATTTGATTGTGTTGCAGGGCGTAGCCCCATTGATTGTGCTTATGCATGTTAAATTATTTGTTTAATTATGCTATGTGTGCATATATGTGAATGAACGAAAAGAGCCGGGAACGGCAAGGGCCGAGAACGGCGAAGGTGGGAATGGCGAAGGCTGAGAATGGCAAGGGGCCGGGAGCAGCGTTTAGCACGCGGAGTGCGAGTTGCCAGGGCGAGACCCTATATGATACCTGGGATATCCTCACGGTGTAGACCGCAAACCCAGGGCCTGGTAAAGCACCTGGGACGGCATGGGCATACGTGTTTAGTTTATTGGCGGCTTGATTACATGTTGACTGTTAAATATGCATATGTTATCGGCTTGTGAGGGTTTTCTTGCTGGGATTCCGCTCACGGGTGCTCTGTGGTGCAGGTAAGGGCAAGGGGAAGGTCGACCAACCATGAGTATGGAGAGCATGAAGCGGTACGTACATGTTTGGCCTTCCTGGATGCCACGGCCAGGGTGTTTTTGGGATATGATTGTACTAAACCTAGATGTTATCGTTTAGTTGACTATAGTTGTAACGACCCAAATTCGCTAAAAAGGCTTAAGGGCCTTGATTAGTGTGCCTGGAGGGCATAATGGGAATCATGTGTGATTTTAATGAGTAAGATGCATGATTATGATTTAAAGCATGTTATATGACTATTTGAACGTTTGAGATGCATGAATATGTGTACTAGTATGCATGTAGGCCCTGATTAGGTTATAAGGGCATAATCGTGATTTTGGCCATTATGGGCATAACTGCTTTGATATATGTGATAATTGTCGAGAACACATTATTATGTGGATGTATCTTTGATCTGTGACTCGAGACGATCCTAGTGAGTAAAGTAGCGGAAAAGTCATGGTGGGGATTTATACCCGGCTCAGGGTGAGCTCAGGGGTATAATTGGGAATTTAGTGAATATACTGGAGTCAATCTTGACATTGAGGAATATTATTGGTGATTAATTAGGTATCCGGAGTTAAGCGGGAAATATTAGAGACACTCGAGGAGTTAGCGGGAATTGGGTAAAATGACTAGAATGCCCTTAAGTGGACTAAAGGATTAGAAATAAAGGGGAGGGCATTAAGGTCATTTGGCATGTAAGGGATAGATATGCTGAGGCTTTATGTTAGTGGGAATTGTAGAAAGTTATAGAAGTCTGAAAGAGAGAAAAGAAGGAAAAAGAAAGAAAAGAGAAAAGGAAGGGAAAAACAGAGTTGCACTCTCTTGGGTCGGTTTGTGGTTCTCTCACCACTTTTCTGGGATTTTCTTGGAGTAAAGCTCAGAGGAGAGCTGGGATAGACTGAGCATCAAGGATCCTAAGCTAGGTTTGAGGAATTGGCAGAGGTTTAGCAAGAAGTCATCAACACTTGAGGTAAAACTCTGTAAGTTTCTTCAGCTCTGGTTTTGGTTCCTAGCTAAGATATCTAAGCTGTGTTGATGGGGAATTTTAGGAAAGTTGGAGCCAAGGGTTGAGGAAGAGCAATCCAAGGAAGTCTAGAGGCAACTTGAGGTCGAAATTCCACCAAAGGAATAAATTCTAAGCTTCTAACTTTGTTGTTCAACTGGTTTCTGCTGAGTTTTAGTGTCTAGAAGTGGCTATGGTGAATTTTGAGTTTGGGGATGCATGTGCTTGAGTTCTAGGTATTTGGGGTGCTTGGGATGAGTGGAGTATGTTCATAAGGTTGTTTTTGAGTTTGGGAAAGATTTGGAGGAGTTTTGGTTGAGGTTGGTTCGAGGAAATCGCAGGAAGAGAAACTTGGGGTTGGCCTGTCTGTGACTAGCGCTACAGCGCTAGCCTTTGGGCGCTGTAGCGCTAGGCCAAGCTTGCTGAGGGGATTTTGCTTCTGTTTGCAGCGCTGTAGCGCCCTCCCATGAGCGTTGTAGCACTACCCTGTCTTCTGAAGGGGATTTTAGGGTTGTTTGCAAGAGCTTTTGACCAAGGGTTTGGGGTTTGATTCCCCCACCTTATTTGGTGGAACTAGGACTTCCCAGGGGCTTGGGATTGGCCCCGAGGCTAGGTTTTGGATTTGAGGATTGATGATGACTTTGGCCTACGGTTGTGTTTAGGTGAGCGCTAGGGCTCGAGGGGGGATCGTGCTCAAGGAGTCGAGGGATCAAAGATAGTGAATTGAAAGGTAAGAAAATTGCACCCGGTTATATGATTGAGATGGGACTAAGTGCTCCCGATACTTGTATTATGTCAATGATGGTATGACGCCGTGGGACATGTGATAGCGGCCTAAGGGTGCCGTACACAAGATTTGTGCACAGGGCGTGGCTTGGCCACTGGTAGCCGAGGACAGCTTAATATTCACTGAGCTCGGTTTAAGCGGGCCGGAGTCAGTGGGATAATGGAGGGAGCGGCCGGAAGGCGCTAGCCCTAGTTATCATTTGTGAATTGATATATGATATGAGTTGATGTGTTTAGTATGTTGAATACTTGATTATACTGGATGTTTATATGACTGAGAATATGTGATGCAATGTGAGATATTGATTTGTCTGTTGATTGCTTATGCTCTATTGTTGTGTTTTCTTGCTGAGCCTTGGCTCACGTGTGCTACGTGGTGCAGGTAAAGGCAAAGGCAAGCTGGACCAACCCTGAGATGGAGAGCTGCGGGGTTGAATTAACATAGCCAGCTGTTCGATCGCCATGGTCGAGGAGTGGATCAGGACAGGGATTGCCTAACTGTCTGTTTTGCCTTAATATGGCTTGATATTGTATATAAACCTTGTGTCTTTCGTAAATGGTCTTTAAGCTTAATATTTTTGGGATCCCGTGTAAACAAGAAATGCTTCTTAATGAAAATGTGGCTTTAGAGGCCAAAACATTTCAACCCTAGTTCCTTTATAGTTTCAATAGCATGTTTTTAATTAAAATGACTTGATTTGCAAGTCCAGCACTTTATAAAGACACAGTGTAACGGTCTTGGCTATCCAGGGCGTTACAACTTGGTATCAGAGTGTCCTTGGTTTATGGGTCCTGAAGACTGGTTGGATATGTACATTCGCCGTGGGAGACAAGCTCAACTCATGTTTTGGTAATTGTGTATACATGATTATGTGTTTAAATGATTTGAGTGAGATATGATTGTTAATATCTGTTTGATGAATAGGGAATATGAGATACTGATAGGGCCTGGCCCTTGACTATTGCATGATGTTATTGAGGCGTGCTTATTAGCACCGCTGTGCATGTGAATGAATATTTGGGTAAATTGCTACACTTTGATTGCTTGTGAATGATTAGAGTTCCAGCGATGGATTATGAAATGATTATTACCCAGTCATCATAGCCTAATTGTCGAGTCGTTGATTGCAGGTTGACTTGAATAGTTATGCGTTCAAGAAAATCCACACGACTAGCCGGCAGGTCTGGGGCTAGAGATGATGATTAGGGCCCGACTCCTCCGCCAGTCCCTGAGAACTGGCAGCAGTTAATGGCAGATATGCAGGCTCGGCTTCAGAGTCAAGATGAACTGATTCGAATTCTGCAACAAGCTCCATCTGGGAGTGTTGCCCCTGTTGTGCCACCAGCAGTGGTACCTGTGGTACAGCCAGTTGATGTTGGGAACAAGTGGGAACCGTTGTATGAGCGATTCAGGAAGCAGTAGCCCCCGATCTTTGAGGGAGGACCAGATCCACTGAAGGCTGAGCAGTGGATGACTATGATCACTACCATTCATGATTTTATGAGGGTAGAAGGACATGACAGAGTGGCCTGTGCCACTTATATGTTGAGGGAGGATGCCCGAATCTGGTGGGAGGTGGCATCGCAGACCAGAGATGTTTCTGCATTGATCTGGGAAGGGTTGAAGGACTTATTTAGTCAGAAGTATTACAATGTTGCCATCAGAGCAGCGAAGATAAATGAATTTGTGGGGCTGGTTCAGGGCAGTATGACAGCTACAGAATATGCCCCGAAGTTCGATAGACTTGCGAAGTTCGCACTAGATCTTGTGCCTACTGATGCAGCTAGGTAGGATAGGTTTGTCAGAGGGCTGAATGCTATGATAGCCCGAGATGTAAGAATTACCACAGTTCTTGGAGGGACAACTTGTGCCCAGGCTGTGGAGAAGGCTCTTACCGCTGAGGAAGCAGAGAACAAGATTTGGAGGGAGAGTGATGTGAGAAGGGAGGGCCGCAGAGCGGTGCCTCCATATTCTAGCTCTGGTAGGGGCGGAGGCCCCAGTGACTTGAAGAGAAAGACTCCTGATGCTCTGATCACTCTCGGTTCTGATAGGAGGGGTCGGGGTACCCAGGGTGGCCGTCAGGGAGGCGGTGATTCATGGAGGACTTATCCGGAGTGCACGAGGTGCAAGAGACGCCATCCAGGCGAGTGTCGGGCTAAGGCCTTCTATGTGTGCGGGGTGGTGGGACACCTCAGGAAGGATTGCCCGACAGTGAAGAAGTGAGAGACAGGGAAGGTGGATAGCTTGACTCCAGCTCGAGTGTTCACCCTGACACAGGCGGAGTCCGAGGCTAGTCCCTCGGTAGTGACAGGTCAGTTTTCTAGTGCTGGCACTTTTTTTACTGTGTTGATTGATTCTGGTGCTACGCATTCATTTGTATCTGATAAGGTGATTGATAGACTGTGTAGACCTAGTGAGTATAGTACTTCAGGGTTTGGGACTATATTGCCTACAGGAGAACTGGTAGTATCTAGGAAGTGGATTAGAGCGCTGCCAGTGATAGTTGATGGTAGGGAGTTATCAGTGGACTTGATTGAGTTGAGTATGGAGGACTTTGATATGATTTTGGGTATGGATTGGCTGGTTAGATATAGAGCTACCATTGACTGTAGGAAGAAGATGGTAACTTTTGATCTAGAAGGCGAGGATCCCTTTGTTTTTGTGGGAGCAGTGCATGGACCCCGCATACCCAAGATATCTGCATTGAGAGTCTGAGACTTGTTACAGGGTGGATGTATAGGCTTCCTGGCTAGTGTGGTGGATACCACCAGAGTTTCACCAGTTGGACCGGAGGAGACCAGATTTGTTTACGAGTTCTTGGATGTGTTTCCTGAGGATTTTCCTGGGTTGCCGCCGCGTAGAGAGATTCAGTTTGTCATTCAGTTGGCACCAGGGACAGAGCTAGTGTTGAGGGCACCATATAGGATGGCATCGGTGGAACTGAAAGAATTAAAGATACAGCTGCAGGAGCTTTTGGATTTGGGGTTCATCAGGCCTAGTTACTTGTCATGGGGTGCTCTAGTTTTGTTTGTTAAGAAGAAGGACGGGCCTTTGAGGATGTGTATTGACTATCGAGAATTGAACAAGTTGACCATTAAGAATAAGTATCCTCTACCAAGGATTAATGACTTGTTCGATCAGCTGCAGGGTAAGACGGTGTTCTCAAAGATTGATCTTCGATCTGGTTATCACCAGCTGAGGATCAAGGATGAGGACATACCTAAGACAGCCTTCCGTACATGGTATGGGCACTATGAGTTCCTGGTCATGTCTTTTGGTTTGACCAATGCTCCAGCAGCCTTTATGGACCTAATGAATAGAGTGTTCAAGGATTTCTTAGATCAGTTTGTTATAGTCTTCATTGACGACATCTTGGTGTATTCCAGTTCGGAGGCAGAGCATGAGCTTCATCTTCGACAGGTTCTTCAGAGGTTGAGGGAGCATCAGTTGTATGCTAAGTTTAAGAAGTGTGAGTTCTGGTTACTTGAAGTGACATTCCTTGGACATATCGTAGGTGCATATGGGATTAAGGTGGATCCATCTAAGATAGAGGCGGTTAGGGATTGGCCGAGGCCAAGGAATGCCTCGGAGGTGCGGAGCTTTCTTGGGTTAGGAGGTTACTACAGACGGTTTGTAGAGGGCTTCTCAAAGATAGCAGCACCAATGACAGAATTGACGAGGAAGAATTTGAAGTTTATCTGGTCAGACAAGTGTGAAGACAGTTTCCAAGAGCTGAAGCGACGACTTATTACAACGCCAGTGTTGAGTCTTCCTTCGGGGGAAGGGAAGTTTGTTGTCTACTGCGATGCATCTAGGTTGGGCTTAGGCTGTGTGTTGGTGTAGAATGAGAAGGTTATAGCTTATGCATCACGACAGCTGAAAGAGTATGAGCAGCGGTATCCTACTCATGATTTGGAGCTGGCAGCAGTGGTTTTTGCACTGAAGATTTGGCGGCATTATTTGTATGGGGAAAAGTGCGAGGTGTACACTGACCATAAGAGCCTGAAGTATTTCTTTACACAGAAGGACCTGAATATGAGATAGAGACGTTGGTTGGAGCAGGTAAAGGATTATGATTGTGATATTCTTTACCATCCGGGGAAAGATAATGTGGTGGCAGATGCATTGAGCCGCAGAGGTCTAGGTCAGTTGTATAGTTATGTTCAGATCTCAAGGGAGTTAGCTGATGAGATGGTTAGAGAAGTGATAGAGTTGGTGGTAGGCTGGTTGGCTAATATTACTCTGCAGTCGACCCTGCTAGAGCGGATCAGAGAAGGGCAGTTGGTAGACGCTTAGTTACAGAGGGTTAGAGAGGATGTCTTAGCGAGAATAGCTAAGGACTATTCTGTTTCTGAGGTTGGTTTACTTCGGTATCAGGGGCGGATTTGTGTTCCAGCTGATGAGGGGATCAGACGAGAGATACTAGATGAGTCTCATACGACGCCGTACTCACTTCATCCAGGTACCACGAAGATGTATCAGGATCTGCGAACTTTGTATTGGTGGCCCGAGATGAAGAAGGATGTGGTAGAGTACGTTGCTAGATGCTTAACTTATCAGTAGGTGAAAGCTGAGCATCAGCGACCAGCAGGGTTGCTTCAGCCTTTAGGTATTCCTGAATGGAAATGGGAGGACATTACCATGGATTTTGTGGGAGGATTACCCAGGACAGTAGGACTTCATGACTCGGTGTGGGTGATTGTGGATAGATACACCAAGTCAGCCCATTTTCTTACAGTGAGGTCGATATATACTGTGGATCAGTATGTTGAGTTGTATGTGAGGGAGATCATACGTCTCCATAGGGTTCCTAAGTCTATAGTATCAGACCAGGATCCTATCTTCACTTCCAAGTTTTGGGGTGGTTTGCAGAAAGCTTTGGGGACTTAGTTGAAGTTCAGTACAGCCTTTCATCCTTAGACTGACGGACAGTCTGAGAGGACGATCCAGGTGTTGGAGGATATGCTCAGAGCGTGTGTGATTGATTTTGAGGGTTCATGGAGTAAGTATCTTCCGTTGATTGAATTTACGTATAACAATAGTTATCAGTCAACGATTGGAATGGATCCCTATGAGATGTTATATGGGAGGAGGTGTAGGTCACCCCTTCATTGGGACGAGATGGATGAGAGGAGATATTTGGGGCCAGATATGGTTCAGAAGACAAGTGAGGCCATAGAGAAGATCCAGGCTAGGATGCTCGCTTCTCAGAGTAGACAGAAAAGCTACGCTGATCCTAAGCGTAGAAATGTGGAGTTCCAAGTTGGGGACCACGTCTTTCTCCGAGTTTCACCATTGTGAGGGGTGAGGAGGTTTGGAAAGAAGGGCAAGCTAAGCCCTAGATTCATTGAACCATTCGAGATCCTGGAAACGGTTGGTCAGGAGGCTTACAGGTTAGCTTTGCCGCCATCGTTGTCTGGAGTTCATGACGTGTTCCATGTCTCCATGCTTCGGAAGTATGTCTCAGATGTCACTCATGTGTTGAGGTATGGATATTTGGAGTTACAGGCAGATTTGGCTTATGAGGAGCAACCAGTTCAGATTCTGGATCGAAAAGATAAAGTATTGCGGAATAAGACGATTCCTCTGGTTAAAGTGCTGTGGAGGAATAGTAAGGTTGAGGAGGCGACCTGGGAGCTTGAGACGGCGATGCGGGATCAGTATCCCGAGTTCTTCAGGTAAATTTCGAGGACGAAATTCTCATTAGGAGGGGATAGTTGTAACGACTCAAATTCGCTAATAAGGCTTAAGGGCCTTGATTAGTGTGCCTGGAGGGCATAATGGGAATCATGTGTGATTTTAATGAGTAAGATGCATGATTATGATTTAAAGCATGTCATATGACTATTTGAATGTTTGAGATGCATGACTATGTGTACTAGTATGCATGTAGGCCCTGATTAGGTTAGAAGGGCATAATCGTGATTTTGGCCATTATGGGCATAACTGCTTTGATATATGTGATAATTGTCGAGACCACATTATTATGTGGATGTATCTGTTATCTGTGACTCGAGACGATCCTAGTGAGTAAAGTAGCGGAAAAGTCATGGCGAGGATTTATACCCGGCTCGGGGTGAGCTCAGGGATATAAGTGGGAATTTAGTGAATATACTGGAGTCAATCTTGACATTGAGGAATATTATTGGTGATTAATTAGGTATCGGGAGTTAAGCGGGAAATATTAAGACACTCGAGGAGTTAGCGGGAATTGGGTAAAATGACTAGAATGCCCTAAAGTGGACTAAAGGATTAGAAATAAAGGGGAGGGCATTAAGGTCATTTGGCATGTAAGGGATAGATATGCTGAGGCTTCATGTTAGTGGGAATTGTAGAAAGTTATAGAAGTCTGAAAGAGAGAAAAGAAGGAAAAAGAAAGAAAAGAGAAAAGGAAGGGAAAAACAGAGTTGCACTCTCTTGGGTCGGTTTGTGGTTCTCTCACCACTTTTCTGGGATTTTCTTGGAGCAAAGCTCAGAGGAGAGCTGGGATAGACTGAGCATCAAGGATCCTAAGCTAGGTTTGAGGAATTGGCAGAGGTTTAGCAAGAACTCATCAACACTTGAGGTAAAACTCTGTAAGTTTCTTCAGCTTTGGTTTTGGTTCCTAGCTAAGATATCTAAGCTGTGTTGATGGGGAATTTTAGGAAAGTTGGAGCCAAGGGTTGAGGAAGAGCAAGCCAAGGAAGTCTAGAGGCAACTTGAGGTCGAAATTCCACCAAAGGAATAAATTCTAAGCTTCTAACTTTGTTGTTCAACTGGTTTCTGCTGAGTTTTAGTGTCTAGAAGTGGCTATGGTGAATTTTGAGTTTGGGGATGCATGTGCTTGAGTTCTAGGTATTTGGGGTGCTTGGGATGAGTGGAGTATGTTCATAAGGTTGTTTTTGAGTTTGGGAAAGATTTGGAGGAGTTTTGGTTGAGGTTGGTTCGAGGAAATCGCAGGAAGAGAAACTTGGGGTTGGCCTGTCTGTGACTAGCGCTACAGCGCTAGCCTTTGGGCGCTGTAGTGCTAGGCCAAGCTTGCTGAGGGGATTTTGCTTCTGTTTGCAGCGCTGTAGCGCCCTCCCATGAGCGTTGTAGCACTACCCTGTCTTCTGAAGGGGATTTTAGGGTTGTTTGCAAGAGTTTTTGACCAAGGGTTTGGGGTTTGATTCCCCCACCTTGTTTGGTAGAACTAGGACTTCCCAGGGGCTCGGGATTGGCCCCGAGGCTAGGTTTTCGATTTGAGGATTGATGATGACTTTGGCCTACGGTTGTGTTTAGGTGAGCGCTAGGGCTCGAGGGGGGATCGTGCTCAAGGAGTCGAGGGATCAAAGATAGTGAATTGAAAGGTAAGAAAACTGCACCCGGTTATATGATTGAGATGGGACTAAGTGCTCCCGATACTTGTATTATGTCAATGATGGTATGACTCCGTGGGACATGTGATAGCGGCCTAAGGGTGCCGTACACAAGATTTGTGCACAGGGCGTGGCTTGGCCACTGGTAGCCGAGGACAGCTTAATATTCACTGAGCTCGGTTTAAGCGGGCCGGAGTCAGTGGGATAATGGAGGGAGCGGCCGGAAGGCGCTAGCCCTAGTTATCATTTGTGAATTGATATATGATATGAGTTGATGTGTTTAGTATGTTGAATACTTGATTATACTGGATGTTTATATGACTGAGAATATGTGATGCAATGTGAGATATTGATTTGTCTGTTGATTGCTTATGCTCTATTGTTGTGTTTTCTTGCTGAGCCTTGGCTCACGTGTGCTACGTGGTGCAGGTAAAGGCAAAGGCAAGCTGGACCAACCCTGAGATGGAGAGCTGCGAGGTTGAATGTACATAGCCAGCTGTTCGATCGCCATGGTCGAGGAGTGGATCAGGACAGGGATTGCCTAACTGTCTGTTTTGCCTTAATATGGCTTGATATTGTATATAAAACTTGTGTCTTTTGTAAACGGTCTTTAAGCTTAATACTTTTGGGATCCCGTGTAAACAGGAAATGCTTCTTAGTGAAAATGTGGCTTCTGAGACCAAAACATTTCAACCCTAGTTCCTTTATAGTTTCAATAGCACATTTTTAATTAAAACGACTTGATTAGCAAGTCCAACACTTTATAAACACACAGTGTAATGGTCTTGGCTATCCAGGGCGTTACAATAGTTATATTTTTTACTTGTAAATATTTCTAAACAGTATTTTTGGATCCCAAATGTTAAATGCTTTTTTATTTTCAATGAATGGAATTATTTTCAATGTATAAGACTTTGTTTATGGTTTAATTACACTTTTAACTTAAAACCTCGATTAGCGTGTTAATTGCACATTTTAAACTCACTTAGTATCGACTCTAAGGTAGTAGGGCGTTTCAACTTGGTATCAGAGCGAGCCAAGGTTTATGGTTTCTGGAGATTGACCGAACATGTACGCTCACTGTCACTGACAAGCTTGACTCAGGGTTGGTTGGTGATGATTGACTTATATGCTTGTATATGTGCATTAATGCCCCGTTTGTGTAATGACCCAAGTTCAGTAATATGGCTTAAGGGCTTTGATTAGTGTGCCCGGAGGGCATAGTTGAGTTAAATGTGGTTTGAGTGAGTTTATTGGTTTGAATGCATAATTATATGATTAATAATGCTTGTATGATTATATTGATGTTAAGGTGATATATATGAGGTATTTGAGAGAACCACATTATTATGTGGGTAGGTTTGCCGAGCACGACTCGAGGCGATCCTAGGGCTTGATAATGGGAAAAGTCACAACGGGGCTTAACAGTTGACTTTGGATAAGTCAGGGGTATTTTAGGTATCGGGTAGTTATTTAGACTATCAGGTCATGAAAATAAATATATGTAGATATATTTGAGGTTAGGGAGTCTAGGCAGGAATATTGGGGAATTTTACCGTTTTGCCCTCGGGGACGTTTCCGGCACCCCGAGCCTTGGGTTTGACCTAAGTGATAAAGGATAGGCTTACAAAAAATAGAAAATAGTATAACAAAATTAAACTGACTTCTCTTTCTCAGCCTATTCTCTCTCAAGGAAAAACACAAGCTAAACACAGAGAAATTGGAGGATTTTAGTTGGAATTGAAAAGAGATTTTAATGTGTGTTAGGCTGGGTTTCCTGTTGAATTATGTTGATAAAGTCATCTTAAAAGTGTTGGGAATGATTGTTATTGAAATAGGGAGCTTTGGGATGATTTTGGGTAAGGTTAAAGGGTTGGAAATGGTGGAATTTCTGGGCTTGAAGGGAAGGGTCGTGGCTCTGTTCTAGAGCACTACAGCCCTAGGATGAAGATGAGCCAGGAGGGCTCGGCCAGGGGTGAGCGCCGCGGTGCCCAAAGCAAGGGTTGCGGCGCGTGTCTTCTTCCAGGGAGGCCTTAGGTTCTGTTTAGGGCAGGGTCGCAGCTAGGCTTCAAGGGCCGCAACCCTTAGATGCATACTTGAACGTTTAGGGTTTTTAAGCACGGGAATCGAGCCTAGTGTGCTCGGGATCAATTTCACCACCGTGCTTGGTGGGATTTGGTTTCCCGGAAGTTAGTTTTGTACCCGAAAACCTATATTTGGATATTAATGGAACCCAATACCTTGTGTTGACGGTAAGAACTCGTCAACGAAGTTAAGTTGGAAAAATTATCAAATCAAAATCGCTAATTGGAAAGCTATGAAAACTTGAACAATAACTCAAGAACAATGGAATAACAACAATGGAGAATTCAGTATCTCGTTCACACTAATGTCTCCGCTACAGTAAAATTTCCCACCCCTTTTCAGGTGGCCTTGGAATTCATTTTATAGTAGGCTCTAATGGCCTTAGGTACATAGTGGTCCCGAGGACCAGGTGGTACAAACGTACTGTATTAGGGGTATGGTTTCAGTGGTAGTGGTTGTACATCCCGTACAGGAGCAGGTGTCAGGGGGATGTTTCCACTACTTGTCTGTACCCCTTCCTGAGGTGTGGTAGCAGGTGTATTGGTGCAGAAGGTAGTGGTGTCGGTTCTGACCCATGGCCGTAGACGTACGGACCATGATCCTTACCCCAGCAACCTCACTGGCACTGGTATCCGTACCTAGTACTTGGTCGTACAAATATGTCGCATTCGACCCGTACGGGACCTCCTAAACATGGGGATCCCGAGGTGTAGAGAACGGGGCCTTTGGTACAGGATGCCTGGAGCATTCTAAAGTTACCCACGGGCGTGGGCGATAAGTGCTTGGCCTCGCTCTACGTCTTAGCGTACGAGGCAAGACGCCTCTGGGACATACGTGTCAAGTTACGGGGCGTCGGCGTCCCGAGAAGATGGTGGGTTGATAGACTTTCAGGGGTTCGACCCTTGCTCCTTGCGCGGCCCCGCGTACGGGGCGCTGCTGATGGCCTCGCGCGGTTGGAGTGGCCTAAGGGCCCCGTGAGATAGGGGGACCTCGCCCGCGCGACGGCTCCGTGAGATGGCCTCGCGAGGTGAGATGAATTAACGTCTCGCAGCCTCCCTCGACCCCGCGCAGGGGCATGGTAGGAGTGGCCCAGGGGCCTCACGGAATGGGACGGCTTCGCCATATGAGGGCCTCGCCATATGATGGCCTCGCCCTTGTGATGGCCTCGCGACATGGCAGCCTCGCGACTTGGTGGCCTCGCGGAAGGCGACTCGGTGGCCTTGCGGAATAGGGCGCCTCGCCCCTAGGGTGGCCTCGCGGAATAGGGCGCCTTGCCCCTAGGATGGCCTCGCGGATCAGGAGGGGCTCGCCCATTTGATGGCCACGCGACATGGCGCCTCGCGACTTGGTGGCCTCGCGGATCAGGAGGGGCTCGCCCATTTGATGGCCACGCGACATGGCGCCTCGCGACTTGGTGGCCTCGCGGATCAGGAGGGCCTCGCCGATTTGATGGCCACGCGACATGGCGCCTCGCGACTTGGTGGCCTCGCGGATTAGGAGGGCCTCGCCCATTTGATGGCCACGCGACATGGCGCCTCGCGACTTGGTGGCCTCGCGGATCAGGAGGGCCCCGCCCATTTGATGGCCACGCGACATGGCGCCTCGCGACTTGGTGGCCTCGCGGATCAGGAGGGCCTCACCCATTTGATGGCCACGCGACATGGCAGCCTCGCGACTTGGTGGCCTCGCGGATCAGGAGGGCCTCGCCCATTTGATGGCCATGCGAAATGGGGGGGGGGGGGGGGGAGTACGTCCAGGTGACGACCTTGCATTTTCCCTTGATGAGATTATGAGCATCAACACTTGCCCCCCTAGTCTAGGAGAGGGCCTTAAGGTGCTCTTGTAGACTATTCATCTTGGTTCCTATAAATAGGCCTTCATGCATGACTTAATATTTACATCTTACCTCCTTGGCTTAGTGGTAGTTAGATCCTTGCTCCTTTCAAGAGGTAAAGGGTTCAATCCCCCACAACCACACTTTCTCTATTATTTTATCACTTTTTCATTTTTTCATCATCATTTTCAATATATTTTTTTTTTTTTAGCTAGTTTCTTGGTGTGTATATTTTTGGACTAACACACATTTCTGATTAATTCTTGCAGACGCGCATTTTCAACACTTTGGTGCTTTTCGCCTCCCGACCTTCCGTGGACTCCGACTTCGTTCTTTCAATCGCTTGAGGTATATTTTCTTTTCTTCTCCCGTTTATTTACTTATTTTATCGGACTCAGACCAACAACACTTGGGATGGGGTACATTAGCCCGAGCTTGTTTTGACCATATGCGCGCCCCTCCTCTTTTTTTTTATACATACACCTTGTAGTAGTCCATTTAGGGCGTTTGCACCTAGGGGTATTAAGTCTGTTCCTTTGTGTTTTGTAGTCTTCCCCTTGTTTAAACGTGACCCCCTCTTTGCTGTTGGGATGTGGTTTCATGGCCAGTGAGGGCCCGTCCGACATACCCTCGAGGGTTGAGTTTATCGACCTGTCTTCAGACCCCGAGTCCTCTGAGGGCAACCCTTATCAGGACTATGATTCTTTGAGGCAGGCCCGCATTCGCCACCTTGAGTGCATGGCTGATCTTAGGCATAAAATTTGGGTGGTAGAGAGCGAAATCGACTCGGCGTCGAGGGGAGACGGAGGACCTTCACCCCCGGGCCTTAGTGACCATATAGCGCGTCTTAGGACGGCTCTTTTTGAATTGCGGTGGGAGTTAGAGTTTATGGAGGGACACATTCCGCCAGAACCTCCCACTCCCCCTTCGCCTGATGACGGTCACGGGGCTATCAACTCCTCTCCTCAGCCCCTAGTCTCCGTTGATCCTGGCTTAGCGCTTCCGCCATCTCTCCCCCGATTGAAAACCCTTGCTAGGAGGAGAAAATGGAGGGTTAAGTGCTCTGCCTCTTCCTCACATGCTTCTTCTGATTTTGCAGATATGTCGAAGGCACGCAGACAGGTGTCCGTCCAGGAAGAAGACGAAACCCCCCTATTGGCGTCCAGCCTAGTGTCCCACGTATCTCCGAATAAATTGAAGGCAATTGTGAAACATTACCGAGCTCCTCCAGAATATGCCCTGCACGCTCCTCAAGAGACTTGCCGGGCTGATCGCCCTAAACGGGGCTTTGTGGCTTTGAGCGAACAAATTCTGAAGGCGGGTGGCACCATTCCTCTGCATTCATTCTTCGTGGCGGTTCTCAACTATTTTGCTTTGGCCCCTCTCCAACTGTCGCCCAACAGTTGGCTGACCTTAAGTTGCCTCTTCGTCTGGTTTAAGGACAACGAGAAACGTGCCCCGACGGCGCAGGAGGTGCATACTTTGTATAACCTTATAGCATTGCCCAGGTGTAAAGGCTTCTACTACTTGCAAAAGGCCAACAGTGAGCTCCCCTTAATAGAGGGCTCAGTGTCCAATACCGGGCCATGGAAGCAAGATTTTTTTTGGGTAGAGGGACCTCTCTCGGTTCGTGAAAGCTTCCGTGCTAATCCTAGTAAGTATCCTGATCCTTCTTTCTCTCTTACTAGAACTTACTGTTTTGCACTCTCGCTTGTTTTGATATTGACGTGGTTCTTGTAGGGTACTTTGCGGATCCTTCGGTCATTGGGTCTGAGGCGGAGGCCATAGGCAAACTCATTGTTGCAGATTCCGCTCAGAAGAAGGCGACGGTCCTTTTTACGGTGGAAAATCTCACCCGCCACCAATTGTCCCCGGTCACTAACTCTAAGTTCCTGTGGTCGATCACCGGGTCTAAGAAGGTTGTGGCTACGTCGGCTGGGCCATCACTGCACGAGGATGCAGTTGAGGTGGAGATGGAGGATGCCCCCCTGTCCCCAGGGGGATGTCCTTCTCATGACCCCCACGTCCAGGACACGGCCTTTCACCCTCCGGACCTGCAGGCCACGGCAGGATGCTACGCCCCTCCTGGCCATGATGGCGGTGATGCCTTCCCTCCGACCCCTCATGACCTCGGCGCACCGGATGTTGATTTCGTCGGGCTCGCGGAGCTCCCTGCTGATGCACCAGAATCTCAATTTTTCTCTTCTGCTGCGCCTCCTCCTGCCTCGGCGAGTGGGTCGTCTATTCCGGTCCAACCAGATATTCCTAGCGTGGAGGCAGAGGCTTGGGTGACCAGGATGGCCTCAGTTTATGGGCAGCATTTCGCTCCAATAGCTGCGAGTCTCCCTGTCTCCGACTGGAGGGGCCTGGGGAACGTGACTCAGTCAGACCTCGGGGAGATGCTAAGGCATGCCGCGGCCTGGGTGAGGCTTTGCACCTTGCGTTGATTAGCATTATGTGTAGATGCACCTGTGTTCTTCTTTTTGTTACTTATTGCTGATGCCATTGATTTTCTTGTGCAGGTCTATATTGTGTCTCTTCGACATGCTGATTCGACTGGCATCCTTTCCGTATCTACCACTGAGAGGGACGGCCTCATAGTCCAGGTCCAGGAGCTCGAAAATGAACTCAGCGCAACCAAGGTCCAATTGTCAAAGGCCTGGACTAAGTATGCCAAGTCGGACTCGAGGAATGATAAGTTGAAGACTAAGATCAAGGAGCTGAGGGGCAAGGTCAAATGCTTGGAGCGCGAGCTCAAGGGGGCCAAGGTCGCTGCTTCCGGGTCGCATGAGATGGTTATTCAAATGGGGACTGAAGTCGAGGCCCTTAGGGCCGAACTACAGTCGACTCAGGAGAAGGTCGCTTCCTTGGAGGCGGAGAAGGCCTCCTGGGAAGAGGAGAGGGTCATAACCGAGCGCAAGTCTATAGACCGGGCCTTTTACAATGTGTGGAGGCAGGATCCCAACTTTGATTTCTCCTCTTTCGGCGAGCAAGCTGTTGCCCGAGCGGCCTGGTGGAGTGCCCACTATAGGAGGCCTTGAAATAGTCTCGCTCCTTTTTTGTTTTTTATTTTGTAACGTCATCACCAGTGCTACTTTTCTGTTAGTAACCTTTGTACTATCTTGAGAACTTTCTCTTGCATCTTTTTTTTTTTTTTTAATGTATGAATACATATGATGCTGCTATTTATTTCTTGTTCTACTTCATTTGAGGCCCTTTTATGCCTGTATGACGGGGTTTGGTTCCCTTCTTTTATTTGTTAGGCTGGAGGTCCTTTGGATCCCATGTGAGAGGGTTCACTAGGACCTCTTTTGGTGCCTCTTGGTGGTTTTTGTAAGGATATTTTGACCCCTTGGGTCTTGGCTATCCTTTTAGGTTTTTCTTGCGCGCGCTTATTATTTCTTTGCGAGAGGCGTCCCTCTCGTCCTTTTGCATAGTACTATTTCGGCAAGGGTCTCTTTTGGGACCCTTTTTGGCTAGGCGGCTTGGTGGCCGCTCTAGACTTATTAGTGTTGTCACTATATATATATATTTTTCTTTCGTAAGGCCTTTTGGCCTCCTTGATGTTCACGAGGGTAGCTAATCCTCGTAAACTCAGGGGAGGCCTTGCAAGGTCTTTTTACTACTTTCTATGTTTAGGGGCTTCGTCTAGGGCCCCGATAAAAGGGGTCCTTCTCGGGTCCTCCTAATGCATAGGGGGTCGTTTTTAGGCTCCTCCTAATTGAGGGCCCTTTTCAAGATCCCTTATCAGGGGGTCTTTTTTAGGAGCCTCTTTTTTTAGGAGGGCGAGGGGTCCTTTCCTAGATCCTCCGTTAGAGGGTCCTTTTCAGGCTTCCCTTGCTAGCTGTGTTACCGCCCCCTGTCCTGCCCCCCAAGTGTTTGGTGAAATTTATTTCGGCGGACACTTTGGCTGATGCCCGGGTACTGAAGAAAAAATAACACACGAAGAGGCTAACAGTTTTACTTATAATACGTGGTTTCATTCATTATATTCGTAACATAATGGTCTCATACACGTAGTTGCAACGGTACATAGGTGATTTTCACATAAAACAAAATAAAAAGGCTCACGCCTACTTAGGAGGTTATCTAGGTAACCTCTTTGATTTCCTTCTACCATATCAAGGCAGCGTGCTACACTTGTTCTTTTATCCGTGGGCATGGGCGCCTTACTGGTAGTACTTCCTCAGGTGTTCCGCGTTCCATGCCCGGGGTACGATGGTGTCGTCCATGCGCGCCAGCTTGTAAGTGTTTGGGGGGATGCACTGAGCAACTTGGTAGGGTCCCTCCCAATTTGCCCCCAGTACTCCTGCACCTGGATCTCGTGTGTTTGGGAGAACCTTCCTCAGCACCAGGTCGCCGACTCTGAAAGTTCTCTCTCGCACCCTCGAATTGTAGTACCTTGCGGCGCGTTGCTGGTATACCGCCACCCTCATCTGGGCTTTTTCTCTCTTTTCCTCCAGGAGGTCTAAGCTTTCGGTCAGGGCTATGTGGTTGGCTTCGTCTTCATACGCCTGCACCCTGCGGGACATGACTCGCATTTTGACTGGGAGCACAGCCTCGCATCCATAGGCCAAGGAGAATGGGGACTCCCCAGTTGTCGTGCGTGGGGTGGTTCTGTAAGCCCACAGCACATTTGGTAGCTCATCTGCCCAGGCTCCTTTCATCTTCTCCAGCTTTGTCTTTAGGTTCTTCTTTAGGACCCTGTTGATGGCCTCCACCTGCCCATTGGCCTGGGGGTGTACCACCGCGGAGAAGCTCCTCCTTATACCTCTTTCCTTACAGTATTCATCGAAGGCCCCTCCTTCAAATTGGGTGCCATTGTCGGAAATAATTTTGTAGGGTACTCCATACCGGCACACGATGAATTTGTTGACAAAAGAGGTGATGTGCTTAGCGGTTATCTTCACAAGGGGTTCCGCTTCTACCCACTTGGTGAAATAATCCACTGCCACCACCGCGTACTTCGCTCCACCTCTGCCTGTAGGAAGAGCGCCGATTAAGTCTATCCCCCAGATAGCGAAGGGCCAGGGGCTGGGCATGCTGGTCAGTTCGCCTGGGGGTTTTCGAGGGTAATTGGAGTGCCTCTGGCACTTGTCGCATTTCGTGGCAAAGTCCTGTGCGTCTTTCTCCATGGAAGGCCAGTAGTATCCTTGTCTTATGGCCTTCCTAGCCGTGGAGGGTCCACTTTCGTGGTTGCCGCATTCTCCCTCATGGATCTCTTGTAACACCTTCAACGCCTCCTCTTCTTCTACACACCGCAGGAGAGGCATGGAGAATCCTCTTTTGTAAAGGACCCCATCTATCAAGGCGTACCTTGCGGCCTTGTACACCAACCTCCGAGATTCGTTTTTATCTGCAGGCAAGACTCCTTCCTCCAGGTACCTCTTGATTGGCTCGGTCCATAATTTCTTTGGGACGCCGATCATGTGCACATCTGCGCCTTCGATGCTGGGCTTTGGCAAGTACTCCACGGGTATTGATTCCAAGACATCACCATCCTTGGTAGATGCCAGCTTTGCAAGTGCATCGGCGTGGGTGTTCTTTTCTCTGGGGATTTGCTCTATAATATATGCCACCATTCGTCCCAGGTAGCCCTTCACCTTCTCTAAATATGCTGCCATCTTGGGCCCCCTTGCCTGGTACTCCCCCTTTATTTGGCATACCACCAATTGCGAGTCACTGAAAATATGAAGGCGCGTTACCTTCAGTTCCTGGGCTAGGCGCAGGCCAGCTAAGAGCGCTTCGTACTCCGCCTCATTATTGGAGGCCTCGAACCCAAACCGGATTGCGCAGTACATTCTGTGTCCCTCGGGCCCAGTCATCATGATGCCCGCTCCTGATCCTCCTTCATTTGACGCCCCGTCAACATGCAAACTCCACTCCTCTACATCTCCCAGTTCATCCTCCACAACAGGCTGCGCCCCTCCTTCACTCTGTCCTTCATTCGGCTGATGGGTGAATTCTACTATAAAATCTGCCAGCACCTGTCCATTGATGGAGGCCCTTGGGGTGTAGACAATATCAAACTGACTTAGCTCAATCGACCATTTCATTAGCCTCCCTGAGGTCTCTGGCTTATGTAGGACTTGTCTCAAAGGACTATCTGTTAAGACGTCAATCGTATGCGCATGGAAGTAAGGCTTCAACTTCCTCGACGCCACTACTAGCGCATAGGCCAGTTTTTCGATCTCTGGATACCGGCTCTCCGCGTCCACCAGACGCTTGCTGATATAGTATACGGGCTGTTGTTGCTTCTTCTCTCCCTTAACTAAGGTTGCGCTGATGGCATGCTCCGACACCGCCAAGTATAGGTACAGCTTCTCGCCCTTCTCTGGCTTTGCTAACAGGGGCGGCTTCCCCAGGTGCTCTTTCAACCTGACAAAGGCTTCCTCACATTTTTCATCCCAAGCGAACTTTTTGCTCCCTTTGAGGATGTCAAAGAATGGGAGGCACTTGTCGGTGGATCTTGAGATGAACCTATTAAGGGCCGCCACCCTTCCTGTTAGGCATTGTACCTCCTTCTTATTCTTCGGCGGGCTCATTTCTATGAGTGCCTTTATCTTGTCGGGGTTGGCCTCGATTCCTCTGGAATTGACCATGAAGCCCAAGAATTTTCCTGAGGATACCCCGAAGGTGCATTTGGCTGGGTTCAATTTCATCCGATACTTCCTGAGCGTGTCAAACATCTCACCAAGGTCTTTGTTGAGCTCTGCTGCTACTTTGGTCTTCACTAGCATGTCATCCACATACACTTCCATATTCCTTCCTACCTGATTTGCGAACATTTTATTCACCAGCCTTTGATAGGTGGCTCCCGCGTTTTTGAGCCCGAAGGGCATCACCTTATAACAGTAGAGCCCTTTGTCTGTAATGAATGACGTGTGTTCCTCATCTGCAGGGTTCATTGGGATTTGGTTGTATCCTGAGTAGGCGTCCATAAAACTTAGTAACTCATGCCCCGCTGTTGCGTCTACTAACTGATCTATCCTGGGGAGTGGGAAGCTGTCCTTGGGACAAGCCTTATTCAAATTCGTGAAATCAACGCAAGTCCTCCACTTCCCGTTTGGCTTCGGCACGAGTACTGGGTTTGATACCCACACAGGATAGAAGGACTCACGGATGAACCCGTTGGCCTTCAACTTGTCAACCTCTTCCTTTAACGCTGCGTACCTTGTTGGATCAAGTGCCCGCCTCTTCTGCCTGACGGGCCTTGCTCCTGGGGAGATGTTCAGGTGGTGGCACATTACGCGGGGGTCTATGCCCACCATGTCCTCATGACTCCATGCAAACACGTCTAGATTATCCTTCAAAAATCTTATCAATTCTTCCTTCACGTCACCTTGTAGGCTTCTTCCTATCTTCAATTTCCTTAAGGGCTCTTCCGTCACCGTAGCCTCCTCTACTTCTTCTACCGGTTCTGCTCTTGCCTCATCCACGACCCGAGGGTCCAGCTCCTGCGGACCCCCTGTGGGCATGCTTATCGCCTCATGCACCACCATGGCCATCGGCTCACGCGGCTTTGCAGGCGTGCGAAGTGAGGTGTTATAACACTCCCTTGCTTCCTTCTGTTCTCCTTTCATACTCGCGATCCCCCCTGGGGTCGGGAACTTGACAACTAAGTGATATATTGAAGTTATGGCTTTCAATTCTCTCAGGGAGGGCCTCCCTAATACCACGTTGAAAGCTGATGCGCAATCTACAACAACAAAGTTAGACATGACTGTGGTTTGGCGGGGTTGCTCCCCCATGGTAAGTGTCAACTCAATCATCCCAAGGGGTTGCACTGAATCCCCTGTGAATCCGTATAGTGACGACTGGCAAGGCTTTAGGTGACGAATGCCCAGTCCCATTTTTTCCAAAGCCGGGCGATATAGGATGTCCACTGAGCTCCCGTTGTCCACCAGGGCTCGATGTACACGCATATTTGCCAACTGGACTGTCAGCACCAGCGGATCATTGTGGGGGAAGTGTACCCCTCGTGCATCTTCCTCAGTGAACGTTATCGAGTCGTTTTCCCCCTTGAAACTCTTCGGGGGTCGGTGTTCTAAACTCATGACGCAGGGGGGCGGACTTCGTCGAGCCTCTCTTGCATATTTATCTCGTCCCTTCCTAGAATCTCCTCCAAATCCTGGGCCTCCAAAAATGGTGCGGACCTCCCCTTGTATCTCTGGGGCTCGCTCCTGTGCCTGGGGCGCTGTGGGCTCGTTTTCTGGCCTTTGCCTTTCTCTCTTGACATAGCGGCCTAAGTGCCCCCGGCGGATGAGCTCTTCAATTTCCTCCTTCAAGTGGATACACTCTGCCGTGGTGTGTCCAATGTCCTTGTGGTATTGGCAGTATTTAGTGGGGTCCCTCTTGGACCGATCCTTTCTCATTGGTGGGGGCTTCTTGAAGGGCACTTGATCTTCATTGGTGACGTAAATATGCTCTCTGGTGTCAGTGAGGTTCGTATAGTAAGTATAGGCCGTTGGCCTATGATCACCCCCTCGTTTGGTCTTCCTCTGCGGGTTGTCTCTCGACCCCTCATACGTCCTCTTCTTCTTAGCTATATTCGGCCCGTCGTTAATTGGGGGCTTTGCGTGGGGCTCCTCCTTTCCGGCCTTCAGGTTTGCGTGGCCATCCTCCACACGGATGTACTTCTGTGCTCTTTCATAGAAGTCATCCAAGTCGGTGACTTCCCTTTTTAGCATGTTGTCCCACAACTTGCTCCCTGGGAGCACCCCAGCAGTAATGGCCATTTTTAACTCCCGGCGCGTTAGGCTCCCCACTTTTGCGGCCTCCATATTGAACCGGTGAATGTAAATTTTTAGGCTCTCCTTCTCCCCTTGCTTCACGTTGGCCAAGCTGGTACCTGGCATCGTGTAGTCACGCACGGCATGGTGCTGCTGGAGGAACTCGTCAGAGAACTGCTGCCAGGACCTGATGGACCCTGGTCTTAGCCTTTTGAACCATTTGTAGGCGGGTCCTTTCAGAGTGACAGCGAAGCAATGGCACCTGGCACCACTTCCAATCCCCCTCAATTTCATGAGATCGTTAAACGCATCCAGGTGGTACTTTGGATCCGTGTTCCCCTCGTAAGGGGTCATATTGGGCTCCTTAAAATTGGTAGGGAGCCGGATTGCCTGAATTTCTCGCACGAAGGGTGACTCATGGTCGAAGTCTTCCTCAAAGGCCTGGCCACCCGACGCGGTGACAATCTTGCTCCGCAAGCTCCGTATCTCCGTGTCTAAGTCCTGCCTCCTTTTGCTGAGGGAGTCTCTTAAAGTGGATGGGCTAGGATCTGCCTTTCCCTTGCCTTCTCGAGGCGCCTCAGGGGGTGTGGTTCCTTTGCCTGCCCTCTTCTTGTTGATCTCCTCCCGCAAGTCTGGGGGCGTTCTTTTGGAGGTGACCTCATCCTCACGTCGAGGGGCAGCGGTGGTTCTCGGCGCTGGCCTTTGGGCCTGCTTAGGCAGTTCGGGGTGATCATGTTGCTTCGCGTGGGGGGTGTTGCTAGTTGAGTGTCGGGTTCTTCCATCATCCACTGGCACAGTGGTCTCCACCCCACCTTTGCCTTTCTGTTTTCTCTTAGGCAAGGTTATGCTGGACTTACCTTGCAGTAAGCCGTTAAGGACCTCTTGCATGTTTTTCAAGGTAGTTTCTAACCTTTGGTTTTTACGGTGGAGCTCACGTATCTCCTCTTCGTAAAATCGGGACTTTGAACTCGAGCTCACGGAGTGGACCCGGGGGTGTTTGTCAGGCCTATGGGCAGAAGGGCCCGGGTCTTGCCGGCCGGAGTTCGGTGCCCGCGGCGGTTTTGGAGGAGGGAACTCATCAGCGTGCACCGGTGGTGCTCTGGGAGGACTCCCCCCAGGTGGAGCAGCCGGTGATGAGGCCATCCTGTCTCCTCCTTGAACCTCAGGGTCTTTCGGGGGCTCCACGTCCCTAGGTGGAGGAGCGTCCTTCATGGAGGCCTTCAGCTGGACTCCGTTTAAGTGAACTTCGACCTCCTGCGTCTCCCTTAGTCGCTTCGAGCGTCTCGGCATCTTCTTCTTGTCGGAAATAATGGTGGAACAGTAGCTTAAAACTAACGTTCCCACAGACGGCGCCAAACTGTTGACGGTAAGAACTCGTCAACGAAGTTAAGTTGGAAAAATTATCAAATCAAAATCGCTAATTGGAAAGCTATGAAAACTTGAACAATAACTTAAGAACAATGGAATAACAACAATGGAGAATTCAGTATCTCGTTCACACTAATGTCTCTGCTACAGTAAAATTTCCCACCCCTTTTCATGTGGCCTTGGAATTCATTTTATAGTAGGCTCTAATGGCCTTAGGTACATAGTGGTCCCGGGGACCATGTGGTACAAACGTACTGTATTAGGGGTATGGTTTCAGTGGTAGTGGTTGTACATCCCGTACAGGAGCAGGTGTCAGGGGGATGTTTCCACTACTTGTCTGTACCCCTTCCTGAGGTGTGGTAGCAGGTGTATTGGTGCAGAAGGTAGTGGTGTCGGTTCTGACCCATGGCCGTAGACGTACGGACCATGATCCTTACCCCAGCAACCTCACTGGCACAGGTATCCGTACCTAGTACTTGGTCGTACAAATATGTCGCATTCGACCCGTACGGGACCTCCTAAACATGGGGATCCCGAGGTGTAGAGAACGGGGCCTTTGGTACAGGATGCCTGGAGCATTCTAAAGTTACCCACGGGCGTGGGCGATAAGTGCTTGGCCTCGCTCTACGTCTTAGCGTACGAGGCAAGACGCCTCTGGGCCATACGTGTCAAGTTACGGGGCGTCGGCGTCCCGAGAAGATGGTGGGTTGATAGACTTTCAGGGGTTCGACCCTTGCTCCTTGCGCGGCCCCGCGTACGGGGCGCTGCTGATGGCCTCGCGCGGTTGGAGTGGCCTAAGGGCCCCGTGAGATAGGGGGACCTCGCCCGCGCGACGGCTCCGTGAGATGGCCTCGCGAGGTGGGGAGGTTTTGCCCATGCGACGGCCCCGCGAAATGGCCTCGCGGGATGGGCCTCGTGAGATGAATTAACGTCTCGCAGCCTCCCTCGGCCCCGCGCATGGGCATGGTAGGAGTGGCCCAGGGGCCTCACGGAACGGGACGGCTTGGCCATATGAGGGCCTCGCCATATGATGGCCTCGCCCTTGTGATGGCCTCGCGACATGGCAGCCTCGTGACTTGGTGGCCTCGCGGAAGGTGACTCGGTGGCCTCGCGGAATAGGGCGCCTCGCCCCTAGGGTGGCCTCGCGGAATAGGGCGCCTCGCCCCTAGGATGGCCTCGCGGATCAGGAGGGGCTCGTCCATTTGATGGCCACGCGACATGGCGCCTCGCGACTTGGTGGCCTCGCGGATCAGGAGGGCCTCGCCCATTTGATGGCCACGCGACATGGCGCCTCGCGACTTGGTGGCCTCGCGGATCAGGAGGGCCTCGCCGATTTGATGGCCACGCGACATGGCGCCTCGCGACTTGGTGGCCTCGCGGATCAGGAGGGCCCCGCCCATTTGATGGCCACGCGACATGGCGCCTCGCGACTTGGTGGCCTCGCGGATCAGGAGGGCCTCGCCCATTTGATGGCCACGCGACATGGCAGCCTCGCGACTTGGTGGCCTCGCGGATCAGGAGGGCCTCGCCCATTTGATGGCCATGCGAAATGGGGGGGGGGGGGGGGAGTACGTCCAGGTGACGACCTTGCATTTTCCCTTGATGAGATTATGAGCATCAACACCTTGGTTGTGATTAGGTGCTGAAGCTAGGGCTCAGGAAAGGATCGTGCTCGAGGGACGTCGCTTGTAATTAATAAACGAAGAAGTTAAAGGTAAGAAAACTATACCCGGTTGTATATTTGGAATGGGACTAAGGGCTCCCTAATATGTATGTTTGAAAGAATGTATTATGCCATGTAAATAGTAAACCAATGGCCTAAGCGTGCCAAGGTTAAACTAGAGCACAAGGCGCGGCTCGGCCACTAGTAGCCGAGGACAGCTTATTATGCACTGAGCTTGTTGTATGCGGGCCAGAGTCAGTGGGTTAAACAGAGGGTGCGGCCTAAGTCATCGACCCTGATTATTGTGTGTTTTGGCTATTAAAGATGATTATTGAGACTATTGAGTAATTTGATTATTAATGGTGTTTACTTGTATCTTGGATTATGATTAGATGCTATAGAGTTGATATGAATATTGAGTGATTGAACATGCTTAAGAGGTAACTTGTTTGCTAATACTATATATGATGTGTATTGTGTTTTCTTACTGGGCCTTGGCTCACGGGTGTTGCGTGGTGCAGGTAAAGGCAAGGGCAAGCTCGATCAGCCCTGATTTGGAGAGCTCTGCGAGCTGAATGTACATGACCGGCTGCTCAGCCGCCACGGTTGAGAGGGTAGGCAGGGACGAAATGACCGAAAATGCTTACTTTGCCTTAGTATGGCTAATGATTGTCTTTAACTTTTGAGATTTTGTAAACCAACTTTTAAACACTATTTTCTTTTTGGGATCCCATATGAGAAACTGTTTAATTTTATAAAATGTATCTTTTGAGGCCAAAACTTATTTTTAACCCTAGGACACTTATGATTAGTGACACGTTTGAGTTAAATGACTTGATTAGCAAGTCTTACACCTTTACAAGCACACACTGTAGCGGTCTTTGCCATCCAGGATGTTAAAGTTTGCCTACTTGTTCCATATAGAGCATGATGAATGAGTTAACATATGCATGATGCCAGGGCATGGCCCGTTGAGTGTTATATGCTAATTGTATGTTATGTGGATTATTGTTTATGGTTGACTGATACGATTTGGGAGGTGGTTTTGGATGTTGTTATCATGCCTCATGAGCGGCGTCGTTGATTGCAGGCATATTGTTGAGATGCCTCGACAATCATCGAGACTTCGCGGCAGTTGGGCCGAGGATGACAACCAGGGTCAGGACCCTCCACCTGCCCCACAGAATTGGCAACAAATGTTTGCCGAAATGGAAGCAAGATTGCAACGAACGAAGGAAGAGCTTCAATAGTTGAGGCAGCAGCCCCTCCACAGATCACTAGGTTGCCAATTCAGCAGGTTGTGGCGCTAGTGCCAGTTCAACCTGTTGTGGAGAACAGGTGGGAACCTTTCTATGAGAGGTTCAGGAAGCAGCATTCTCCCACCTTTGAGGGTGGACCAGACCCACTGCAGGCAGAGCAGTGGATGAATATGATTTCCTCTATCCTAGATTTTATGAGGATTGAGGGGAACGAGAAAGTAGCTTGTGCTAGCTACATGTTTAGAGAGGATTCCCGCATCTGGTGGGATGTAGTAGTTCAAAGGAGGAATGTGGCAGTTATGACTTGGGAAGAATTCAGGAACATTTGTACGGGGGTTGAATGTTATGATCGCCCGAGATGTAAAGATCACCTTAGATCCAGAGACTATTAGTTATGCTCAGGTTGTGGACAAGCCCCTTAGAGCTGAGGGGGCCAAGGATCAGATTTGGAGAGAGAGCTCTGTTAGGCGCGATTCCAGGAGGACGGTGCCTCCTTTTATTGGATCCAGTCGGGGCAGTGGTTCTTGCGAGCAGAAGAGGAAGGCCCCAGATCCCTTTGTTCCTCCCAGTTCAGATAGGAGGGCAAGGGGTGCTTCTAGTGGCCGTCAGGGCGGAAGTGACAACTGGAGGAGTTTTCCAGTATGTCCTCGGTGTAGATGACGACACCAGGGTGAGTGTTGGATTAGGGCCTGCTTTGCCTATAGGAGTGCCAATCATCTGAAGAAGGACTGCCTAGAAGCCAGGAAAGAGGAGCTGAAGAAGGGTGACAGTCTCGCTCCTGCCAGAGTGTTTACCTTGACTCAGACTGGGGCGAAGGCTAGCCCCTCGGTTGTGACAGGTCAGATTTCTAGTGTTGGGTTTTCTTATACTGCATTGATTGATTCGGGAGCTACTCATTCGTTTATGTCTACTAGAGTGATATATGAGCTGTGTAGACCTAGTGCTTTGTATGCTAGGGGTTTTCAGACTTTGTTTCCTACTGGGGAACTGGTAGTCTCTTGGAAATGGATTAGAGCTTTACCAGTAGAGGTAGATGGTAGGGAGTTGTCTGTTGATTTGATTGAGCTTGCGATGGATAACTTCGATATGATCTTGGGGATGGATTGGTTATCGAAGTATGGGGCGACGATTGATTGCAAGTGTAGGATGGTGACTTTTGAACCAGAATGGGAGATACCCTTTGTATTTGTGGGGACAGTTAATGGAACGTGGGTACCTATGATTTCAACACTGAAGGCTAGAGACCTGATGCAGGAAGGATGCATTGGATTCCTAGCGAATGTTGTGGATACCTCCAAGGTTGTGTAGGTTGGACCGGGAGAGACCAGATTAGTGTGTGAATTTCCAAATTTATTTCCAGCAGATCTGCCAGGGTCACCGACGCAGCGGGAGATTGATTTTGTTATAGAGTTGGTGCCAGGGGCGAAGCCAGTATCTAGGACACCTTACAGAATGGATCCAGTTGAGCTGAAGGAGTTGAAGATTCAGTTGTAGGAGTTACTGGATTTGGGGTTCATCAGACCGAGTTTCTCTCCATGGGGTACTCCTGTGTTGTTCGTCAAGAAGAAGGATGGATCTCTTAGGATGTGTATTGACTACAAGGAGTTAAACAAATTTACCATTAAGAACAAGTATCCACTTCCTAGGATCAATGATTTGTTTGACCAGCTACTGGGAAGAACAGTGCTTTCCAAGATTGATCTCCGATCAGGTTACCATCAGTTAAGAATTAAAGAAGAGGACATACCAAAGACCGCTTTCCAAACGAGGTATGGACACTACGAATTCCTGGTTATGTCCTTTGGATTAACCAATGCCCCAACAACTTTTATGGATATGATGAATAGGGTTTTCAATGACTATTTGGACAAGTTTGTGATTGTGTTCATCAACGACATTCTGGTGCACTCTCAGTCAGAGACAGAGCATGAGCAACATCTACGTTCGGTATTGCAGCGGTTGAGGGGGCATAGGTTATATGCTAAGTTCAGCAAGTGCGAATTCTGGTTACCACAAGTTAACTTTTCTGGGCCATATCGTCAGTAAGGAGGGGATTCTGGTAGACCTAAGTAAGATTGAGGTAGTGAAGGATTGGTCTAGACCGAGAAATGTTCCTAAAGTGAGGAGTTTTCTGCGATTGCATGATATTATTGGCAGTTTGTTGAGGGGTTCTCCAGGATAGCTACGCCCTTGACAGAACTGACAAAGAAGAAGACAAAGTATGTTTGGACATATAGATGTGAGAACAGTTTCAAGGAGTTGAAGCGGTGACTGATCACCGCGCCAGTGTTGAGTCTGCCGACAGATAATGAAAAGTTTGTGGTTTATTGTGATGCTTCCAGACAGGGTTTAGGATGTGTGCTGATGCAAGATGGTAAGGTGATAGCCTACGCATCGAGACAGTTAAAGGAGTATGAGCAGAGATATCCTACGCATGATCTGGAGTTGGCAACGGTGGTATTCGCACTTAAGATTTGGAGATATTATCTATATGGTGAGAAGTGCGAGATATACACCGACCATAAGAGTTTGAAGTACTTCTTTACTCAGAAGGATCTGAATATGCGCCAGAGGCGGTGGCTAGAATTGGTTAAGGATTATGATTGTGATGTCTTATACCATCCTGGGAAGGCTAATGTTGTGGCTGATGCATTGAGTCGGAAAGGCCCAGGACAGTTGTCCAGTTCGAGACAGATATCCGATAAGCTAGTGGAGGAGATGACTAGAGCGGGTATAGAGTTGATGGTTGGTTAGTTAGCCAACATCACTCTTCAGTCTACGCTCCTTGAGAGGATCAAGGAGGCATAAGGGAAGGATTCCCAGTTGAGATATCAAAGGGAGAACATCTTAGTCGGGGCGGCTAAGGACTTCTCTATCTCAGAGATGGGTTACTGGAGTACAAGGGTCGGATCTATGTTCCAATGGATTATGATATCCGGCGGGAGATCTTAGCTTAATCGCATACTACTCCCTATTCCTTACATCCAGGTACGACGAAGATGCACTAGGATCTGAGAGCTTTGTATTGGTTGTAAGGCATGAAGAGGGATGTGGTGGATTATGTGGCTGAGTTCTTAACTTGTCAGCAGGTCAAGGCTGAACATCAAAGGCCAGCAGGGTTGCTGCAGCCTCTAGGGATTCCAGAGTGGAAGTGGGAAGATATCATCATGGACTTCGTGGTTGGTTTTCCGAAGACCGTGGGACAACATGACTCAGTGTGTGTGATTGTGGATAGGTATACCAAGTCCGCCCACTTTTTACCTGTCAGGACGACTTATATGTGAAGGAAATTATTCGACTTCATGGGGCTCCGAGGTCGATAGTATTCGACAGGGACCCCACCGTCACCTCCAAGTTTTGGGAGAGTCTGCAGAAGGCTATGGGCACCCAGTTATGGATAAGTACCGCTTATCATCCTCAGACAAATGGATAGTTTGAGAGGACAATTCAGATACTGGAGGACATGCTACGAGCCTGTGTGCTAGATTTTGGGGGATCTTGGAGTAAGTATCTCCCTTTGATTGAGTTCTCGTACAATAACAGTTATCAGGCGACTATTGGAGTGGCTCCGTATGAGATGCTTTATGGGAAGAAGTGTAGGTCACCTGTCCATTGGGATGAGACGGGTGAGAGGAGTTATTTGGGTCCTAAAATGGTTCAGAGGACCAATGAGGCGATCGAGAAGAATAGAGCTCGAATGCTCGCCTCTCAGAGTCGCCAGAAGAGTTACTCGGACTTGAGATGCAGAAGCGTAGAGTTTCAGGTCGGTGACCATGTGTTTCTTAGAGTTTCACCTTTGAGGGGAGTGAAACGGTTTGATGTTCGGGGCAAACTGAGCCCTAGGTTTGTTGGCCCCTTCGAAATTTCAGAAAGAGTTGGAGAGGTAGCTTACAGATTGAGGAGGCGACATGTTTTCATGTATCCATGCTCCGGAAGTATGTATCAGATTCGACTCATGTCCTGAGTTATGAGAATTTGGAGCTGGACCAGGATTTTTCTTATGAGGAGAAGTCGGTTCAGATTCTTGACCGAAAGGACAAAGTCTTGCGGAGTTGCGGAGCAAGACCATCGCCTTGGTGAAAGTGTTGTGGAGGAACTGCAAGGTTGAGGAGGCGACGTGGGAACATGAATAAAAAATGCGGGAGCGGTATCTCGAGTTGTTTAGGTAATTTCAAGGACAAAATTTCTGTAAGGAGGGGATAGTTGTAGCGTCCCAAATTTGCTAATAAGACTTAGGGCCTTGATTAGTGTGCCTGGATGGTAATAAGTGATTTATTATTATAATATGTATATTTTCATGAGTATGTGATTAGAGATGCAAGTTTAGGTGAATTAAATATGCATGTGGGCCCCGCTTGGTTATTAAGGGCATGTTTGTAATTTTAGCCCGTTGAGGGCATAAATGTGATAATTGTAATAATTGTGATATACTTGTGATATATCTGTGTTGCACGATCCGAGACAGTCCTAGGGAGCGGTATAGCTAGAAACTAACAATGGGGTTGAATAGCCGACTCGGGGTGAGTCGAGGGGTATTTCAGGTATTGGACGCCTTATGGGGGTTATCGAGTTATGGAAATAAATATTTGGAGATATATTTGTGTACAGAATGTCTAGGAGGGAACATTGGGGAAATTTATTATTTTGGCCCTCGAGGACTTAATGGGATTTGGAAAATGACTAAATTTCTCCTGGGATTACTTAAGGGTTAAGGTCTGGTTTAAAGGGAAAAAAGGGAATTTGGCTTATAAGATAAGCTAGAATTGGCAGGGGTAAAGTGCTTCACGTTTCCTCATTTAGGCTTATGCTGGAATTGTCTTAGGAGCTCTAGAGGAACACAAAAGCTAAGAGAAGAAGAGGAGGAAGAAAGCTGATGTTCTTGGAAGCAAAGGAGGAATTCAAAGCTGGACTTTGGGGGCTGGAAGCTGGAATTTAGAGGACTAATTCAGGGAACTAATCAAGCTCAAAGGTAAATGTTAAACTTGATAAACAAGTTGAATTCTGTTGGTGTAGGGTGTTAGAACTTAGGCATGCATGGTTTGGTTTCTAGGATTAGTTTTGAATGTTTGATGGGTGTAAGAATTGGTTCATGAGTTTGTTAGTATGTTTAGGTTGTATGAGTATGAATTATGGGCTTAATTCTGAGGTTGGGGGAAGTTTTGGGTGTGAGATGTGGGGTTAAGCTCGAGGAAAACTTGAAGGAAAGGCTGGTTTTCTGGGTTTGCAAGTCGAGCCGCGGCCCTAGGAGGGGCATGTCGCTGCCCGTGTGCACGCGAGGCCTGGGGAGGCCACTGATCTTGAGGTGCGCCATAGCGCTTGGCAAAGCATGTCGCGGCCCGTGTGTCTCTCTAGGGAGGTGTTTTGTCTCTGTTTTGAGGCAAGTCGCAGCCCTTAATGGGTTGGGCCGCGGCCCTAGTTTGAAATGCAAGGTGTCTTGTGGGTTTTTGACTTGGGAACCTAATTGTTATGGCTTGGGATGGATTTTATCACCCGGATTGATAGAATTCAAGGTCATGGAGACTAGAATTATGACCCAAAGTTATTTAATGGATTAGAACTTGATGGATGGATATTTTTAATGCGTTGTGACTAGGGTTTTGGCGAGGTTCGGACTAGGGGACTGTGCTCGGGAGATCGGTGCTTGAAAAGCTCAGGACACAGGTAAGAAAACTGCTGTACCCGTAGAGCAGGGCGAGGCCCTATAGGTTGTGTTGGAGGGCACGACCCTATTTTATTGTGTTTCAGGGTGTAGCCCCATTGATTGTTCTAATGCATGTTTATGTATTTGTTTAATTATGCTATGTGTGCATATATGTGAATGAACGGCAAGAGTCGGGAACGACGAGGGCCGAGAACAGCGAAGGCCGGGAACGGCGAAGGTCGAGAATGGCAAGGGGCTGGGAGCAGCGTTTAGCACGCGGAGTGCGAGTTGCCAGGGCCAAACCCTATAGGATTCCTGGGATATCCTCACGGTGTAGACCGCAATCCCAGGGTCTGGTAAAGCGCCTGGGACGGCATTGTCGTACGTGTTTAGCCTATTGGCTGCTTGATTACATGTTGAATGTTAAATATGCATATGTTAACTACTTGTGAGGGTTTTCTTGCTGGCTTCGGCTCACGGGTGCTCTATGGTGCAGGTAAGGGCAAGGGGAAAGTCGACCAACCATGAGCGGAGAGCATGAAGCAGTGTGTACATGTTTGGCCTGCCTGGGTGCCATGGCCAGGGGTGTTTTTGGGAGATGATTGTACTAAACCTAGATTTTGTCGTTTAGTCGGCTATAGTTATATTTTTGAGTTGTAAATATTTCTAAATAGTATTTTGGGATCCCAAATGTTAAATTCTTTATGATTTTGAATGAATGGAATTATTTTCAACGTATAAGACTCTGTTTATGGTTTAATTACACTTTTGACTTAAAACCTCAATTAGCGAGTTAATTGCACATTTTAAACTCACTTAGTAACGACTCTATGGTAGTAGGGCGTTACAGAACTGTTCCAGATATGGTTATTAATACTTAGTTAAATACTGTTTCGAAGTATTAATTAAACATATCAACTGATGATCATCTACAAATAGATCTTAATCCTGAAGTTACTATGAACTCCTGTTTATGTTATATGAGTTCTTTGATTCACTCGTTAGGGTCTGTCATAATGATCAGGCTAATTTTTTTTTTCTTGGGAACTCATTAATGTAGATGGCTGGGGACATAGTATACAGATATGGAATCTATGCCTTCTCGCAAGAGATTGAATAATGGTTCTCTTAAGGGTTGACTTTTGGGACTGAAAGGTTATTTAGCTCAAATTCATAATTTAGTTTTGAATTAACCTTCACTAGTAAAGCCAATGGTACTTAAGGAAACAAGAGATAATTAAAAGGGTAAAATGGTAATTTTATTCACGATTAATTATGAACCATTATTAGAGGGTCAATTTGTATGCAATGATTATATCAATGGACGCTTTTATAATTATAAAGTACTCAGCAAATGAAATGTCTATAATTATAAGAGTGCAGTCTCACATTTATAGTGGAATAATCATGAGATTAATAAATTAAGATTATTTAATTAAAGAGTTTAATTAATAATCTCAAATTAATTGGAGTTTAGAATTATAGGTCCATAGGTCCCCATAGCAGCTCTATCAACACTATTCAAGGTAAGAGTTGATATGAAGGGAAAAATAGTTTAAAGACATATTTAAGAAGAAATTTGTTCTTCGGACCAAATATGCAATTATATAATAATAGTGGTTAATTAATTAATTACAAATTAGTTGTAGTTAACAAAATTAATTAATATATAATTATTGTATAATTTTCAAAATTATATTAAATAATTAAATTAATTTCGAAATTTAATTAAATAATTAATTAATTATAATTTTCGAAATTATAATAAATTAAATATTTATTTTCGAAAATATTGGATTTAATTAATTGGTAGAATTAATTAAATATCTTTATTTGTGTGGGAGATAATAATCTGATAAGTTCAAAATTGATTTGAATTTAAAAAGATTAATATTTATTCAAATTATTAATTATCTGAGAATGTGAGCAACATAGGAGGAGACTGGGCTCAGGATCACCCAATTTGAGGTTGACCTTAAGAAATTTAGGGAGGAGGTCAAGACATCTCGGGATAGTGAGAGAAGGTCCAAGGAACGCATCTTGGAGCTAGTCAAGGCTCAAGATGAAATGAGGTCCTTACATGAAGCGGAGGTGGAATCTCTCGAGAAAACTCATGTGGTCGAGATGGAGAAGTTTGTGTAGGATGTGTTCTACAATGTTTGGGTTTTCAACTAGAATGTGGACATATCATTCCTTCGGGATGAAATTCTTCGGCCTTATATCACTACGTTCAAGGTGCATCTAGCTAATGAGCCCGCGAAAACCATTGCGACTGGAGCAGTTGAGGGATGAGGTAAGGTGGTAGTTTCCTCAAAGAGAGCCTGACATTGATCGTTGTTGATCTCTTTCATTTATATATATATATATCGACATTTCTCACATACCTTGTATTAAGGTCCTTGAGGCCGAGAAAATCCTTTTATATTTTTATTTGTAATACGGTTCCGAAGATCGAGACAATGGTGCTTTGGCATGGTTTATATATTTTGATTATGCTCGTATATCTACATTTTATATTATGACAGTTATGTTTCTATCATTAAACTCATTTTCTTAACCCAAGTTTTTGCTCTAACTTGTTTGATTAAATCACTCGCATTTTGTTTGATTCTTTCTTATGCCCTCGAGTTTAAGCAAAACTAGAGGCATTAGAGACTTGTATTTTTGAAATTTATTGTTACTTAAGACATTTTTTCTTTCATGTTCACAATCAAGCCATTTAGATTGCTTTCAGGTACCTGTTTTAGTTTAACCATCTTCCTTTGAATTTATTTTGAGAATTGTTAATGCCAAAAATGGCATCTCACGAAGAACTCAAGTTTTCTATGAAGCCTTTCTATTATGGACCGTCATTCATGAGTTGTTGCCTCAATGGACATGGACAAAGGGCATAGAAGCCCTCCCTTTGGCCACAAAGGTCATATGAGGACCCCTTGCCTCATGTGAGGACCCCTCGCCTCACATGGGTTGTCATACGAGACCCCATCTTCTACATGAGGACTTAGCCTTATGTGAGGCTACCTCCTCATGAGCCTATGGCCTTTCTAACTCGTCACAAGCACCTAAGGCAACCCCTTGTGAGACAACGCCTCAAGGTCATGTGAGGCACCCTCTCGTGGTACATCACCTCGACTCAACCATGAGGCCATGCTCACCGCCTCTTAGCTACATTATAGACACTCTCGCAAGGCATTGCCTTAAGGAGAAGCAAGGAACCCTCTCGCAATACCACCTTAGAGTCCTTCCCTTGCTAGAAACTTGGTGTTAAAAAAAATGAGCTTCGTCCATGAAAAATGACTAACTCCCATGGAGAAGCAACTCAACAACCCCGTCGTATTCAAGGGGTACAATCGACAAGGTCCTTACCAGGCATGCTAAAGACGGACAAAAAATGAGACCTAGGTACAAGGTATATTAGGTTAGGTTTATGCAAGCATGAAATTGGTCATGGTACGGGTCTGACAACTACACCTTGATGGTAGTGGAGGTACGAGGTTAGGATGTAGTGGTGGCACTACACCCACACTCCTTACATGTGCCCAAATTGACTACCATTCCCCCAACACCTCTATCTCCTGCACCATTGCACCGTAAACACACTAGAGTACTGTTTTGTCCCATAAGGACCTCATTGTAAAAGGGCCATTAATTTCACCTATAAATAAGACCTCACCCCATCAAAAGAGGGGGGTTGGAAAATTATTGTAACACTGCACTTAAGAGAATTATACACTTTTTCTCTTTTGTTCTTTTGCAACATTTCTTTCTAGGTCCTTTCATGTTCTTTAGTTTTCTAGTTAGATTTTAGTTTTCCAATTGTGACATAGTTGATGAATTCTCATCATCAATATTTTGGCCCCATCCGTGGGAAGAACAAGTGCCAAATAATTATTCTTCTATCCATTCCATCAGAGAATCATGCTAAGGCATGCAAAACACCTCTTAGACGTAAAGGTTCATCTTGACAAAACCTAGCTGAGAGTATCTAGGAGATATCCTCCACAGCTGGAAGGTGAAGATGTGTCGAAAGTGCATAAGTTCTATAGCGAGGAAGAATAAGTATATTCTCCAGCAATACCACCCTCTGTGGACCCTCAGGAACCACTAGTTGCTCCTCTCGAGAAATTGGAGACAATGCTTCCTCCTAGGCCATCAATAACTCCTCGCTCAAGTCGACCTTGCCCTAACCCCTAAACTTGCAAGTCATGGAGAAACACAATCCAGTTATACTCGGTGAAATCAAGCTCTAGAACCTAGATCTATGAGGAAAATATAGATGAACTACGTTTAAAGAACAAAAAGTTGGAAGCAATAGTGAAAACAAATGCTAGAGGAGCTCAATTGCTTATTGCAAGCAAAGTGTGATGTACCTATCCCGACGCTTTTAGAGAGGGAACAAAGAAGAAGATAACCATCAATCTCTACTGATGGTGGGAGGACCTAGATTTCTACAAGTTATTCCTCATGCATGGAGCAATATGAAGGTCCCATGCTGACGATGCAATCAAGGAGATGGGAGCGACATCATGGTATGAACGCCTTCAGAGGGCACTACAACCAAGCAACCTCCAAGGAGAAGCCATTGAATGTAAAGGATATGTAACGTCCTGGATAGCCAAGACCGCTACACTGTGTACTTATAAAGGTGCAAGACTTGCTAACCAAGTCATTAATTTAAAAACGTGTCACTAAACATGTATGAGCTAGGGTTAAAAAGGGGTTTTGGTCTCAAAAGTTACATTTTATATATAATGCCCCAAATTTCCTAATAAGGTTTAGGACCTTGATTAGGAGGTCGGGAGGGCCATAATTGATTTATCATGACATTAAATGATCATATGCATCTTAATGTGAATTATATTATTATATGATGATAAATGCATGCATATGGGTGTGTTTATAATGATAAGGGCATTTTGGTAATTTGGCCTGTTGAGGGCATATTTGTAAATTGGGTGCATACTATAATTTGTGAATGGGATTTCATTATTATGGAGATATATTCGAGCTATTCGGCATGAGACGGTCATATATAATGGATTAGCGATTTCGTCATAACGGGGTCAATTTTGGGGTAATAGAAATGTTTATTTGGTGATAGATTGGGAATATTTGAGATCAGGGTGAAATTCTGGAAGTTTTGACTATAGTGTCCCCGGGGGTGTTTTCGGGACCCCGAGCACTAGGTTTTATTTGAGGTTACTTAAGCTTGAAGTAGCTTGTCAGATAAGAACGTACGTTAGAAACCTCTCGTTCTCTCTCAAAGACAGTCCGTTTTACCGTTTGAGCATTTTTGAGGAAATCTTGAGTTCTGGGAGTCGGAATCAAGCGAGGGTCAAGGCATAGCGATCCTAGGAAAGATTAGGAGATTCTTAATCGAAGGATTTGAAGGAAAACAACCCAATCAAAGGTAATCTAAGTTTGAAGTTTGAAGTTTTTAAAGTTTCTAAGCATAGAATTGGACTTTGTTAATTGTTGAGTTTTTGGTCGGTTTGAGCCTTGGGTTTTGAGGGTTTTGGAGTATTGGGAAGCTTGGGAACTTTGATTTGATGATTGGGGAATGTTTGGGTATGTTTTTGGAGGATTTGGAGTGCTTAAAACACGTTTGGGAATGGCCCAGGGTTGGGGGTCGCGGCCCTGTTCTTGAGCGCCGCGGCCCTTGCCTCAGAGAACCCTGGGGGCCGCAGCCCAAGGTGCTAGGGCTGCAGCCCTTGCCCTGTTTTCACCCCGTTTGCTCGTTTTGACCCCGGGAACTTAGCTATGGGCCTCGGGAGTGTCCCTACTACTTGGATTAGTTTGGATTGATCTCTTGGAGGCTAGATTTTGGTTTGAAAACCTTTGGTTGTCATGTTATTGATGGTGTTCCATATTTGGTTATGATTAGGTGACCGCTAAGGGCTTAAAGGTTGATCGTTCTCAAGGGTTGTTCTTATATTGGTTCTAGCTCGAATCTGAGGTAAGAAAACTGCACCCTGTGTATATGTGACATGCATGGTTATTATCGAGGCATGTTGGTTGATTATTTAGTATGACATGCATGGTTATTATTGATGCATGCCGGTTGATTATTATGTATGACATGCATGGCTATTCTTGATGCATGTTGGTTGACGATTAAACGTGACATGCATGGCTGTTATTGGTGCATGTTGGATTGCTGGATATATTGCATATGATGCATGAGAAACTTGTGATTAGGACATGCTTCGTATATTGAGTATGATATTATTCAGAGCTTGTGCCTCTGTGGTTGTGCATGGTCCTAATTGTACTAATACCTGTTTAGTAAGTATGCTGAATACCTTGTCTATGGATATGGAACATGTGATATATGATTGGCGGCATGACTTACTTGTGTATGACACTGACTAGTCAGGGACCGACTCTAAAGTCGAGAATCACGCATTGAATGGCTCTATGGCATTAATGCTAGACTGACCCTAAGGTCGATGAATCATGCATTGAATGGCTCCATGGCATTAATGCTGGACTGACTCTAAAGTCGAGAATCGTGCATTGAGTGGCTCTAAGGCACTAATGCCAGACCGACCCTAAGGTCGATGATCATGCATTGAATAGCTCCATGGCATTAGTGCGAGACTGACCCTAAGGTCGAAGAACTTATAAGCGCTTGCCTGGTCTATGACCAGATGTTTATAGCCAAGGTATATGACCCCGGTGACTGTTTGTTACATGGCTAGGGGACGTTGTCCATTGCACGACTCTAGAGTCGGGAGGAAGGTTATGTTGGTGACCATTCACCATGCACCTGTCCTGATCAAACTTATGAAAGAATCACTTATCAGTTGAGCCCTGGTGACCCTATCGTCACATGGCTAGAAGGAGCTATGCTCATTATTGTGACTTTTGGCTAATGTCACCCGTTTGCTTGGACTGATAGTCCTGAATGGTTATTATGATCGTTGTTGATATTATATCATGCTTTATTGTGTTTTCTTGCTGGGCTTCGGCTCACGGGTGCTACGTGGTGCAGGTAAAGGCAAGAGGAAGCTAGACCATCCTTGAGTTGGAGAGCTTAGGTGATGACATGTACATATGCAGCTGCTCGTCCGCCACGGCCGAGGTTTAAAGTGGAACTAGGGTTGAACCCTGTTTTGCCGCTTAGAACGGCCTGTTGTAAATATTTTCTGTAATAGACTCTGAAATTATATTTCCGGGATCCCAATGTATATATTAAACGTTCTAGTGAAACGTTACATCCTAGCCAAGGTTTTTAATCCCTAAACCGCTAATCATACTTAGTTCACGCTTTTGGCCAAATGACTCGATTAGCGAGTTTAGCACCGTTTACAAGGCACACCGTAACGGTCCCAGGAGTTGGGGCGTTACATTATATAATTAAACAGTTATATACATGGGATCTCATAAGAAACAGAGTTTAAAATTTGGATTACAGACTCTCCAATATACAGACAATTGTCAGCCATACTAAGGCAAAATGAACATTTGTGGGTCTCGCGTCCCTGCCTAAAACCTCAACCGTGGCGGCTGAGTAACTGGTCATGTACATTCCACTCGCAGAGCTCTCCAAATTAGGACTGATCAAGCTTGCCCTTGCCTTTACCTGCACCACGTAGCACCTGTGAGCCAAGGCCCAGCAAGAAAACATAACGTGCAACACAAACAATAATAACAAATAGTAAATTCACTAAGCTTGATCTTTTATCAAATAATCCACATTAACCATTCATCATATATATTCAGAATCAAGGATGCAATTAATCAGTTATAACATTCAAGTCTCATAGCATCCAAATCACACAATAATCAGGGCCGACAACTTAGGCCGCACCCTCTCTTTACCCCACTGACTCCCACCTTCAATTCTCAGAAATCCCAACACAAATCCTCCAAATTTCCTCTGTTTTCTTGTGTTTTCCTTGAGAGAAAAGAGAGAGAAAAGGCTGATAATAAAGGGTCAGTCTAATTTTTGCTCTACTGTTTTCCTTTAACTTTAGCCTATCCTTATCTCGTTAGGTCAATCCTGAGGCTAGGGGTGCCGGAAACGTCTTAGAGGCCAAAACGGTAAAATTCCCCAATATTCCCGCCTAGACTTCCTAACCTCAAATATATCTCCATATATTTATTTTCATAACCCGATAGTCTAAATAACTACCCGATACCTAAAATACCCTTGACTTATCCAAAGTCAACTATTAAGCCCCGTTGTGACTTTTCCCGCTAACAAGCTCCCTAGGATCGCCTCAGGTCACACGCTGCAGATTTGCCCACATAATAATGTGGTTCTCACAATTATAACATTTAATCACAATCTAACATTCATATAATCAAACAGGCATTCTTAACATATAATCATGTATTTAATCAATTAATCCACACATGGACCAAATATGCCCTCCCGACACACTAATCAAGGCCCTTAAGCCATATTAGTGATTTTGGGGCGTTACAACTATCCCCTCCTACTGAGAATTTCGTCCTCAAAATTTACATGAATAACTCTAGATACTGATCCCCCATCGCTGTCTCTAACTCCCAGGTCGCTTCCTCGACGTTACTATTTCTCCACAACACTTTCACGAACAGAATTGTCTTATTTCGTAAAACTTTGTCCTTCCATTCCAAAATCTGAACTGGTCGCTCTTCATAGGACAAGTGTGTCTGTAACTCTAAGTCCTCATACTTCAGCACATGTGTCGTATCTGAAACATACTTCCGCAACATGGAGACATGGAACACATCATGAACTCCTGACAGCGACGGTGGCAAGGCCAACCTATAAGCCACCTGTCCAATCCTTTCTAAAATCTCGAAAGGTCCAACAAACCGAGGGCTCAGCTTGCCCTTTACCCCAAATCTCCTCACCCCTCTCAGAGGTGAAACTCACAGAAACACGTGGTCTCCAACCTGGAACTCCACGTCCCTACGCTTAGGATCAGCGTAGCTTTTCTATCTACTCTGCGAAGCAAGCATTCTAGCCCGAATCTTCTCAATAACCTCATTGGTCTTCTGAACCATGTCTGGCCCTAAATATTTCCTCTCACCCATCTCATCCCAATGAATGAGTGATCTACACTTCCTTCCATATAACATCTCATAAGGAGCCACTCCAATCATGGACTGATAACTGTTGTTATATGAAAATTCGATCAACGGAAGATACTTACTCCAAGATCCCTCGAAGTCAATCACACACGCCCTGAGCATGTCCTCCAATACCTAAATCATCCTTTCAGACTATCCGTCAGTCTGAGGATGAAAAGTTGTGCTAAACTTTTGCTGAGTTCCCATGGCTCTCTGCAGAGCTCCCCAAAACTTGGAGGTAAAGATAGGTTCTCGATTAGAAACAATAGACTTTGGAACCCCATGGAGACGAACTATCTCCCTCACATACAACTCTGCATACTGTTCCACTAAGTACGTCGACTTCACTGGCAGAAAATGAGCTGACTTGGTGTACTTGTCCACTATCCCCCACACCGAGTCACAAAGTCCCACTGTCCTGGGTAATCCTCCCACAAAATCCATCGTGATGTCCTCCCACTTCCACTTTGGAATACCCAAAGGCTGAAGCAATCCCGCTGGTCGCTGATGCTCAGCCTTTACCTGCTGAAACGTCAAACATCTAGCCACATACTCCACCACATCCTTCTTCATCCCGAGCCACCAATATAATGTCCGTAGATCCTGATACATCTTTGTGGTACCCAGATGAAGCGAGTATGGCGTAGTGTGAGACTCATCCAGTATCTCTCGTCTGATCCCCTCATCTGTTGGAACACAGATCCACCCCTGATATCGAAGCATACTAGTCTCAGAGACAGAATAATCCTTAGCTGTTCCCGCTAAAACATGCTGCCTGACTTCCTGCAACTGCGCATCCACCAATTGTCCCTCCTTAATCCTCTACAGCAGGGTCGACTGCAAGGTAATATTAGCTAACTGGCCCACCACCAATTCTATCCTTGCTCTGGACATTTCATCAGCTAACTCCCTCGAGATCTGGGTGGAGCTATACAACTGCCCTGGGCCCCTCCGGCTCAATGCATCCGCCACCATGTTGGCTTTCCCTAGGTGGTAAAGGATATCACAGTCATAATCCTTAACTAGCTCCAACCAACGCCTCTACCTCATGTTCAGATCCTTCTGAGTGAAGAAGTATTTCAAGCTCTTGTGGTCAGTGTATATCTCACACTTCTCCCCATACATATAATGCCGCCAAACCTTTAGTGTGAATACCACTGCTGCCAGTTCCAAGTCATGAGTAGGATACCGCTTCTCATACTCCTTCAGCTGCTAAGATGCATAGGCTATAACTTTCTCATTCTGCATCAACACACAGCCTAAACCCATCCTTGATGCATCACAGTAAACCACAAACTTTCCTTTCTCCGAAAGAAGACTCAGCACAGGTGCAGAAATAAGTCGTCGCTTCAATTCTTGGAAACTGTTCTCACACTTCTCTGACCAAACAAACTTCTGATTCTTTCTTGTCAATTCTGTCATCGGTGAAGAAATCTTTGAAAACCCCTCTACAAATCGTCTGTAATAACCTACCAACCCAAGGAAACTCCGCACCTCCAAGGCATTCCTTGGCCTCAACCAATCTCTTACTGTTTCAACCTTGGAAGGATCCACCTTAATCCCTTCCGCTCCAACTATATGCCCAAGAAAAGTCACCTCTGGCAACTAAAACTCACACTTCTTAAACTTGGCGTACAACTGATGCTCCCTTAACCTCTGTAAAACCTGTCGAAGATGATGCTCATGCTCTACCTCTGAACTAGAGTAAACCAAGATGTCGTCAATGAAGACAATGATGAACTGATCCAAGAAGTCCCTGAACACCCTGTTCATCAGATCCATAAAAGCTGCCGAGGCATTAGTCAAACCAAAAGACATGACCAAGAACTCATAATGCCCATACCGTGTCCGAAAGGCCGTCTTCGGTATATCCTCATCTTTGATCCTCAGCTGGTGATAACCAGATCGAAGATCAATCTTTGAGAACACCGTCTTTCCCTGCAGCTGATCGAACAAGTCATCAATCCTTGGTAGAGGGTACTTATTCTTGATAGTCAACTTGTTCAATTCTCTATAGTCTATACACATCCCCAAAGTCCCGTCCTTCTTCTTAACAAACAACACTGGAGTGCCCCATGGAGAATAACTAGGCATGATGAATCCCAAATCCAGAAGTTCTTGCAATTGTATCTTAAACTCTTTCAGTTCTGCTGGCGCCATCCTATATGGTGTCCTTGATACTGGTTCTGTCCCCGGTGCTAACTCAATCTCAAACTGAATCTCCCTGTGCGGCGGCAACCCTGGTAGATCCTTAGGAAATATGTCAAAGAATTCACACACCAATCTGGTCTCTCCCGGCCCTGCCGGCATAACCCTGGTAATATCCACCACACTAGCCAGAAAGCCTATACATCCACCTTGTAACAAGTCTCTGGCTCTCAATGCTGAAATCATGGGTACACAGGGTCCAGACAGCGCACACACAAAGACAAAAGGATCCTCGCCCTCAAGCTCAAAAGTCACCATCTTCTTCCTGTAGTCAATAGTAGCTCCATACCTGACCAACCAATCCATCCCTAAGATCATATCAAAATCCTCCATATCTAACTCAATCAGATCCACCGCAAGTTCTCTATCATCTACCATCACTGGCAGTGCCCTAATCCATCTCCTAGAAACTACCAGTTCCCTTGTAGGCAATAAAGTCCCAAACCCTGCAGTCTGATACTCACTAGGTCTACACAGTCTATCAATCACCTTAATAGAAACAAAGGAATGTGTAGCACCAGAATCAATCAATACAAAAAAAGAAATGCCAGCGCTAGAAAGCTGACCTGTCACTACCGAGGGACTAGCCTCGGCCTCTGCCTGAGTTAAGGTGAATACTCGAGCTGGAGTCAAGCTATCCACCTTTCCCGCTTCACCTTTCTTCACTGTTGGGTAGTCTTTCCTGAGATGCCCCACTGCTCCAAACACAAAGCAAGCCTTGGCCCGACACTCGCCCAGATGGCATCTTCTACACCTCGGGCACTCCGGATAAGTTCGCCATGCCTTGCCGCCACCCTGACAACCTCGACCCCTACTATCAGGACCAGCAACAGTCGAAGTGTCAGGAGTCTTTCTCTTGAAGTCACTAGGGCCTCCGCCCCTACCTGCCCCTGAATAAGGAGGCACCACTCTGCGGCCCTCGTATCTCACCACACTTTCTTTCCAAATCTTATTCTCCGCTTCTTTAGCGGTAAGAGCCTTCTCAACGGCCTGGGCATAAGTTGTTCCTCCAGGTACTGTTGTAATCCTGACATCCCGGGCTATCATAGCATTAAGTCCCCTAATAAATCGATCTTGCCTATCAGCATCAGTAGGCACAAGATTTGGTGCAAACTTCGCAAGCCTATCAAATTTTAGGGCATATTCAGTAACAATCATATTGCCCTGCACCAGACTCACGAACTCATTAACTTTTGCTGCCCTAACGACAACATTGTAGTATTTCTGACTGAACAAGTCTTTGAAACCTTCCGAACTCAAAGCAGTACCATCCCTAGTCTGCGATGCCACTTCCCACCAGATGCGGGTATCCTCTCTCAACATATAAGTGGCACAGGCCACCCTATCATGCCCCTCTACTCTCATGAAATCTAGAATTATAGTAGTCATAGTTATCCATTGCTCGGATTTCAATGAATCTGGTCCCCCTTCAAAGATTGGAGGTTGCTGCATCCTGAACCATTCATATAACGACTCCCACCTGTTCCCAACCTCCCCAGACTGAACAACCGGTACCACTGCAAGTGGTACAATGGGGGCAGCGCTCCCTGATGGAGCCTACTGTCGTAATAGGTGAATCTGTTCATCCTGGCTCTGTAATCGAGCCTGCATATCTGCCATCAACTGCTGCTAGTTCTCAGGGACTGGCAGAGGAATCTGGCTCTGGTCATCACCCCTGGTCCCGGACCTAGGGTCGGCTAGTCTGCTAGATTTTCTTGGACGCATAGCTATCCAAGTTAATCTGCAATCAACGACTCGGCAGTCAGACCATGATGACAGGGTAAAAGCTTCTCCAAAATCCACTAGTGGAACATAACCACACACAACCAATCAACATATAGGCATTTATCCACATGCACCGGCTGCTAATAAGCATGCCCCAATCACATCACATGATAGCTATGTAACAAGCATTCATCCATACACAATATACAGTTCATCATTCAAATATTCATATACATGCATGACTATGCTAATAAACATGCCTCAATATTATCACACAACAGTCAAGGGCCAGGCCCTATCAGTATCTCATGCTCCCTATTTATCCAACAGATAACAAAAATCATAGTCCATTCCCGGCATATAAGCATATAAGCACATATACACATTACCAAACCTTGAATCGAGCTTCTCTCTAGCAGCGAATGTACATGTCCAGCCGGTCTTCAAGAACCCTTAAACCTAGGACGCTTTGAAACCAAGTTGTAACGTCCTGGATAGCCAAGATCGCTACAATGTGTACTTATAAAGGTGCAAGACTTGCTAACCAAGTCATTAATTTAAAAGCGTGTCACTAAACTTGTATGAGCTAGGGTTAGAAAAGGGTTTTGGTCTCAAAAGTTACATTTTATATAATTAAACAGTTATATACATGGGATCCCATAAGAAAAAGAGTTTAAAAGTTGGATTACAGACTCTCCAAAATACAGACAATTGTCAGCCATACTAAGGCAAAATGAACATTTCTGGGTCTCGCGTCCCTACCTAAAACCTCTACCGTGGCGGCTGAGCAACTGGTTATGTACATTTCACTTGCAGAGCTCTCCAAATCATGGCTGATCAAGTTTGCCCTTGCCTTTACTTGCACCACATAGCACCTGTGAGCCAAGGCCCAGCAAGAAAACATAATGTGCAACACAAACAATAATAGCAAATAGTAAATTCACTAAGCTTGATCTTTTAACAAATAATCCACATTAACCATTCAGCATATATATTCAGAATCAAGGATGCAATTAATCAGTTATAACATTCAAGTCTCATAGCATCCAAATCACACAAGAATCAAGGCCGACAACTTAGGCCGCACCCTCTCTTTACCCCACTGACTCCGGCCCGCTTAAACCGAGCTCAGTGCATATTAAGCTGTCCTCGGCTACCAGTGGCCAAGCCGCGCCCTGTGCGCTAGTGTAACCCTTGGCACTCTTAGGCCGTTGGTTCACTGATTAGTTTGCATGGCATAATACCATCCTTTCAAGCATACACAATAGGGAACCCTTAGTCCCATTACAGATATACAACCAGGTGCAATTTTCTTACCTTTGATCTTTGCGGTTAATGTTTACGAGCAACGCTTCTCAAGCACGATTCGTTCCCGAGCCCTAGCCTCAATACCTAGTCACAACCAAGATATAGGGTTCCATTAATATTTAGATAAGGGTTTCTGGATACAGAACTAACTTCTGGGAAACCAAATTTCACCAAGCATGGTGGTGAAATCGATCCTGAGCACTCTAGGCTAGATTCCCGTGCTTTAAAACCCTAAATGTTCAAGTACTCACCTAAGGGCAGCGACCCTTGAAGCCTAGCCGTGGCCCTGCCCTAAAACAGAACTTAGGGCCTCCCTGGAAGAAGACATGCACCGCGGCCCTTGCTTTGGGCGCCGCAGCGCTCACCCCTAGCTGAGCCTCCTTGGCTCCTTCGCATCCTAGGGCCGCAGCTTTCTAGAACACAACCGCAGCCCTACCCTTCGTGCCGAGAAATTCCACCATTTTCAACGCCTAAACCTTACCCCAAATCATCCCAAAGTTTCCTAATTCAAAACCAATTAATCCCAACACTTTTAGGATGATTTAAACAACATAATTCAACTGAAAACTCAACCTAAAACTCATGGAAATCCCACCTTTAATTTCTGAAACTCAAGAACTTCAAACACTAAAACCAGCCTTGCAAAACTCGAATTTAAACCTCTAATTCTCAAATTGAAGCTTACCTTATCTGCTGAACCACTTCTCCAAGCAAAATCCAAGCTAATTCCCAAGCTTCCACCTTAATTCTGCCCTTAAACATCAAAATCACAACTATCTCACTACTCAGCCAAAACTCAGAATTGCTAACCACAAAGAAGGGAATTCAATGCTTACCTTAGTCCTGGTTAAGTTCCTTGGATAACCCTTGAGTTAATTTGCTAAATCCCACCTTCAATTCTCAGAAATCCCAACACAAATCTTCCAAATTTCCTATGTTTTCTTGTGTTTTCCTTGAGAGAAAAGGCTGAGAATAAAGGGTCGGTCTAATTTTTGTTCTACTGTTTTCCTTTAACTTTAGCCTATCCTTACCCCGTTAAGTCAATCCCGAGGCTCGGGGTGCCAGAAACGACCCCGAGGCCAAAACGGTAAAATTCCCCAATATTCCCGCCTAGACTTCCTAACTCAAAGATTTCTCCATAAATTTATTTTCATAACCCGATAGTCTAAATAACTACCCGATACCTAAAATACCCCTGACTTATCCAAAGTCAACTATTATGCCCCGTTGTGACTTTTCCCGCTATCTAACTCCCTAGGAACGCCTCAGGTCGCACGCTGCAGATTTGCCCACATAATAATGTGGTTCTCACAATTATAACATTTAATCACAATTTAACATTCATATAATCAAATAGGCATTCTTAACATATAATCATGTATTTAATCAATTAATCCACACATGGACCAAATATGCCCTCCCGGCACACTAATCAAGGCCCTTAAGCCATATTAGTGATTTTGGGTCGTTACAGGATATGCCCAAACAAAGAGAAGGTGAAATAAGAGGATAGAAGGCTCCCACAACTCCTCTTATAGAAAAGAAGAGGACACAATCTCCATCCATCAATAACTTTATGAACTTGTTAAACAAAAGGAGAAAGCAGCTATATGCAGAAATGTAGTATCTTAGAAGCAAGATAAAAGCTGCGCTGGGAGGATAGCTAGATGACAATGAGTTTGATAATGAATCACTATTTTCACAGGAGATTTAACTAGAACCTCTCCCATCCAACTTAAAAGAATCACATATTACACAATACGAAGGTATAAATAGATCCAAATTATCACTTGGATGCCTTCAACGACTTGATGAAATTGAAAGGAGTCTCTTCCAAGCCTATATGCCTATTTTTGCAGTCACGCTAAAAGAAGCCACCTACAAGAAGTTCAAAATGCTAGGCCCATGGAAAATTTCCTTATGGAGGCAAATTTTAAAAGAATTCCTTAAAAAATATTGTGCCTTCCATGACTACACAACACCCAGTATGAGCCTTACCAATGTAAAGCAAGAAGAGAATGAAAATTTTAAAAAGTACATTCAACGTTTCAATGCAGAGGCAGCTAGAGTGGAAAGAGTTCTAGGGATGAAATAAAAATTGACATCACCAGAAGAGTGCATTCAAAGAGAAAAATGTGGGACAACATGCTCAAGAGAGAGATAGAGTACCTAGGAAACTTCTATGAAAGAGCTCTGAAGTATATCCGAGTGGAAGATGGCCATGAAAACTTGAGGGTAGGCAGATCAGAGCTTCACTTTGCGCCATTATCTCTAAACGCCCACAAGCACTTTGTAAATTTAGAGAATGCTACAACACTCCCTTACGAGCATTCACAAAAATCTAGAAGCTCATGATGTTGATGGTCGCAGAGCAAGGGAGACCTACCATGTAATCCAAGCAATTCCCACCAACATGAACTCTTTCAAGGGTATGTATAGTAAGATTTTATGTTTGATATAATGAATTAAAGAGGCAACCTTAGTTGGTCTCAGAATGTAGTAGTTAGTTTTCATTATGTATGGCCATGTACAATGATTGTTGTTACTATCAATGACGAATAAATCAATGTTTTTCTTATCACACTAGTTTTACTCATGCAATAATTATCAATTACAACTTTCAAAGTGAGTGTTTGAGCACAATAATGAAAGGGTCTTTCAGAATTAGTCTTGGCCACCACTCGCGGGGCATGATACCAAGAAAAAAAAGGAGAAAGGGCATCTATAAGAGGTCATATTAGGGGGGCAAAGGGCATCTGTAAGAGGTCATATTCCCATAAAGACATCTACAACAATGGGTAATCGACTTACAAAGATCGAAGGGGAACCCCAAGAGTGTTTCTCAAAATAAGTCTAGAGCATTCAAAACGTCTAGCCAAAAAAGGTCTCAAAGAAGACGCTTGCAAAAATGGTACAATGCCTATCAACGAAAAGGACGCTTCTCAAACATGAATCAAAAGCAAACGCAAAAATTAAAAAAAAGGATGGAAAAGTCCCAGAGGATTAACATCTCCTTAGAAGAATAGTCAAGTGCCCTAAGGGAAAATATTCCATATGAGAAAGAGGAATTGTACAAATTCCTCATTGTACAAATTCCTCATACAAAAGAAAGAGGGAATTCTCAAAGTTCCACACAAAAGAAGGGCCTTACCAAAGTCCCATAAAATCTAAAGGGGCTTCTTAATGCCCCCCCAAAAAAAGTAAAGAGCTTCTCAAAGTCCCATAAAAAGAAAAAAATAACTTTTCATAGTCCCATACTAAAGGAAAAAAGACTTCTCAAAGTCCCATAAAAAAGAAAATAGGGGCTTCTCAAAGTCCCATACGAAAGGAAAAAGGACTTCCCAAAGTCCCATACACATGAAAAAAAAAAGAGAAAGAAAAAGTTTTACACCTCTTTTATACAAGGTCTACACAACTACTACCCTAATCATGTAGTAGGTGTAGCATCACAAGAACACTAAAAGTCTCTTTATAGACTGGGGGAAAATTTAAATGCAAAAATGCTATCTCTAAAAAAACTTAAGTCTCGTACCAAGCCATGTTGCGAATGTGACATAAGGCTCATCACATGAGTTGTGTCGCAAGGGCCGCTTGAACCCCTCTCTCGCGAGTCATGGTAAAAGGAGCGTATGACGCACCCTGTCATGAGCCATGAACTCTTCCCTCAGGAGATGTACCTCAGGGTCAAAGCGGGCCTTCCCTTGCAAGATGTACCTCTTCCCTCGGGAGAGATACCCACAGTCCAAGTGAGCCCATCTACGCTTGTTGCTTATTGTGAGAAGCCACCTCAATGAGGAGAAGCCCAAAAATATTATCATGTTCATTGGAAAGGTTCAACAAGAAGTCTACAAGAACACGTGAAGGTCTCCTTATAGATTGGGGTACAAGTGTTAATGCCAAAAATGCTATCTCACAAGGAACTCAAGTTGTCTACCTAGCCTTTCCCATGTGGTCCATCACTCACAAGTCATTCCCTCACAAGACATGGTCAAAAGGTATACTAGTCGTCCTCTAGGCCGCAAAGGTCGCATGAGGACCCCTTGCCTCGCGTGAGGAATCCTCTCCTCGCATGGGTGTTAGTATTGAAATATCAAATCACAGTACAACGAAACTTTTTCTTCTTAAAAGAAATATATTTTTTTCAATACCAAGTCAAGAACATGTTTATATATCTATACATTAAATCAAAATGCAAAGATAAATTATATACCACTTGAAGCCTATGAAGAATCCATGTTATCTTTTAGTATTCAATTACGAACATTCAATCCACGCAATATGACTTTGAGATCCACATCACAATCTTCTAAGTCTTACCTCAAAAACCCTAGGAAGCGCCTCTAGTTGTTTATTTAACCTAGAACATTATCAATATATATTCTAGGTCAACCACCATATTATTTTATATAGCAATCAAATAAATAAAAGTGACAACTGAATAAGACCACTTGCAACTAATTCTGAAAGAGCAATCAAGTGGGTCCCACCTAACTAGGGGTGTGCGCCAATCACTGTACTATATATCCACATGAAATTCTTCCTTTTATTTAATTTATTTAATAAAATAAATATTTATGTATTTTAAATAATGCATTATTTCAAATTCCACACAAATACTAGTTAATTCAAAATTAACTTTATCTTATTTATATTAATCAAATTATTATCTTATGATAAATTAATTTACTCTCTCCAAGTATATTAATTAATTTAAAATTAATATTATTTTTAACTAACATATAATTTTTAAAAAAATATATTATTAAATTAATTAATTAATTACATAATTATATCTTTGCCTTGGTAAATTAATTCCCTAGCAAATAAGTCTTTCCTATTTCGTAATTAACACTCACACCCTAGACTGTGTAGTATAGAGGTGACTCGGGGACCATGGGTCGATAATTCTAAGCTCCAATAAACTAGATTATTAATTAAACTCTTTTAAATTAATAATATTATTTATTAATTCCATTATTACGCAAATATAAATATAAAATTGCACTTTTAGTAATTATAGAATTATATTTACAGAATATCTTGTGTAGTTCATTGATATAATCATTACATGTAGTTTTGTCCTTCAATTTTATTGGTTCCTAAATTAGAGTTGGTCAAATTTATTATTTTTCCCTTCTAGTTACCTCTTACTCCTTAAGTACCATTAATCCACTACTGAATGGTTAATATATCATCATATTATAAATTTGAGTTCAATAACAATTCAGTTCCACATTTAGCACTTAAGAGAAGCAATATTCGATCCATTAGGAATTCTTGAATTTCAAATCTTGTAAGATCATGTTCCCAGCCATTCACACTGCGGAATATCTAAAATAAAAAACATTTTCCTGTTTTCAAAACAAACCTTAACGAGTGAATCAAAAGAACCAATAGACATGAATAAAAGTTCATGACTACTCAGGATTTAGATTGATCTACATATGATCATCATTTTATATAAATTAAACATTTATTGTAAATGACAAGTTTATAGAGAAATTAATTCATATTGGTTCTGTCATATATAATCCAATTATATAAAGTACCTTCACTAAGATTTCTATCCACATCACCGATCCGGATGTAGATCACATGCATTCTTAAAAATGGTTAGAAAACTGTACTAACAACCATTCGTTAAACATTCCATACTTTAACACATTAGTTACTATCCTATTCATTATTAATAATCTTAATCCTCTCATACTAATACATGATCACACTCTCATTAATGAATATATAATTTTTTGAAATTTATATTGTTGACGCGATTTTTCGTTAACAGAGAATTAAGAATTCAAGAGATGATTAGGCTTTGATAAAAACCGTACAAAAAGAACACAAAGAACTTTTATGTGGTTTAGTGCTTAAAATCAACCTACTCCACAAGTCTATGTTATTGATATTATCTTTCAAGAAATTGTTTATGATCGTTTCTTCATAGTTTCTGTATACAAGAATCTGATCCATTTTCCTGTCCATTCCCTCTCTATTTATAGGGGATTAATGGACATGTTTTGGTAGCTTACAAGACTGGCTAACTTCCCAGATACAATAGAAATTACTTTTCAAATATTGATTGACTGATATTATACATTTTCAGCCAAGATTAAAATATTATAATTATTTATATAAAATCACGAGCCTTTAAGGATTCAAATGTATGCCTTTTGTTCGATGGCAGCGAGCTGAATACATACCACACGATCTAGAGGTTTCTAGGATAAGCTGATCTGAATATCAGAGTACTCGATCTATGTTTAGGAGACCTAAAGGTCTGGCTAGACGATCTCTGTGATACTTCTTAACTTACGCTTAACTCGAGCATTTCTTTAGGGAACTTGTAGAGTGATCTTGGGAGTAAGAATAACTTCATTAAAGGCATCCCACCTAGATCGCGAACAGGACACGTTAGCTCATATTTTTTAGGTACAACATTTTCCTCCAAGCCTCTTGAGTATTTTGACACTTGTCCCATTTTTATAGGTGTCTCTTCGAGTTCTCGAATACTGTGACAGTTGTCATGTTCCCTTTTCTTCTGTCGTTTCGCCCATTTGATTACAACCCTTCGATATAAAACCTCCTTGATCAAACGGTCATAATTTTACACTTGGCTTATTATAAATATAAACCCTCTTTGATCAGTTTGAAAGACAACCTTTCATTTTCTTCTGCAAAAAGTTTTCCCATTTTCTCTCTTGTTTTTTTGAAGCTCTCAAGAAATTATTTCCTACATATAACATTCCGAGGTCGATTCTCCAAGTTTAAAACTCGATCACAATTTTCATCAATTGTAAGTGCTCATAATCCTCTATTGCCAATTTGTATTTCTTGATTTTGATTGATTTCTTTTCTTGAAAGGTTTCTGTACTAGTGATATTTTCACGTAGTTTTTCTATTCAAGACGACATTTTAGATATTCATAGTTCACAAGGGTAATCTCTTGTTTTGGTAGCATAAAGAATACTGAGAAAACACAATAGGCTAGTTTTTGAGGAATTTTTCTGGTATTTGGGTTCAAACCAAGAATAATTAGGTGATTTTTAGGACAAATTATGGGTTTGGAACCCGTAAATTGGGTAGCTTAGGGGTTATGCTATCTGAGTTGTTTTACATCAAAACCGCTTTCAAAAACCAGGAATCTGACATGCAATTTTTTAGGTGACAGTGCCTTACGAGGATAGGGTGCGTGAATTTGGGAGGTGCGTGTTCACATATACGGAATCCTTTCCTTGCTTTAGCTCATGTAGGATTTGTTGTTTGTAGGATTCAGCCCGGTTCGTTGGAATTTCCAGCTCATAGAACTTAGATTTCAATCTCAAATATATATGGCGAGTTGTCTAGTAATTGACTATTGGTTATAAAACATGACCAGTATACTTGAAAATATAAATTGTATCCCAGATCCATGTCCTTAGGTCACTCACTAACAGTTAACGCTGATCTATATCCAAGCAAACTATATTATCTCTCTCTGCCAAATAATAAGGAGTCGTCAGTCCAACGCAGTAACTGGTTCTTCCTCTCAAGGCCAAAAAGCTGACGAGATCCCTATTCCCCACTTTGGGCAAGTGGTGGAAAATGTGGTCGAGGCAACTACTGATAGCTTCCACGAAGCACAATGAATTGTATCCTGGATAATTTTGATGCCTCAAATGAATGCCATAATGAAGGGCTACGACATTCTAACGAGCTCAAAGTTTTATTCTCGTCCAGCTTATAAAGGGGAGCGGAGGTTCACTCCTTTGGAGGAAAACTTTGTGGCATGGAGCAATGAGCATTTGAAGGCATAGGCCTTCTTGCCATTGAGCACGTACTTCTCGTACTTTCTGAATTATGTGAAGCTAGCCCCTTTCCAACTCTACCCGAATACAAATCGTCTCCTCGCAGGGCTAAAGTACATGTTCCACAAGAGTAGCTGGGAAGATCCCACCCCGAGGACATCCTTTACTTTTTCTACCTCAAGGCCAATTCCAACACCAAGACCGGAGGTGACGGGTTTGACTACCTCATCACGGTCCTCAAGTCCATCACAATCATCAATCTCTCGAGTCATACAAACAACTTCAATGACTCATTCTACATGTCAAACAAGTTCGCGACCTGTGAATACAGGTATTTCAACCGACCTCGTAAGTACTCACTGCCTTGGATATTTTGTATATATATTTTAAGTTTCATAATTTCACCAAGTTTCATAAGTTTCATAATTTCATAATTTCAACGACTCATTCTACATGTCAAACAAGTTCGCGACCTATGAATACAGGTATTTCAACCGATCTCGTAAGTACTCACTGCCTTGGTTATTTTGTATATATATATTTTAAGTTTCATAATTTCACCAAGTTTCATAAGTTTCATAATTTCATAATTTCAACGACTCATTCTACATGTCAAACAAGTTTGCGACCTGTGAATACAGGTATTTCAACCGACCTCGTAAGTACTCACTGCCTTGGATATTTTGTATATATATATTTTAAGTTTCATAATTTCACCAAGTTTCATAAGTTTCATAATTTCATAATTTCAACGACTCATTCTACATGTCAAACAAGTTCGCGACCTATGAATACAAGTATTTCAACCGACCTCGTAAGTACTCACTGCCTTGGTTATTTTGTATATATATATATATTTTAAGTTTCATAATTTCACCAAGTTTCATAATTTCATAATTTCAACGACTCATTCTACATGTCAAACAAGTTCGCGACCTATGAATACAGGTATTTCAACCGATCTCGTAAGTACTCACTGCCTTGGTTATTTTGTATATATATATTTTAAGTTTCATAATTTCACCAAGTTTCATAAGTTTCATAATTTCATAATTTCAACGACTCATTCTACATGTCAAACAAGTTTGCGACCTGTGAATACAGGTATTTCAACCGACCTCGTAAGTACTCACTGCCTTGGATATTTTGTATATATATATTTTAAGTTTCATAATTTCACCAAGTTTCATAAGTTTCATAATTTCATAATTTCAACGACTCATTCTACATGTCAAACAAGTTCGCGACCTATGAATACAGGTATTTCAACCGACCTCGTAAGTACTCACTGCCTTGGTTATTTTGTATATATATATATTTTTTAAGTTTCATAATTTCACCAAGTTTCATAAGTTTCATAATTTCATAATTTCAACGACTCATTCTACATGTCAAACAAGTTCGCGACCTGTGAATACAGGTATTTCAACCGACCTCGTAAGTACTCACTGCCTTGGTTATTTTGTATATATATATAAATATATTTTAAGTTTCATAATTTCACCATTCTAATCGAATTAATTTCATGTCCAGCTATGTACAGAGGTCCGAAGCTTCCGAGGAACTAACAAACCAATACAATGAGATCGCCTCCCTTCCAGCCCAAGAGTAGGATTGATGAGCTATAATGATAGACGTAAATATGGTGGTCTGTAAGCTAATCAAAGAGCTTCAGTCCCTTGCTTTTTGACCTCGGGGTTCTTCCAGAAATGGACCCTTGCTATAGTAAAGGAGGTCGAGGAAGACAAAGAGGTTGCAGCCTTAGTGTGAAGGCACCCTTCTCAAAGCGCTCTGAACGATGACCGAGGTCCAGCCCAGTCGGGGGCAGTAGCCAGCACTTCTGGCTAAGGTAACCATGGTCCTGACATTCACTAAGTTGCTGCGTGCTTCATGCTAGGTCAGCATGACCCGAGGAAGATCGTGTCTAGACACCCCGAGAATCCAAATAGAAATGTCACCATACAACAATGTGTTGACCTTTTAGTTCCTCACTACGACCAAAGCCTCCCCTCTAAGACTTTCATTGTAGATAATACTCTAAATATTAGGAGTGCCATTTTCCAACAATGTGGCACATACATTGGCCCAAGTATTGTAATGTTCCCTGGGACATTTTCTCCTCTCTCAACACATGCAGAGTATGGCCCAAGCTCAGAGGATGAGCTCGAGCTTGAAAATGTGGTAGAGATTCTTCCACCTATGGCTCCTCCGAACCCAGTCATGAGGGGAAATGCTCAGCTCGAGAAGCAGAAGGTTGATCTCGAGGGAAAGTATCACCAACTTAAGGAGGCGTACTCCAAGCTCCAAACGGAACTTGATACAACTCGAACACCTGAGAAAAGCACCAAGGAACATGCCCTCGAGGTGATCAATGCTCGAGATAAGCTTCAAGCCCAGGTTGACAACCACAAGGCCAAGATGCACTCAACCTTTGTGGACATGTTATACCAGCTCTAGTGTTTCAACCAAGATGTCGACTTCTCGTTCCTGGAGGTGGGGCTGTGGGCTCGTTATCACACCATGTTCCAGAGACCATGGAGACATCAGGTGCTTCCAGAGATGGCAGGGAGGATGAGGTGTCTTCTCAATTGCAATCTGGGACCCATGTTTGAGGGGCCTCTTTTATTTTTGTTATTTTTTTTCTTTCGAGGATTTTCAATAACTAGGTCTTATAGGCCGAGACAATTTGCCTATTTTGGCTTTCTTCGAGGTTAATTTCCTCGTTCTAAATTTACTCTTCTCATACCTTTATACAATTCCACTATACTATATTATGTGCTCTTATCTTTATTTTATACACATGCATAGTTATAAGAATGATTTTAGATTGAGGTCTTTTTTTAACCTTATGCTTGATAGTTAACCAGTTAATTTTTAGGTCGCACACCTGGTTAGATCCATCATGTTGTTAGCTTAGTAGCTCACATGTTATTATTCAGGTTTTGTACTTGGTTAAGTCGAGGGTTTTATAGCTTTTAATTTTCTTGTTAATTAGTTATATTCAGAATTAATATAAAAACTCGAGCTTTTTCATGCTACCAAATTACTCACATCCAAATTCTAAGGTATAAAATTTTTCAAAGACTTAAAAATTAAAGACTATTGTCATGGGTATCTGCTCCCGAAGTGATCAGAAATTATGAATATTCTAGGTCACTTTTGTTGGGTTATAATAAAAATTTAATGAAATTCAAAGAAATTCGCATTGTGTTTAAATTACACAACAACCATTAAATTCATTTCATTATAAAAAAAAAAACTTAAAATAAGCTGCTTTTATAAGTAAGCCTTACAAATGGATATAAAAGAAAACTTCGACTAAACATTCATTGATAATATTTCTTCAAATATAGTGCATTCCAAGTTCGTGGAACTCCTTCTCCATTTAATCGAGCAAATTTAAATGTTCCACCTCGTAATACTTCCACGATCTGATAGGGAGCTTGCTAGTTCGGTCTGAGTACGCCTTCTTTAGGACCTTTGTTCCCCAAGAATACCCTTCTCAATACAAAATCCCCTAACTCAGGATTTATTTCTTTGACTTTTGAATGGAAATATAGATTAACTTTCTGTTGGTATTGCGCGAGCTGAAGTTGATACTTCTCGGCGTTCTTTAATTAGGTCCCGAGATGCTTGCAATAGGTCGTGGTTTTGTTCTTGATTGTAGGTCCTCTGCCTGTGAGATGTCACTAGGGCCTTGACTGGGAGCAAAGTTTCACTTCCATATGTCAACGAGAATGGGATAAGACCAGTGGATGTGCGGTGAAAAGTTATGTGTGCCCAAAGTACTTGAGAGATTTGCTCAGGACATAATCCTTTTGCGTCCTCCAGTCTTTTCTTCAAGCTCACCTTCAGAGGTTTATTTATCACTTCCTCTTGTCCATTAGCTTGTGGATACGCCATCGAGGAGAAGCTTTGAATGACTCCGTATTTTTTTGCAAAAGTTTCTAAATAGGTCTGTCAAATTGAGTCCCATAATTAGATATGAGTTTCTTTGAGAGTCCATAACGACAAATTATATTCTTCACCACGAAGTCAAGTACTCTCTTCGAGGTTGTTGTTGCCAATGGTTCAACTTTGGCCCATTTTGTAAAATAGCCAACCACAACCACAACATAGCGAACTCCACCTTTCCTAGTTGGTATAAATTCTATCAAATCTATTCCTAAGATCGCAAAAGGGCAAGGCAATGAGATCATGGTCAACTGGCATTTATCGCACTTCTGAACATACGAGGTTGAGTCTTTATTCATGGCGGGCCAAAAATATCCCTACTTGGGTATCTTCAAGGCTAATTTTTTCCCCACAACATGATCTCAACAAAACCTCTCATGGACTTCCTTTAGAATAGCTCGGGCTTACTCTGGTAAAACTCACTTAAGCAAGGGCATGGAATGAACTTGCCTGTATAGAATCCCCTCGACCAGGACATACCTCAGGATCTAGTATAACAATCTTCATGCATCCTTAAGATCCCCAGGTAATCTTTCGGAGGTAAGATTGTCAACGATTGGGGTCATCCAAATTGATCCTGTGTGAATTAGCTTGATCTTTTTACATTCTTATTCTATGCTCAGCTTTCAAAGGACTTCAACTGGAACTACATTCAACGTCTCTGCCTCCTTGATTGCAGGGTACCTGCTCAATGGAGTAAAACTCAAATTCTCTTCATTCATCCTTTACTCTAGCTAAATACGCAACCATTTTAATTCTGCTAGCTTGGTACTCTCCTAACACCTAGTTTACTATGAGTTCTGAATTGTTGTAGCAATAGATAGCCTTTTCTTTTAATTCTCTGGTGACTCAAATTCTAGCAAGTAAAGCTTCATATTCAGCTTTGTTGTTTAATGCACTGAATCCAAACCTTAGGGCCATGTGGAAGTGATGCCCTTCAGGAGTAATTAGAACGATCCATGCTCCTAAATCTTGGTCATTAGATGATCCATCCATGAACAACTTCCACAATTCTTGGAAGGGTTCTCTTATAGGCTCTTCTTGAAAACCTATGCATTTGGCCACAAAACCAGCTAAGGTCTGCCCTTTGATGGTTGATCATGGTTTATACAAAATCTCAAACTAGCTCACCTCGATGGCCCACTTTAACAATTGTCTTGATGTGTCAGGTTTTTGTAAAACCTGCCATTAAGGTTGATTGCTTAAGACGTGTATCGTGTGGAACTAAAAGTATGGCTGTAATGTCCTCGAGGCAAAGACCAGGCAGTACGCGAGTCTCTCCATTATAAGATACTATGTTTCATCTCCCAACAACCTTTTTCTAATATATTAAACCAACTTTTGAGATTGGTCCTCTTCTCGAACTAGAACAGCACTGACTGTATTTTCTGTTACTACCAGATAAAGGTACAAAGACTCACTATTAATGGGCTTCGATAAAATGGGGGGTTCAGCCAAATGTTTCTTTAGATCATGAAAGTCTTGCTTGCACTGGTCATTCCATTCAACTTTTTGATCCCCCTTAATATGTTATAAAAAGGGGAGACATTTATCAGTAGATTTTTACACGAAGCCATTCAGACCATTGATCATTCCTATTAAGCTCCAGACATCTTTACTCGATCTGGTTGAAGGCATATCTAATAGGGATCTGATCTTTTATGGATTAGCATCGATCCCCCTTAAATTCTCGATGAAGGCTAAGAATTTCGTTGAAGAGACTTCGAAAGTAAACTTCTTAGATTCAGCTTCATGTCGTATTTCCTCAACATAGTGATTCATTCCTCTTGGTCAGTCACATGATTATTGGCAGTCTTTGACTTTACAAGCATTTCATCGACGTACACTTCCATATTTTTTCCAATCTGGTTATCGAACATTTTGTTCACCAGCCTCTGGTATGTAGCTGCTACATTCTTTGGCCCGAATGGAATGATGTTGTAGCAATACACGTTGTGCTCGGTCACAAAACTTGTGTGCTCTTGGTCAGCAAGGTTCATCGTGATCTAGTTATATATAGAGTACATGTCCATGAATGACATGAGCTCGTGACAGGCCATGGAATCTACGAGCTGATCAATTCTCGGCAAAGGATAACAATCCTTTGTGTAGGCTTTATTGAGGTCGGAGAAGTCAGTGCATGTTATCCATTTCTTGTTAGATTTTGGGACCAGAATGGGGTTAGCGATCCAGGTTGGATATTTTTCTTCCCTGATGAACCCACACTTTAAGAGGTGAGCTATTTCCTCCTCAAGGGCTTCTCCTATTTCCTTTCCAAGCAGTCTTCTATTATGTTGCTTGGCTGGTATGTCCCTTTCAAAATTTAATGTGTTCATGAATACTTTGGCACTTACACCAACCATGTCAGAATGTGACCACACGGAGACATTAAGGTTTTTTCTTAAAAACTTGATCAAGTTCTTTTCGTGTTACACATTGAGATTTCTTCCAATCTTCACAACTTTAGAGTGGCTTCTCAATCGAGGATAACCTCTTCCAGTTCCTTGAGAGCTTGGTGCTCTGACATATCCTCGCCTATTGGCAGGTCAATTTCCTCTAGTTCGATGACCTTGATCTCCATTACTTGAGGCTATTTTTCTTCCTCAATAATCACTATTGCTTTCTACCCAGGTTGAATTCTTCCCTTCATCGAGATGCAATAACATTCTCTGGCACCTAGTTGATCTCCCCTGACCCCACATATTCACATTTGTGTAGTGAATTTCATGGCCAGAAAGCGAACATAAGTTATTGCCTCAAAAGTGATCAAAATAGGTCACACTAGAATAGTGTTGTAGGAAGTTGGGCAGTGATGTGTGGAGTTCCGATGTCTGAGTATGTATGGCGTGGGGTGTCCTATGAACGTACAACGATCAATATGAGCGCCAAGAATAAAAGAACACTATGTTATGAATTTTATTTTTAATTACGTCAGTAGGACTTAAACTTTTTTTTTTTAATATTGCATAAAGACACAATTTTTTTTTAACTATTGAGCCCAATATGCATGTTTTACCAATGCCCCACTGAGTTTTTCCTTAAAGTGGTATTTTTGTATTAACTATGAGTTGAGCGACATTTTTATAAAGTAGTGGATTAGGGCGCTTTACATGGAGTCATAGAACTACAAGTGGCTGGGAACGTACTTCACAGATATGAAATTTGCTCCTTACTTAAATAAAAACATATTAGTTGTTCCTTTTAGTGTTGATTCAAGAGTTGAACATAGAGCGCTTCATTTCTGTTAGAGAACAAAAACTTTATTCTATAATTAAATTTATAGAATAATGGTCATTAGAGGATCAATGGAACTAATTGATAAAGACATAATTAGGGAGGTTAACGGACATCAAGACCTAGCTTTAATTATGAACAACTAGCATAGGGTCATAACTCATGCAATGACTAAATCAATGGACGACTTTATAGTTATAGCTTCTAATAATATAAGACTGTAGTTTGGAGAGTTCAACTATGAATTTCTAGTGGAATAATTCATAGTTAATAAATTAATTAATGGAACTAAGAGTTAGTGAAATTAACTACATTATTGGAGCTTAGAACTACGGGTCCATATATTCCTCGTACTAGCTCGATAACATAATAATTTATTATTTTAATCTCACAAAATAATATTATTTGTGAAATAATATTTAAAATATTATTTATGAAATAATATTTGATGGCAAATACAATTATATTGATAATAAAGTGAAATAACTTTTATTGAAAATTAATTTAATCATATTTAATTTTGTGGTATAATTGTATAGAACATAAAATAATATGGTAAAGGTCCAAAAAATAACATTTTATAGAGATAAAATACCATATGGCCTAAACTCCTATACTTTGGCGCCAACCACAGTTCAAATTGATTGTGGCCCACGTAGAGGCAAAATAAGATTAGGGCTAGGTCTTATTTCTATTGTTATATTAATAGAATATACCAACAAGAAAAAAAAAGAGACATCAGATGCTTTTCACGTAATATTTGCCAAGAGAGAAAAATATAGAATTTTGTTCTCTCTGAATTGTGAGATGAACACTCTCTCATGTGTTGAGATCAAAAAGTGTGTTCTTGTGTATCCTACCAAATAGCTTAGACATCCACCTCTTTCATTCTCTTTGTGTGAATCATAGCATGGAAGATGGTGGGTTAAGAGGCTACGACGCTATTTGATCTACACGTGTTCTACATCTATAAAAAGTATTTGTAAGTTTCTATTCTATTCAGATTCTTGCACATGAGAAAGATCACATTCTAGGTTGGTTTCTACAGTGATTCGCTCTTATGCTTTAATAATTGTTATTATTGCATTGAAATTTTATCTCATGCTTCCGCTGCACTATCAATCACATGATCAAAACCCAAGAAATCGGTACCAAAGCCATGGATGATATCATGTGTCATGAATCTGATCTGTGTTTATTTTGAATGTCTGAACAAGTAGAGCACATGTTTTATGAGTGGGCATAAGAGTTGTTCTTATTTATTATATATTTTGAATATGATTTATAGATGTGATGAATGTGATTGATTGTTAACTATATTGTTCTTTTTATTTTTGGTTTTGTTCTTATTTCTGAATTAGATTCAATGTACACCCACATTATTTTTGTTGGTATAGGTTCTATGTAATTCTTTAAATTTATAGCTTTTAGAATTTTAGTTATGTTTTATAAGTTGAGATGTTATTCAATAGGATTGAAGATAACCAATTTATTTTTTATTTTTTTTGTTATTGTAATCATATAAACAAAAAAAATATCTTACGTTTTTTATTTGGAGCCGTGAGTTTATTGATTGATCTATATTGACCAATTAATTTTTTTTTTATTGTAGTTGGCGTGGAGCAACAATTAAGGAATTTATATTTATAGAATCATTGGGACGTTAGTTTAATGACCCGATCTTTTTGGATTAAGAAACAAAAATAGAATATTATCCTCCTTAAAATATGGGAAGTTAAATTGTACTCTATCTGGGAAACGATTTCTGATCACTGCTCTTGTACTCTCTCTATTCAGGCCATGGAGCACTTGGGAGTTAAATTGTTTCGGTATTATAATTTCTGGGCAGATCATAAAGACTTTAAAGGGGTGGCTCTTGATAACTGGAGGAAGCCTATTCAGGGGACTGGATTAAAGGCCATTTATCTTAAGACTATGCGGCTGAAACACAAGCTGAAAAAATTTAATAGGGATCTTATAGGAGACATAGAAGTTCAATTTTAGAAGGCTAAAGATGATTTTCAGGATGCCCTTTTCCATGCTCAGCAATATCCTAGAGATTTTACTCTCCAAGATAAAGTCAAGGTTGCTGCTGAAGCATTTACTAGTCAGGAACAAATGTATCATAACTTCTTGGCTCAAAGAAGTAAGATTAATTGGTTAGGGAAGGGAGACTCGAACACTGCCTATTTCCATGTTTGTCTGAAGAAATGTAAAGAAGAAAATAGGATAGCCTTTTTTGTTACTGTGCAAGGTAGATTGGTGGATAACTTTTCAGAAGTAGTCTCTTATTTTCTGAACCACTTCAGGAGTATTATGGGTAGGCCTAGTTCAGCTACTAAGAAATTAAATGTCCATTGTGTAGAGATGGGTCCCAAACTCTCTGTGGACCAGCAACTATCTCTGTTGAAGCCTTTTTCTCACAGGGAAATTAGAGAAGCCTTATTCAGTGTCCCTATAATCAAATCCCCGGGTCGAGATGGGTTTGGTTCGGGTTTTTTCAAGGTGTTGTGGCTGGATATAGGAGATGAAATATGTAGAGCTATCGGGCAGTTTTTTGAATCAGGCAGTATCCCTGAGGAGCTACTTGATACCACATTGTCTCTGGTCCCTAAATGTGATAACCCTTCTCGGGCTGTGGATTATAGGCCTATTGCGTGTTGTTCTACCTTATACAAATGTATCTCTAAGCTTCTTTGCTCTCGTCTAGCTAAGGTCCTTCCTGTCTTAGTTCAATCTAATCATGGAGCTTTTGTTCAAGGAAGATCAATAGCTCATAACATCTTGATTTTTCAAGATCTTATCAATAATTATGGGAGATTAGCTATTTCACCTAAGTCTGCAATCAAAATTGATAACAGTAAAGCTTATGACACAGTTGATTGGTGGTTTATTGAAGATCTCTTAAAAGCCTTGTGTTTCCCTGTGAGATTTATCAGATGGATAATGACCTGCTTGGAAAACACATCTTATTTCTTGCTCATGAATGGAAGAGTTCAAGGAAAATTTAAGGGTGAGAAGGGGCTTCGGCAAGGGGATCCTATGTTGCCTCTTTTATTTGTCCTACTCATGGAATATCTCACTCAGAGGCTTCAATTGGCAGCTCTTGATACTTCTTTCAGGTACCATCATATGTGTAAAAGTCTGAACTTGCTGAGCTTATGTTTTGCAGATCATTTACTCTTATTTTGTAAAGGATCTCTGGCTGCTGTTCAAGTGCTCAAGGGTGCTCTTGAGGATTTTAGTGCAATTACTGGGCTGAAAATTAATGCTAGTAAATCGCATGTTTATTTTGGGGGGGTCTCTGCTGCAGATAGGGAAAAATTAGCTGCTGAGTTACAGCTTACTGAAGGGTCCTTTCCCCTTAAATATCTTGGTGTTCCTATGAGACCAACTAAGTGGAAGCATGAAGATTGTGACATCATAATCCGAAAATTGCGATTACATACTTGGGCTAGCAGGCACCTATCCTTTGCTGGTAGAATCCGCTCATTCATTATGTTCTTTTTGGTCTACGGAACTACTAGATGGGTATTTTTATACTTCCTCAAAGTATTATTAAGGAGATTGAAAAGTTATGTCGTGGCTTTCTTTGGGGAGTAAATGGTAGTAGGAGTAAAATTTATATGGCTTCTTGGTCTAAGGTCTGTCTCCCAAAAGTATATGGTGGCCTTGGGTTCAAAAATGGCTCAGCTTGGAACAGAGCTATATTAGCTAAGTATATCTGAGCTATAACTGAGAAGCATGATATGCTTTGGGTTAAGTGGATCAATTCTATATACTTGAAAGGTTCAGAGTTCTGGTCTTATAGACTTCCTCCAGACACTAGCTGGTATTGGAGGAAATTGTGTAATCTCAGGGATCACTTCAGCTGTGAAGAGCTGAAAGCTACTGGTTTCTCAGGAAAATTCCACCCTTCAAAACTGTATAACAGTTCTCTCTGTCAACAACAAATTGACAACCATAGAGCTGTTTGGTGCTGGCTATCCATTCCTAAACATAGATTTCTTCTTTGGCAAACTGTAAACTCTCAGCTTTTAACCTGTGATAATTTGCTCAGGTTATGTGTGGCTCTTGACTCTCTTCTCTGTCCTGTTTGTGGAATCTCTACTGAGACTCATGCCCATTTATATTTCGATTGCTATCTATCCAGGCAAATATTGATCATCATATTTGGCTGGTTGGGTTTTCAAGCTTGGCCATCTGAATTTTCTAGTTGGCTGGTTTGGCTCTCTAGCAGGAAACCTAGAACAATTTTTGATATCATCAACTCGGTTCTAGCAACAGTTGTGTATGGTATTTGGCAGAATTGAAATAGATGTGTTTTTGATAGATATGCTTGGTCAGCTAATAACATTGCTTCTGAGATTAAGACAAAGATTCAGTGTAGAATATTCAATTTAAATAATAGGAAATTATCTATACAAGAACAGAGGTTTATAGATAGGATAACAATGTAATCTGGTTTGGGGCCTTCTTGGTTGCCTTTGTTTTGCACGGGTTGGAGGGTGTTTCCTCTGTGTTTGGTTTGTAAGAATTGTTTGTATTGTACTCTGATTGGCATGGCTTGTTGATTAATGAAGTTCATTTCTTCTTGATAAAAAAAAATGTGGAAAGTTGGTGATGATTATCAAATTCAAATTTGAATTAATTAATTTTTTTATTATTAATTAATTTAAATTTTCGAAAATTAACTATAGTAATTAATTTATTTATTAACAAATAAATTGTTAGTTGTTAATTTTGGGAAACAAGACATGTCTTAATTCAAAAGCAAGAAATTAAATTGGTCATTTTTCTTAATTTTATTACTGGGAACATTTTACTATTAAATTAGTCAAATATATTTTTTATGAAACAAGATTATTACTATTACTTTTTAAATAAAAAATATTTGATTTATTGAAATCAAATATTGGTATAAGAAATATAAGATTAATAATTTATTTTCATTTAGAGAAATGGAAATTTTTTAACACCATAATTTGAGTCGAAATTTAGTTTATTGAAACTAATTAATTATTAATTATATATAATTTTAGTAATTATAATCCAAATGATTATAATTATAATTATAATAATAGTTTAAGAAACAATTTATTATAAATAAAATAATTATGAATTATTTTTCTCAAAATTTAAAATAGTTTTGGAAGTTATTAGTTATTAATTAATGATTTATGAAATTATTATTTAATAAAAGGTAGCAACTTTCCATTAGTTATTAATTAATAATTTATGAAATTATTGTTTTAATAACAAAAGTTTAATAAACTTTTGATAAATCCTAATTTTTGAAATTAGGTCATCTCATTTAGAACCTAGGGTTAGGGTTTGAGTGTGCAATTCTGAAGGCCCACAATAAAGGACGAAGCCCATAGAGATTACAAGAAGATTTGAAGCCCAATGAATGCCTTGATGTGTTTTTGTAATTTCATTTAACAAAGAGAACTTGGTCAATACCCTAATGTTTAATTATATTGTATGATTGTTAACATGTTGATATAGTCACTTCACATGACATATAGAATAAGAATATCCACTCATTGCATCATGAAAATGGCATGCTATGTATGAATTTTAATTTTATAATTAACATGTCTCCTAGGATAGAAAAGTAGTATAATTCTTTTTCTACCATAAATGGACACAAATAATGTGAATTAGATTTAAATAGTTAAATTAGGTAATGTCACATTAATAGCATGTCTAGATTACCTTAATATGTTTTAGGATTATTAATAAGTTTAATACCTAGGAAAAAAATAGTTTAGAATTAATTAGTAATTGTTATTAATTATTCTAAATTTGGTAATCTTAGAATCTTAAGAGTTAAAATTTGGATTTACAAAACTTATTTAGATTTAATTGTTAAACTTTGGTAATAATCACTTAGTAATTAAAATATGAGATATTTAATAGAAGACCTTTTATTTCTAAAATAGTGAGTGGGAGAAGGTTATAAGGCACTATAATCTACGGTCTCTACAATTGGTTGAAAAACGTTGGTTCTAGTTAGGCTCTTGAGACGAATTTTCTTTCGTCCTCCCTATCGGAAAGTGTTTTGGCTAGGATTTTAACAAGTATACCTATTTGCAATAGGATTTTAAGATGTATTTCATGTTTGACCTATCCTATCGACGACATTCATGGGTTAAGTCGAGAAACTTGAAATAGTAGGTTACACTCAAGAAAAAATATATCTACCCTAGCTTGATATATTTTTTACCAAAATAATGGTAATTATTTATTATTAAGATATCAAATATTTTGATATAATAACAATTATGAGTGTCTCATTTTATCTAGCTAGTATTTGACCTATCCTATTGACGACACTTACTTGTGTTGGTTATCTCATTGTTGTACTTATATGAATAGGTTTTTGTAAGCATGCATGATGTTTATTTGTATTTCATTGTACTAATACTATGATTTATGGTGTATGAGTGTATGGTTGTATTTATTATTTTTCTTTTGTTTAATTAGAGTAATATAGTGACTGGAGGAAACTCACATATGTCCATTCTTGCTAATGACAAATTAACTGGTAATATTAAAAGGTGGAATAACAAGAATCTAATGCTAATGATTGAGCTCACAACTCATAAGCTTAGCATTAACAAAGGGAAGGGCAAAAAAGTTTCCCACTCCAACTACAATGAGAATTGTTCCCACTATCATACAGATGGGAATTGTAAGAGGAACTATAAACGGAATCTCGAGGAGATAAAGAACAAAAAGGAAAGTACATCTGATTTACTGGACATTGAGGCTTTTTAGTGGAAAATAATTGTTATACCTGGATAGTTGATTCAGGAGTCACTAATCATGTTTGTTATAATTTGCAAATACTAAGCTCTTGGAGTGATCTACAAGAAGGGGAGTTCACACTGACAGTGGGGACAAGGGCTTTTGTTTCAGCAAGAGCAATGGGAGAAGCAAAATTTATTTTACTGAAAATAATCTTTTATCTCTAAAAGACATCTATTTTATTCCTGATTATAAAAGGAATTTAGTTTTGGTCTCAAAATGTTTAGAACAATGCTATTCTATTTCTCTTAAAAATAAATATGTTATTATTTCAAGAAATTGTTCACATGTTTGAAACGGAAACCTAGATGAAGGTCTATATGTGAAATGATCTTAAATGTCTTCACTACTCAATACTGAAATGTTAAAATTTGAACAACCAAAGCCAAAACGACAAAAAGTACCTCAAGATGATACGTATCTTTGGCACTTAAGACTAGGTCATAGTAACTTAGACAGGATTCAAAGACTAGTTAAGGACGGGCCTCTAAGTGAGTTAAAGGTCAGAACTCTACCGGTTTGCAAATCTTCTTTAGAAAGAAAAATGACCATAAGACCTTTCTCCTCTAAAGGTGTTAGAGTCAAATAACCTCTCGAGCTAATTCACACAGACGTTTGCGGTCCAATGAATGTACAAGCTCGAGGTGATTATGAGTATTATGTCACCTTCATTGATGACTACTCAAGATATGGTTAAGTAGACCTGATGTAATGGAAATGGAAAACGTTTGAAAAGTTCAAAGAATTCCGAGTTGAAGTTGAAAATCAGTTAGGAAAAACCCTTAAAATGCTATGACCAGATCGAGGTGGGGAATACCTTGACAAGGAATTCGAAGATTTCTTGATAGAGTATGGAATTTTTTCACAGCTCGCTGCACCATAAACTCCACAACAAAATGGTGTTGTAGAAACAAGAAATAGGACTTTATTGGACATGATGAGATCAATGTTCAGTTACTCATCGTTTCCCTTATCATTTTGGGGATATTCTTTACAAACAGTTGCATTCATCTTAATCCTAGTTCCATCTAAGTCTGCAGCTAAGACATCCTCAGAATAATGGACAGGTCACAAACCTAGTATGAGGCATGTGCGTATATGGGGGTGTACAACACATGTGCTAAAAGTTAAGACCTGGAAGTTGGAACCTAGATCTAAAGTATGTTTATTTATTAGATACCCCAAAGGCACTAGAGGAGGTTACTTCTATAGTCCAACAAAAAAGAAAATATTTGTATCGACAAATGCTACTTTTCATGAAGAAGACTATATGGGGGACTTCAAACCTCAATGTAAGGTTGTACTTGAGGAGTTACCTGGTTATAAAATTACACCACAACCAACTTTAGAAGTTGGAACAGAACAGACCACAATTCCAAACCATGATACTACAGTAGTTCATAGTAGTGGGAGAGTTGTAAGACAACCTGTTCGTTACACTGAATTTGGACAAGCACGAGTTGTAATATCTAATGACAATGTTGGCGACCCGTTGAATTTCGGTTAAGCGATGAATGATCCCCATAAGGAACAATGTCTTGAAGCTATGAAACTTGAGATGGAATCAATGTAATCCAACTCAGTCTGGGAAACTTATAGACCTGCCTCAAGATATAAAACCCATTGGGTGCAAATGGATATATAAGAGAATGAGAGGAGTTAATTGGAAAGTAGAGACATTCAAAGTGAGGCTAGTAGCTAAAGGCTAGACACAGAAAGAAGGTGTGGATTATGAAGAAACATTTTCTCCTTTGTCCATGCTAAAATCCATCCAGATCCTTATATCCATTGCCAATCATTTTGACTATGAGATTCGGCAAATGGACGTCAAAACGGCTTTTGTGAATGACCACCTTGATAAAAGTATCTTTATAGTACAACCAGAGGTTTTCATAGGACAAGGAAAAGAGCAAAAGGTTTGCAAACTGGAAAGGTCCATTTATGGACTTAAGCAAGCGTCCAGATCATGGAACATAAGATTTCACCAAGCTGTTAAATGTTATGGTATTGATCAAAATGTCGATGAGCCTTGTGTATGCAAGAAAATTGATAAGGACAAAGTGGTGCTTCTAGTTTTATACATAGATGATATATTACTCATTGGGAATGAAGTGAATAAATTATGTGACATGAAAGTCTTGATAGCCAATCAATTCCAAATGAAAGATTTGGGAGAGGCAAGCTACGTTCTTGGGATACAATTAATTCGTGACAGCAAGAAAAAGTTGTTGGCACTGTCTCAAGGATCTTATATAGATAAAATACTTGTGAAGTATGTGATGCAGAATTCCAAAAAGGGAAACCTCCCATCTCGTCATCGTGTTCACCTCTCCAAGAACCAATGTCCTAAGACACCCCAAGAGGAAGAGGAAATGAGATAGATACCCTATGCCTCCTTAGTAGGAAGCTTAATGTATGCAATGTTATGTACTAGACTTGACATTTGCTATGTTGTGGGTATAGTCATCAAGTACCAGTCAAATCCAGGATTCGATCACTGGACAGAAATCAAACACATTCTCAAGTGTCTTAGGAGAACGAGAGACTATATGCTAGTATATTTAGGAGAGAATTTGATTCCAATTGAATATACAAATTCTGACTTCCAATCTGACAAAGATTCCCATAAATCTATGTCTGGATCTGTTTTCACACTTGGGGGTGGAAAAATTATATGGAGAAGTATAAAGCAAGCTTGCATTGATGGCTCCACCATGGATGCAGAATATGTTGCTGTAAGCAAAGCATCTAAGGAGGTTGTATGGCTTAGGAAGTTTTTGGGTGATTTGGAAAATTTTCCAAATATGGATAAACCAATCATACTCTACTATGACAACATCGGAGCGGTTGCCAACTCAAAAGAGTAAAGAAGCCATAAGAGAGCCAAGCATATAGATCGTAAGTACCACCACATAAGAAAGATAGTAGACAGAGGGAACGTAATCGTTCAAAAGATTTAATCAGCAAATAACCATGCTGATCCATTTACGAAGACGCTGCCTGCTATGAGTTTTGATAGTCATTTCTTAGATTTAGGATTACGCGACATGTCTCATCTGCTTCAGGGCAAGTTGGAGATTGTTGGGATTTATGTCCTTAAAGCGTATTTCTATATGAATGATTATTGTTAATTAAATAAAGTTAATATTTTGCACGAATATTTGTATTTAACTATACATGCCATTCATCATGAAGATCCAATATTATTGATAGGGTCTTGAATTAAGTATACGTATATTGATATATATAGAAGAGGATTTAATTCAAGATAATAATACAAAAATTGTAAGTAATCGCTAAGGAGTTGTTTGGTAACATTTAAAAAAATAGTTTTTTATTTAATTAATTAGAAATTTGAAAATTAAACATAAAATGTGTTTGATAACTCTATTTTTATTTATTATTTTTTTAAATTTTAATTAAAATTTGTTAAATTTTGAAAATAAAAATTTTTCACTTTCAAAATTTTTTTAAACAGTTTTCACTTTTTCCTTTCATTTTTTTCTTCTCTTCTTCAAATTAACTCCTCACATTGTTAAACAAAAAATAAAAATAAAAGTTATCAAACACGTTTATTATTTTTTGTTTTTAAAAACAAAAAACAAAAATAGTTACCAATCATATTTTTATTTTTTAAAAATAAAAAAACAAAAATAAAATAATATTTCTATTTTTGTGTTTAAAAAATTTAAAAACAAAAATTTTACCAAACGGACCATAAATAAAGTGGGAGCTTTATTTAATAAAGATTATGAGTACGGTCCATCTTCTATTTAAGATAGAACAGTTTATCCAAAATGTTAAGTGTAGCAACATAAAGAGATAGAGGTACTGTATACAATATAGATTGTATTGGACTGGGACACAATGAAGAAAAATCTTCTGATAACCTCCATTAAAATATAGAAGTTCAACATTCATCAATCGATGGTCGTTTGAGACTTGACCTCAATCCTGAAGTGAATAATGAACTCCTATTTGTGCTTTTATGACTTTTGACTTGTTACACCCAAATTTCTACATAGTTGCAAATGAGCCTCAAAATGTAGGCTCGTAAAGCGTAAGCTCAAAAATGACAAGCAGTCACTGCACACTTGTAAAAATTTGCATGATTCCTGACTTGTTCTTGTTGTCGATCGAGCACAAGTTTAAAAGGTTCAAGCTTAGGCATCGAGATCGAAAGAACGAATCTTCTCAGATGCACATGGGTGTTATTTGAGCCTTAGTTGCAAGCTCGAAGATGTTGGTCTCTGAAGATTGAGTTTGATTAATAATTGATTGTAACTTTCCTGAATTAGTGGAAGATATTCTCCTAACCAGAGCATTTCATTTGTACGAACACACAATATTGTACTGAGAATCCTCTATCGAATTGCTCTGAGAAAGCTTTGAGAGAGTATCACGAATCAAGAATATTGACTCATGGACTAGGTAGAATTTAACTGTTGAACCAAGTAAAAATCCTATTGTTCTTTCCTTGTTTTCTAAATATTTGTTTAGTGCTCTTCAAATTTAAGTTGATGAAAAATGGCGTCAACAGTTTGGTGCTTACATTGAGAGCATTAAGCAAATCTTTGGATTGTTTAGTTAAAAACCTTCTGCATTACCAATGGCCGCTGCGAACAACCCAGGAGCTGGTGGGTGACCATTGCCCCAAATACCTGAGGAACAAACTCCTCACACTGGAGATTACCCACAGAGACTTGGCGAACAACCAAAGACAGACCACGACCCAGACGAGGGGACTGCATCATTTGGCTCCCGAGGGCTGCTTGTTCCCAGGCCTGACGAGGACCTCTATTATAATCCTGAGAGGTATATTCCCATCGTGGAACTGGAGAATAGCCAACTGCATCAACAATTGGAAGAGGCCACAAGGTGCAATGAAGAATTGGCCAGGCAGGCAGCTGAGATCCAGGCACCACCCCGAAGGCCCAAAGTTTGTTCCCGCAAGAGCACGGACGCCAAGAGGGTCGAACAAGGGGCTTAGCAGGCCCAGGGAAAACACTAGCGATGAACGCCCTAAAAGGAATACTCAAGCCAATACTACTGGCAACTTGACTATGGAGGTAACTACTAGAACAGGGAATAACTGAGCTCCCCCGGCAACTTGGAGCTCTAACTCTGAATCTGTTAGGAATAACCCGGAACCAGTCCGGGCCAATTCTAGGCCTTCCAGGCCCAAAAATGGGAGGCCACCACCATCGCCTATAAGTCATTCGCTATCTCCTATAAGATACCCCTCACCATTTCGAGAGGCACCCTAGCCAGCTCCTCATAGGAAACGGGCAGGGGAGCCTACACCACAGAGGTCATCTCGTAGTGGCAGCTGAGACGGGAATCGTCAAACTTGACCTGCACATGGAGGCGAGTGAGAGACTACTCAAGGGCATAGGACCGCCAAACTAGTAGGAATCCACATGTCAAGATCGTAAACAACTAGAGAAAGGGGTCGGTGGAAGATCCACCTCGTAACCAACGAGCCCATCAACCAGAAAGAAACATTAGTTTTATGAGTGGAAGCTTATACCTCACTAGGTCTATAAGTGTATATGATACCGAACCCAAGAATACTGGGATTTATGGAAATAATCCTGATCTTCGAGATCATCTGAACCAGAACTGTGGGCAGGCCAATCCCGCAAACCCCGATATATGCGATCATTTGAACAGCCGAAAGGAACCTGTGCAGCCGGTATATGGGAATCAGTATAACCCTATGCCGGGGCAAGGAGGTAGAGTTTTTATAAACAATAACCAGCTACCCCAAGCATAAGCTCAGCCTTCAGTGGACTTAGTCCATGAGAGAATTAATCAGCTTGAAATAGCTTTTAGGCTCATTCAGGATGAAAGGAACAGGGAAAAGGCTGATGACTCCGATGAGAAGCTCGAGCCTTTCACTCCACATATTTCAAACACGTCATTCCCTCATGGATTAAAGATACCCCATGTAGCTCCATTGATGGGAACTCAGACCCATATAGCCACCTGAGCACATTTAATACCATCATGTGAGCTAGGAATGTTGGCTATGAGCTCAGGTGCATGTTATTCCCAACTTCTTTGATAGGACCAGCAAAAAATTGGTTCAAAAAATTCAAAAGACATTCGATCTCATCTTTGGATCAATTGGCGGAGGAATTCAAAAAGCATTTCACTGCCATGGTAAGCGTCAGGCTCGAAGCCTCGACCTTCACCAATGTTGGACAACACCCAGGAGAATCATTAGAAAGTTACCTCGCAAGGTTTAACATAGAGGTGACATGAGCCCGGAACATCGATGATTGTGGTCATCTTATGTGTAAAGAACGCCCTAGACTAATACTTACAAAACATTCGCATAACATAGTTTATAAAAGAATACCATTCATTATCAAAGTCTCAGAGGGACTTGTTTAAAACTATGCAAGTTGGCGCCACAAGTTTTAAAATAAAACATAGATTTTTATGCAAAGTTCAAAGAAACCAAAAATTAAATAACTGAGTCCCACTGATAATTTAGGAAAGTCTCTTAAAAACAAAACATAATTTAAATGGCGTTCTACGTTGATCGTTTTTCCGTCCATAGGATTACCCCACGCCATACACCCCATGATGAAAGAACTCCTCACGTCACCACGCGTGCCATAAAGAAATCCTATTTGCTACCTGGAAGGAAAGTAAGGGGGTGAGCTAAAAGCCCAGTAAGGAAGTACAAACAAATAAGCAAGTAAGAATACAACAAAAAAAACAAACACTAACGTTCATCTAAAACATCATGGTATATCATAACATAATCGTAACATATCATCATATCATAACATAATCGTAACATATCATCATATCATAACATAATCGTGACATATCATCATATCACAAACATACAGCATACATGATGAGCATGGATCGCTAGTTGTCCATGTCACCCTATGAGGTAAGCAGGAGATCACTGGTCCTTGAATAACCTCGGCGCGTCCGCCCTAGGAGTTACGTCTCAATGTCCTTAGTAACTCGTTCGATGTATCTGACATCGTGATCTGTTTTATGTATCTAACATCGTAATCTGTTTGATGTATCTGACATCGTAACTGGTTTGATGTATCTAAAATCCATACACATATCACATTCAACATATCATCACGTTATGGCATTCATAATTCATAACAATTTATTCACACAACAGTCTTACCATTCATAGCATAAAATCATAGAATCTATCTAACTTCCTTACCTCAGGTCCAAGCTAAGAAATTTTCACAATCTTTCAATGAGCCTATAACATAATCAAAATAATATTTCTTAGGCCCATAAAATTACTATTTTGCCCTTCCACACAACTCACGTGTGCATGGGCCATGTACACATAATAACAGTTACACAAAACATGCAATTATCGCCATAAAAGAACAATGCTCGTTTTACCCATTTTACTAGCATGATTGTTTTATAAGAACCACATAGTTGAATAATAAACATAATTTTGGACGTAAAAGTGGAGTTGCATGTAACATGCATACGTGGGAACATTGCGTAATAGAAACGTTTTAAAAAACGATAATTTTACATTTCTTACTTTTATTATTTTAAAATCAATAGACATATTACATCCTTTATTTTTCTTAAAATTTCTAAGTTGATTAAATTTCTCAAAACATTATTTTATTTTATAAAATTATTTTATTTTAGCTCAAAAATAAAATATGTGACAAATTTCATTCATTAATCTCAAATTACAAAGAATTAACCAAAAAGCTTGGATTTAATTAAAATACCTATTTTTAATATGTTTCTTTAGAAAAATATATTTTATCATTGTGTTACATAAATGATGTGAAAAATATATTTTTAAGTGTGGAAAAATATATTTTTATTTAAATTATTTAAGACTTAGTTTTATGTAACAAAATCCATATGTGACAATTAAATAACAATTTTTAACCTTTTTAAAACAAACTTTCAGCCACCATTTATTTTATTCAGAAATCACAAATAAATAGAATCTAAATATTTTTCTCAATCAAAACAAAGGAAAAATCATAACTTATCAAAATATGCATTCATACCATTAAAAATACCATTTTTCAATATTACCATAACTTAGGAAAAATAATTTGTTCCAAAAACTCATCACATTCATTTTAGTGAAACTCGCTTCATATTTTCTTACAAAAATTCCAACAACTATTTTTATCATTAAAAATCACCATATTCAATTTAAAAGCTCATATTTTCACAAAAATTCAATTAAAATTCTGTAGGTAATTATTTGAGTAAAATATCATTTTAATGAGACTTAAAATCCCCTTTTTAATTTCATATAATTAACATAACATCAAGGACATTACTTATGCATGCAAATCATCTTTTTATCAACTTTTACCCAATTATTTACAAGAAAACAGCAAGCTTAATTCCTCATGAAACTCATCTTTTATCCCAAAATTTCACATAAAATCATACATGTCCAAAATCTCATCATACTCTTATTATATACATGATTCTAATATTACTAACAAATTCACATGAAATCTTATAAAACCATTTTTTTCTATTCCATTGAGTCTACACATGAAATCCAACAACAACAACCATGGCAATAGCATACATAAATTCATAACACCATATCTCATGAACATGCCTTTACAAAAACCCTAACATAATTATTATCATATTTTTCTAAAATCATCATTTACCATTTACATAAATCAAAGATTACAAAGATAACCATAGCAATATAAACACAACATATATCCTCATTATAAACCCTATCAAATCCATTCCCTCAATCATACCCATGAACCCTTTTTAAACAAATCATATTCTCCAAAATATACAAATCATAATCATCAATCCTACAATAATCAACCATTAGCATCACTATCAAAAACCTCAAAGATAAACCCATCAAAACCAATATATAGGCTAAGAAAGACCATTACCTCTCTTGATTGTAAAATCAAGAACACTTTAGCAAGAAAGCCTTGTCACCTATAGAGGATTTCCAAACACCATATACCCAAAGAAAGAAACCACAAAATTAACCTTAGATTAGAGAAGAGATGAAGATCCAAATGCACATATGTGAAACACTAGTTGATAGATTCTTACCTAGGGTTCGAAACCCTCTTCTTCTTCTCCTTCTCTTTCTTTTCTTCTTCTTCTCTAGAAAATATGGCAGCCCTTGCTTTCCCTCTCTCTAGCTCGCCTCCCTCTCTCTCTATCTCCTCTCTAGGTCACGGCCAAATGGCCTAATCTCTTCTTAATCCCCTTTTTAAATTCTCATTCCCATAAAGCCACTATCAAGAGGAAATGGTAAGTTTCCTTTCTTCCCCATTTTCCTTTAATTCCCTTTCATTTTTCTTTTATTATAATAGATATAAAATAATAAAGGGTGATCACATTCCTATCCCAAAATAACTAGTGTTTTCAAATTTTGATTTTATTACTTAAAAAGAAATAATCCTTTTCCCACTACACACCACACACTACACGTCCACACTAGCCATTTCCTTTATTTATTAACTAAAATAAATCCCATAAAGGAAAGAGTGTGTAGAAAATCTATACATGTGCACCTCATTACCATGTACTAGCACACACTAAAACACTAGAGTGCATTACTATCTACCATGCACCTTAGTGCATTCAACCATAACTCACATAATTACCTCAATTGTCACATTTATTTAAAATGTAACACTAATAGTAAAATAACACATGTTACACACTATTCACTTATTAAATTAATTAACCAAACAAACAATTAACAAATTTAAATTCCAAAGATTATACCAAACAATTCTAACAATTAAATAAAATTGTAAACAATCAAATAAAACAAATAATCAACTAAATAAAATAACAACACTTAAATAAAACAATTCATCACACTTAACATTTAAATAAAATAAATCACAAAAATGTAAATAATCTAAAAAAAAATTTGGTGCACTACATTATGGCTGTTCAATAAGCTGGTATATTATCAGGAAGTCCTCTTTGGGATGATATGCAGAGAAAACCAATAAGAACAATAACCGAGTTCAACAAAAGGGCTCAAAATTTCATCAATGTAGAGGAGGCGAGGTCAACATTAAAACTGACTCCTAACCCCACAACTACAATGACAAATGTTAACTCAGCCTCGACCTCGGCTACCCCATCGACGTCATGACCCTCAGAAGATAAACCTTCAAAAAGGAAGAAAAATGAAGGGAATAACTCAGAGGAAGACAGGGGGAAAAAGAAGAAGGGAGACAAGTATTTCTCCGTTTATACAGTTTACACCGAGCTCAATGAGACTTGGGAAAACATCTTCCTTGCAAATGAGAATCAGGTCCCATTTAGATGGCCTGGCCCAATGCGAAATCAGAAGTTAAAGAGAGACTCCAACAAGTACTGTAGATTCCACCGAGACGTCGGACATACCACTAATGAGTGCATACAACTGAAAGACGATATTGAAGGCTTGATCTCAAGAGGATATTTCGGATAGTATGTAAGAAACTGGAATACTAATCAACCATCGTTTGGACAGAGGGAAAAGTCTGCGCAACCTACCTAGTAGAATAACAATCACCAAACAAGGGAGGATGATCGACCTCCCCAAATAGATGGGGAGGATGTGGTAATCATCTTAGAGGGACCACTCCTTTCTGGATCAGGCAGAAATGCCTAGAAGAGATGTGTAAATGAGCTCAAAACTAGAGACGGTTCTCCCTACGAGCCTGAACCACGAGCCCCAAAGCAACAAAGGATTGAATCTTAACCTATTACTTTTACAGAAGAGGATGCCTCATATGTCCAGTTTCCCTATAACGATCCCCTGGTCATCACATTTCAGCTCGCGAACAAAAGGGTGTGCAGAGTCTTGATTGATAACGAGAGCTCTGTCAATATCTTTTATAAGGCCACTTTAGAAAAGATGAGACTCATGCTTCGAGATTTCAAATCTTGTGCAACAACGTTGTATGGATTTTCAGGGGAAGGGATTGCTTGTATGGATCCATCGAGCTCCCCATAACCTTTGGAGACTATCCATTCTTGGTGACCAAGATGATGGAGTTCATGGTGGTGGACACCCCGTCGACCTACAACATTTTTCTTGGGAGACTAGCCCTTATTGGCCTGGGGAAAATGTCTTCTGTTAGGCATTTGGCCGTCAAGTTCCCAACGTCTAGTGACATCGGGACGCTGAAGGGAGACCAGCTCACCACACATGAATGCTATAACATTTCCATGAGAAAGAAGAACCAAACAAGTGCACAAGCACTTGTAGTTATTCGGGAGATGAATGGATTCGTCTTCGAGATAGAATAAGAGATCGACCCTAGGGTTGAAGAGAGGGTCAATCTTGAACCAATGGAGGAGCTTGAAGAAGTGAAGCTCGATGAGAAAGATACCATGAGGGTGGTAAAAATAGGGAAAATCTTTCTGAAAATGAAAAATAGAAATTAAGTTGTTTTTTTATGAGTAAACCAGGACTTGTTTGCATGGTCGCACTTAGATATGGTAGGGATTAGTCTGAGTGTTATGAGCCATGCACTCAACATAGATAAGAGCTTCCCCCCTAAGCAACAAAAAGAAGGCTCCTGGACAACGATAAAAAAAAAAATCCCTAAAAGAGGAGGTCGAAAGGTCAAAAGCAAATCTGTTTATCCGAGATGCTTTCTATCCTGATTGTATAGCCAACCCTGTGCTGCTCCCGAGCCCAACGGGAAGCGGCGAACCTGGATCGACTAGTCAGACCTCAATAAGGCATGTCCCAAGGATTACTTTCACTTGCCTCGAATCGACCAGCTCATAGATGCAACTACAAGCCACGACATTATGTCATTTATGGACACTTATTCTGGATATAACCAGATAGCCATTCATGAACCTAACCAAGAACATACGAGCTTTGTGACCGAGAAGGGCTTGTACTACTACAACGTAATGTCTTTGGGCTCAAAAATGCTGGAGCCACATACCAAAGATTGGTAAATAGGATGTTCACTGAGCAGATAGAGAATAACATGGAAGTTTATGTGGATGATATATTAGACAAGTCCAAACATAACACTAACCATGTAGACGATCTCGCTAAATGTTTTACTATGCTTCGAAAATACAATACTGTTATCCAAAAAGTTGGCATTGATGATGTGGCAAGTAATCCCTGGACACGTGGCTGACACCTGGAAGAGCTCTGCTAGTGTATCGACTAGAAGACGTATTAGAAGCGGTAAGCTGCCCAGTCTTACCTGCGACCAGTCTGGTCGATAGTTCCACATGAAACGTAATATTACTATAAAGATCTGTGTAAATCCCGAATTTAACTCACACAATCTCCTGAGTATCTGATTATTCAGGAGAGAATATCTGTAACAATCTTGTGTAATCCCCCTTGAGCCTATAAATAGAGAAAGAAAGCTCAAGGAAGGGACTTTTCGCTTTTGAGTTATTTGAGACTAGAATAATTCTCCTTGGAATATTGTATTGTTCTTGAGAGGTTAGTGAAACTCATTGAACCCTTGTTCTTTGATCACCCCTTTGATTCTCATATCAATAATAGTCTAAGTGGACGTAGGTCATTACCAGATCCTGGGGCCGAACCACTATAAAATATCGTGTTCTTATTACTTTTTGCCATTCGATTCTTTTCAACACATTCATTCACATCAAGCACATTCTGACTCCGTGTCAGTTGACCAAAATCTGGGTCAACATTCTGGTGCTTTCATTGAGAGCTTGATTTATCATTGTTGAGAAAATCAATGGCGAAAACTGCAAGGAAAACTGGACAGGCGGCTGCCGCTGCACCGTGAAACCCGCCACCTCCTCCTCCTCCTGCAAGCGTGGCTGAAGATGAGCCACATTTAGATTTTGAGGAGGAAGAAATGGATGATGCGACGCTGAAGAGTACTCTGGGAGCGCTGCAAGAAGAGCTGGCTAATCTGAGAGCCAGTCAAGAGACAGTTGTCGAGGTTATGGCACGGCAGCAGCAGGAGATTGAACGGCAGCGCGCGGAGTTAAGCGAAAGGCAGGCGAAGATGGACCGCCGCCAGAGCGAAGCCATGGCAGCCCTTGAGGCAGCCTTGCAACTGGCTAGGAATCAGGCTGCGCCTATCTCGCAGCCTGACCAACCTGTCAATGGGCCACCCCAGAGGGGTCCTAATCATAGCCCACCAATCCAGCCCTCGAGTCTGCAGGGGCCCGAGCAGCCTCAGGTGCCCCATGAAGATGTTCCACTAGACCTTGGGGCACAGCCACCATCCCCAGCTGCTCAAGGTAATCCCCCGCAACAGAGGCAGAATAGGGCTGAGCGTCAGCCTCGCAGTCCTAGATGCCGTAGGGGTGATGGGCCAAACCTATCGAACAGAGGTCAGTACCCTCATAGTAACAGGAGGGACTCAGAGTTAGGCTCTGCAGTCCGGGGTCCCCCACGGCATGATAATGCATGGGGACACAACGACCAGCGCAGGCCGCCCTCTAACGCTAGGGACGCTTCAGCCAGGGATGGAAATCGAGGGAACAGTCAATCCCACCATAGCCAATCGAGGTTTAGAGATGGCCATGGATATAATGAGGCCGACTCAATTAAGGGAAACGCTGGCCGAAGGAATGAAGAAAGAGGTAGAGGCGAGAGCCAGGTACCTCAAGATGACCAACCCAATAGACGGGATGCTGGGGGGTAGCCCAGGCAAAATAATTTCTTCAACCGGCTCGGGGGTAGCGAGCAGCGGAGAAGAGACGAGGATTTGCGAGACGTGCTCAACGATCGTAGCGAGCGACATGGCGAGAACATCCCCCCAGCAACAGAGGCTACAGCGATTCCTGCCGCTGTACAGGCCCAGATAGAAGCCCTCAATCAGGCAGTGCAATAGCTGGTCGGGGGAAGGACATCTTATATCGACAACGATAGGAGGAAAGGCACTCCTTTCGTACAAAGGATAGCTAATGCAGAAACTCCAAGCAAGTTCAAAATGCCTACGCTTCCAAACTTTGATGGGTACGGAGACCCGGTATCCCATGTCAATAAGTTTAAAATACAAATGGATATTCAGAAAGTGTCCGAAGACGCTTGGTGTAGGATCTTCCCTGCAACACTTTCTGAAGCCGCGCAGGAATGGTTTTTTAAGTTCCCTCCCACAAGCATAGTTTCCTGGGAAATGTTCATAAGGGAGTTTTATGGCAGTTCTATGCAGGTCGTGTGCATCCGACCGAAGCAAACCAGCTGGTTGAAATTCGCCAGCAGGATGGAGAATCAGTGAAGGACTACATCCAGCACTCTATGCGAGCAGCAGCTGGAGCAAAAACAGTGGGAGACGAAGGCAAAATGATGGCCATAACCGCAGGGGTTAGGCGTCGCTCCCCTCTCTGGAAAAGCCTCCGAAAGGAAGGAGTGAGAACTACCCAGGAATTCCTAGACCGGGCTGATCGTTACATCAAGCTCGAAGATGCCATTGCCGACGATGGAAAGCCTTCTGGCAAGGATAAGAAAGCAGCCGAACCCACCAAACCCGCCAATGGGTCCAAACCTAACGGCAAAGGCAACGGGAACGGCAACGGCAATGGCAAGAATGGTGGAAAACGGCCGTATAACGAGCCTTCCACCTCTGACAATAAACGAGCGAAGGGTAACCGTTATGAACCTCGGTTCACTAACTACACTGCCCTCGTTGAGTATCTGGGAGAGGTTTATCAGGCCACAAGCTCTAGTGTGCCTTATAAAAAACCTGGCCCCATTCGAAAGGATATTTCGAAGAGGGACACTACCAAGTTCTGTCATTACCATAACGACTACGGACATGACACCAACGAATGCAACCAGCTGAAAGACGAAATCGAGTTCCTTATTAGACAAAGACACTTGAGGAGATACGTACGGGCCTCGGGAAATTCCCAACGAGAAGCTCTGGGTAGCAACGAGCAGGCTCCCATGCACCAACGCTCGCCACCCTTACAGCCTGCCCCCATGACTTGCACACTCTTAACCATCTGTGGAGGCCCGTACCTCGCGGGAAATAGCAGAAAGGCCAGGGAACGATATGCTCGGACCTTGTGCCACGACCAGGACATCGAGATGATGACTGTTGAGAACCGTGCACCAAAAAAGGCTTGGTCAGACGAAGGCAAAATAACCTTCTCTGATGACGATGCCCAACACGTCCGGTTCCCACATTCCGATCCGATGGTCGTGGACATCCAAATGGGCAACATGATGGTGAAAAGAGTGCTGGTCGATACAGGAAGTTCGGTGAATATCCTGTATAAATCTTCGCTGGAATGCATGAAGCTGTCCGTTAAGGACCTGGAGCCCTGCAACCAAACGATATACGGCTTCTCTGGAGAAGGACTCGCCCCCGCCGGATTGATCAGACTACCAGTGACGACAGGTACAGCGCCTGCTACAAGGACATTACTCGCCACTTTCGTAGTGGTCGATTGACCTTCGGCGTACAATGTCGTCATTGGGAGGCCTATACTAGTTGCTCTACGGGTCGTCATCTCTATGTGGCACTTAGCCATGAAGTTCCCAACGGACGCAGGTGTAGGACACGTGTTGGGAAACCAGAGGGAAGCCAGAGAGTGCTATAACGCCTCAGTAACGAAGGCGAAAAAAGGAACGCCAAAGAGCCCTACCTCTGATAGGTTGCAGATGGCAGTAGATACACAAACCTAATCCGGTGGCGAAGTCACCAAATAGGGTGTTGCCCAAAGTGAGGATAGAGACTTAGATCCTCGCTTTGGGGATTTTGAAGAAAATGTTGGACCTGTCGAGGACCTGGAAGAGGTCCAACTCGACAAAAAAGACCCGACCAGAGTCGTAAAGGTCGGGAAGAACCTAGAGCCCACCACGAAGCACGCACTGGTGGAATTTTTGTGGAAGAACCAGGAGGATTTCGCCTGGTCGCACAAAGACATGGCTGGGATAGATCCTGCAGTCATCAGCCATGTCCTGAATATAGACAAGACTTTTCCACCCGTGCAACAAAAGAGAAGGCTGCTCGATAAGGATAGATCGCGAGCCTTAAAAGAAGAAGTTAAAAAATTAAAGGAGAATGGGTTCATCAGGGTGGCATTTTATCCATCATGGGTCTCCAATCTAGTGCTGGTTCCCAAGCCTAACAGTAAATGGCGAACCTGCATGGATTTTACAGATCTCAGTAAATCCGGCCCGAAGGATTGCTTCCCACTCCCAAGAATCGACCAGCTGGTCGATGCAACTGCAGGGCACGAGATCCTCTCGTTCATGGATGCATATTCAGGCTACAACAAGATTAGCAAGCATCCCCCTGATGAGGATCACACCAGCTTTCGGACCGATACGGGCTTATACTGCTACAAAGTAATGCCCTTCGGACTGAAAAACGCAGGTGCGACTTACCAACGGTTAGTCAACCACATGTTTAAGGAGCTGATCGGAGTAAACATGGAGGTATACGTGGACGACATGCTGGTAAAGTCTAAAAAGGCAGAAGGACATGTAAGGGATTTACAAGAGTGCTTTGATGTATTGAACAAATACCAAATGAAGTTAAATCCCCTGAAATGTTCCTTCAGAGTTGGATCAGGGAAGTTTTTGGGGTTCATTGTAAATGCAAGAGGAATCGAGGCCAACCCCGACAAGATGAAGGCCCTGATCGACATGAAATCACCAGAAAGGGTCAAAGATGTAAAAAGTTTAACCGGGAGAATCGCAGCCCTAAGTAGATTTATTTCAAAGTCAACAGACAAGTGCATCCCTTTCTTCAATTTACTTAGGGGAAATAAGAAGTTTGAATGGACAGGAGACTGCGAACAGGCATTCCAGGCCTTGAAAGCTCATATGGCACAGCCTCCCATCTTATCAAAGCCAATCGAAGGAGAAACTTTTTTTATTTACCTGGCAATCACTGAAGTTGCTGCTAGCGCGGTGCTGGTGCGAAAAGACGAAGGTGTGCAGAAAGCAGTCTACTATGTTAGCAAGAGACTGATCGGGGTAGAGTTGAGATATCCACCAATTGAAAGGTTAGGATATTGCTTAATCCTGGCCTCTAGAAAGTTACACCCCTACTTTCAAGCCCATCCTATCACAGTTTTAACTGACCAGCCCCTTCGGCAAGTCCTCCAAAAACCAGAAGCGGCTAGACGATTATTAAAATGGGCAGTCGAACTAGGGCAGTTTGATATAACCTATTCATCGCGAGCAGCAGTCAAGGGACAAGTCTTGGCCGATCTTATTGCAGAGTTCACCGAACTCCCAGACAGCGAGCAGTGCAAACAGCCTAGTGCGCTTGAGCCTCAAGAGAAAGCTCCTTCGTGGAAGTTATTCACGGATGGGTCGTCTAACGAATCCCACGCAAGAGCGGGAGTGATATTGATAATGCCAGAAGGGCATCGATTTCACTGCGCCATTAGGTTCGACTTCACTGCGTCAAATAATGAAGCCGAATACGAAGCACTCCTCGCTGGATTGAGAATGGAAAAAGATATGAGCATAAAGGCGTTTGATATTTACAGTGACTCACAACTGGTTATGAACCAGGTTCTAGGAGAATATCAAGCGCGAGGCTCAAAAATGGTGGCCTACTTGAATAAAACAAAGGACCTACTAGCCCAGTTCACGGAATACACCCTTCAGCAAATACCGCGGGATCAAAATTCAAACGCAGACGCCTTAGCAAAACTTGCGAGCGCAAAAGATGCTGACACCTTGAACATTGTGCCAGTAGAAAGACTGAGTAAGCCAAGCATACAAGCAGTTGAGACCAATATGGAGATTCGAATGGAGGATACGTGGATGGCACCTTACTTGAAGTATCTGACGAACGGTGTGCTACCAGCCGATAGAAACAAAGCCAGAACTCTACAAAGGAGAGCCGCTAGATACATACTGGTCGATGGTATTATGTACCAAAGAGGATATTCAATGCCACTACTCAGATGCGTTACACTAGAAAAAGCTAAGGAACTCATGAAAGAGGTGCATGAAGGCTTCTGCGGGGATCACGCTGGGGGGCAGAGTTTGGCAAAGAAGATTCTGCGGCAAGGCTACTTCTGGCCAACTATGAACGAGGATTCGATGGAGTTTGTACGAAGATGCGATAAGTGTCAAAGGTACTCCAAGATTCCACGAGCAGCTCCAAATGAATTGAAACAGATGCAAAGCCCGTGGCCTTTTGCAGTATGGGGGATAGATTTGATTGGATCCCTTCCTACAGGGAAAGGCGGAGTAAAGTACGCAGTCGTGGCAGTTGATTACTTCACTAAATGGGCCGAAGCTGAACCACTCGCCACCATAATGACCAAGAAAGTTCTTGACTTTGTCATCAAGAACATTGTTTGCCGCTATGGTTTGCCCCGAAAGATAGTTTCAGACAACGGAACCCAATTTGACAGTGACTTATTCACCGACTTCTGTGAAAGGCATGGAGTTCTTAAAAGCTTTTCTTCAGTTGCGCATCGCCAAGCAAACGGGCAAGTCGAAGCCGTGAATAAGACTCTTAAAGATACCCTGAAGAAGAGACTTGAAGAAGCTAAAGGAGCATGGCCAGAGCAGCTGCTTGAAGTCCTCTGGTCGTATAGAACGTCTCACCGAACAGCGACATGACATACCCCATTTTCCTTAGCCTTCGGATATGAGGCAATGTTGCCTGTCGAATTAGATCCCCCCTCACATCGACGTATAACGTACGACCAGGACCAGAACAACCAACTGATGATGGAGTCCCTAGACTCAATTGACGAGATACGGGAGAAGGCCCAACTCTGAGTTGCTGCTTACCAGCAAAAAGTCGCCCGGTACTTTAACTCCAAAGTTAAAGAAAGAAAATTCAACGTCGGTGACTTGGTGCTACGACGAGTTTTCTTAAATACCCGTGACCCCACAGCTGGAGTACTCGGACCTAATTGGGAAGGACCTTACCAGATCAAAGAAGTCCTTCATCTGGGCACCTACAAACTTGCACGCCTAAACGGAGATCTCGTTCCACGTTATTGGAATGGAGAACACCTGCGCAAGTATTATCAGTGAACAATCCTTTTTAAAGGACTGGCTTGTATAAAATTTTACTTTTTACAAGTTTTGCAAAGAGGGTTAGCCACGTTGTATGGCTAATCGCTCGTATATGTAAGATTCTATTTTAGAATCACTCGTAAAGACATGTTTAGTCCATTTTTAATATGAGATTATAAGGGACTGTGCGCAACCAGTCATTCTTGCCAACCTTTGTAAATTTATATTTACAAGTATTTGTTCATTACGTGTGTTGTTTTGCTGTATTACAAGTATCACTTTTTCACCCAAGCAGAAATGTTCGAACAGGTCATGGTCAAGGCAAGTAACCAAGGACCTAAAGCTCCTCGCTCACTTGGGGGCATATAAGGCACATCGATAGCAAAGCGTACCATGAGGTATGTAAACACATGAACAAAATGAGTGAAAGCATGCTAAGGTACTTAGAGTATTTTTCAAAATTTATATTTTGTTAAATCAAGCCAAAGTACTATGCTAAGTTCGGTCATACGGAAAAATGTTATAATAAATGAAAATATTATTGCATCATGATGCAATCTTTTACACCGCAAGCATCACTGCTTGGATGTAACTGTTCAAATAAAAGGAAAAATTTGCTGCCCATGCAACGAATTCAAAAAAGGTATTGTCTTTACATCACAACCCGTGGGTCGTGTAGTCAAAAGAAAGAAAAAATAATAATAAAGCTCAAGAGGCATTGGGAGCAGGAGGGTCTTTATCAGCATTCTGATTGGTCGTGTCCTCAACGACTCCTTCTTCTTCTGGACCAGTGAGGCTTGGGGAAGCAGGGATCCTTGCTCTGGGCTCCTCTTCAGCCAGTTGAGCAGTGCAGCGAGCCAGCTCAGCAGTCCTAACATCTTCTAAAAGATAGCTGAAGTCGGCACCCTAATTGTGTTTCCAGAAGTTGTAAAAACACCGGAGCGTCGTCTTCTTATACCTTTCCAGATTCTTGGAGTTGTCAAGCTTCAGCTGCTCCACTTGGCTCTCAAGGGTGGCGATGGCCTCGTCCTTGGACATGAGAACCCCGCCCAGTCTCTTGACTTTGTGATACTGGACTCGGCTGGACTCCTGGTACTCCTCCCTCTGTTTCCTAATAGCTGCCTTCGAAGCTTCAGCCTCCGATAGCTTCGTCACCGCGGCATCCCTCTGCTTAACCATCGCCTCCAACTCCTTTGCATGCCTGGCCTCTGCAGCCGAAAGTTCCTTGGCCGCTTTCACCTGGTGCCTCTCGATAGCCTTTGCCCGAGCCTGTTCGATGGTGGCTTGAGTGCGGGTATGAGCAGTAGTTGCAAATAGCAAAGCCTGAGGACAGAAGATAAAGTTAGAACCTGTTGGAGAGAATAAAAAAGTCTAAGGCCAAAGAGATAAAGAAGCACTTACGCTGGCTATTTCGTTCAGGGTCCTGTTCAGAATTTGGTCGACCCCCATACTCTCTGCCCTAACCATAACATTTTTGATGCGGTCGTTCTTCACGATGTGCACAAGGCGGTCTTTTGCTGCTCGTAAGGCAAGGCTCGAGAGTTTGGCCCCAAGAGTTTCTTCCAGCTTGTTTTGTTCCCTGCTGGGCGCAGCCGGAGGGTTTGTCGGAGTAGGAGGAGTCGGGGCAGGAGGAGTCTCCTTCTCAGCAGGAGCTGGAGGATGAGCAGAAGTTTGCCCAGTTGGCACATCCTTGGGAGCTTCTGTTCGACTCTTTTTGGCAGTTCCCTGGCTTGTTTCGCCGTTGTGTCTCCTTGATGACTTTCGCCGGAGCTGAGGAACCTCCTCTTCCTCCTCAGCCTGGTATAAGTCGAAGACGTTGGGAGTGGCCATATCTGCACACAAGTAAAAACATGCAAAGGGTAAAGATAAAGGCGGATGAAGACTCTTTATCAAACAGAAAAGAAGGTCACAAAGTTAATACTCGAGCTACAACTACTGGTCACTATACTATTGACTCTACTAGTCATACACTCATTATCTGGCATGAAGAAGTCTGGCCCTAGATTTGGAGTATATGTAAAGTTGCCCTCCCCGTCAAACAAGTGACAGGGAATTGGCAAGCTATTTAAAAGCAAAATAACTTTACCGTTCTCATCAGAGGATTCCCCCAAGTCCACAACCGCCTCTTTGGCCTTTTGTTTCCCCTTGCCTTGGGGAGCAGAAGGCCTTTCTGCGGAAGGATTGCCTGTGGGCTCCCTGATTGTAACCCCCGTCGGCCTCCTTCGTGGAGGAGACGCAGGAGGTTGCTACTCGGGAACCCCCTCGGCAGTGGCATCGGCTACCACGGGTCCTCTTGTTTCATGGCGAGGAGCCAGGAGGCTGAACAGCCTCAAGTTTTTATCAGTAACCAGGGACTTGATGCTTTTTTCTGCGTCTTTCATCCTGGCCAAAGCATTGGACCTCAACACCATGTCTAGTGTTGGGGTCGGACGTAACCATGGGCCTGAAAAACAAAGTATACTTTGAGAAAGATGAAGGAAATTTCGATGATTGAAAAGTATCGACCAGTAAAACAGCAATTACCCCCTCGAGCGAAGGCCAGGTTGTTGCTGGTCAGGTCTGGCGTAAGGAAGTACTCCTTGCTGTACTGCCCCATGTTGGATATGTGCGTGGTGGCACTCAGGAACGTTCGGTTTGTCTCCTGGTGACAAAGATGGAAGAAGCCCGTCCCATACTGTTGCAGGTTGGACTTAAGGTCAAAGAGATAATTGACCTCATGGGGGGTAGGCTCTGGCCAATTTTTAAGTTTGTACAGGATATAGAGTGCGGCCAGCAGTCTATATCCATTTGGAGTAATCTGGAAGGGGGCGACATCAAAATAATCGGCCACCCCCTGATAAAAAGGATGTAGAGGGAGGCTAGCCCCCGCCTCTATGTGATACCGAGACCAAGCACTATATACACCTCCGGGGAGGTTAGCCCTTTGGTCTGCAGAAGGAATTTTGAGGTTGACCCCTGTGAGGGGATACTTCCTGAGATAGTTGGCAAGCATCCTGGGAGTCACTAGGCTGGTCGGGGAGAAATACCACTCGACATCAGGCTGATTCTGATGGCGAGGGCGTGCTCTAATTTGGATGTTAGGGTCAGGAACAGGATTGTCTCGACCGCTGGTCAAGGGAACCCTAGCCTGCGAATCAGGTTGGGCAGGAGGGTTTGGACTATTGTCGGAGTCAGGTCTTTTCTTGCCTAAAGATTTGGAACGGGCCATTTGAGGAGGAGAAGGACGAGGTCTGGAGGAAGATCGTGAGAAGGGAATCTCGTGAATTTGGTCGGCCAGTTGTTCTTCGCCTTCGAGCAGCTGGGCGAGAAGATCATCGTTGATGGGCCGTTCACCTCCCTTCAAATCTGGCATCAAAGTCTGCAAACAGAAGAATGGGGAGGTGAGGATAGAGAATTTTTAAAGGCTTTTTAGAGTAGCGCTGGTCGAGTATAAAAGTCAAGCTTTTATACAACAGCATTCTAACAAAAAGCTAAATCTTCATACACGAACAGTTTGAGAAACGGATCAAAGGGTGAAAGTAAACAGTTTTTCAAAAAAGCTTTTTCAACTCCCCTTAGGGCGGGAAAAATCTATTTTCCAACTAGCCTAAAGATCGAATTTTTACTTCGACTTTACGTCCTAAAAGCCTGATCCCGACTATTAAACTAACTTGTAACCTTTTTTCGCCTACAAAACATTCTACTCACAAGCATCTCAAACCAGAAGCAGATGAACTCAAACAGGCAACATACAGAAGCATGCATCATGAAAATTTGAAGCGTAAGGATTCAAAAACTTACCAAGAAAATGGTCGTGGAGATTGGAAAAGAGTCTTCGGAAATCAAGAAACTCTTGGACTGAGTCTTGAAATTGCAGAAGAATGATCTCCGGAGAAGATTAAAGCTCTGGTTTTTAGGGTTTCTTAAGAAGACAATGGCGTGCGTAAAAATAAAAAGGGAAGTTTGGAGATGTTATATAAGTTTGTCTGTGGCATAAAAAAGGTGTAATCATCAGTTTCCCTTTTTTGAAGTATGGGGAAGCGGAATAGCTGTCTAATTATTACTGGGGAACCAAAAAGTCATGATTAGACAGGAGTAGGTTGTTTTTTCCAAGAACACACGAAGGGTTCTGACACGTATGGTGGTGTTACCGAAGAGTCGTTCGCTCAAAAGTTTATTTATTGCTCATAATAAATAAACTTGGGGGGCAAATGTTATCCAAAAAGTTGGCATTGATGACGTGGCAAGTAATCCCTGGACACGTGGCTGACACCTGGAAGAGCTCTGCTAGTGTATCGACCAGAAGACGTATTAGAAGCGGTAAGCTGCCCAGTCTTACCTACGACCAGTCTGGTCGATAGTTCCGCATGAAACGTAATATTACTATAAAGATCTTTGTAACCTGTTGATTGTATGTTATGTTGTGTTTGAGTTTTTTGCTCAGCCTTGGCTCACGGGTGCTATGTGATGCATGTAAGGGCAAATAAAATCTGGACCAGCCATGAGTTGGAGATCTTTGGGGGTGGCGTGTACATATGCAACCTGCTCGACTATCACGGTCGAGACTACTTTTGTAGATCTAGGGTTTCAATTCATTTTGTCGCTTAGGTTGGCCATGTTGTACCTTGTTTACAATTGTAACTATTTATAAACTATTTTTTGGGATCCCATGTATATATTGAAACCTTTTAATGCATAACAATATTCTTTTGGCAAAATTTTTTAATTCCTAATCCTTTAATTAACTATAATTACACATTCGGTGAGTCTAACACTTTTTTAAACACGCAGTATAACGGTCATGGTTTAGCACGACATTACATTATCCCACCCTCTAGCCTCCTATTCTCTCTTTGGTCTAAAATTCTCTAAGTCTCCATGTTGAAGAAGATGACCCTATCTTTTTGCAATGAAAATATGCTACAATAAAAACTTGGATTTCTATTAGAATAATTTCACACTTAATTGTTAACTTCTGAACAGAGGATTGGATCCTAATATATACAAACTACTTTTCTAGCATTCTCAAGATATTTCCAATCATTCTTAGCAACAAAGACATAAAAATAACAAGAACAACTACACATTAAATATAATACAACACAACTTGAACTAGCACAATTATTAAACAAATCACTGTCATTTAGTTTACTTTTATAGTTCAAAAGCATGTTAGATAACTCTATATTCTAGAGTTATCTCACCCCCAAACAAAAGTCATTGCTCGCCCTCGAATGATAACTCAACATGACAACACAACAAAACCTAAGGGACACTTACACAAAACAACAACAATATGAACAACATCACAAGCAAAAACAAAAAATAAAACACAAATGATTAGGAATCAATTCAGAAAGAAAATTACTTAAATTAATGTTGTAATGATCTCTGTAAAGATTATTAAAATTAGTTGATTTTACCTTTTGTGCACTCATAAACCAACTTTTTTCAAGTATTAATGAAGCAGACAATGAATGAATTAATTGCGTAACCCGTGTTCTCATAGCTCTTCTCATTTCTCCTCAATTCCCAAAGTTAAACTAAAATTTGATCCTTAACTCTAAATATTGTCTCATATGTTCACATGATAAACCATGTCAACTAATGTAGAATCACTTAACATTCTAGATTGAAAGGCCTTTCTTTGAATGTAATGAAGACTAGGCTAGGGGTTAGAAATATGGATATGTGTAAGCTAAAACCATCCTAAACCTAGCTTGCCTTAAGACCTAAAAATATGTGCATTCTACAATTTTAAACCCACAATGTACCCGTATTATTATTTTTCTTCATCCCCTTCAATATATACATATATTTTGACTATATATATATGGCCAATACTATATGTATTTCTTCTTTCTTTTCTTTTCTTTTTTCCTATTTTTTTCTTCTTTTCTCTTTCTTTTTCTTTTTGGATAAACAAAATATATAAGCAACTTGAACATATATATACATGAACTTAAAAACATAATAACTTTTTTAAATAAACAAAAATAAAAGAAAAGAATCAAATGAAAGAAACATATATATACACATTGACAATATTATTTCCCACCCCAAACTTAAAAAAATTATATATATATATAAGACAAATGAAGTTTAGAGATGGTTAGGGAACACATTAAAGGGGAGATAAATCAAAATATGATATGGCTAAATGCTTTGAAGGTGTTCAATAAAAATGGATATAAAGCTCAAAATGGGTAACAATGGAAAATAATCTCAAGGATCAGCTAGAAAGACTCAAATGGTCCAACAAAATGTGCCTAAGTCATTTATAGTTTGCTAAGCCTCCTAGGATTTTGCCTCAAGGAAATCAACAAGTCAAATCTATGATCATAGACTTTCAAAACAATTTAGCATCTTTGACGTTCCAAGAAGTCATGATAAAGAAATGTGCACAAGTTTTAGGTTCATACTTTCCTCATTTCATAGTTCACAACATTAATGCCTAAGTCAAACTAGTCTAAATCATGCACAAAATCCGATATTTGATTTGTTTTTTTTTTGTAAGAATACATCATCGATCCACCAAAATTTAAGCACATTATACTAATTTACACCGTAAAATAACACTAGTATTTCTTGGGTATTAGACAGCCCCTTGAGGGCTTTGGTGCATTCGAGTAGTTATTAAGACTACCACCAAGGTAGATATGGTGGTGGTAGCAGAGAACCATGGAAATGGTGGTGGCCATGGTGTAGTTGATGGAGATAATGGTGAAGATGACGTTGATGATAGTAATGATGATGATGGTGGTGGTGAAGTTGGGTGAGGAAAGACTACGATGAGCCATGTCGGAGCTAGGTCTTGTGGCCTTAGGTCCGTGTGGTTAGGACGTGTTGCATGGGCCTTGCATATGGCTCATGTGCTTGCCCAAGGGATCCAAAATTGTACGGGTCCCAAGGCTCAGGAATTTAAGTTAGAGGTCTAGTTTTAAAGCTTAGGGTTGGTTAACATTAATATTGTAATGCCCTACTAATCCAAAGTCATGACACTATATGTTTAAAGTAGTGCTTAACTCGTTAAGTGAGTCATTTGAACTCAAATGTATAATTAAAGCTAATTAAAGGTTTAGGTATTAAAATATTTTGGTTAAAGACAAACTTCTCATTAAACTTCTAAATATGTACAAGGGATCCCGAAAGAGTTATTTAAAACATAATTATAAACAAAGTTTACAAAATAGTCGACCTAAGCGAAAAAATCAGACATATTCTCTAAGTCCCTCATATTAAGTTGGTCGTGGTGACCAAACAAACCGAACATGTTGGCGCTTCCCTAAAGCCCTCTAGCTCATAGCTGTTCGACCTTTCCTTTGCCCTTACATGCACCACAGAGCACTCGTAAGCTATGGCCAAGGAAGAGAACCCAACATAGCATAAAAATTAACTAATTAAACATGAATAGCTAACAATATGTTTCACATATATTAAACAACTCATTTCAGTCATAAATAAGGTACACAACCTATGCCTAGTGAAGTGCTTCTCCTGACACTAAGCATGTGACCATATGCTAAGTGTTGTACCCTAAAAACACGAGTTGAATTATCTTGGTCTGGGTACAACTAGTACGAAATAAATAAAGGAGGCAAGACTTCAGATACATCTTTCCAACTCTAGGTGAATCAGCTCAAGGCTATGTCACTGAATCCGGAATGACCCAAGATCCTTTAGATCGTTTGAAGAGTGAATGACAGAGGTCAAAGTATCCAATGTCCAAATCGCTTTCGCTACGCCCGAGTATTGTCTGAGTCAATCCATCCTGATCTAGTTACATCTAGTTCGAGTATGGCATCTAGCTCGAGATAGTTCAACGATGCAATGGAAGAATCTCTACAGATTCGGATGCCAGATATTCACAATAAATGCACACAATCATTATCTAAATTTATTGACTAATGTAAATGGCAGTAGGCTTCATTAGGATAATTACATATCCATTAATTTGGGTAACTTCCAAAATATTGTATGTTATCATTTATAGCATGGTTACCCAATATTGTCCATCATAATTCCCTATAAATATAAGGGTAATGGACAGAAAAAGTGACTGACATCTTGTATGCAGAAGATCTGCTGAAATTGTCATAAAAAATTTCTTCAAGAGACCCAAAACAAGAATAAGATTGACTCGTGGACTAGGTGGAATGAGGCAAAGTGGGTCCCACAGATCTCAGACCCATCGAAACAACCGACCCAACATAAGCCGTTATGTCAAAACAACAACATCGAGCTCTATGCCTTCTGAATGGACACCTAGAAAAAATCCCCCCATAAATAACCACATAAATGAACATGCGACTCACACTCACAGAAATTAGCCTAGCCAGACAGGGCGAGCTAAGATCGCATCGAGAAGGGCGGAAGTCCCTGTGAATACACTAGCACCTCAGCCAGCCGCTAATCCACAACGTAACAGCTCTATGTTACCAGCAACTTGGGAAATTGGAGTAGACCATGGATGAAATAATCTAGTACATCTAGATGGGACATCGATTTCTTCGCCAATAAGGCATCCTCCCTCTCCTATACGTCATCCAACCCCACCACACCCACGGAGGAATGCTTCAGGTCGCGGGAATGAAAGGAGACATTCTATACTCGTAGAAGAGATGTATGTCCTTAGACCTCATGGGAATGATCAAGTTCCATAACCTCAACCTCGAGCAATAAGTTTTGTGAGTGGTAGTTATTGGACGGAGAGCCATTATGAAGGCAGAGATGGGAGTGTACGTAACACACCTTCCCAAAGACATGAGAGCAGCTTGAAAAATAAGTTGACCTCCACCCAGAGTTTGTGTTCCAATCCCTAACATGATCTACATGAACATTTAACCATACAAAGAGGACGATCAACCTGCTACAATGTTCTGAGTTATGCTCAACTGATGGGAGATTCATCAATCGTGCACGATAATGGGAACGTCCTGCTTAAGTGAGCTTTTGCTTGGCAAAAAATAACCCACATAACGCACAAGATAGGATGCGAACTGGAAACCAATTCCCAAATAACCTAGATTCGAAGGATCCGACCCTTGAATGACTGACCTTATGGAGGAACAAATGAAGAGACTTTTGTCTGGGAAAAATATGGATGATTAAGATTCAGATGAGGAGGTTGAGCCATGTGCTCCTCACACCTCATCCACTCCCTATCCCATTGGCTTACAAATGGCAAACATGCCCTCGTACGATGGAACAACCGATCTGTCAAACCGCGTTGGGACCTTCAACCCTTTGATGAGAGCCCACAACGACGATATCGACATGCGATATGTCTTGTTCCCAAGAACATTGATAAGACCAATGAAATTATGGTTCAAAATGTTTAAAAAGCACCCAATCACTTCCTGGAAATAGTTATTGACCAAGTTCAAAGAGCATTTTCGAGCTGCAAAAGAAATTCGAATAGAGGCCAACTCCCTGGCCAATATAAAACTGCAAACAGGTGAATCCTTGAAGGAATATCTCAATCAATTCACTAACATAGCGAGACGAGCTAGAGATGCCGACGATAGAGCAAAGCTTATGGCCATTAGGACAAGGATCACCGTGGGAGGCAAGCTATGGAAGGAACTCCAAAGGAAAGGAGTGAAGAGTATCGACGAGTTCTTGGCTCGAGCTTAGAAATTGATCAATCTAGAGGAAGCAGAGTCTACAGTAGCATGAACTAGCTAGACCCCTATTAAGTCTAATTGAGTGGCAACATATGTTGTAGCTACGACTCAGCCTATGGTCCATAACAACTAGGCGGGGAATAATAAAAAGAAAAGGGAATGGTGAGAGCGACCAGAATAGGTCCAAGAAAAATAAGCATGGCGAGAAGTACACTTCTACCTTCACCATGTATACCGACCTAACAAATACGTGAAAACATATTTATCTAGCTAATTCTACCCGTCTTCCATGGAAGAAGCCTAAGCCCATGAAGCATCAGCGGGCGAAGAGAGATCCGACCAAATTTTTTCATTTTCATAATGACATGTGCCATAACATTGACGATTTTCATCAAGTAAAGGATGAGATCAAGACACTCATCTGTGTTGGACTGTTAGTGCAATAGGCTCAGAATCGAGTACTCCCTAATCAACCAGCAGCTCCAAATTTGTAACCAGCTCAAGGAAACCAAATCAATCCCCCAACAGGTCTCCCCGTTTCAGGCAACAAGATCCTCCCAACTCCTGTTGAAGGAAGAGATATAGCCACCATTTCAGGCATACCACTTCTAGCAGGTACAAGCAATAGAGCTCAAAAAAGATATATCCAGGAGCTGAAGGTTCATGTGGGCGCGATATTTACTCTGGATAGAGGTTATCTAAACAACAATGATTGGATAAACAACCCATAATTTTTATGGGAGAAGACACTAGCCATGTCCAATTCCCTCACAATGATCCACTAGTGATAACCATTCAGCTCGCTATTCGAAGGGTGAGAAGAATCTTGATTGATAATTGAAGCTGAGTGAATGTGCTATTCAGGTTCACTCATGAGAAGATGGGACTCTCTGTAAGTGACCTTAAGGCAACCTCCATGACTCTTTATGGGTTTCAGGAGAAGGAATGACAGTAATAGGAACCATCGAGCTCATTGTAACCTTAGCGAAAGAAGCACAGGTTGTTGCTAAAATGCTTGAGTTCGCCGTAATTCACTGCCCAACCGCTTACAATGCAATCTTGGGAAGACAAACTCTGATAGCATTTGAGCCATAACATCTGTTCACCACTTGGACATGAAGTCCCTTTGTCCTTGGGCATATGCACTATAAGAGGGGATCAAGTTGCTATTAAGGAATGCTTCAACATTGCCATGAATGGAAAATCATAACCCGGGCAGCAGGCCATGGTGGTAATTGAAGAAAATGAGGATTCTCAGGCAATGGAAATTGCTAAAGAGGCGAAAGAACCTCACGAGATCAATAAAGAGGTCGCCCAACAAGATGAAATAGACCCAAGATAGGTGAAAACTGATAAAAACTCTAGGCTCTATAGGAGCTCGAAGAAATAATTCTAGACTCAGAGACTCATTTGAGGGTGGTGAAGATTGGGAAGAATCTAGGAGCCTAACGAAAGAATGATTTGGTCAAGTTTCTGAGGAAAAATCTCGACGCCCTTGCATGGTCACATGAAGACATGGTGGGAATCCGTCCAAGTGTGATTATGCACACCGTAAACTTGGAAAAAACATGTGTGCAAAATAGAAAAACCGAAGGCTGTTAGGAAAGAAGCGAGCAGAAGCTTTAGAAGAAGAAGTTGCTCGCCTACTGAAATGCGGGTTCATCAAGGAGGCAAAATATTCGACCTGGATCACCAACCCTGTTTTGGTTCCAAAGCGAAATGGAAAATGGAGGACCTATATTGAATTCTCTAACATGAATAAGACATGCCCAAAAGATTGTTTCCCACTACCAAGAATAGATCAATTGGTTGATGCCACAGTTGGCCACTAGCTTATGTCCTTCATGGATGCGTATTCTAGATATAACCAGATCGCGGTGAACCCTGCAGACCAAGAGCACAACAACTTCATGATTGAATCCAATGTATATTGCTACGTAGTCATGCTGTTAGGGCTACAGAATGTTGGTGTCACGTATCAGAGGCTAGTCAGAAAAATGTTCGTTGACCAGATTGGGAAAAATATGGAAGTGTATGTCGATGACATGCTTGTCAAGTCAATAACCACCAATAACAATGTCTCTAATCAGGAACAATGTTTAGGCGTACTGAGGAGGTATCATATGAAGCTGAACCCCCATAAGTGCACCTTTGGAGTCTCGTTAGGGAAATTTCTGGGCTTTAGTTAACTCGAGGGGGATCGAGGCAAACCTAGAAAAAATCAGATTGTTGTAAGAAATGTCGTCACCCAGGTCGCGGAAAGAAATCCATAGCTTGAGTAGAAAAGTCGTGGCCTTAAATCGGTTAATGTCCATGTCCATGGACAAATGCCTCCCCTTCTATAATTTTCTTAGGGGAAATAGACGATTTGAATGAACAGAAGTATAACGCCCAACATTTTCATACTACATTTTTATTATAAATCAGAGATTCAATACATAAAATATATAAGTTTACAAATTTAAGAAATAGTAATGGAAAAATAGTGTTTAAAACATGATTTTATGTTATCAACGAGATTAAAGAAAAAGAGAAACTTGAGTAGTCAAGTATTGGACCCAAATTCCATATAATTTTAATTGGGGATTTTTATAAAATTAAGAAAGCATTGCTAAAGGGCTTATTTGAAAATAATTTTAATATTTTGGGTCCAAATGTAATTTAAAAAAAAAAGCTTCAGCCTTATTTTTTGGTGGCCTCTCTCTCTCTCTCCTCAAAAATTTTCATTTCATTCTCTCTCTGTCTCTTCCTCTTTCTTTCTCTCTCTTTTTCCTCTTTGTTTGCTACTGTTGCCGATGACAAACGACCACTTTTCGGCCGCCACGTATAGACACGTGCCTGGCCAAAATGCGCAGAATCCTCCGAACTATAGACCACGCAGGAACTAGAACACTCTCACTGATTAAGCACCTCATCCGGTCGATTTAAGTTCGGCCACCACTCAACTTTAAAGTTTTGATCCGGCCACCTCAAGCATTTGTTAGCTGATCTGTCACCACCATCGTGTTCCTCATGTTGTGGGCTTCAAAACCCAATAAATTGTTCCCACATCTACTATAGTTGGGTGGTGGGCCCACCATGAGCCACCGTGATCCACCGTAGACTGATGGTCAAAACTTAGTTTTGAGGTTTCGGAGATCATTTTGAGCTTCAGAAATCATCATTTAACTCGTTTTGAAACCCCGATCATTGTGGTATAATTTCTTTGACCTATATATTGTGATTTAATTGTGATTTATTAGAGTAATTGTTATTATGTGTACCTATAGTATATATTTATATATTCTTGATATACATAATATTTTTCTGTTATTATACGGGTTGTCTGGGATTATATGTATTTCTGATACAGGTTTTGATTTTGAGATTGTCCATTTAGCCGTTGTGCTGTCCAATTTTGTAGAAAATACTAGACATTAAATAAATTATAAAAAGACATATTTAATTAATTTTCTATTAATATGGAAATTATTATGAATAGTTAATTTTTGTAATTTATTTTTAATATTTTGTTTGGTAAATAAAGAATATGTAAAGTGTGATTGTGGTTAAACTATTATTTAACAGTTATTACGGTGTATTAATATTTTAGTTAATATTTGAATACTAAGATAATATAAAAAAAACTATTTTCATACAGTTATTGATATTTGTAAGAACATTGAATTTTGTAGAAATTACATTTATTTTATCAATGTGATCGATTTTATGGCTGATTAATAGTAATATAAATATTTATATTTATATTATTATCATTATATCTATTATTACAATTTTATGCTAAAAATATGATTTCTTTTATAAAATGACTATTCGAATATATACATTCACACACATATTGTTATTTATGTATTTGTTATTAAGATTATTAATATATTTAACATTATTTTAATATTGAAATAAGTTAAAACAAGTCCCATCTGAGATAGTTTTTTCTCTCAGCATACGCTGGCGACATGGCAAAGAGGAAGACAAAGAAAAGGACAATCAAGACTCCGGTGGTCAAGGCTACCAGGAAATCAGGGCCAACTTCATCTGATAAGGTGATTAAGACAAAATCAATGGCAGAGGTTCTAGGTGTCGAAGCGATAGCTTTTTCGGAAGAGAATGCTTCTGAGGATGATGGAGCGATTGTGGACGACATGGATTTTCTTACTCCTAGATCGATGGCCCAAAGATCACACCAGAAGCAGGGCACATGGAATGAGGTTGCCACCTATTTGGAAGCCACGAAACGATGTGAATCGCAGATTAAGGCAAGTATTTCTAGTTCTCCCCCAATTCTTCGTTCTGGGAATGTCATAAAGAATTTACACGGAAAATTTGCTGAATCTAGTGGTGGAAATGTGAAAATAGCTGATGGGGTTAAAATAGATATGGATGATATTGAAGATGAAATTGAATACTGGAAATCTGCTCTGGTTTGCTATGTGTTAGGGGCAAACCCCCCTCTAAGTGTTTTTGAAGGATTTTCCAAGAGAGTTTGGAAAGATAAAGGCATAGATAAAATTGGAGTGTTAACACATGAAGTGTTGATACTTCGGTTTATTGATGTGAAGGTTAGGGATTCTATTTTGAATGGAGGATATATGTTTTTTGATAAGAAGCCTGTTGTCATGAAACCGTTGGGATGCTTATACAGATTTAAAAGAAAAGAAAATTAGCTCAGTTCCTATATGGTTGCAGATTCATGGATTAGACTTAAAGAATTGGGGGGGAGAAAGCTCTATTCAAGATAGTGGGGCAGATTGGGTCTCCTTTGATGATGGATTCAATTACCCAAAATAGAGAAAGGTTAACCTTCCCTCGGGTTCTAGTGGAAGTGGAGCTACATCAAGCTTTTCTTGAAGTGATTTCATTAACTAATGAAATACACCAGGAATTTATGCTCACTGTAAAATATGAATGGATTCCTATCTCTTGTGGGAAGTGTCATGGCATGGGGCATTATACTGACAGTTGCAGGAAGAGAGAAGAAGTTAGGAAAGAATGGGTTGTTAAGAAAGAAGCTATACAGAAGCCTTCTTTGGAAGCCCAAGGACAGGACAAGGATTTTGTGCCAGTAAAAAATGGCAGGACAGTGATTAAAGAGATAGCAAAGGCACCAACAACAACAAACATGTTTAAGCTATTTGAGGGGAGAGGAGAATGTTCAAATTCTGAATGAATGGGAGTGAATAGGAAGGAAGGGGGAGATCCTCCTCTGGAACATGGATAGGATCCTAAGTTGGAATGTCAGGGGGATCAATAATCACCACAAACAGGAAGAGGTAAAACGTTTGATCTTCTCAATGAAGGTGGGATTAGTTGGTCTCCTTGATTCTAAGATACAAACTCACAATTTGGGTTCTGTATATGTAAATATGTTTAGAGGATGGTGTTTCTCAACGAATAATGCTTGGCATAAAGGGGGTAGAATTATGGTTAGCTGGAATCCAGGGATGTTTACAGTCAATATACTACAATGTTCAAGTCAATTAATGCATTTGGAAGTTACTTCATTGGCTGGTAAGGAAAGTTTTCTTGTCACTTATGTTTATGCAATGAATGAAGATCAGGGCAGAATCCCTCTTTGGACTGATCTAAAAGATATAACATCTATGGGGTCAGGTCCTTGGCTCATTTTAAGGGATTTTAATTATATTCTTAATGTTGAAGAGAGAATAGGTGGACATCAAAGACCAAAAGTTTCTGGTGCATTTAAAGAGTGCGTGGAATTTTTTCAGGTTGAGGATGTAAAATTTACAGGTTCTTTTTTTACTTGGAACAACAAGCAGGATAAGGAGACTCGGATTTATTCTAAAATAGATAGGGTATTAGCAAATCAACATTGGCTGGACAAGTTTTTGAATGCAGAGGTGGTTTTCTTATCTGAAGGTGTGTTTGATCACTGTCCAGCTATTCTCTCTGTTTACCTGGCTGGTGTGGAAGGAAAGAAACCATTTCGGTACTTCAGAATGTGGAAAAATGTTCCAGATTTCAAGAGGAGGTTAGAAGAGACTTGGTTGATCTAGTTTGGTGGTGCACCAATGTTTCAACTTACTCAGAAGTTAAAAGAGATAAAGAAGCTACTAAAGGGGATTAATAAGAGTGAGATTGGGGATATTCATACTGTACATGATATGAGATATCAGGCTCTAATTGACTGTCAATCTACCTTACAAATGAAACCTCATGATCATATCCTTATCTCTAAGGAAAAAGAGGCCAGAGCAATATACAATGAAACACATGGCAATTATATCTCCTTTCTTAAACAGAAAGCTAAACTACATTGGATGAAGGAAGGAGATGATAACACATCATTTTTTCATTCAAGTATTCGGTAGAGAAGGGCTGTCAATAGGGTATACTCAATCAAAGATATGGATGGTGTATGGGTTGACAAACCAGCTGGAGTAGTTAAAGCTTTTTTGCATTTTTATTATAGACTCTTGGGGAGTAAAATGGAGAGCAGGAAATCATTTTTGGCCATTGTAATCAAACAAGGTCCGAAAATAACAGCAGCTCACACTAGCCTATTAACTCCAGAATTTTCCAAAGATAAGGTGAAGACTGTCATGTTTGAGATTCCTGGAAATAAATCTCCGAGTCCAGATGGTTTCAGCAGTTTCTTTTTTCAAGATAACTAGGAGGTGGTTGGTGATAATGTCTGTGAAGCTATTCTATCCTTTTTTCACTCAGGGAAATTGCTAAAGGAAATCAATTCCACAATGCTGACTTTGATTCCTAAAGGTAAATGTCCTGAATCTGTTATGGATTTTCGTCCCATAGCCTGTTGTAATGTTGTAGACAAAATTGCCACTGAGCTAATCTGCTCCAGACTGAGAAAGGTACTCCCGGATCTTATAGCTCAAAATCAAAGTGGCTTTGTTCATGGTAGATATATTGCATATAATATAATGATATGTCAGGATTTGATCAAGCATTATGGCAGGAATAGGTCTAAACAAAAATGCATGATTAAATTAGACTTGAGGAAAGCATATGATACAATAAAGTGGGATTTTATTGAGGAAATGTTATATGCCTTCAATTTTCCTCTTGAGTTTGTTCAGCTGGTTATGACCTGTGTGAGAACCCCAAGGTTTAGCCTTATGTTCAATGGGTCATTACATGGTTTCTTTGAAGCTAAAAGAGGGCTTAGGCAGGGGGATCCATTATCTCCTTTCCTGTTTGTATTAGGGATGGAATACCTTTCCAGAATTATGGGGAAAATTGGTGAAACAAAGGGATTTCAGTTTCATGATAGATGTGGCCCTCTTAAATTAAATCACCTCTGTTTTGCAGATGATGTCTTGCTCTTCTGCCATGGAGACTTCAAATCGATATATCTTCTATTGCAACGTCCGAAACTATTTTCGCAAACCTCTAGTTTAATACTAAGTTATATAAAGTCAGCAATATACTGTAGTAATATGGAGGATTTGGAGGTGCAAAGAATAATTGACTCTTCAGGCTTTGCAAGAAATCAGCTACCATTTAAATATATGGGGATTCCTATATGTTCTAAGAGGATTTCAGCAAAGGAGTGTCAAGTTTTACTGGAGAAAATGACCCAACGGATACGAAGCTGGAGTACCAGGAATATTTCATACGCCATCAAAGTATCTTTGGTGAATTCAGTGTTGCTGTCTATTCATACTTATTGGGCTCAAATCATGGTCCTTCCATCAAAGATATTGCAGCAAATTAATACAATTTGCAGGAATTTTTTATGGAAAGGAATGACTGAATCTAATAGTTCAGGGCAAGTTTCTTGGGATGAAGTATGTAGGCCTAAAGCTAAAGAAGGTCTAGTCTTTAAGAGGATTAAGGAATGGAATGGAGCAGCTATTGGTAAGTATGTATGGGTAGTGGTTTCGAGAAAAGACTCTTTATGGGTTCAATGGATACATGTTGTGTATATTTGTGATGGAGACTGGTGGGACTATAAAGCTTCGGATGGCAGTAGTTGGTATTGGAAGCAGATTGTTAAAGTCTAGGAGAAGTACAAGGAGCTTAACTTGACTCATCTCTGTCCTAATGGGGTTTATAGGATAGCTGAAGGCTACCAAGCTCTTGTTCTCACTCATCAAAAAGTCTCTTGGCATAGGGAAGTTTGGAATAGAACCATCATACCAAAGCATAGATTTATCTTATGGCTTGTGGTTCTAGATATGTTACAACTGAAAGATAGACTGTTTCGTTTCAACATAACAACTGATTACCTCTATCTTTTATGTGGTAGTAACAGGGAAACAAGAGAACATGTATTTTTTGACTGTCATTTGAGCTCTTCTTGCCTAAGGCAAATCAAAAGTTGGCTGGGATGGAAGACGACAGCTACCACTACACATAAATTGTTACGATGGATTGCTAAGGCCAGGTTAACTCAGTTCAGGAAACAAGTCTTTATTGTGTCACTGGCAGCTTTGATATACCAGGTTTGGTGGTGTAGAAATGAGGCACTGTGGAATCAAAAAGTCTATACAACAACTATAATTGTTCAAAGAACTCAATTTAATGTAAAGCATAGAATTAGAAGTATTATGCCTAACAAAATTCAGTTGATAGATAGTGATTGGTTTTAGAAATTGTAATAGAATTCAGTCAGGCCTTTAAACTTGGTGTTGTTTAGTTTGTAAATTGAAAGTTAAGTAATATACATATCTTATTTACCAAAAAAAAATATATTGAAATAAGTTTATTTATAGACGAAAATTATTATTATTATTATTATTATTAAAGTACATTATATTATGAGCAAGTGTTATCCCCAAAATTTGAAAATGATGATGTGGCAATAGAAATGACAAGTGGCAAGGAATTGTTGGGTGACCTGGCTTAGGAGTAACCCAGTAGACCGATGAAGAATTTTTACTAGCTTGAGAGGTGTCATGACCGACCAAGCATGACCTTGTCCGACCAGTCACGTGTTTGTCTGCCCAGGAATGACCTTGTCTGCCCAGGAATGACCTTGTCTGCCCAGGAATGACCTTGTCTGCCCAAGCACGACTTTGTCCGACCAGGAATGAGCTTGGCCGATCGGTCATGACCATGTCCGACCAGTTAAGTGCATGTCTGCCCAGTCAAGTGCATGTCTGCCCAGTCAAGTGCATGACTGCCCAGTAAAGGTGTGGCCGACCAGACTGAAGATGATATGGATCAACTAGATAGAGCAGGACCACGTCAAGATTCCCATAAACGGCTTCAACAAGAATTGGTCTTGGCATACGCGGGAATCTCTCATTTATCCCACAAATTTAGTGTACTGTTACATTTTGAATATTGTTGTAATTTAAATATAATGAGAATAATAAAATATCCCAATTATGGGGGATATCATCTGTACGATCCTAAGCCTATAAATACAAGGCTTATGACATCATAAAGGGGACTTTTAGAATTTTGAACTTTTGATCTGAATTTTCTAGAGAGAGAGAGAGTACTGGTATTTGAGAGAATTCTTGTATTCTTGTAATCTACACTGAAGAAACTCAGTTGACTCAGGTTCATCTGATCTTGAGTGTAGATATATAATCATAACTCTAAGTGGATTAGGCTATTACCATCACATTGGGGCTGAACCACTATAAAATCGTCTGTGTCGTTTATTTTCTCTTGAAGGTTTTATTGTTTTTGACATTCTCACGTCGTTGGCCAAAAACGCAGTCAACATTTTGGTGCTTTCATTGAGAGCCTGAAGAGAAGGACAGATGGTCCCTGAGGTATTATGGCGCCTAAAAACACCAATGCGGCCTCCAAGAAGACAGGCTCCTCTAAAGAGCCTGCTAGATCAGAAGGTCCTAGCCTTCAAGATCGTGAAACTGAGCCTAGAGTCGTGCTCGAGGATGTAACTCCAGAGGTTGAAGAGCTCCAGGAAGCCATGAGCGCCTTCCAGGAGGAGATGGCACAGTTCAATGCCAGACAGGAGGCATTCGAGCAGCAAAGACGAGAAATCGACGCCAGGAGTGAGGAGATCTGGCGACAGCAGGAGAAGGCCGATATGCGACATCGTGAGGCTGCACTTACTCTGGAGGCAGCTGCACCTAGAGTGGCAGCCACCCCAAGAGGAAGGACCACAGAAGCTAGTCGTAAGAACACTAATAGACCCCACTCTCGCGGACCAAGCAGGGGTGGTAGTAACCCACCTGGTCGTGAGGAAGATGGAGTTCGGTCGGACACTGCCTCAACTCAAAGGGGGAACTCTAGAACCCCCTCAAGGAGCCATCGATCAGAGACTTTCAGGTCAGGAAGTCATAAGTCAGGTAGCAAGAAAACACCTCCTAAGCAGGAGCACAATAGAGCTCCTCGAGGTAAAGAAACTTCCCACTTCAAAGATGGGCATGGGCATGATGAAGCTGATAGTCATCACACTGACCAGTCGAAGGAGAAGAATAATGACAACCATCGAGGAGAAAAATATCGCCCAGCTCAGACAAGAAGGCCACCACTGCATCCCAACCAGCATAGTGGAAAGGAGCATGTTCCACCCAGCAAACCTTCCGAGAAGACTCGGAGTACAGTGTTCGATCAATTGGGAAAGCACACTACTCAGAAGGATCTAAGGGACGTCATTGTTGATAGAAGAAGGACCGTCCCGGTCGAAGGGCAAGAGCCAATCCGACCTACCAGTCGAGTAGAAATACTCGATGATGGTCTACCGGATAGGAGCGCCCGACTAGGCAGTCCCGAAAATGAGTCCCTAGCAGTGGCCCCAGGCATCCAAGCCTAGCTTGATGCTCTGACAGCAGCAGTTCAGAGTCTGTCAAAACGACCATCTGCGATTGATCTAGTAGACTACAGGAGTGGCAGCCCTTTCTGTGCTCGAATTAGAGCAGCTCAACCACCAGCGAAATACAAAGCACCGGTACTGCCAGTTTATACAGAAAAGGCAGACCCGATAAGGCATGTTGGGAAGTTCGAAGATCAGATGGAGCTGCTCGGGGTGAGTGATGACTATCGATGCAGAGTCTTCCCCACCACATTGTCCGACACTGCCCAGGAGTGGTATTGGAAGTTTAAGCCTAACTCCATCACTTCTTGGGAAAGTTTTAGAAAGGAGTTATGCAGGCAGTTTAGTGCTGCTCGGACCCCTCCTGTTTACGCCAATCACTTGGCGGATATTAAGAAAGGAAAGGATGAGTCTCTCAAGAACTACATACAAAGGTTCATGAGAGAAGCTAACCAAGCTACTACAGTGGGAGATGAGGGGAAAATGGTGGCAATTTCTTCCGGCATTATCTATCGGAGTCCTTTGTGGGACAGCATTCATCGCAACCCAATTTCAACATTACAACAATTTTTGGACAGGGCGGACAAATACATGAAGTTGGATGATGCGATCGAGAAGTGAGAGAAAGGCCTGAACAATCCGAGCGGATCGACTGATCCTCCCAAGAATGGTGGAAATGATCAAAATGGTGGTAATGTGGGAATAACGGGTCTGACCGCCACAATGAGAAGAAGGCTAAGTCGGGACCAAACGACAAGCCAACTAAGTATGAACCCCGGTTCACCAACTACACCACTCTTTCAGCGAGCCGAGCGGAGATCTATTTGGCCAGACACCAAGAGGTCCCCTACCGAAAACCCCCACCTATCAAGAAGGAGATGAGTAAGAGAGATATGAACAAGTTCTGTCACTTCCATGGAGACTATGGTCACAACACGAATGAGTGCAATCATCTCAAAGATGAGATAGAGTTTCTCCTCCGGTCGGGGAAGCTGAAAAAGTATCGAGCAGAGAAGACCCAGGGAGAGGGGAGTAACAACAACCCTGGGTTCAAGCAGCAACGATCCTCACCTTTGCAACCTGAACCTGTGGACTTCACACTAGATACCATATGTGGAGGTCCACATCTTGCTGGAGATAGCAATAAGGCGAGGGAGAGGTATGCTCGCACTCTTCGTCATGAGTTGGATGCAGCATCGACCTCCGAAGTTATGACAGTGGAGGAGCGACCACCGAAGAACCCACGATACGAAAGTGAGTCCCTCACTTTCACTGAAGAAGATGCTTGACACATGAGGTATCCTCATAATGACCCTCTTGTTGTGATAGTCCAAATTGCCAATATGAAGGTGAAGAGATGTCTGGTCGACACAGGGAGTTCTGTGAACATTATTTATAAGTCATCCTTTGAGAGGATGAAGCTATCTATCAATGACTTGAAGCCGTGCTCTCAAGTCATTTATGGGTTCACTGGAGAAGGATTGTCACCAGCTGGAACGATCAAGTTGCCAGTCACGACGGGGGAGGCTCCCAAACATGAGATAGTAATGACCGAGTTTTTGATTGTTGACTGCCCGTCCGCCTACAATGTGGTTATTGGTCGACCACTACTCACAAACTTACATGAGGCAGTTTCAATCTGGCACCTTTCCATGAAGTTCCCGACCAGTGCGGGCATAGGCTACGTCCAAGGAGACCAGAGAGAGGCTAGGGAGTGCTATAATGCCTCGGTAGCTAAAGCAAGGAAGGGGGCCAAGGAGAGCAACATGATTGTATGTGCTGAGATAGAGAAGGTGGACGAGATGGATGTCGACCTGAGTTTTGCAGTTGTAACTGATCGGGAAGAGATGTTAGAGGAGTTTGGCCAAGAGAGCACTCTTGGTTTAAAAGAGCAGAAAACCCCATCCGGTGATGAAGTCACCAAATAGGGCGTTGCCCAAAGCGAGGGAAGGGACTTTGATCCTCGCTTTGGGGATTATGAAAGTGATGTGGGACCGTCCGAGGAGTTAGAGGAGGTCCTGATAGATGAGAATGACCCAACCAGAGGGGTCAAAATTGGAAAAAAGTTGAAAGCAGAGGTGAGAGCACAGTTGGTAGAATTCTTGCGAAGGAATCAAGATGTCTTCGCCTGGTCTCACAAGGATATGGTGGGTATCTCACCAACTATGATCAGCCACGTGCTCACCGTGGATGAAAGCTATCCAGTGGTGCAGCAGAAAAGGAGATTTCTTGACAAGGATCAAGCAAAGGCTCTTAAGGAGGAGGTAGAGCGGCTAAAAGATAATGGGTTTATAAGGGAAGCATATTACCCTGCCTGGGTTTAGAACCCAGTGTTGGTGCCCAAACCCAATGGAAAATGGAGGACTTGTGTAGATTTTACTGACCTAAACAAAGCATGCCCAAAGGATTGCTTTCCTTTACCGAGAATAGACCAGTTGGTAGATGCAACCTCTGGTCATGAAACATTGTCCTTCATGGATGCATATTCGGGGTACAACCAGATTAGCATGCATCCTCCTGATGAAAAGCATACCAGCTTCCGGACAGATATAGGGCTATACTGCTACAGGGTCATGCCCTTCAGATTGAAGAATGCGGGAGCTACCTACCAGCGTTTGGTGAATGGTATGTTCCGTGACTTAATCGGCAAGAGCATGGAGGTGTACGTAGATGATATGCTGGTAAAATCAACGGAAGTTGAAGGGCATGTGCGAGACTTGGAGGAGTGCTTTGCAATACTGAGAAAGTACATCATGAAGTTAAACCCCCTTAAGTGCTCATTTTGAGTGGGGTTCTAGAAAATTTCTTGGGTTTATTGTGAACTCCCGAGGAATAGAGGCAAACCCAGAAAAGATAAAGGCTCTCATAGAAATGAAGTCTCCGGTCAGAATTAAGGATGTGCAAAGCTTGATTGGGCGGATTGCAGCTCTAATCAGGTTCGTTTCCAAATCAACGGACAAGTGTGTCCCATTTTTTAACCTGCTTAGAGGAAGCAAGAAATTTGAGTGGATGATAGAATGTTAGCAAGCTTTCCAACCCATAAAGGAAAATTTGGCCCAACCTCCTCTTCTTTCGAAGCCCGTTGATGGAGAAGACCTCTTTATATACCTAGTAGTCACGGAGCACGCTGTTAGTGCTACCCTAGTACGAGAAGAGGATAGAGTGCAGCACCCGGTGTGCTATGTCAGCAAACGGTTGATAGGAGCAGAATCCCGGTATCCCATGATCGTGAAGTTGGCTTATTGCTTGGTACTTGCATCACGAAAATTGCGGCCATACTTCCAGGCACACCCCATTAAAGTCCTTACTGACTAGCCTCTACGCCAAGTCTTGCAGAAGCCGGAGTCGTCTGGTCGGCTACTTAAATGGGCGGTCGAATTGGGCCAATTCAAAATCAAGTACCAACCGAGATCTGCTATTAAGGGTCAGGCTTTGGTAGATTTCATTGTTGAATGTACCGAGATCGCTGATGTTCCCGACCAGCAAGAGCGTGTCACCGAGCAGAAAGAGGAACTTCCTACTTGGCAACTTTTTGTTGATGGGTCGTCGAATGAGCATCATTCAGGAGCTGGGATTATATTGGTCACACCAGAGAAGCACCGAATTCATTGTGCACTGAGGTTCGGATTCAATGCTTCTAATAATGAGGCAGAGTATGAAGCCCTCATAGCAGGCTTGCGCCTAGCTAGAGATGTGCTTGCTCGGTCGATGGAAGTGAACAGCGATTCCTAATTGGTGGTCTACCAAGTCTTGGGGGAATATCAGGCAAGGGGACTACGCATGGTGGCATACTTAAATAAGACCAAGGACCTGCTAGCACAATTCGAGGAGTACACCATCAAGTTGGTACCGCGAGAGCAGAATTCTAACGCAGATGCTCTAGCAAAGCTAGCTAGTGCAAAAGATGCCGAAACTCTGAACATAGTACCGGTGGAATACCTGGCGGAGCCAAGCTTTAATGAACAAGAAGCCATGCCTATCACAATAGCTGACACTTGGATGACACCCATAATTGCTTACCTTGAGCAAGGAACCCTCCCAGATGATCGAAATGAAGCAAGGAAGATTATGAGGCAAGCTGCTAGGTAAACTATGATGGATGGAGTGTTGTATAGAAGAGGGTACTCTTTGCCTCTACTCAGGTGCATAACACACGACCAGTCAAAAAATTTATTAGCTGAAGTGCACGAAGGGTTCTATGGAGATCATGCTGGGGGGCAGAGTCTATCTAAAAAGATTTTGCGGCAAGGATTTTTCTGGCCTACAATGAACGAGGATTCTATGGAGTATGTGAAGAAGTGTGATAAGTGCCAGAGATTTTCTAAAGTGGCCAGGGCACCTCCGAAAGTCTTAAAGCAAATGCAGAGCCCATGGCCTTTCGCAGTGTGGGGCATTGATCTAATTAGAAAATTGCCCAAAGGGAAAGGAGGAGTGCAGTTTGTAGTGGTTGCAGTGGATTATTTCACTAAGTGGACTGAACCCGAACCACTAGCCACAATCACCTCAAAGAAAGTGTTGGACTTTGTGGTTAAGAATATAATATGTCACTATGGTCTGCCCAAGAAGATAGTGTCTGACAACGGCACCCAATTCGACAGTGACATATTTACCGATTTCTGCACTCGGCATGGAATCACAAAAAGTTTCTCCTTGGTGGCCCATCCACAAGCCAATGGGCAGGTTGAAGCCGTAAACAAAACTTTGAAGGACACTCTGAAAAAGCGTCTGGAGCGAGCTAAGGGTTCTTGGGCGGAAGAATTGCCAGAAGTCCTTTGGTCATACAGGACTACTGCCCGAACAGCAACTGGTCATATCCCATTTTCCTTGGCATATGGGTATGAATCCATGTTACCCGTGGAAGTAGATCCACCATCTCATCGAAGGACCATGTAGGACCAGGAGGAAAATCATCAATTGCTAGCAGAATCTTTGGATTTCCTCGAGGAGAGACGAGAGAAGGCAAGCCTAAGAGTTGCTGCTCATCAGCAAAAAGTGGCGCGCTATTTCAATTCAAAAGTCCGAGATCGAAAGTTCTAGGTCGGAGATTTGGTCCTCAGAAAGGTGTTCGTCAGAGACCCGGCAGCTGGCGTACTAGGACCAAACTGGGAAGGACCGTATCAAATTGAGCAAGTCTTGCCACCCGGCACCTACAAGCTTGCTCGGTTAAATGGAGAGCTGATCAGGAACTACTGGAATGGCGAGCACTTGAGGAAATATTATCAATAAATACTGCTTATAGAGTAGTATCTTTGTATCAAGTGCTTAACTTGTTATTTAAGTTTGTTTGTGAACTGGCTATTTGCTAACCAGTCATGTTATTTTGAACAATGTTATTTTGTTTGAGACTCGTTATTAGACACGTTTTGTCATTTATTTTTTACGAGTAATAAAAGAGATCACGTGCAGCGTGGTCGAATCTTGCTACAAATTTTGCATATGCGTTGATTATTCTTGCTTGGCAGTGTTCAACTGTCATTACAATTTAAACAAAAAAGGTCTTCTAAAAATAAATATACATATATATCGGGCAGTGTTCAACTGGTCGGTATCCATCAGATGAATGACCAACGTTTAAATAGTTACATATTTTTGCAGTGGTTAATTGCTGAAATATGTTTGTATATTCTATGTGTTTCACGAGTAGTAACTGCTCGGAAAAATTCGGTCAACTAGCAAGTGATCAAGGATTTTTCAACCCTCAATCACTTGGGGGGCACATAGGGTATACTGGCGTGCACTTCAACACAGGCAATAAGAGCACGAGCAAATATATCTGTTTTTAGGCTGACTTGTAAATTTTTGAAGTCCAAAAAGGCCATTAAGCTAACTTGTTTGACAAAGCTTAAGTAACTTGGAATTTTTAAAATTTTAAGTTAGAAGCAGATATTCATGTGATAATAAATGTTATGCTCATAAAATGTTAGAGCAATAAGAGCGTGAGAAAGTATATTTAGTATGGACTTATGAAATGTTTAGAATTTCTAAGTTAGAAAACTAAGTACTCATGTGAAAATAAAGGGCATACTGAGACTTTACTATTCACAATAAACTTGTAATGTTTTACGTGTAAAAAGACTTAAATGTTTCAAGTCAGCTAAAAAAGAAATGTAAAGTGCAAATGCCAAACAACTCGATCATATGAGCAAAAGTATATAACAAAAAACAAAATAAAGTATGATAGAAGGCTGGTAGGACAACAACTTGTCTGGTCGGGCAGAAGCTTCTCTGTTAGGATGAGGGATCGCTAGTCGGCTCTAGTAGGTTGATCAACCCCCTCCTCGGCATCAACTGCTCCTTCCGGTCGGAATGATAGTGTAGGGGAAGCAGATGTAGTGGCGATAGGATTAATAGCTTCCTCAGTAGCCCTGGCCTCACATTTGGCGAGCTCCTCTGCCTTAATCTCCTCGGTGAGAAAGTCGAGGTTGAGAGGCTTGTTTAGCTTCCACACTTGATAAAAACAGTTGAAGAAGATCTCCTCATAGCGAGTCAGATTGCTTCCTTCTCCTGCTTCAGCTCCTCATTCTCGCGAATTAGTCCTTCATTCTCGCGAGCTAACCCCTCGTTCTCACGAGTCAGTCTGTCTAGCCGATCAGTCAGTGACTTGTTGACTTGGGTTAGTTGGTCATTCCCATCAGCCAACCCCTTAAGAGACTCCTCTTGCTCAGCCACAGTCTTCTCTGACCACTCCAACTTGGATTGAAGAGTGTCCACCTTAGCACGAGCCTCCACTAGTTGATCATTTAAGACCTTGATCAACTCCTTGTAGTCGACTGATCGGTGCTGGGCATGACAGATGGTCATGAGCGTCTGCATGAAAAACAAGAGGTTACTACAAAGTATGAACGTAAGTAACAAACTATCTTGTGGTAGAGTACTTACATTCACCAATTGAGCAATCCCTCTCTATAAGACGACATCAACACTGATTCGAGGGAAGGATTCAAAGCCTCGAATCGTTGAAGTGCCGTGGAGGGTCTGATCAACTGCCCCCCTCCCGATGGTACTAGAAGTGCGTAGTGCCTCGCTCGGGCCGGTCAGACGAGGGGGAGTTAGGCTCGCTAAAGGAGGAAGCGAGGAAGGGGTCAACTGCGGGATCGTAACTAACCCCTCAAGTTGTATCCCTTGGCTAGGCGGCACTGTCCTCAAGACCTTGCTCGGGGGAGTGGAGCCACTTCCTTCTCCAGACTTCTTCTTCGGGGCAGGAGGAGCATTGTAGTGCCTGAACATCTCTGGATTTGCAAAAGAGGAAAACACAAGATTCGTTAGAAAAAAATATAAAGCAATATGTGGATAAGTATATTACTACTATGGTTTTATTAATCTCATATCACCAAGTTATCAAACATATTGCTATGACTACTAGACCTGAGTTGAGGATCTGATCGAGGAAGTCGTCCTTGTCATCAGATGATGAGCTGAGGTCCCTCTCAGGCTGGATGGCCTTTCCCTTCCCGGACTGGGCGGGAATAGCAGGACTGCGCTGATACTCCGGCTGAGGCTCCTTAATGACGAGATCGCTCGGTCTACGGGAGTGAGGAGATGGTCCAGGAGAAAACTGGTCAGTCACCACCTCAGTCCCAGCGTTGGACTGATCAGTCACGTTATTCTCCTTAGTGGTACTCTCTACTGTAATGTTTTGGTTACATGGTAGCAAGCCCACCATGTGAAAGTTGTTCACGATAACAAAATTTTTCACGTCCTTCTCCTCAATACACATGTTAGCCAACTCCTTTGCTCACTTGAACATCTCTTGAGTAGGAAAGGGTTGCTTGAATGGACCCGCATGTGTAAAAGCCAAGTTGTTGGCTTTGATGTCTGATGTGAGAAAATACTTTGTGTAGTATTTCCCAGGGTTCGACTTGTGTGCGATACCACAAAGGTATTTAACCCCCTTTTGCCTGTGAAAGAGGTGGAAAAAACCCGTGTTCTTATGGCTTGGGTTAATCCTGAAGTCGAACAAGTAATGTACCTCATGCGGAGTAGGCTCATCGCAGCCTTGCAGATAGTAGAGAATGTACAGCGCAGACAACGCTTGAATCCCGTTCGGAGCATCTGGAAAGGGGAGACGTTGAAATAATCCACTACAGACCGGAAAAAAGGGTGTAGCGGGATTGTCGCTCCTGCGTAGATATGGTGCTTGGACCAGGCACAGTATGGTCCGCCGGGCCTGTTGGCTCTCTGGTGAGGGCGCAGACATATCACGTTCACCCCACTCAAACCCAAGGCTTGGATGTGTTTATCGAACATCCCGGGATTGAGTTTTGTAGGCTTGGCAGTGAACCAGGAAGGTGTTTCTTCTCCTTCCTTGGTTTTTGGATGGCCAAGTGCTGGACCTCGATGGCGAACTCCTGGGTCATTCGTCTCTGATTCTTGCTTGATTTTGACACCTGAAGAGGTGGTCTCAAAGAAGCTGCAGTGTGGGCCTCACTGCGTTCCACCACTTTTTGCACTGCTCTTCGAGCAACTTGTGGATCTTGGTCCTGGGGGAGTCTATTGGACTTCTTCACCCTCATGGTCGACTGTTCAGCTTGATGAAGAAACTGCTCTTCGTGGAGAAACTACAAAGCTAAACGGGGAAGGATCTGCTCAAAGCGGCAGAGGCGATCCTCAGGAGTGCAACTGGTGGAAGACTTTGATGAGGAATTGCTGCTTTGAGGGGTCTCGATTGACTGTGGGATAGACGTATCGGAGTCCGTGTGGTTGTCACCTCCCCTATAGTCAAAGCGATTCATCTACAAAAAATAAAAAATGGGGAGGTGAGTAACCATACAGATAAAATTCAATAAGAACAAAATTTATTTTTCTACTTAGAAAAATTTATCTAAGTAGTAAAAATATAGCATGCATGGAAAAAATAATTTTAGTGCTTAAAAGTGCCTAAAAATGTTTAAAAGTGCCTACAAAGTGCTTAAGGCATGGTGTCTGAGTGTGCCGTGTGTGCGCCGTGTGTGCGTGTCTGCTGTCCGAGGGGGCTGGGTGATGCATCCGAGCGGATGCTTGGGCATCTGAGGAGCCAGTGGTGCGTCCGAGCGGCTGTGCCAGTCCGAGGGTCTGCGTGTCCGAGGAGCAGCTGCGTCCGAGTCAATGGCCCGCGTCCGAGTTGCTGCCGCGCATATGCCGGAGGAGATGCACACCTTGCATCCGAGGAGCCCAGCGCCCCTGGCATGCCTACGAGGGTGTCTGACCGGATGCCTAGTGTTCGAGGAGAAGCAGCGTGGTCCGAGGGGCTCGCCTAAGGTCCGAGGGGTTCAAATGGCCATGTCCGAGCCCAAAGCCAAGAGTCTGATCGGATGCCCTTGGGACCGAGGAGCTCATCTATGGTCTGATCGGACCACATTTTTATAAAGGAAAAAAATACAACAATGGCCAAACGGCCATACCCCAAATCTCACCACAAACCCATTCCGAAAAAGCAAAAGCCTAAAATCCTTAACACAAACATATTTTCTCATCCAAAACACACAACTACAAGATCAAAAAGGGGAAATTGAAAAGTTTTTCAATGTTCTTGAAACCACATATGCCATCAAAAACCCTAAAACCCATATTCATGATTTAGGTTAGAATAACCTATATTTCTTTAAATTCCTATGAAATTGAAGATAATATTGGGTTACCCATAGTATAAACAACATCAAAACAGCCACCACACACATTATATCTCTAAGATTCAAAGATAAATTCAAGGAAAAATGCCCCATGGAGTTTCGGCCACTACATATATTTTTCATGGAGTTTTTGAAAAAAAAAACAACACAAGTGAAGAAGAAAGAGAAGACTTACCCAACTTTGAAGAGACCTTGGAGAATGCTTGAAGAGATGAGAAGCTCCTCCTTGAAAGCTTATGAACTTTCGGCCAAGAGAAGAGAGGTTGAGGGGTTTCGGCCAAGGGAGGAAGAAAAAGATGAAGGGTTTTTTAAATCTAATTTTCTTGTGTGTGTGGGAATGTGTAAGTGTAGGGATCTATTTAAAGGAAAAAAGTGGGAGTTACCACTTATTTTTGGACCCTTGGAATTCTTGGGATATTTTTCCTCCCCATGATTATGAGCAGTTATTTGCAGTGATCGTGGTCTGTGGAGTTGTGGTCTGTTGCATGGCGGGAAGATGAACAGTTATTTTTTTATATAGTGCCGTCAGCTGTGCAGAAAAAAGTTTATTATGTGAGACATCATATAATAAACTTGGGGGGCAAATGTTATCCTCAAAATTTGAAAATGATGATGTGGCAATAGAAATGACAAGTGGCAAGGAATTGTTGGGTGACCTGGCTTGGGAGTAACCCAGTAGACCGATGAAGAATTTTGACTGGCTTGAGGGGTGTCATGATCGACCAGGCATGACCTTTTCCAACCAGTCACGTGTTTGTCTGCCCAGGAATGACCTTGTCTGCCCAGGCATGACCTTGCCTGCCCAGGCATGACTTTGTCAGACCAGGCATGAACTTGGCCGATCGGTCATGACCATGTCCGACCAGTTAAGTGCATGTCTGCCCAATCAAGTGCATGACTGCCTTGTAAAGGAGTGGCCGACTAGACTGAAGATGATATGGATCAACTAGATAGAGCAGGACTACGTCAAGATTCCCAGAAACGAATTCAACAAGAATCGGTCTTGGCATATGCGGGAATCTCTCATTTATCCCACAAATTTAGTGTACTGTTACATTTTGAATATTGTTGTAATTTAAAAATATAATGAGAATAATAAAATATCCCGATTATGGGGGATATCATCTGTACGATCCTAAGCCTATAAATACAAGGCTTATGGCATCATAAAGGGGACTTTTGGAATTTTGAACTTTTGATCTGAATTTTCTAGAGAGAGAGAGTACTGGTATTTGAGAGAATTCTTGTATTCTTGTAATCTTCACTGAAGAAACTCAGTTGACTCAGGTTCATCTGATCTTGAGTGTAGATATATAATCATAACTCTAAGTGGATTAGGCTATTACCATCACATTGGGGCTGAACCACTATAAAATCGTCTGTGTCGTTTATTTTCTCTTGAATGTTTTGTCGTTTTTGACATTCTCACGTCGTTGGCCAAAAACGCGGTCAACAGCAAGGTTTAAAACAGAGTTTTGTAAAGAGGATTATGATGCATGAAGAGTGCGAGCATTATGATGATAATAATTATTATTATTATTTATATGATTTCTGGTATTGTTAATATACACCATCAATAATGTATATTTATGATTTTAATAGAATTTAATAAATGTTGTACCTTGAATAGGATCAGTATGGATTGGATTGATGGACTCATGGTGAGTAGTTTTAAAATAAGCTAAGGACCCAAGGTAAGTAAATTTCACATTTTGTTCTTAAGTGTGATAAGCATGACTACATTCATTGTGTATGTCCATTGTGTTAAGTATGAGATGATGATGCATATGATGAGTATGTGATGAATGGTTATATGAGTTATGTATGTTATGTATATCATAATGGATTATATGACATATAATAAATGAATTTCATGATATGTGAAAGTTATCTTAATTGGTTAAGTTTGATCTGAGTTATGTTCAAGTATGTGTTCTTGTGTTGATGAAAATGTGGATTACCTCCTATGTTCATGATTTTGTTACATGTTACGATATAGGAAGTCTTTAAGTTTATAGGCTGGAAACCTTATACCTGAACCATAGCTCTACGTTAAGGTATAACAACACCACCAACCCAAAGCTTCATGTATATGACTATAGATGTTTTGAGTTATATGAGATGTGATACAATGCCTTGATTGAATATCATCAAACATGAACATAGGCATTTTAGCATCAACATGTATGCATGGCTTGTACAGTTATGTATACATAAGAATATGAGAAAAGATATGACATGCCTTGAAAAGTCTTATGTAAAGTTAAACATTTTAATGACACAAGTCCTAAGCAAAGTGACAACAAGATGTTGAAAAATGGTGTCACTGTTTCAATGAAGCAATTAAGTAAGTTCTGTAAAGAAGATAGAGCTCTATAAGGCTTGTAGTGGCTGCCCACTAGTGTGGGCTAGGTCAGAGTTGACCATTCAAATATGTTTGACATATTCCCGTCTTTCTCCACCATTTATATGTGTAATAAGTACGACAGTTATGGCAATGATGAAATGAGTAATACGATGAGCCCAGCTGCGATGATGGCTAACTGAAGGATATAAGCCTTATTGGACCAATGCCGACAGATATAAGCTGTCGCTATTGGCTATGAAACATAAGGCCAATAGCAACAACTTATAGCTATTGACATTGCCCATTAAGTGACTGTCAACATACCCATTTTAAGTTATAGTAGCCTATTTTAATTTTTTTCCCACACCCTCTCTTTGGACCCGTCCTGCCCAATTTTCCTCTCTCTCTCTATCTCATGCGACTATGTGGTATTGTCTTCTCCAAAGCCGACCGCACTCCTCTAGTCAATGACATCAACGCTCCTCCAGGTGTGCGAAGCCGACGGCAACGCTCCTCCAGCCGTGCGACGCCGTTGTGGTCAGATCCTCCTCCTCAAGCCGCCAGCCCGAGTCCTCCTCAACCCAACATTATATCAACCTTTAGTTACTATTTTTCTTAATTGTAGTTTTTACCTATGATTTATATGTGTTTAATAGTAGTTTTAACCTATTGTTTCATTGTTTTGGTATAGATTAAAGATTTCAAAGTTTAAAACCCTAAAATTCCAAATTTTAGGGTCAGAATTTGTTCTTTAAAATTCAAGGTTAGTACAATTTTTTTATGGAAAATAACATTAATTTATATGTACATTACTCTTTTGTATTTTATTTTGTCATTTATGGATGTATTTTGGTATATACCTATGTGTTTCAATTTGGATTTTGAGTTACACACAAAATGTTTGATAAAATGCAATTAGTATATTGGCCTTGACACTTTGTATTTTCTTTATCTTGTTCTAGTTTAAACTTTTTGACTAATTGATTTTGTTTTGGGATAGAGTATTGGATACGATCAGATACATAGAGTTGTAGTTACTTGTTCCTCTTTTCCATTCATTCTTTTAGGTATAATAATTTGTGGTACTTATTCACTCTGTAGCTAAGCTATGAATGTTCCATTATGTACATTTCATGACATGGTACTTATTCCCTCTGTAGCTAATTTTTTTTTATATACTGTACATTAAAATATATATATGGAAGACTTCTCAATAGTTACTACCCATAAATGGGTACTAACAATTATGATATTGTAGCAACATAGTGACTTGGTATAGCAAGTCACCAACAAGTAAATATTTTTTTCTACATTAGTTTTGAATTTAGTTTTTTTTTTTTGCCATAATTAATGTTGTTTCCAACCAATGAGAGACACTAGCTAAATTTAGAAATTGACATGCATTTGAAAAATGAAAATTTTATAATATTATATTTTCATAATAAATACACATTTTTCATCAGGTAACCCTTCCAAAAATTTGAAAAAATCAAAATTTATTTTTAGAAATTTTAATTAACAACTATAAATATGGACCATGGATCTTAATCCAATGATTAATATTAAAACAACTCATTAAAAGTACCACTACAAGAAAATAATTTTTTAGGGACCAACCTTTTAGCTACTAAATTTTATTGGTAGTAATTAGTTATATTCTGCTACCAAATTATGGTAGCAAAATGATTTAGTCGCAAAATCATAAAAAATATGACTAAATATTTCTACTACCTAAATTTTTGGTAGCTAATTAATCTTTTAGCTACTATTATTTTTTTGGTAGCTAAATTTATTGGGTACCATTTTATTTAGCTACAAATTTTTGGTAGTAAAAACCAAACTTATTATTTTTATTAAATTTAGAAAGTTTAGCTACTAGTTATTTTGTAGCAAATATATATTAATCACTATATTATATTGCTACTAAAGAATTTGGTAGATAAAAATATATAATATAAAATATTAAAAAAAACTTAATAAATTGCACTCAATTTTTTTTGAAATAAAATTGTACTAAATTTTAAAATATTTATAATAATTATATTTTTCTAAAAACATAATAATTATAATTATACATGCAAATGTTTATAAATTGCATGTATAAAATAAATAATTTGAATCCATATTTATAGTACGAGACAAATCATGGTAAATATGATTTATATAATAATAAACATTATATAATAAATATTTATTGCATAACGTATATGTTCATATATCTTCTCACACACCACGTTATTTTTTTCATCATGGACAACTGTCTTTCTCTCTCACATTTTATCCACTATCACCATCACTCCAAGCATCTAGCTTATAAATGTATACATACATATATATATATATAATGATTCAAATAAATTTTATTTTTGTTTAGAAAAAAAAATAGAACTGTTTCTATATCAATATATATAGTACGTCTCTTTTTCTTCTCTCTTCGAGCTCTCTATATAGTTATTTCTATGAAAAAATCGATTCGTACTGAAATCAAAAGGAATACCCATGCTAGCTAGTGAGATTTTCTTTATGTATGTACCACTCTTTGACGCTGAGAAGGAAACACGATGTATGTATTTTCAATTATTTACATTCAATTTGTTTGCTGGTTTTTCGTTATATAGACTTTGTTTTCTAATAATTTTTTTTATTTAATTAGAATAATTTTTTCATCTTTTTTTGTTTTATTGTTTCCTCTTCTTTGTTTAATATTTGTTCTACTCTTATATATGTATTACGAACATTAATTTTTCTTTAATGTTGCTTGATTTATTTAAGAACATATAAAATTACCCCTGCTTCAACTTTTACTCTTCAACTATTCGGAATTTTATTATTACATGTTGTATAATCTTTTTATACAAGATATATATATTATCCATTTTAACTAATTTGATTTGCATTATTTCATTGTTAATTTTGCAGATTTTGAGGAGGATTCATAGATAAATTGGTAGCATCCACCAAAGTTTGAGAGATTGGAAAATAAGACGACCTTGACATCAAATTTCTTCTTTACGTACACTTGACTAGCAAAACTTTGTACGAAGACACTTTCTTGTAATTTATCAAGCAATTTTAGTTTGTATTTGTATTGTATAGAAAAATTTTATGCAGGCAATATTTATTTATTTTTTGAATTTTAAATTCTTATTTAATTTTAATCAATTTCATGATCTTTTATTGTTTATATTGAAATAATTGAACAATTACAATATATTAAATAGTTGCGATACAAAACAAATAAGAACATTTCTTCATTGGTTAATGAAAATTATTTTAATAACTATCAATTTTAAATGTTTTGCTACCAAATTTTACTAATAAATTAATATTCATTTAATAAAATAAAGAAATTTGCTACCAAAGTGTGGTAGCAAAAAAAATTTAGTGCATACAAATGTTAATAATTTTGCTACTAGATATAACATTTTTTGCTACTAAATTTTTAGTAGTAAAAAATGAACAATTGCTACCATATTTGTTGGTAGCAAAAAAACTTTTAGCGACGGGTTTCAACTACGAAGTAGCTATTAAAAAAAATTGGTAACAAAAAGTGTATTAGCTACAAAAAATGCATTATTTGCTACCAAATTTTTTGTATCTATAAATCTGTTTTTTTTACACCCATAAATATATATATACATAGTCATAAAAAAAAATCGCGCCGAAAACTGTTCAAGGGTCGAGAAACAGTGAGAGCCCTACCGATAGGACTTAAAGTGAAAGTGAAGCCCAAAAAGAAAAATTTTCTTATATATATATAAAAATGTATCCATACCGATTGCTGCTCCTTAATATAGTCACTACACACCACACTTCATATTTTAAAACTTAATATATCAAATAAAATATTATTCTGCTATAGATACTCACCACTTTTTCTCACTCTCTGTCCCACTTGTCTCTCACCATCTTTTTTTGTTATCTTTCCTACACTTGTTATGCTATTGCTTCTTCACCACAGTTACGAATAGTAATTGAGAATTTGGAATTGCTCCTCCTATGTTATCTGGTTTGAGTTATGCCTATTATTCTATTTACAATTAGTTATTGACTTCTGCAATTAATATGCATATGCTATTCTTGGATGCTTTCAAGTTCCAACTAATTTTAGTACTGAAAAATACTTTTGTCCAATAGTAAGAGATATTGCTACATTATGATCTCTTTCCCATTGCAGCTTATTTGGGAATAATATATATTGCTTGTTCTGTTATAGGTGGTTTTTTTTTTTAAAAATTTTAATTCCCTTGTTACATTTGGGGTAGAGTACTCATTTTATTTTGCTGTGAGAAAGAATAATTACTTAGTTTGCTAGATTTGTTATACGCTGTCTTTTTAAACCACCTAATGTTATAGATTTAGAAGTCTCTTAAAATTAGATGTGGTATTTGGTATTCCTTATTATGCAGGCTTTATATTCTGAACGTAATGGTTAGATTTTTTTAGTCATGGTTTTATTTAGTTTATAGGGAATTTACTCATTTAGTACCCTATATTTTTGCAAAATATTATTTTGGTACACTCTGTTTTTAATAATGCTCATATGGTACCCTGTATTTTAAAATTATACATATTTGATATCTTAGACTCAGATTGGATAGATAAAATTTTGTCAATATGATCAAACTGTCATCAGTTATATGTAATTAAGTAATTAAATTTAAATTTGGAACTTACATCATTGACAGCAGTTTGATTAAATTGGTAAAATTTTATTAATTAAATTTGAGTTTAGGGTACCAAATATGTACGATTTTAAAATACAGATTACCATATGAGTATTATTGAAAACAGAAGGTACCAAAATGATACTTTGCAAAAACACAGGGTACCAAATGGTTACCTACCCTAGTTTATATAAATTTAGATTATGCAATGTAGAGTTTCCAGGTAGATTAGTCCTTGAAGGTTGTTTTGTCGTGTTTCTGGAACTAAAAGAGAAATAGCAAAAGCATTTTTTGAGGTTTGCACTCAACGCACTTCAATATACATAAAGAGAAATAAAAGACAACCAGAATAGTTGGTATATACATTGTTGTTTTGTAACTCACAAATGGTTTTTGTCTCATCTTTTGCTAAATTTTGACTAAGTATATATAAAACACTCATTTCTATAGTCACAAAATTAATTAAAAATACTTGTATTACTTTTAAGTACAATATATTCCATGTTATAATATTTCACGTATTAATTTTATTTTTAAGTAGTGGAATGAGCAAGGAGCATTAGAAAAGTTGCTATTGATTGAAAGAGGTATAATTTTTTATATATTACAAGTGCACATTAGAAAAGTTTTAATATTGTAAATATTCATCCATAGTGAAGTAAGTTCTGGAATTATAATTGTGTTGCGGTGATAATAGAAGGTTGAAAACTTACATGTCTTAGTGAAGTACGTTATGTTATATATATAATTGCGTGCTGAGGGAAATATAAGGAAGAAAAATTGCTTGTTGTTTGAATTTATTGAATTATTTGAATTGGTATTGACACATAGTTAGGTTACAAATATAGGGAAAGTGTTGTCCGTTTTAAATTTAGCCATGATAATTATTTGTTATATTATTTTTGTTTGTTTAATTCCTATGAATTTAGTTCATATTCTAAATTGGATATGATGTATTAACAGAGGAAACTCTGTAAATTATTTTTAGATTATTTAATAGAACATAATTATGAAAATAGTTTTTGCTTATTTTTTTCTACAATTTTAGACAAAATAATGGCAATCAATAAAGATTGGATGTCAGCCGATAGATTATCAGTGAAATATAAGGATGAAGTTAAATATTTCTTGGAGTTTTGTGCAAGAAATGCTCAAGATCCTAATAACATTTGTTTCCATTGTATTAAGTGTGGTATTGTTCAAAGAATGAAAATGACCGAGATAAATGGTAACTTATTTAAGTACAGAATAGATAAAAGTTATAAGATATGGTTTCTACATGGAGAAAAAATCACATTTAGTAGAGAATCACCATCTAAGAAGAATAATTGTGATTATGTGAATGATGATGAGATAGATGACATTGCAGAAATGATAGGTGATGCAAAATTTGAATCAAATTTTGATCGAGTGAAATTTCAAACCATTTTAGAGGATGCTGAGAAACCCATTTGCTCTAGTTGTAATAAGTTCACTAAATTGTCAGCACTTCTTAGGTTGTATAATATAAAATCTAAGCATGAGTTGAGTGAAAAGAGTTTTGCGGATATACTTTCTTTTCTAGGAGATATATTACCCAAAAATAATGAAATGACATTGTTGTTTTATGAGGCAAAGAAGACATTGCATTCTTTAGGCATGCAATGCGAAAAAATTCATGCTTGTCCTAACGATTGCATCCTTTATCGAAAAAGATTGGTTGATGCAAATGCATGTCTGACTTGTGGTGAGTTAAAATGGCAGAAGAAAAAGAATTCTGATGAGGTTAGGGTATAAGTTCCTGAAAAAGTTTTATGGTACTTATCTCCTATACCTTATTTGATTCGACTTTATCAAAATTATGATCATGCTAAAAACTTAACATGGCATCCCAATGATAGAATACAGAATGGTAAACTTAGACATCAAGCTGACTCGCCTGCTTGGAAGAGAGTCGATTGGAAATGGCCCGAGTTTGGTAACGAACCTAGAAATATTCGTCTAGGCCTTTCTGCTGATGGAATTAATCCAAATACTTCCCTAAGTAGTAAATATAGTTGTTGGTCTATTATGCTTGCCATTTATAATGTACCACCATGGTTGTGTCTGAAGATGAAGTTTACTATGTTGACATTATTGATATCAGGTCCTAAACAACCCAGAAATGACATTGATGTATATCTAGCTTCTTTTATTGATAATTTAAGCACACTATGGTATGAAGGTGTTGATGCTTATAATGCATATAGGAACAAAAAGTTCAAACTTAGAGTTGTATTGTTATGGACCATTAATTATTTTCTTGCCTTAGGCAATCTCTTCGGGTTTAGTGTGAAAGGGCATAAGGCATGTCCTATCTATGAGGAGAACGCATGTTCTCAATATTTGAAGCACTCTAGAATGATTTGTTACACGGGAAACTGAAAGTTCTTACCCCGCGATCATGTCTTGCGAACACGAGAAAATCATTCAATGGTTCACAAGAGTTTGCAATGGCCCCACCACAATTATTTAGAAGACAATTGGTCGAAAAGTTGAATAAAGTCCAAAATAGTTGAAAGACACAAAAATATGGTGTTAGTATTGTCGCCAAAACTTTTCAAGTATCTAGTTCCAAAGATAAAAATCCCATAGAATGTAATATGACATTCTATGGAGTTATCAAAGAAATTTGGGAGTTAGATTATATAAATGTTCGAATTCCTCTTTTTTTATGTGATTAAGTGAAGAGTGATAACAGGGTTAAACAATAGAACTTTCGATTTACATTGGTTGACTTGAATCGAATAGGGCACAAATCTGACCGATTTATAATGGCATCCCAAGCCAAGAAATTTTTCTATGTCACTAATCCTTTAGATTCTCGTTGATCGGTTGTGTTAGCAAGCCAACAAAAAGACTATCACCTAAAGAATCTCATAACAGTGATGTTTTACTCGAACAAGAAACTTTTGTGCTTGACGCACTACTTCCTGATGTCACCATTGAGGATGAAAACATTGGTTTACGTGAGGATGATGAAGGTTTATGGTTTGAAAATTATGTGTTACTTGACAAATTAAGTGGTTTTCACATGAAGACAATTTTAGAACAAGGTACTTTGCATTTTGTTTTGTTATCCTTTAGTGGGAAACCACTACAATACTTTGTGAGCTAACTTTAATTTTTCTTCAAATGTAGGTACACAAATATTGATCCCCCATTATTTGATGAGTACGTTGACCCAGTTGGCGATGACAATGATGAGGTGGGTGAAATCCCACAAGAAGTTGAAATTTTGAAGATATATAGGGATAAAACAGTTTGCACTGACGTCATAAAGGCTAGAAGTGAGAGTAAAAAATTAGTGGTTGAGTATAATCGATTGGGGATATCAATTGGAAAGGGGGAAACGAAGATGACAAGTCGTATTGGAGTGTTGGCACGTTGCCACATTCCTTTGAATATCGATGATTGGAGGTTGGTCCTAAATGAAACTAAAGAGCTATTTTGGAAGGAAATTAATGTATGTTTTTAAATTTTATTAACTTTTATATGAGTGAACATATAGTTGTTTATTAATTGATTAATTATTTTGTTTATTTATGTAGGAGTCATTCGATGTAGAAGCCACATCTAAAGCAAAAGTTTTGAGTGAAGCTGGGGAGCGATGGAGAGATTGGAAGAGTTGGCTAACAAAAAATAAAGTTGAAAAGTACAAGGAAAAAGCTCGTGAACTTCTTGCCCATCCACCAGATACATGGAGCAACTGGATCAAACAAGATGATTGGGAATGATTCATTGCTAAGATATTATCTCCTTAGTGGGCTGAGCTAATAAAAAAGAAACAAGGTGTGTGGGCACAAAACAAATACAATCATCGCAGAGGACGGGGTGGTTACAAATAGATAGAGCAACAACTTCAAGTAGAATTAGGCCACGAACTAATAGATTTTGATAAAGCTCATATGTGGATAAGGATCAGAAAGGACAAAAAAGAAGATTCAGCTGAGGATGCAGCATCAATTATGGAGAAGATTGTGAGTATAATTTTACTTCTTTACTAATTAAAATTTTTAAATGGAAGTTCGTATTAATTATTAACTAATTTGATTTTGTATATAGGTTGACTACAAACAAAAGGTAGCAAAAGGAACTTTGGAGGTGGAAGGATCCAAAGATGTCCTAACTTTTTCTTTGGGCACCCCTGAGCATTATGGACGTGTTAGGGGGATGCCTAAAGGTGTCACCCCTACCCAATTTTTTAAGAAACCAAATCCTAAGAGAAAAAGTCAGATCGAAGTAACTACTTCAGAAGATTGCCGCATTCATAGGCTGGAAGAGCAACTTCGACTATCTGATGAGAGGAACCATCAAACTGAGGAGAAGTTAAATCAATTGATGGAGCAGTTTAGATCAACATAGAGCAATATTGGTGAGTCATCGCATGCATGTGGAAAGAGCGGCCTCTAATGTATCACCGCCACTAGCACCACATGTTGAACAAGTGGTTGTTCCACCAGTACTAGCACCACCACCACAACCACTAGCACCACATGTTGAACAAGTGTCTATTCCCCCAGTACTAGCACAACCACAACCACCACCACCACCACCATATGTTCAACTAGTGTTTACTCCACCTGAACCACAAATTCCACCGACTATGCATGATGTATTCTTATTACCAAAATCAACTTAGCAAATGTTATTGCTTAAAAATTTCACTATTGTACTATATTTATTATTTCTTTCTAATGCAGCATATTGAGTGCAAGCTTGCTATCAAAACACGAGACAACATATTTTCATCGGGATACATCCTTAAGACTGATAGTACATATATCCATGGACAAAAGATGCCTAAAGAAGTTGGTCGTGTAGTCGTTGAGGTAGCCCACGAAGAGATGGCTAGGCTACCATTTCCTAATTTGAATGCAGGGATCACTTTAGTAGGTCAAGCAGTTAGGGTACCAGTAGCTTGGCATAAACAACTTATTATCGACGAAAGTGAGTGAGGACAGGTAATTTCTATAATTTATTATCGCCTAACTTATTTTATTTTGAAATTTATTTTATTCTAACTTTTCCTTGGGTCATAATTAGAAGAGAAAGTGAGAAGATATTGAGGCGATGATACCTTCCACTCAATATCCACAACCCCCAAAGCATCCTCCTGTAGTGTAACGTCCTGCGTTTCTGGTACCTTGAAATGACTCAGGTCGAGATAGTTTTCCCTGAGTTAAGAATATTATTTTAAATAATATTATATTTTTTTGGAATTTATTTCCATGAGTTATTGCTAGCCAAATTATGAATTTTGTGTTTGAAAGTCAAGATAAGACTATCGGTCTTGGACCGACACAAAAACCCTAATCGGGTAAAAATCTCAGAAAATAAAATGAAAAAATATGGCAAATATATTTTGCGCATAAAATACATTCATAAAAATTAATGATTGGTCAAAAATAATAACCTAAGAGAAAATAGAAATTTTAAGGCATTTTGGTGTTAAATGCTTAATTTTACCGAATTGGGGAATTTTATTCCATTAATGGACCTTAGGTTAAATTTTATTGTGTGATTAATTAAATTAAATGTGAGAGACATTTAATTTAATTATTATGTGTTAATTTTTGTTTTCAAAACATAATAAGAATGAAAAGGTTATAAAAAGTGAATTTAGATTTTTCTTCTTAGGAAATAATTATTAACATTTAAAAAAAATATATATGACATAAATAGAATTTAGGGTGGCCAGCCATGTGGGGAATTTATTTGGGTAGACCAAATTATTTAATTTTAATCCCTATTTTAAATAATAGGGTTAATAGGCAAGTGGATAGTAAGAAAAACACTCAAGTTTTTATGATATTTAAGAGTTGTTTAAACTCTTCTAGCCCTCCCCAAAATTGATCCCCTCTCTCTCTCAATCACTCTCATCTTTTTTTGAAAAACTCTCTCAAGTTTTCACTCCATTTTCAACATCAAGAACACTAAGAAGGCTTGGAAGCTTAACCTTTGGTCTAGGAAGGGTTTCCCTAATGTAAAGTTTAAAAAATCAAGACTTTTGTAAAGTTTTAACCATAAATTTTTCAATAGCTAATTATATATGTTTTTTGGCGAGTTTGTTAAGGTTTTTAAAGGGTTTTGAAGAGTCCAAAGCTAGTAGAAAGATCCAAACCTTAGGCAAGCATAACAAGAGGTAAAAAGTTTACTTTATATGGTTTTTATTGTATGGTTTTTATTTTTTAAGCATTATTTTGTATATTTAATGCTTAAAGTTTCTTATTGGTTATGTAATAAGGCTATGGTAGTTTCTTTATAAATTTTCTGATGCTTGTGTGTTGATTTTTGAACATAGGAACCAAAATCCCCAAGGGTTTTGTTGAAAACCCTAAAACAAGAATAGAAGTTTTGAGTTGTGACTTCCAAGGGGTCAAACATCCACTGTATATTGATTTTGTAAAATTTAATTATACTGTAATGTTTTTGAGACGGAGTACGTAAAATTTAGCTTTTCAAACACTAAAAAATGTTTAGAAATGAGTGAGTTATGCTATTTCAAAGTTTAGGCAAAAACCTGTTTTTTCGTGTTCTTAATTTCGGGACCAAGTTTGGACAGCCACTGTATAGGTCAGATTAACCCAGTTTTTTTTTTAATTTGTGTACATATTCTTGGCATAACCTAGTATTCCACTGTATAGAACAGTTTGAAAGTTATTTAGTGCCAAAGTTTGGAAAAAATAAGGACTTAAAAATAAGGTCATTTTTACCTCATTGTTGGAATATATTTTCACCAATAAAAAATGCTCCTTTTAACCTAATATTTTACAAAGACCTAAATGGTATACCAAAAATGGAATTGGGAAATTTTGGAAACAATTGAGTAAGTAAATTTCAAGTTATGACCTAACAAAGTATGTAGTTAAAAATATGTGAAAAATGAGGTTTTAACACTTAGTGTATGTTGACGATGAGAACTCGTCAACTAAGTTAAGTTGGAAAGAATTGCAAGATAAAGATTATCAATAGAAAAGCCTTAGAAATTTAAGTATCAACTCTAAGAACAATTGCAGAAGAACAATGGTGAAATAAGTTTTTCATTCACTATGGTGCCCTTGCTACAGTAAATTTTCCAACCCCTTTCCATGCGGAATTGGGGATCATTTTATAGAGGGCTCTAATGGCCCTGGTTACATGGTGGCCCAGGGGACCAATTCGTACACAGGTACACTGTCATGAGACTGGTTTCAAAGGTTGTGGTGTCTGCTCCAGTACATGATCAGGGTTGGTGGGAGCACCTCCATTCTAGTACTTCACTGTGCCTCCACTACCAGCCCAGTACGGGTGTCAGAGACGTGGTGGTGGTGTTGCCATTCCTCGTACTATTCCCAACCGCCACTATTTTTCGGGTACAGGTGTCAGGCCTGTCCCTTGATCCTTGCTGGCATGTATGTACCCCTTTAGAGGTACCTTGTTCGTACTCTTTTTGTCTCTTGTGGGCCACCTTGAACACTGGCATCATGCGCGCGAGGCCTTCGGACGAGACCCACTGGGGCAAGGCCGCCATATACGCGTGGCCCTTTGGATGAGGCCATTGGGCGAGGCCCTTTAGGGTGAGGCCACTAGGCACGCGTGGCCCTTGAGGGTGAGGGCGAGGCCACCCTGCGCGCAGATTAGGTGGTGTCGCGCGGCCAGCGCACGCGAATCTTGGCGGTGTCACGTGGTCAGCGCGTGCGGAGCAGGGGCGTCGCGCGGTCAGCGCGCGCGGAGGAAGGGCGTCGCACGGTCAGCGCGCGCGGAGGAGGGGCGTCGCGCGGTCAGCGCGCGCGGAGGAGGGGCGTCGCGTGGTCAGCGCACGCGGAGGAGGGGCGTCGCGCAGAGGAGAGGCGTCGCGCGGTCAGCGCGCGTGGGGCAAGGGCGTCTCGCGGCCAACGCGCGCGCGGAGCAGGGGCGCTGTGCGGTCAGCGCGCGCGGAGCAGGGGTGTCACGCAGTCCGCGCGCGCGGGTCCTTGGTTACACGCGAGGGGCTCTTGGCACTTGTTTTGGGTCTCCTACAAGTACCAGATTTTTAGCACCCACACTTGCCCCCCAGTCTAGGAGAGGACCTTTAGGTGCTCTTATAGACTATTCTCCTTGACTCTTATAAATAGGCCATCATGCAAGGTTCATTATTTTCACCTTACTTCATTGGCTTAGTGGTTTTGTGAATCCCTCCTTTTCCAAGTGGTAAGGGGCTCAATCCCCCACTCCCTCATTCTTACCATAGTTTTCTTCGTTTTATTTTTTCATTTCATGTCATCATCATTATTTTTTATTTTTTTTACACATGAGCTAACTTTTTTTTTGGTATGTATATTTGGAGGCTAACACATCCTTTTTGTCTATTTTTGCAGACGCGTATTTTCGACCATCTGGTGCTTTTGGCCCTCGACCTCCTTTTGACCTCAACAGCGCTCCATCTCACCTGCTTGAGGTATATTTTCTTTTTCCCTCACGTTCATCGGGTCCAAACTAGCGCTACTGGGGAAGGGGTATTTTGGCCTAAGCTTTCCGTGAGTTAGCCCAGTTGCATGCCCCCCTGTTTATACCTTGTAGTGGATCATTTAGGGTGTTTTCACCTAGAAGCTCTAAGCCCATTCCTTTGTGTTTTGTAGCCATCCTCTCATTTACACGTGAACCCCTTTTTGCTTTGAGGACGAGGCCTCATGGCCAGCGACGGTCCGTTCGACGCACCTCCGGGGGTTGAGTTTGTTGACCTATCCTCAGACTCAGAGTCCCATGGGGAAAATCCTCACCAAGACTATGACTTCTTAAGGCAAGCCCATATCCGTTACCTTGAGCATTTGGCTGAACTTAGGCGTAAAATTTGGGTGGTGGAGAGCGAAATTGACTCGGTGCTGAGAGGAGACGGAGCACCTTTCCCCCCAGACCTTAGTGATCATGTAGCAAGAACAACAAGAGGTAAAAAGTTTACTTTTTATGGTTGTTATTGTATTATTATTATTATTTTTTAAGCATTATTTTGTATATTTAATGCTTAAAGTTTCTTATTTGTCATGTAATATGGTTATGCTAGTTGCTTTATAATTTTTTTGATTCTTGTGTGTTGATTTTTGAAAATAGGAACAAAAATCCCCAAGGGTTTTGTTGAAAACCCTAAAACATACAAGTTTTGAGCTATGACTTCCAATGGGTCAAACATCCGTTGTATATTTATTTTGTAAAATTTCATTGTACTGTTATGTTTTTGAGATGGAGCACATAAAATTTAGGTTTTGAAACACTAAAAAATGTTTAGAAATGAGTGAGTTTTGCTATTTTAAAGTTTAGGTAAAAAAACTGTTTTATTCGTATTCTTAATTTCGGGACCATGTTTGGACAGCCACTGTATCAGTCAAATAAACCCAGTCTTTTCTAAAATTTGTCTACATATTTTTGGCATAACCTAGTATTCCACTCGAAAATTTGGTAACAAAATATTGCACGGTTTGAAAGTTATTAATTGCCAAATTTTGGAAAAAATAAGGTCATTTTTACCTCATTGTTGGAAAATATTTTCACCGATAAAAAATTCTCCTTTTGACCTAATATTTTACAAAGACCTAAATGGTATAAAAATTTGCTTATTGCAAGATAAAAACTTGGTAATCTTGAAAACATATATGACCTAAAATACCACTTTGATATTTGTGAGAATTATTTTTATAAAAGAATTTTTATTCTTTCTAAAAAATAAAAGATTTAATTTATTAATAAGTTAATAAATTAAAAGAGGGTTGAAAACCCTATATTTTGAGAAAATAATTAAGTAAATTATTTTTCTAGTAAGTAAACTTGACTATTGACTTGGGAAAATTAACTAGTCAAGACAAGAAATTTTTAACAGTTTTCCTCATTAAATTAAAATTAGGCTATTTCCTTAAACTGGTTTTTAGAGATTAAAACCTTAAGAAAAATGAAAGGAAAATTAAGACATTATTTTTCTTGAAAATTAATTAAGGAATTTAATTAGTATTTTCTAGATATAATACCTGCTAAAATCTTCTATATATTTACCGACTTGTTGAAAGTACGAGTTAATAGCGATACTTTTAAAGAATTAGAATTTTAGCGGATCGTGGGAAAATACTATTGTGATACCTGAGCCTAGGTATCGAGACCATAGGATAGGTCTCCACGAGACTTAGGGTTTAGTCTCAAACATTTTTGCATGAATTTCTTGAATGGGTTTAAAACCAAATAAGGTGCTTTAATCCTTACAAATGATTTTGAAAATGATCAAACTGCCCAAAATAATAATAATGAATTATGAGTGCCATAATTAATCCAAGTATATTGTATGGATAACTACAGTATTGGCTAAGCTTAACTGGATTGCATGTTGGAGGGTGAAATCCTACTGAGAGCTAAGGACTCCAAGTAAGTCAACTTCTATTGTGTGGCTGCAACATGAATTGACTATTGTATTGTATGTTAGTATAAAGACACATGCACATATATACACTGTCATAGAAAGTTGCTTAGAGACGTTAGTCTAGTTGGTGCTGATTTAGAAAATATGACCGGTAGATATCTATCATATTCTAGACGGCTGATCCTCGTCACACTGCTTGATTTTATTTATGTCCGGTTCATTACCTCAACGAGTGGCCAGGGGGTAAGGATTGCTGGTTTAAACCTAGGGGCACCAAAACGAATGGGACCTAGGGGCCCTCATGCATACTTAATCAGTGAACGGTTAAAACTCGAGCAAGTGCTCTGATAAGTTATTCCCGGATAGTAATCGTGAATATTGGCCATTCTGTGAGAGTGCCTAGAGATACTAGGGGTTGCCATGTTTGAGTGAGACTGAACACCCTAGGGGCAACTGCTCACAAGCACCACTGATTAACATAGAATTCTCTGTATACTTGTGTAACTTCGATTACACTCTTGGATAAGTAGTGATTCCCTAGGTAACTTTTACCCTTGTGAGGGATTTACTCTTGGATAAGTAGTGATGCCCAAGCTAAGTCGATAGTTACCCTTGATGGGGATATTTATTGGCTATATCTTAGTGTTGAGACTCGATTCTCTCTTACAGATTAGCATTTATGCTAGAGGGCGCGTTACGCCTGAATTGTTGGAAATTGTCGATTGTTGGTCTCGAATTGAATTGTTATATATTATATCTGCTTGCTCTGGGGTTTTTTGAGTGCAGGGATTTATAGGTTTATATGAAATAGTTGTGATATATTATATTTGATTTCTTTGGGATTTTTTCTGAGTGCATGGATTTATCTGTTTATAGGAAATAGTTTACCATTTGTTATCAGGCATGACCATAAGTTTTCCAAGACGCTTTCGAGTTCTTGAAATTGAACACTAATTTTAGTGAGCTATTGCTAACTATGGACAGTAACTTGGTCAGGGACCACCTGTCTTCTCTCCATGCTATTCTTTTTAAAGTTGAACTTACTGATCATTTTCGCTTACCTAGTTGTTTCTTTTATTAGGTAAGAACAAGGCAAGGCAGAGCAGTGAGCACTGGAGTCTACCTTGCGAAAGTACATGTGGACCGACCATTTTGGGAAGTCGTTTTGTTTTGGAAATGTTGTGTTATTTTCATAAACTACACTCATTTTACTATTCATAAAATATGTTTGTATTAAATGTTAAGTTTGGCCATACGATTTTTTAAAAAGTTATTTTTTTATACGGATTTTTGAGACATTTTGTTAAATGAAAATATTTATATTTTTGCATTATCGAGTCTTTAATATCCGGGTCATTATAGTTGGTATCAGAGCTTTAGTTGAGTCGGTTCTGTAGACAACTCACATGTACATTTCACAAAGATAGATCGGCACTCACTGTAAGTACTGTCTTTTCATATATGTTTCCTTTGCTTTCTTTTATTTACCTCAATTCTATAAATTGTCGATATACCTGAGATAGGTGACCTTGTGATAGAAAACCTACCCATGATCCCTATGCTTAGGATCGATTACTATAGAATCTTTAACGATGAGAATCTGTGACACTTTGAGTATGATCCAAAACATCGGCATGTCATTCGGTAATGGGCTCATTACATGACAAAATTCCTTGATAGAGCAAACATACCCGAGGGACTCAGAGTGTGATATGCTAACACTTATTGAAAGCCTCAGCACATATATGGTATCATCAGAGACATTGGCAGCTGAATCGCGGCACGTGGGATGACTTCCGTATGCAGCTCGAGCTAGCGTTTGGGCCATGGATTGGCCTATCTCCATGGTTGATAGCATACCTCAAGCCAGAGGAGGATCCTGAGAAGCCAGATGAGGATACCAACATAAAGTTGGATATTCTGATGGATAGCCTAGATTAGGTTATATTGTGAGGGTTTTGTTGATACTTTTTGTAAAGACCTTACAAACCTACTATGTTGTAGGGCTTTGGTGTAGTTGTAGCAGGCATATGTAGAAACCCGACGTGTCGATAGGGTTCTCGTTTTTGGATTTATCATCCTGTTAACTAAAATCCTATGGCATAATCTTTCATGATCATTTTGTATTGCTAGGTTATATCCCTGAATATTATGACTACCTATTTTGAGTCGAATCATTATGGTTCTTCTTTCTTGTCTATAAGCAAAACTGGTATGCACATTTGTTGCTAGGTTAGTATTCTTCCCTACTATACATTGTGGTATAAAGACTTGCGATGGTGCCCAACACTCTAGCCAGGAAGGTCGAGCTGTTAACCAACCAGACCTAGCTGAGAGAGTGGTCGTTGACCAAGATGTAGGTCGTGGCCGAGACAGAGGAAGGGTCGAGGCCGAGGACAAAATGTACAGCTAGAACCAAATCTGGCAACTCAGACAGAGGATCTTTGACTTTGTGGCGGCTACTAAAAGGGAAAAGTTAATCTGCCTTTGTATTAACTTCTCGTCCCTATGCGCTTATGAGCATTTTGATTTTAAATCAAACAAAAATGGCAAGGAAAAGAGCTCAGAGAGGAAAGGGTGCTGCTGGCCGGGGCCAGGCCGCACCTGCTACTAGAGCTTAGAACGTGCTACCACTAAAGCTCCAAATCAAGCTGCTATAGTTCGTGAGATAGCCGAGCAGATGAATAATCTGTAAAAGGCTAGTGGAGACACAGGGAGCCCAAATTTAAAGAGGGCAAAAGAGACAGGAGGACTCTAATGCCCTCCAAGTTGGAAGGTTTAATACCCTTTTGGGATGACTCCCCATGCCACCCAATAATGCTCAGAACAACGAAATACCACCTAAAAACAATGAAGAACAGAACCTTGTCCCACAGGTTGTCATTGAATAACCTGTACAGCCAGTAGAAGCACTAAGAGTTGCCCGAGCGAAACCTATATCCAAAAGGTTCGGCAACCAAAATCCACCTATGTTTGAGGGGACCACTGACCCATCAGTGGCGAGAGGAATGGATCAGTATCTTGGAAAGGATCTTAGACTTCATTGGAACTATAGAGAGAGAGAAGGTAGTTTGCATGACCTATATGCTGAGGAAAGATGTCCGCATTTGATGGGATGCAACCAAGAAAGGGCATAATGTTGCCGAGATTGAATGGCCAGAGTTCTTGACCTTGTTCAATGGCAAGTACTTCAGTAAGGCAGTTATCGACCACAAAGTGAATGAGTTCACTAATCTAAAGCAGGGAATGTCGAGCATGTAGGACTACGTTCAAAAAGTCAACCAGCTGTCTAGGTTTGCGAAGAACCAGGTGAATACTGAAGAGAATAACACCTGGAGTTTTATGAAAGGCCTGCATAGAGACATTGCCAGGTGTGTAGACACTGGTAGAACTGGCCCGTAGATGTATGCCAAAGCGGTGGAACAGGCTCTTCTCCAAGAGTCTTGGGCCGCGTCAGACAAGCCAGAACCACAGAATAACGAAGACAGGAGGTACACTCCCAACAACCTCGGATAGTTTTAGGCCAATCAGAATGGCCCAAGGGGAAAGTTCAACCCGAGGTTCGGCCAGAACTCGAGGAGAACAAACAATCCAAGAGGCACAAGGTCGATTATTGGGGGAAATAACAAAAGAAAAGGGTGATCGCCCAATCAGGCAATGGCTAGTCCTAACAAACAGTCGAGACGTGAGTTTGAGCAATGGCCACTGTGCAACCAGTGTAACCGACGCCATCGAGGCGAGTGTGGGGTATGTTATAACTATGGAAAGCCAGGGAACTTTGATAAAGAGTGTCGAATGCCAGCCAAGGGCAATAGAAATGACCAGTAGAAACAAATTGGAGCTTCGCCTCGAGTTTATGCTCTTACGCAAAGCGGCAAAGGAGCTGGACGATCTGATATGGTGTCAGGTCAGATTTCTATCGCCTAAACCAAGGCATATGCATTAATGTATGTTGGTGCATCACATTCTTTTGTATCTGCATCCTTTGTGGAAAAATTAAGAAGAATGCCTGAGCCTATGCCTGTTATTTCTGGGGTATCCTTGCCTTCGGGAGAGGATATGCTGGTGCGGACATGGGTTAAAGTCGTACCAGTTTGGGTTGAAGGTCGTGAGCTGACGGTGGATCTGTTAGTCTTGGACCTACATGAATATGACGTCATATTTGGGATGGATTGGTTAACTAGATATGGAGTCGTTATCAATTGCAAGCGCAGAAAAGTGGTCTTCACCCCGCAGGAGAAGAACCATTCGAGTTCAAGGGTACGTCAAGAGAAAAGAAGTGCCCCATGATTTCTACGATGAAGACGAGAAAAATGTTTAGTGATGGATACATCGATTTTCCGGCAAACATAGTTGATAAGGATAAAGATACGAGTCAACAACCTTTTGATGTACCAGTTGTGTGCAAGTTTCTTGACGTATTTCCTGAAGATCTCCCAGGGATTCCACCAGACTGAGAGATCTTGTTTGAGATAGAGCTAATTCTAGGAACTGTGCCAATCTCAAAGACTCCTTACAGGATGGTTCCAGCTGAACTCAAGGATTTGTAGTCGTAACTACAAGAGTTACTGGACAAGAAGTTCATAAGACTAAGTTATTCTCCATGGGGAGCCCCGATCTTATTCGTGAAGAAGATGGCTCGATGAGAATGTGAATTGACTATCGGGAGCTGAGCAAAGTAACGATCAATAACCGACATCCATTGCCCAGGATCGACGATCTTTTTGATCAACTACAAGGAGCGTCAGTATTTTCCAAAATAGACCTGCAATCAGGCTATCTTCAGCACAAGGTTAAGGAGTCGGATATACCAAAGACGACCTTCAGAATGTGCTATGGTCACTACAAGTTCTTAGTGATGTCCTTCGGACTAACCAATGCACCTGCAGCATTCATGGATCTCATGAATTGTGTATTTCGCGAGTATTTGGATAAGTTCGTCGTCGTGTTCATTGACGATATTCTAATATACTCGAAAAGCCAAGAAGAGCATGCAACGCATTTGGGATTGGTCCTTCAGCGTCTACGAGATGAAAAGCTTTACGCTAAGTTTTCGTAGTGCAAATTCTGGCTAGAGAAAGTTAGTTTTCTGGGGCACATATTGTCGAGAGACGAAATTTTGATAGATCCCACCAAGATATAAGTTATTAATCTATGGAAAACTCTAAAAAATGTTCACGAGGTTAGAATTTTTCTTGGGTTAGTGGGATATTACCAACGATTTGTGGAAGAATTTCCCAAAATAGTTGCACCAATGATTGCCCTTCCCCACAAAAACATCAAGTATGAATGGACTGACAAGTGCGAGAAGAGTTTTCAGGAGCTGAAAGTGAGATTGACGACTGGCCCAGTGCTGACAATCCCTAATGGCACAGAGGGATATACTATTTATAGCGATTCCCCAGGCCAAGGGTTGGGAGCAGTGCTGATGCAACATGGAAAAGTAATTTCTTATGCTTCCCGACAGCTTAAAAATTACGAGAAGAACTATCCAACTCATGACCTGGAGCTGGCAGCAGTGGTTTTCGCACTAAAAATTTGGAGGCACTACCTGTACGGGATACACTGCAACATATACACTAATCACAAAAGGCGGAAGTATTTCTTCACTCAGAAGGAATTGAATATGAGACAACGTCGATGGTTGGAGCTATTCAACAACTACGACTGCGACATTCGGTACCACCCAGGAAAAGCAAACATGGTGGCAGATGCATTGAGTCGACAACCAAGTGCTTACGTGATGACAGTAAAAGAGATTTCGCCGTAGCTATGAGCTGACCTTGCTAACTTGGATTTAGAGAGGGATGAGGAGCGACCAGGATTCCATATCTTCGAAGATGGAGTATTGGGGTTCAAGGGCAGAATATGTGTTTCGAACGATGGGAGATCAAGAAGCAGATATTTTTCGAGGGACATAATGCTCCTTATTCCATGCATCCGGGGTACCACGAAAATGTACCAAGACTTGAAAAAGTACTTTTGGTGGCCTAGGATGAAAAAGGAGACGACAAAATATGTGGCACACTGTTTGACTTGTCAGCAGACAAAGGTCGAGCATCAACGGCCAGCCGGATTGTTGCAACCCTTAGAAATTCTGGAATGGAAGTGGGAGATGGACACTATGGACTTTGTCACAGGTCTACCAACCACTCCGTAGGGGCACGATGCCAATAGGGTTATCGTAGATAGGCTGACTAAGTCTGCTCATTTCTTTCCGATCAAGGTAGCTTATGGGGCACATAAGTTAGTAGATATTTACATGGCAGAAATAATGAGACTGCATGGTGTACCCAACTCCATCGTTTCAGATCGCGACGGACATTTCACCTAGACATTCTGGGATAGAATTCAAATGAGGGTGGGTACTAAACTGAAGTTCAACACTTCTTTCCACTCGCAAACAGACGGTGAAAGTGAATGAACAATTCAGACCCTGGAAGATATGCTAAGAGCCTACGTGCTCGACTTTCAAGTTTCATGGAATGAGAAGCTTCCACTGATAGAGTTCGCTTACAATAATAGCTATCATGATTCCATCAAGATGGCTATGTATGAGGCTTTTTACGGAAGGAAATTTCGATCACCGATTCATTGGCACAAGAACAGTGAAAGAAATTTTCTTGGATTAGATGAGGTTGATTGGATTACCAAGGACATCTGACAAATAAGACAATGCTTGCAAACTTTGGTTGACCGACAATGCAAATATGCCGACCGACGTAGGAGACCCTTTGTGTTTGAGGTTGGCGATAATATTTTGTTGAAGGTAGCTCTGCTACAAGGGGCTATGCGGTTTGGGAAGAAAGGAAAGCTTAGCCCAGGGTTCATTGGACCTTTCGAAATCATAGAGAGGATCGGGGAAGTAGCTTATCGTTTAGCTCTTCTGCCCACCCTGTCTAAGGTGCATGACGTGTTTCATGTATCCTAGTCGAGAAAATACATGTGTGATCCCTCGCATGTACTTAGCTATGAGCAGGTGAGTATTGATCCTCAACTCGCCTATGAGGAGAAGCCGGTGATGATTCTAGACCGAAAGGAAAAAGTGTTGAGGAACAAGATGGTGTCATTGGTAAAGGTGCAATGGTGTAACAATGGCATTGAAGAGGCAACCTGGGAAACAGAAGACAAGATGAGGGAGTTGTATCCTCAATTGTTTTAAGTTTCGAGGACGAAACCTCTATAAATTGTAGGTATTGTAACGTCCTGCGTTTCAGGTACCTTGAAACGACTCGGGTCGGGATTGTTTTCCCTGAGTTAAGAATATTATTTTAAATAATATTAGATGTGTTGGGAATTTATTTCCATGAGTTATTGCTAGCCAAATTATGAATTTTATGTTTAAAAGTCAAGATAAGACTTTCGGTCTTGGACCGACACAAAACTTTAACTGGGTAAAAATCTCAGAAAATAAAATGAAAAACTATGGAAAACATATTTTGGGCATAAAATACATTCATAAAAATTAAAGTTTGCTCATAAATAATAACCTAAGAGAAAATGGAAATTTTAAGGAATTTTGGTGTTAAATGCTTAATTTTACTGAATTGGAGAATTTTATTCCATGAATGGACCTTTGGTTAAATTTTATTGTGTGATTAATTAAATTAAATGTGAGAGACATTTAATTTAATTATTATGTGTTAAGTTTTGTTTTTAAAACTTAATAAGAGTGAGGAATGTTATAGAAAGTCAGTTTGGATTTTTATTCTTAGGAAATAATTATTAACCTTTTAGAAAATATATATATGACATAAATAGAATAAAGGGTGGCCGGCCATGTGGGGAATTTATTTGGGTAGACCAAATTATTTAAGTTTAATCCCCATTTTAAATAATAGGATTAATAGGCAAGTGAATAGTAAGCAAAACACTCAAGTTTTTAAAATCTTATTGGTTATGTAATAAGGCTATGGTAGTTTCTTTATAATTTTTCTGATGCTTGTGTGTTGATTTTTGAACATAGGAACCAAAATCCCCAAGGGTTTTGTTGAAAACCCTAAAACAAGAATAGAAGTTTTGAGCTATGACTTCCAAGGGGTCAAACATCCACTGTATATTGATTTTGTAAAATTTAATTATACTGTAATGTTTTTGAGATGGAGTACGTAAAATTTAGCTTTTGAAACACTAAAAAATGTTTAGAAATGAGTGAGTTATGCTATTTCAAAGTTTAGGTAAAAACTTGTTTTTTCGTGTTCTTAATTTCGGGACCAAGTTTGGACAGCCACTGTATAGGTCAGATTAACCCAGTTTTTTTTTTTAATTTGTGTACATATTCTTGGCATAACCTAGTATTCCACTGTATTGAACAGTTTGAAAGTTATTTAGTGCCAAAGTTTGGAAAAAATAAGGTCATTTTTACCTCATTGTTGGAATATATTTTCACTAATAAAAAATGCTCCTTTTGACCTAATATTTTACAAAGACCTAAATGGTATACCAAAAATGGAATTGGGAAAGTTTGGAAACAATTGAGTAAGTAAACTTCAAGTTATGACCTAACAAAGTATGTAGTTAAAAATATGTGAAAAATGAGGTTTTAACACTTAGTGTATGTTGACGGTGAGAACTCGTCAACTAAGTTAAGTTGGAAAGAATTGCAAGATAAAGATTATCAATAGAAAAGCCTTAGAAATTTAAGTATCAACTCTAAGAACAATTGCAGAAGAACAATGGAGAAATCAGTTTTTCATTCACTATGGTGCCCTTGTTACAGTAAATTTTCCAACCCCTTTCCATGCGGAATTGGGGATCATTTTATAGAGGGCTCTAATGGCCCTGGTTACATGGTGGCCCAGGGGACCAATTCGTACACAGGTACACTGTCAGGAGACTGGGTTCAGAGGTTGTGGTGTCTGCTCCAGTACATGATCAGGGTTGGTGGGAGCACCTCCATTCTAGTACTTGACTGTGCCTCCACTACCAGCCCAGTACGGGTGTCAGAGACGTGGTGGTGGTGTTGCGATTCCTCGTACTATTCCCAACCGCCACTATTTGTCGGGTACAGGTGTCAGGCCTGTCCCTTGATCCTTGCAGGCATGTATGTACCCCTTTAGAGGTACCTTGTTCGTACTCTTTTTGTCTCTTGTGGGCCACCTTGAACACTGGCATCATGCGCATGAGGCCTTCGGACGAGACCCACTGAGGCGAGGCCGCCATATACGCGTGGCCCTTTGGACGAGGCCCTTGGGTGAGGCCCTTTGGGGTGAGGCCACTAGGCGCGCGTGGCCCTTGAGGGCGAGGCCACCCTGCGCGCGGATCAGGTGGTGTTGCGCGCCTAGCGCGCGCGAATCCTGGCGGTGTCACGTGGTCAGCGCGCGCGGAGCAGGGGCGTCCAGCGGTGAGCGCGCGTGGAGCAGAGGCGTCGCTCGGTCAGCGCGCGCGGGGCAGGGGCGTTGCGCGGTCAGCGCGCGCGGGGCAGGGGCTTCGCATGGCCAGCGCGCGCGCGGAGCAGGTGTGTTGTGCGGTTAGAGCGCGCGGAGCAGGGGCGTCGCGCGGTCAGCCCGCGCAGAGCAGGGGCGTCGCACGGTCTGCGCACGCGGGTCCTTGGTTACACGCGAGGGGCTCTTGGCACTTGTTTTGGGTCTCCTACAAGTACCAGATTTTTAGCACCCACACTTGCCCCCCAGTCTAGGAGAGGACCTTTAGGTGCTCTTGTAGAATATTCTCCTTGACTCTTATAAATAGGCCATCATGCAAGGTTCATTATTTTCACCTTACTTCATTGGCCTAGTGGTTTTGTGAATCCCTCCTTTTCCAAGTGGTAAGGGGTTCAATCCCCCACACCCTCATTCTTACCATAGTTTTCTTCATTTTATTATTTCATTTCATGTCATCATCATTATTTTTTAATTTTTTTACACATGAGCTAACTTTTTTTTTGGTATGTATATTTGGAGGCTAACACATCCTTTTTGTCTATTTTTGCAGACGCGTATTTTCGAACATCTGGTGCTTTTGGCCCTCGACCTCCTTCTGACCTCAACAGCGCTCCATCTCACCTGCTTGAGGTATATTTTCTTTTTCCCTCACGTTCATCGGGTCCAAACTAGCGCTATTGGGGAAGGGGTATTTCGGCCTAAGCTTGCCGTGAGTTAGCCCAGTTGCATGCCCCCCTGTTTATACCTTGTAGTGGATCATTTAGGGTGTTTCCACCTAGAGGCTCTAAGCCCATTCCTTTGTGTTTTGTAGCCATCCTTTCATTTACACGTGAACCCCTTTTTGCTTTGAGGACGAGGCCTCATGGCCAGCGACGGTCCGTTCGACGCACCTCCGGGGGTTGAGTTTGTTGACCTATCCTCAGACTCAGAGTCCCATGGGGAAAATCCTCACCAAGACTATAACTTCTTAAGGAAAGCCCGTATCCGTTACCTTGAGCACCTGGCTGAACTTAGGCGTAAAATTTCGGTGGTGGAGAGCGAAATTGACTCGGTGCTGAGAGGAGACGGAGCACCTTTCCCCCTAGACCTTAGTGATCATGTAGCGAGCCTTAGGATGACCTATTTAGAATTGCAGAGGGGGTTGGAATTTATGGAGGGACCCCTTCCGCCTGAGCCCTCCAGCCCATCCTCGCCTTATGACTGTCATGGGGCCACTACCACTTCTCCTCAGCCCTTAATTTTGGTTTTCCCTAACTTAGTGCTTCCGCAGTTGCTCCCCCGATGGAAGACTCTTGCTAGGAGGAAAAAATGGAGGGTCAAGTGTTCTGTCTCTTCCTCACATTTTTCTTTTGATTTTGCAGATATGCCGAGGGCACGATGATAGGTATCTATCCATGAACAGGACGACGCTCCTTTACTGGCGTCTGAGCTGGTGTCGCATGTGTCAGAGACTAAATTGAAAGAAATTGTGAAGCACTATCGTGTTCCCCCAAAATACGCTTTATACGCTCCTCTGAAGACATGCCGGGCTGACCGCCCTAGGACTGGCCTCGTGGGTTTGAGCGAGCACATTTTGAAAGCGGGTGGCACCATCCCCTTGCACCCGTTTTTCATAGCGGTCCTTAACTATTTTGGCCTGGCCCCCCCTTCAGCTGTCACCCAACAGTTGGTTGACCTTGAGCTGCCTTTTTGTGGCGTTCAAGGAACTGGCTAAACGTGCTCCTACGACGCAAGAGGTGCACTTCCTGTACAACCCCATGGCCTCTCCCAAGTCCAAGGGCTTCTACTATTTGCAAAAGGCCAATAACGAGATCCCCTTGATAGAGGGCTCAGTGTCCAATACGGGGTCTTGGAAACAGGAATTTTTCTTCGTAGAGGGCCCTCTCTCTGTCCGCGGGCACTTTCGCGCCAACCCCAGTAAGTACCCTGGTCCTCCTTTTCTTTTTGTTGGAACTTACTGTTTTGTACTTATGCTTGCATTGACAATGGCGTGGATCATGCAGAGTAATTTGCTGTTCCTGCGGTCGTTGGGTCGGAGGCGGATGCCGTGAAGGACCTCATTAATGCTGACCCCGCCATGAAGAAGGTGGCATTCTTATTCACCATGGAAAACCTCAACCTCCACCAGTTGTCCCCGGTTTCGGACCCCAAGTTCCTATGGTCGAATTCTGGGACAAAGAAGACAATGGCTGCGCCGGCTGAGCCTTTCCCAGAGAAAGGTGAGGCTGAGGATGAGCAGGGGGAAGCCCCCCTTGAACGTGGGGGACCTCACCAGCGATCCTCGTCCCCCGGGGGATGCCTCCCTTATGACTCTTATGACCAGGACATAGCCTTCCAATCTCGAGACCAGCATGTCGCACCGGGGTGTTATGTTTGCCCTGACCTTGAGGGCTACGACGCCTTCACTCAGGCTCCTCTCGATCCTGGACCATCGGGGACTTATTTTTCCGACCTTCCGGAGCCTCCCTCTGATCTACCAGATCCTTAGTTTTCCACTTTCACCGCGCCCCCTCCTGCTTCAGCGAGCGAGTCGTCCGTCCTCACCCTACCAGTTGCCACTGGTGCGGATGGGGAGCCCTGGGTTACTCAGATGGCAACGTCTTACGAGCAGCGATACATCCAACTTGCCTCGGGCCTCCCCGTATCTGACTGGAACGGTCTTGGGAACGTTGCCCGGACGGACCTTGGGGAAACCCTAAGGCGTACCATGGCATAGGTGAGTTCCTGCACCTCGCGTCGGCCCTATTATGTATAGATGTACATGCATTTTTTTTTGTTACTTATTGTTGATGTCGTTAACTTTCTTGTGCAGGCCTATACCATGGCTCTACGGTTTGTCGACTCGTCTAGCAACCTCTCCGCGTCTACTACTGAGAGGGACTGCCTTGCAGTCCGGTCCAGGAGCTCAGGAAAGAGCTTGAGAAAACCCAGTCTGAGCTAAAGAATGTTCGGACCGAACTTGCCACCTCGTCGAGAAGGAAGCTGAAGGCGGTTGCCAAGGCCAAGGAGCTGAAGGACCAAGTTGCCAGCCTGAAGAGAAAACTCCAGGCGACCAAGGATATCACGGCAGCGTCACAGGAGAGGGTTACTTATTTAGAGGCCGAAGTCGAGTCTATCAGGGTCGAACTCCAGACTGCAAGGGCCGAAGTCGAGGCTACCAGGACCGAACTCCGGGCTTCTAGGGCCAATGTCGCCACGTTGTAGGTTTGAAATGCTTCCTTGGAGGCGAAGAAGACTGCCATTGAGTACAGGTCCATAGACCGCGCCCTTTATAGCGTGTGGAGGCAGGATCCCAATTTTGATTTCTCTTCTTTTGGTGAGCACGCCGTCGCTCGAGCGGCCATGTGGAGCGCCCACGGTAGGAGGCCCTGGAGCAGTTATTTCATAACTTTTGTCAGCTAGCCCACCATGGGTGTACGCTATTTATTTTTTTGACTTTGTAATATCATTATCACTACTATTTTTCTTTTGCAAATCATGTCATGTCCTCAAGACTCCCTTTTTTAATGTATATATACATATGTGGTTATTTATCTCTTATTCCACTGCATTTGAGGCCCTTTTGAGCCTGTATGATGGGGTTTGGCAGGTTCCCCTCTTTTATTTACCAAGATGGAGGTCCTTCGGAGCCCATGTGAAAGGGTTCACTGGGACCTCTTTTGGTGCCTCTTGATTACTTTTATAAGGATATTTTGACCCCTTGGGTCCTAGCTATCCTTTTATATATTCTTGCGCGCGCTTACTATTTTTTGCGAGAAGCGTCCATCTCGTCGTTATTCATAGTACTATTTTTGCAAGGGTCTCTTTTAGGACCCTTTTTGGCTAGACGGCTTGGTGGCCGCTCTAGACTTATTAGTGTTGTTACTATATATTTTTCTTTCGTAAGAACTTTTGGCCTCCTTGATGTTCACAAGGGTAGCTAATCCTTGTGAACCCAAGGGATGCCTTGCAAGGTCCTCTCCCTGTTTTCTGTATTTAAGGACTTCACCTAAGGCCCTGATATGAGGGGTCCTTCTAGGACCTCCTGTTAAAGGGTCCTTTTTAGGGTCATGGTCCCTTTTGGGTCCTCCTGATGGAGGGCCCTTTTTAGGATCCTCCTGGTGCATATGGTCCTTTTTAGGATCCTGGTGCAAGGGGTCCTTTTTTGGATTCTCCTGTTTGTTGCTTGCTTTATCTTCATGGGCCACTGCCTCCTGATGGAGGGCCCTTTTTAGGATCCTCCTGATAGGGGGTCGTTTTTAGGGTCTTCCTAATAGAGGGCCCTTTTTAAGATCCCTTGTTAGAGGGTCCTTTTTAGGATCCTCCGTTAAAGGGTCCTTTTTAGGTCCCCCTTGCTAGCTGCATGTTTTTGCCTCCTGTCTTGCCCCCGAAGTGTTTGGTGAAATTTATTTCGGCAGGCACTTTGGCTGATGCCCGCGTAGCGAAGAAAAGTAACACATGAAGTTGCAAACAGTTTCATTCATAGCATGTGGTTTACAACCAACCTTGTAAATAAAAGGGTTACATCTAACTAGGAGGTTACCTAGGTAGCCTCTCTAATTCTTACTTACTTAAGCTAAAACAACAAGGAACAAACTAAACATAGGTTCTTTTTGCACTGAGTGCCAAAGTCTCGCTGGTAGCACTTCTCGAGATGATCTAACTTGTGCGGGTCTAACTTGTGTGGGTCGCTCCTTCATACACGACCATTGCAATCGGTACAGATGGTTTGGTGGCTGTGCGGAGGGACATGTTATAGCATTCCCTCGCTTCCTTCTGCTCCCCTTTCACGCATGCTACTCCCTCGGGGGTTGGGAACTTCATAGCTAGGTGATACACAAAAGTGATTGCCCTCAATTCTCTCAGAGAAGGTCTCCCTAATACCGCATTGAAGGCTGAGGCGCAATCCACCACGACAAAGTTAGCCAGTACGGTGGTTTGCCTGGGTTGCTCCCCCATGGTGAGGGCTAATTCGATTGCCCCCAGGGGCTGTATCGAATCTCCCGTGAACCCATACAAAGACGCAGTGCAAGGCTTTAAGTGACGAAGGCTTAATCCCATCTTTTCCAGCGCTGGTCGATACAAGATGTCCTCAGAGTTCCCATTATCCACCAAGACCCGATGTACCCTCATGTTAGCAAGCTGGGTAGTTAGCACCAGGGGGTCATTATGAGGGAAATGCACCCCCTACGCATCTTCTTCAGTGAAAGTTATCGAGTCATCCTCGCCCTTGAAGCTCTTCGGGGGGCGTTGCTCCAAACTAAAAACGCAAGGTGGTGGACTTCGTCTGGCCTCCTTGGCATACTTGTCTCGCCCCTTCCTTGAATCGCCTCTGAATCCTGGTCCTCCAAAGATGGTCCTAACCTCTCCCTGCACTTCTAGGGCCGCCCCTCGTGCCCGTGACGGGGACACTCCTTCTTCTGGCCTTTGGTTCTCCTAGCGCACATATCTACCCAAATGTCCTTTGCGGATGAGCTCCTCGATTTCCACCTTCAAATGGTTGCACTCCGCGGTGGTGTGGACGATATCCTTGTGATATTGGCAATACTTGCTGGGGTCTCTTTTAGACTGATCTTTTTTTTATTGGCGGGGGCCTTTTGAAAGGGACCTAGTTTTCATTCATAAAAAAAATATCCTCTCTCGCGTGGGTGAGGTCTGTGTAAAAGGTGTATGGGCTCTGTATGCGCTCATCAGAGCGTTGGTGCTTCTGGGGTAGATCATCCCTCATTCCCTCATATACCCCCTTCTTCTTTGAACCGCTTTGGTTTTCCCGGGCTGAAGGTTTTGGGGGTGATGGGCCTTTTCCAGCTTTGAGGTTCCCGTGACCATCCTCCACGCGAATGTACTTTTGTGCCCGCTCGTAGAAATCATCCAAGTCTATGACCTCTCTGGGCGTACTCCAGCTGTGATGGCCATAACTTGCTCCGTGGGTGTACTCCAGCTGTGATGGCCATTTTCAGCTGTCGGTGGGTCAGACTCCCTACCTTAGCTGCCTCCATATTGAACTGGTGGATATAGCTCTTCAGACTCTCGTTTCCTCCTTGCTTCACATTAGCGAGGTTGGTGCCTGACATCGTGTAGTCTCGCACGGCGTGGTGCTGCTGGAGGAATTCATCAGAAAGTTGTTGCCAAGATCGGATGGACCCCAGTCTAAGCCTCTTGAACCATTTGTAGGCAGGTCCTCTTAGTGTGACAGCGAAGCAATGACATCTCACCACGTTGCCAATTCCCCTCAGCTTCATTAGGTCATTAAATGTATCTAGATGATATTTTGATTTGTGCTTCCTTCGTAGGGGGTTATGTGAGGTTTTTTAAAGTTGGCAGGGAGCCTGATGGCCTAGATCTCCCTGAGGAAGGGTGACTCATGGTCGAACTCCTCGTAAAAAATTTGATCTCCAGAGGCGGTGACGATCTTGCTCGGCAGGCTCCTCATTTCTGTGTCCAAGTCTTGCCTCCTCTTGCTTAGAGAGTCCCTCAAAGCGGACGAGTTGAGATCCGCCTTTCCCTTGCCCTCTCAAGGCGCCATAGGGGGCGTGGTCCCTTTACCTGCCCTCTTTTTATTGAGCTCCTCCCATAAATCCGAGGGTGCTCTTTTAGAGGTGACCTCGTCCTCGTTGCGAGGGGCAGCATTGGTCCTTGGCTCTGGTTTCTGGGCCTGCTTCGGTGGTTCAGGATGTTCGCGTTGCTTTGCTCAGGGGGTGTTACTGGTGGAGTGTCAGTTTCTCCCATCATCTATTGGTACGGTGGTCTCTACCCCCTCCTGACCTTTCTCCTTCCGCCTGGGCAAGGTCACGCTTGACTTACCCTGCAATAGGCCATTCAGCACCTCTTGCATGTTTTCCAGGGTGGTCTCCAACCTTTGGTTCTTACGGTGGAGCTCATAGAATCGAGATTTCGAACCCGAGCTCACGGAATGGACCCGGGGATGCTTATCGTGCCTACGCGCAGAGGGGCCCGGGTCCTGCCGGCCGGGGTTCAGTACTTCGGGTGGTCTAGGGAGCGGGAACTCGTTAGCATTTCCCAGTGTGCTCTTGGAGGACTCTCTATAGGAGGGATGCCCGGTGACGAGGCCTCTTTATCACCATTGTGAACCTCAGGGTCCCTTGGGGGCTCCACCTCTCTGGGTGGAGGGGGAGCCTTCATGGAGGCCTTCAGCTGGACTCCGCTAAGGTGGACCTCCACCTCTCGTGGCTCCCTGAGTCGCTTTGAAAGTCTAGGCATTTCTTCTTGCAGGAAGTAATGGTAGAACAGTAGCTTGGAACTTAAGTTCCCACAGACGGCACCAAACTGTTGACGGTGAGAACTCGTCAACTAAGTTAAGTTGGAAAGAATTGTAAGATAAAGATTATCAATAGAAAAGCCTTAGAAATTTAAGTATCAACTCTAAGAACAACTGCAGAAGAACAATGGTGAAACCAGCTTTTCATTCACTATGGTGCCCTTACTACAGTAAATTTTCCAACCCCATTCCATGCGGAATTGGAGATCATTTTATAGTGGGCTCTAATGGCCCTGGTTACATGGTGGCCTAGGGGACCAATTCGTACACAGGTACACTGTCAGGAGACTGGTTTCAGAGGTTGTGGTGTCTGCTCCAGTACATGATCAGGGTTGGTGGGAGCACCTCCATTCTAGTACTTGACTGTGCCTCCACTACCAGCCCAGTACGGGTGTCAGAGACATGGTGGCGGTGTTGCCATTCCTCGTACTATTCCCAACCGCCACTATTTGTCGGGTATAGGTGTCAGGCCTGTCCCTTGATCCTTACAGGCATGTATGTACCCCTTTAGAGGTACCTTGTTCATACTCTTTTTGTCTCTTGTGGGCCACCTTGAACACTGGCATCATGCGCGCGAGGCCTTCGGACGAGACCCATTGGGGCAAGGCCGCCATATACCCGTGGCCCTTGGGCGAGGCCCTTTGGGGCGAGGCCACTAGGAACGCGTGGCCCTTGGGCGAGGCCCTTGAGGGCGAGTCCACCAGGCAAGCGCGGTCCTTGGGCGAGGCCCTTTGGTGCGAGGCCACTAGGCACGCGTGGCCCTTGGGCGAGGCCACCCTGCGCGCGGATCAGGTGGTGTCGCGCGTCCAGCGTGCGCGGATCCTGGCGGTGTCGCACGGTCAGCGCGCGGGGAGCAGGGGCGTTGCGCAGTCAGCGCGCGCGGGGCAGGGGCGTCGCGCGGCCAACACGCGCGCGGAGCTGGGGCGTCGCACGGTCAGCGCGCGCGGAACAGGGGGTTTGCGCAGCCAACACGCGCGGGGAGCAGGGGCGTCGCGCGGTCAGCACGCGCGGAGCAGGGGCGTCGCGTGGTCCGCGCACACGGGACCATGGTTGCACACGAGGGCCTCTTGGCACTTGTTTTGGGTCTCCTACAAGTACCAGATTTTTAGCATCCACAGTGTAAAAATGAGATTTTGGAACTTAAGGTAAAAAGTACAATTTGCTTATTGCAAAATAAAAACTTGGTAAGTCTTGAAAACATATATTGACCTAAAATACCAGTTTGAGATTTGTGAGAATTATTTTTATTAAAGAATTTTTATTCTTTCTAAAAAAGTATAAGATTTAATTTATTAATAAGTTAAAAAATTAAAAGATGGTTTAAAACCCTATATTTTGAGAAAATAATTAAGTAAAATATTTTTCTAGTAAGTAAATTTGACTAATTGACTTCAGAAAATTAACTAGTCAAGATAAGAAATTTTTAATGGTTTTCCTAATTAAGTTAATATTATGCTATTTCCTTAAACCTGTTTTTAGAGATTAAAACTTGAAGAAAAATAAAAGGAAAAATAAGAGATTATTTTTCTTAAAAAATATTTAAGGAATTTAATTAGTATTTTCTGGATATAATACCAGTTAAATTCTCCTATATATTTAACGAATTGTTGAAAGTACGGGTTAATAGCGATAATTTTAAAGAATTAGAATTTTAGCAGATTGTGGGAAAATACTAATGTGATCCCCGAGCCTAGGTATCGAGACCATAGGATAGGTCTCCCCGAGACTTAGTGTTTAGTCTCAAACATTTTTTATGAAATTCTTGAATGGGTTTAAAACAAAATAAGGACCTTTAATACTTACAAATGATTTTGAAAATGATCAAACTGCCCAAAATAATAATAATGAATTATGAGGGCCATAATTAATCCGAGTATACTGTATGGATAACTACAGTATTAGCTAAGCTTAACTGGATTGTACATTGGAGGGTGAAATCCTGCTGAGAGCTAAGGACTCAAAGTAAGTCAACTTCTATTGTGTGGCTGCAACATGAATTGACTATTGTATTGTATGTTAGTATAGAGACACATGCACATATATACACTGTCATAGAAAGTTTCTTAGAGACGTTAGTCTAGTTGGTGCTGATTTAGAAAATATGACCGGTAGATATCTATCATATTCTAGACGGCTGATCCTCGTCACACTGCTTGATTTTATTTATGTCCGGTTCATTACCTCGACGAGTGGCCAGGGGGTAAGGATTGCTGGTTTAAACCTAGGGGCACCAAAACGAATGGGACCTAGGGGCCCTCATGCTTACTTAATCAATGAACGGTTAGAACCCGAGAAAGTGCTCTGATAAGTTATTCCCAGATAGTAGTCGTGAATATTGATCATTCAGTGAGAGTGCCTAGAGATACTAGGGGTTGCCAAGTTTGAGTGAGGCTGAACACCCTAGGGGCAACTGCTCACCAACATCACTGATTAACATAGAACTCTTTGTAAACCTGTGTAACTTTGATTGCACTCTTGGATAAGTAGTGATGTCCTAGGTAACTTGATGGTTACCCTTGTGAGGGATTTACTCTTGGATAAGTAGCGATGCCCTAGGTAACGCGATAGTTACCATTGATGGGGATATTTATTGGCTAGATCTTAGTTGAGACTCGGTTCTCTCTTAAAAATTATTATTTATGTTGGAGGGCGTGTTACGGCCGAATTGTTGGAAATTGTCGAGCGTTGGTCTCGAACTATATTTTTATACATTATATCTGCTAGCTCTGGGATTTTCTGAGTGCAGGGATTTATAGGTTTATATGAAATAATTGTGATATATTATATTTTCTTGCTCTGGGATTTTTTCTGAGTGCATGGATTTATCGGTTTATAGGAAATAGTTTGCCATTTGTTATCAGGCATGACCATAAGTTTGCCAGGACGCTTTTGTGTTCGTGCAATTGATTGCGTAGGGTCTGGATGGATCTAGAACCCTAATTTTAGTGAGCTATTGTTATCTATGGATAATAACTTGGCCAGTGACCACCTGTCTTCTCTGCATGCTTTTGTTTGTAAAGTTGAACTTACTAAGCCTTTTCGCTTACCTAGTTGTTTCCTGTTGTAGGTAAGAACAAGGGCAAGGCAGAGCAGTGAGCGTTGGAGTCTACCTTGCGAATGTACATGTGGACCGACCTTTTTGGGAATCCGTTTTGTTTTGGAAATGTTGTGTTATTTTCATATACTAGGCTCATTTTACTATTCATAAAATATGTTTGTATTAAATGTTAAGTATGGCCATACGAATTTTTAATTTTTTTTTTTATACGAATTTTTGAGACATTTTGTTAAATGAAAACATTTATATTTCTGCATTATCGAGTCTTGAAAATTCGGGCTGTGACATGTTGAGCCATTGGCACAAGAGGTAGTGTCATTCTCTCATAATGATTCGGTATCTATGTCAAGCACTTTGACCTATTTATTGAAGTTTGTATCACCTTGAGATAATGACCACCACAAGAAGATTAATATCCCATCTCACATGTATTTGGATACAACACGATTGCTACACTTTTCAAGGATAATGTGACACAATTTTGCAACATGGACAAGATTGGACAAACTCCTATGATATTGTATTCAGTGTATATATTCATGCCTTCTATAATTTATAGTTTAAATTATATGCATGCCTTTTATAATTAAATATGATTATTTTATGGGTTGTTGGATGATATACTACATACCAATGTGTTCGATCATTTGTATGCATTTTAGCATCCAGGTGAAGTTAGTGTAGGTCGTGAGAATAAGCATGCTCAAGCACTTAAAGATCGATTCGTTGAGATGGGCGAGAAGCAATTCCTTATTTGTCCTTGCAATAACAAGCAAGTTTATATTGAGTTTTGGAATTTTAAGTTCATATACTCATCTTTGAAATAATTGATTTTTTGTTTTCTAGTGAACATTCGATGTTATTGCTTTTTCAACCTCACTCATATTCAGTGGCGTTCTTGGGTCCCATTAACCTTCGGTTATGCATTGATATTAAAAATATAGTTAGGTTGTAAATTTATATAACTTTCATTCCTTATTTTATATTATCTTTTTAATAGTACTTGTTTGCTAATTAAAATACTTTTATTATGTATAGTGCTTTCACGCTATATGACGCGGAAAAAGCAAAAAGAGTTGCAAGCCTAAAGTATTATAGTCCAAAGGTTAGTAATATTCAACTTTACAAAACATAAGATTTAAATTATAAGTATACTAACAAGTATATGTAATATACTTTTATATTTGTCTATGTTAACAGTGTTGACAAAAACCAAAAACCACAGAGTGTGGTTTCTACTGCATGAAGTATCTTAGGGATCTCAGTTCACAACAAAAAACCAGAGCATATCTAGCAAATAATGTAATAATTAAATATGTTTACCTTTTAACTTTAATAGAGTTATATTTTTAATTACATATATATTTGACATCTAACTTTTAATTTCAATTATTTGCAGTTTAATTCAGATTTACCGTATACTGATGCTGAACTTAATGAAGTTCAAGAGGAGTAGGAAAAATATATTCTACTGCATCTCACTAAATGATGGCATGCATGCTCAGTACCTATGTGAGGGGATTTAGTCATTTTTGGAACTTTGTATTTCTTTTCTTAGAAATTGTTAGAACTAATCAAATATAGAACCGATATAACAAATTATAGGTTGACTTAATTTAGCTTTTTGATGTGCATACTTTGCTCAATATCCATTTTATGACAAACTAGATTTTTTGGAACTTTCCTAGATATCCATTTTATGACAAATTTTTTTGGAACTATGTATTTCTTTTATTAGAAAGTGTTCGAAATAATCAAATACAAAGTTAATGTTAACAATGTTGAATTAATTTAACTTTTGATGTGGATTCTTTTAATGCAATTGTTGCGTTGATTTTGAAACGAGTGGGCATTGACAAAATATTTACACTGCCCTCTGGTGTGGAAACTTTTCGACAGCTGAAAACTGTCAACATAGAAAGCCAATCATGACACCTAATAGATGTCTACGTTACAGCAACACCTAATAACTGTCAGTGTTGCTAACAACGGTGACACCTAATAACTGTCGGCGTAGCCAGCAACGGTGATGCGTAATAACTATCGATGTTACCAGCAACAACGATAGTTTTTAACTATCTGCGTTGCCAGGAATAGCAGAAATTTTTAACTGCCAACGTTGCCAGCAACAGCAATACCTTATAACTATTGGTGTTTCCCGCAACAGCGAAATTTTTTAATTGTCAGCGTTTCCAGCAACAACGACGGTTAATAACTGTCGGTGTTGCCCACAACAGAAACTGTCTGTGTTACCAGTAATAGCGACAATTTTTAATTGTTGACGTTGCCAGCAACAGCGACAGCTAATAACTGTTGGCATTGCTCCTAACAACCACAATTTTTAACTGTCGACGTTGCTAGCAATAGAAACACCTAATAAATGTTGATGTTGCTTGCAACATCGACAATTTTTAACTATCAGCGTAGCTACCCCTACGCCGGCATAGGAAAATACGACAGTTAATTGACTGTCATCATTGCTCAATAGTGACAGTTAAAAACTATCAGGAAAGCCCATTTTTTTAGTAGTGGAATATAAACTAAGTTATGAAAATTCAAAGCAACAACAAAAATCCTAGAATTTAACTAGGTACAAAAATCTTTTAGCTAAACTAGGTCCGAGGCCTGAATCTTAATAAGTATGCACAAATAGGTGGTTAAAACTCTTTGATGTAACTAGGTCCACAACTTGAAATTAACTGGTCGAGCCATCATGCATATGCCTCGATCTAAAAAAGCGCTCTCCATAACTATGCAAGTGTATAAAAACTTTGAAAGTTTAAAAACATGATGATAATTAATAGAGCGGAGATAGCATAAAGATTATGCATAATATGAACATATAAATATATATGTAAATTGAAAACAAAGATAATTAACCTCGAGCAGTGCCGTAAGGAAATTGTCTTTCCCTAGAAGGCCTCCTTACAAGGGATTTTAATACCCTTAAACAAATATAAAAATAAACAAAGAAGAGCCTCTCAACCTTGAACTCTAGCAACATGGCGACCTCGTCTTCCCCACCATCTCCACCAGCTCCGAATGATGTGTGAACCATTTCCGTGGGCTCCTTCACCAACTGGTCTCGGAACATGGCGAGGTAACACTCCTAGACCTCAGCATCAAGGAATGAGAAACCCCTGTCTTGATTGTATGTCCAGAATAGGTAGAGAGTCTCCTCCAATGAGCTCCCAATCTGGGCCTCATGGCCCTTAACTTGAAGCGCAAGCTCCTTGATTCAGGGAGCATCCTCCTGGTCCTTGGATAGGGACTTCGCCTCGACCTCTGAAATCTTTAGCTTAAGGTCCTCGACCTCCTTAAAAAATTGATCGCGACTCTGGATCACCTCCAAAGCATGCTCCTTAGGAATCTTTATGTTGTTCTGGGAGGTTTCTACCTTAGCCCGAATCCGAGCAAAACCACGGATCTGAGCCATGCAAGACTACAACCAATGATTAAAGAGGGGTTAGTTTATGAAAACATGGAGCTAAAGAAGAAGGATATGGATAAGACTTACAGTCAAACTCATCCCCAACTTTGTGTTGAGGATGGTCGCCGAGGGTCTCGCCTCTATGGCCTGCAGCTCATTGGTGCTGACCAAGTTCACATGCTTCATTAGATGGTTCATGATCTCCTAGAATGAACCATGTAGAGGTTCTGGATGTTTCCCGACCTCAATGGAAGGACCTAGGATCGCAGTTGTTGGGGTTGTGGCTTGAACGACCTGTAGGACATGCGAAGGACATGCGGAGGGCTGGAGATGCTTCTAGGTGGAACTGGTCCCCTTGATTTTGGTTGGAGAACTAGCAGCAACCCTAGTTACAGATGTAATTTTTTTTCAAAATTCTCGGCTTCTTGACGGTAAGGCTGGTGCTGAAGATGTCCTTGAGGCTCATATCTTCTTCTGTAAATACGAATAGGAAAGTTAGAACATAGTTTTATTATTCTTACTATGCAAGCAACAAGTAGTAATAGAACAAGAACCCTACCCTCTGAACCAGAGGAAGAAACTATAACGATTAGTTCTTGATTATGGACCGGGCTAGATACAACCTCTAACTCTTGGATTATTGGGGGTGGGGGAGATTTTAACATTTCTACTTCATGGGACCTATGAGGTTCGACCTCCTCGTCTATCCTAGGCCCATACTTGGCCTGCCAAATACCAAAGGTAAAGGCACCATGACACAAGGAACGCCATGACAGGAGGTTTGTACCATACTTTTTAAAAATGGTGGACCTAAAATGTAAAGTGCTATCTACTACTATGGTATATTTGGGGTAGGAAAAATCATGGCGTACGTCCAATTGGTTGATGCACTAATGTAAGGTCACATTCAGGTACGGGTCTATAGTATTTCAGCTCATAAGCTGCCTCAAATTGAATCACGTTAGTGTACCTTGGCCGAAGGTGTCGGCTGCTGCCCCTGATTCGGCACGACCTTGGTTAGAATCCTACTTGCCTTCAATGATATTTCTTTTACCCACCAACGGTGTGACCTCCTCAACGATTAGAGGTAGCCCCTTCGGAAGATTTCGAGGCTAGATGGCCAGAGCTGATCTTCCTTAATCAGCTTGCAGACCACCATGGTACGTGATTCACCACTGCCCTGAAATTTTTCTCCTCGGCGGGAGCGTTGGCCAAAGTATTGTATTGACCCCCAAGGTTCTCAAACCGCGTTGTTCTCTTATTGATAGCTGCACAAGATAAAAACTTGATCAGAATAAGTAAGACTTAACAAAAGCGAATAATTCAAATGGAGTATAAAAGCAAAGATACTTATGAGGCTGTTTGAAATAACGATATTCGCAGTTCCGGAATCCGTTTGACAAAAAGAACTGATCTTTGAAGTCATTCTGATGGCTAAGGAGGTCGATGATGCTGGCGGACTTGAAAAACCAGGTGAGGTAGTAGAAACCATCACCTCGATTTTTATTGTCAGAATGGCCTTTAGACAGAAAAAATACAAAATGTCCTCTAAGGTGGGGACCTCTCACTCGTTCTTGAGGAATAGATATTTTAACCCCACGAGGAGGTGATAGGAATTTATCAAGAGTTGGAATGGGGAGAGCTTCACGTAATTCAGGAAGTCCACAAAATACTCGTCGAGAGGGAGGAAGGCACCAACCTTCAGGTGTTCATTACTCCATGCCACAAAATCATCCTCCAACAGGGTGCAGCTCTGTTCACCTTCCAAGGGAGGTCGAGCATAGATTTTGGGAATCATCTCGATCTCATGACTTAGTGTTATTTTATTTACTTTGGGATGAGAAGTAATTTGAGATATGGCTAAATGCTTTCACGGTATTCAATAAAAATGGTTGTAAAGCTCAAAATGGGTAACAGTGGATAATAATCTAAAGGGTCTGCTAGAAAGGCTCAAACGGTCCAACAAAATGTGCCTAAGTCATTTATAGTTTGCTAAGCCTCCTAGGATTTCATCTCAAGGAAATCAATATGTCAAATCTAAGATCTTAGACTTTCACAACAATTTAGCGTCTTTAAGGTTTCAAGAATTCATTATAAATCTATGTGCACAAGTTTTAGGTTTTGGCTTTAATCATTTCATAGTTCACAACATTAATGCCTAAGTCAAGCTAGTCTAAATCTTGCACAAAATTCGCTATTTGATTTGATTTTTTTAAGAATTCATCACCAATACCCCCAAAATTTAAGCACATCATAATAATTAACATAATAAAAGAAAACTAGTACTTCTTCGGTATTCAACAGCCCCTTAAGGGCTTTGGTGCACTCAGGTAGTTATTAAAACAACCACCAAGGTGGATCTGGTGGTGGTAGCAGAGAGCCATGGAAATGGTTGTGGCCATGGTGTGGCTGATGACGATATAGGTTAAGATGACATTGGTGATAGTGATGATTATGATGGTGGTGTTGGGTGAGCAAAGACTCAGATGAGCCATGTTGAAGCGAGGTCCTGTGGCCTTAGGGCCATGTGGTTGGGACGTGTTGCATGGGCCATGGATATGGTTCATGTGCTTGCCCAAGGGACCTAAAATGGTACGGGTCCCAAGGCTCGGGAATTTGAGTTACAACTTTGGTTTTTAAAGCTTAGGGCTTGTGAAATATTTTCTAAGGTATATAAATAGTTTAAGAAGTTAACTTTGATATTTTAACACCCTACTAATCTAGAGTCGTTACACTGTGTGTTTAAAGTGGTGCTTAACTCGTTAAGCAAGTCATTTGGACTCAAAAGTATAATTAACACTAATTAAAGGTTTAGGTATTAAAGAATTTTGGTCAAAGAAATAAACTTATCATTTAACTTCTAAATATTTACAAGGGTCCCAAAAAAGTAGTTTTAAAACTTATTTATAAACAAAGTTTACAAAATAGCTGAGGTAAGCAAAAAGATCAGACATATATTCTAAGTCCATCAAATTAACTTGGTCGTGGTGACTAAGTAGACCGAACATGTAGGCGCCGCCCTAAAGCCCTCTGTCTCATGGATGGTAGACCTTTCCTTTGCCCTTACCTACACCACAGAGTACACGTGAGCCAAGGCCAAGCAAGAAGCCCCAACATAGCATAAAGAATAACCAATTAAACATGAATAGCTAACAATATGTTTCATAGATATTAAACAACTTATTTAAGTCATAAACAGGGCACACAACCTATACCCAGCGAAGTGCTTCTCACAACACTTAGCATATGACCATATGCTGAGTGTTATACCTTAAAAATACGAGCTCAATTATCTCGCTCAGGGTACAACCGACACGAAATAAATAAAGGAGGCAAGACTTCAGAGACATCTTGCCAACTCCAGGTCAATAAGCTCGAGGCTATGTTATTGTATTCGGGACAGCTCTAGATCCTTTAGATCATTTGAAGCATAGATGACAGAGGTTTCCAATATCCAGTGTCCAGATCACCTTTGTTAAGCCTGAGTATTGTCTGAGTCAATCCATCCTGATCAAGTTACATCCAGTTTGGGTATGGCATCTAGCTCGAGATAGTTCAATGATGCACATGGAAGAATCCTTACGGAGAAAGGGGAATGAGTTGTCCATCATAATTCCCTAAAAATGTAAGGGGAATGGAAAGAAAAAGGGACTGACATCTTGTATGCTAAAGCTCTGCTGAAATTGTCATAATTTTTTTTTTTCAAGAGACCCAAAAAAAGAATAAGATTGACTCGTGGACTAGGCGGATTTTAACCACTGAACTACATCAACACCGAGCGAGAGTGTACAACACTCCACAGTGGTCCTGTGACATCACGACCTACATTTTGTATGTGCTGCTATTTCCCTTCCTTGAGGCCAAACCCTTTATAGCAATCCTCAAAATCCTAAGTGCTTGGTCTTGCTTTAGTTAATAAAGAAGGAGAAGAAATTCTAGAGAGAAAGAGAAGATGAGAGTCTTTGAACGTGAATGAAGGTTAGGTGTTCAAACTTAGCCAAATCCTAACCAATTGGTCAAATGACCAATCTATCTCTTCCCATAATGAAACGTCCCAAAGTTCCTAATATGGCTTAGTGCCTTGATTAGGGTGTCCAGAGGGCATTATTGGAATATTATGTGATATTATATGATTTAATTGAATATCTATATGATTATGTGAATTTGATGAGTTATATTATAATATGACTGGTTATGCATGTTTAAGTGTATTAAATGTTTGTAAAGGCCCGCTCTTATTTAAAGGGGCATATTTGAGATTTTGGCCCGTTAAGGGTACAATTGTGATTATATGTGTATTATGTGATTGTGATTGAGAGCACAATATTATCTGGATATATTTAAAATATTCGACAAGAGTCGGTCCTTTTTAGCAAATAGTAGTAAAGTCACAATGGGAATTAATACCAGGCTCGTGGTGAGCCATTGGGTATTTTGGTAATTTGGTGAGTAACCGGGACTCATTGGAGTATGAGTTGTATTTGGGGGAAATAACAATATTTCATGATTGGTGGAATTAATTGGGAATTATAAGTTAAATTTTAAGTTTATTTGGAATAGAGTGTCTAATGACCCTCTTTTCCTTGAGGGGCTTTAAACAAAATGTTATGGAGTAGAGGCATTTAGATCTTTTGGACCATTTGGTTAATAGGCCTAAGCTGAGTTGATTAACTCAGAAACCACTTACACACACACTCTCTCTCTCTCACTTGTGATTTGGTTTCAAGAAAATCATTGAATTCTAATTGAGAGGTGGATTGAGTTGGAGAAACTAAGTTGCGGTGAAGGATTAAGGGTTGTCAAGCTTTAGGAACCAGTAGGATTTGAATTTTCAGAGGTAAATTCAAACCATAAAGTCTTTAAGTTTTGTTTGTTTGAGTGTTCTTGAAGAATTTCTAAGTTCTTGGGTTTTGGTGTTGTTTAGTGGGTCTACAAGGTTGTTTAGTATGTATTTGTGTTGTTGGGACCATCTCTATGGTCGATTCTGGTTAAACATGTGATTTGGAGTGGTTTTGGGAAACTTGCATTTTTTTAAAATTGTTGGTTATCTAGGTATGCAGGGTAGTGTCATGACACTTAGTATGAGCGATGCGGCCCTTAGTGGTGGCCGCCATAGCGCTAATCGGGAAAAGTTTTAAAATGAGGTTTTGGGTCATGGGAACCCAAATCTAAGGGCTAAGGAATTGTTCCAGTAACCGGTTTAGTAGAATTCAAGGTCCCAGAGGCTTGGATTTGGTCTAAAAGCCTTATTTATTCAATTCTTTATGAATATTCTTCGTTATGGTTGTGACTAGGGTGCACTATTAGGCTCGAGAAGAAAGGATCGCACTCGGGGTCGTTATACTCGTGTACTCAAGACTTGAGGTAAGAAAACTTCACCTGGACTGAGATTAGGCTTGAGCCCTGGTTGATGAATATGGTTATAACCATGCCTAAGATGTTTGACTAAACAAGATTGAAGTTCTTTGTGCAAATCTGTATTAAGTGACAGATGCTTATCTGTTTGTATCTGGTTGAATAGATCGACTTCTAAGTCGTGGCCAGCAATAGCGTGCGAATTGCAAGCTGTTATGGTTGGGCCAACCCAGAATCATGATATACGCTTGCATGGCTCTATAACTTTTTGGAATATAGAGTGTGGTTCATGCTTGGCTGATTCTATAGTCGTTTCAAAAGGAATAGTGCGATGGACACCTGTGTGGCTCTATGGTCGCTTAAATGGATTGGGTGTGTGCCTGAGTGTTAGTTATAACTTCTAAGCATGTTATATATGATTTTTAATATATTTAATAACTGTTTATAAGCATATCTATTTTTTTGGTGAGCCTTGGCTCACAAGTGCTATGTGGTGCAGGTAAGGGCAAAGAGAAGCTGGACCAGCCATGAGTTGGAGAGCTTCAGGGGTGGAGTGTTCATATGCGGCCTGCTCGACTGCCAAGGCCAAGATTACTTGTTGGAACTATGGTTGAACCCTGAGTTTTCTTCCTAGGTCGGTCGTGTGTACTTATTTTGTATCTTTATTAGATTATAAACTCTTTTTGGGATATCATGTATAGACTTAAACCTCTTTTATGAACTGATTACTATTTGACCAAAAAATTTAATACATAATCCTTGAGATAGTCTTAAGTACACTTTTTATGTCCAAATGACTCTTTTAGCGAGTTAGGCACTATTTTAAAACACATAGTGTAACAGTCATGGATTAGTAGGACATTACAACTTGGTATCAGAGCTATCTATATTTAAGGGTTCTGAAGATAGGTTAGGCATGTACACTCGCCAGATATAAAATCTTTGTATCGGTGGCCTGGGATGAAGAAAGATGTGATTGAATATGTGGATAAGTGTCTATCCTGCCAGCAAGTGAAGGCTGAACACCTGAGGCCAGTTGGGTTGTTATAGGAAGACATCACTATGGATTTTGTGGTGGGCTTGCCCAGAACGATGGGGCAACATGACTCGGTATGGATGATTGTAGACAGATATACCAAGTCGGCCCATTTTCTACCCGTGAGGACAAATTTTACAATAGATCAGTATGTTGAGTTGTATGTCAAGTAAATTTTATGTCTCCATGGGGCTCTGACGTCTATTGTGCCAGATCAAGACCCCGCCTTTAGTTCAATGTTTTGGGGAAGTCTGTAGAAGGCTATGGGTACACGGCTGAAGTTTAGTACAGCCTATCATCCTCAAACAGATGCATAATCTAAGAGGAAGATTCAGATAATAGAAGACATGTTGCGAGCATGTGTTTTGGACTTTGAAGTGTCCTGGAGTAAGTAATTTCTTTCGATTGAGTTTTCCTACAACAACAACTATCATTCGACTATTAGAGTGGCTCCATATGAGATGTTGTATGGTAGGAAATGTAGATAACCCATCCATTGGGATGAAATGGGTGAGACGAAAAATCTGGGTCCTGAAGTAGTTAAGAGAAACAATGAGGCTATTGAGAAGATTAGAGCTCAGATGCTCGCTACACATAGTAGACAGAAGAGCTACGCTGATCCCAAGCATAGAAACATAGAGTTCCAGGTTAGGGACTATGTCTTCCTTCGAGTTTCCCCTTTGAGGGGAGTAAAGTTTTTTCGAAAGAAGGGCAAGTTGAGCCTTAGCTTTGTTGGACCTTTTGAGATCCTAGAGAGGATTGGACTAGTAGCCTATAGGCTGGATTTACCCCCACCATTGTCAGGGGTTCATAATGTATTCCATATTTTGATGCTTTGAAAATATGTATCAGATGCAACTCATGTGTTAAGTTATGAGGATATGGAGCTACATATAGACTTGTCCTATGAGGAGCGACCGGTTCAGATCCTGGATAGAAAGGATAAAGTCTTGAGGAATAAGACTATACCTTTGGTTAAGGTGTTATGGAGGAACATTAAGGTCGAGGTGGGATTAGTATCCCAAGCTATTCTTGTAAATTCAATGAAAAAATTTCTATAAGGAGGGGATAGTTGTAACGTCCCAAAGTTCCTAATAAGGCTTAATGCCTTTATTAGGGTGCTAGAGGGCATTATTGGAATATTATGTGATATTATATGATTTAATTCAATATCTATGTGATTATGTGAATTGCATGAGATATATTATAATATGACTAGCTATGCTTGTTTAAGTGTATGAAACATGCGTAAAGGCCTACTTTTATTTAAAGGGACATATTTGTGATTTTGGACCGTTGAGGGTATAATTGAAATTATATGTGTATTATGTGATTGAGAACACATTATTATGTGGATATATTTAAAATATTCGGCAGGAGTCGGTCTTTTTGAGCAAATAGCGGTAAAGTCACAACGGGAATTAATACCCGGCTCGGGGTGAGCCAAGGGGTATTTTGGTAATTTGGTAAGTTACCAGGGCTCATTGGAGTATGAGTCGTATTTGGGGGAAACTAAGGGTATTTCTTGATTGGTGGAAATAATTGGGAATTATAAGTGAAATTTGAAGTTTAGTGGGATTATAGTGTCTAATGACCCTTTTGCCCTTGAAGGGCTTTAAGAATAATGTTTTGGAGTAGGTGCATTTAGGTCATTTGGACCATTTGGTTAATAGGCCCAAACTGAGTTGAATAACTCAAAAACTACTTTCATACACTCTCTCTCTCTTCTCTCACATTACACTTTCTCTCCCTCACTTGTGCTTTGGTTTCAAGAAAAGCTTTGAATACTAATTGAGAGGTGGATTGAGTTGGGGAAATTAAGTCGTGGTAAATTATTAAGTGTTGTCATACTTCGAGAACCAGTAGGGATTTTAATTCTCAGAGGTAAATTCAAACCTTAAAGTCCTTATGTTTTATTTGTTTGAGTGTTCTTCGAGAATTTCTATGTTCTTGGGTTTTTTATTGTTTAGTGGGTTTTGAAGGTTGTTTAGTATGTATTTGTCTTGCTAGGACAATTTCTATTTATCGACTCTGGTTAAAACTGTGTTTTGGAGTGGTTTTGGGAAACATGCGATTTATGAAAATCCCTGGTTTTCTGGGTTTCCAGGGTATCGTTGCGGCCCGCTTAAACATCTTCAAGGATGGGGGTTTCCTTGAACCGCCTTGGCGCCGCAGCCCTTAATGGGCTGCACCGCTGCGCAAATTCAGGGAAAGAAATTGGTGGGCTCTTTGACTAGTCAGGCGACATGGCCCTTAGTGGTGGTTGTTGTAGAGCTAATTGGGAAAAGTCGAAAAATGAGGTTTTGGGTCATGCAAAGCCAAATCTAAGGGCTCGGGAATTGTTCTACTTCCCGATTTAGTAGAATTCAACGTCCTGGAGGCTAGGATTTTGTCAGGAAGCCTTTATTGGTCCGATTCTTGATGAATATTCCTCGTTATTGTTGTGACTAGGGTGTACCGGTAAGCTCAAGAGGAAATGATCGCACCCACGGTCGTTATATTCGTGAGCTCATGACTTGACATAAGAAAACTTCACCTGGACTGAGATTAGGGCTTGAGCCATGGTTAATGAATATGGTTATAACCATGCTCGAAATGTTTGACTAAACATGATTGAATTGCACTGTGCATATCTATAGTAAATGACAATTGCTTATTTGTTTGTATCGTGTTGAATAGCTCGACTTATAAGTTGTGGTGCCGTTACGGCTAGGCCAACCCAGAAGTGATATACACTTGCACGACTCTGTAGCTGCTTGGAATATAGAGCATGCTTCACGCTTGGCCCGCTCTATAACCGTTTCAATAGGAATAGTGCGATGGGCACCTGTGTGGCTCTATGGTCGCTTAAATTGATTGGGTGCATGCCTGAGTGTTAATTATAAACATGCTATTTATGATCTGTAATCTTTTGATTAATTGTTTATAAGTATATCTATGCTTTCTTGGTCAGCCTTGGCTCATGGGTGCTATGTGCTGCAGGTAAAGGAAAAGAGAAGTTGGACCAGCCATGTGTTGGAGAGCTTCGGGGGCGGGGTGTACATATGCTCATGCTTGACCGTAACTGCCGAGATTATTTGATGGAACTAAGGTTGTACCCTGATTTTTCCGCCTTGGCCGACCCTGTGTATTTATTTTGTATATGTATCATTTTATAAATTCTTTTTGGGATCACGTGTACAAACTTAAACATCTTTAATGAAATGATTACTATTTGACCTAAAAATATTAATACCTAATCCTTTAGTTAGTCTTAATTACACTTTTCAAGTCCAAATGACTCGTTTAGCGAGTTAAGCATTATTTAAAACACTTAGTGTAACGGTCCTGGATTAGTAGGACGTTACACATAAACCCCTCTCTTAACATACCTCACGGGAAAAATGGAAATTTTTCTATAATTCCCACCAAACCTCAAATTACACCTAAAATTCCCAATTTAATCACTAACCAAGAAACACAAATATATTTCCCAAATTTACTTTATTTACCTATAATTCCCAAAATATGTAAAAATTCACATAATGTCTCTAGGCTCTACTCGAGTCGGGTATTTTATCCACGTTTTGAATTTTCTCTTAACTTCTCAAATGGATCCACTCATGCCAAAAATCACAAATATATTGACATAATAATGTGGTCTCAAGCACGTAGCACATAATGGTTACAGATATACCCTCAAAGGGTCAAAATTATGAAAATGTCCATTTCTAACAAAAGCAGGTCTTTAAACACATTTAATCCACGTAATCATGCATACACAATCATATAATCATATAAATCACATAAGCCAATTAATTCACTCTTAATTACCCCATGTGCCCTCTAGAAATGCTAATCAAATCACTAAATTCTTTTTGAAGTTTCGAGATGCTAAAGTTATCCATAGAGTTATTTAGACTTGGGAATAATTTCGAGGCTCGGGATTTAGGAATTGAGGCACGAGAAATATTTTCAAAGGATAGAAAATTTTTAAGACTAAGATAATTATCAAGAAGGACTTATGTAGAGTCCAAGAACTTTACTTAGTTAATTAGATAGTAGTAGTAGTAGTAGTAGTAGTAGTAGTAGTAATAAGCTAGTAATAGTTGTAGTATGTTTATTACTGTGGATTTGGTTCAAACCGGGACTTAGTTGAACACTCGTAGCAACACTTGTACATTTTATAAGCTTAACCTATAATTTAAGAATATTAATTATAACATAAGGTTTGATTAATTTTGCTGATTATGAAGATGATATTTATTATACAGTAAGGTTTAGATAGACCCAATAAGATGATGACACTTGTCGTGTGCATGTTTATTAAAAAATTAAGTATTTTTGAGGAATAGTTTATTAAGAATAATATTTCCCAGAGTCTATCAGCAGCTTTGAAATCTACAAGTGATTTATCTAAAACTTGTTGAAAATGTATATAAAATTAAAACAGTAGGTAGCAAATGTATATAAAATTAAAACAGTATAATTTTCTGATTTAATTAGGAATTGGAATAATTTTATGTAAATTCGTCACCCGTATGGGATATGGATGTTGTGGTATTTTATTATACTTTTTCCCGTTTTTCCCGGTATTGCAACATCATTAATACATATGCTGTCCTTTGAAAAAAAAAAATATATAACTACTGTTAATTGATCCACCACAGTGGCAAAAGCAAATGGATAATCAAGGTCAATGGTTATACAAAAATGATTTTGTGCTAAAAAAAAGAATGTCATTAGAGAAACATCCATTAACTTTGGCTTTATAATCTACAAGATTCAAAATTTCGTACCTTGCTCTGCATCAGCAATGTGACATTGAACATCACCCTAGATATAAAAAGCTCTCTACATATAAAGCGACAAGGACCCTTAGTGGCATTTTATTACATAGTATTGTAATTCCATAGTTACAGTGGCATTTTGCCAATTCCATACGGTGAAAGAGGTTCAATTCCATAGTTACAGTGACATTTTGCTAATGGTCTTATATGCGACTACATTCAAAATGTGCGTCGCCGTTTGAAGTGCATATCCCCAGAATGAAAGAGGAAGTGAAGAGTAATTTAACATATCTCTGACCATGTCCAACAAGGTCTTGTTTCTTCTGTCAGAAACACAATTTCGCTGTGGCGTTCTTGGTGTTGTGAGTTGGAATAGAATACCATGCTCAAGTATGAAATCTTTGAATTTTGAATCCAAATATTCTCCACCTTGATCAAATCGAAGTGTCTTTACAGTCTTACCTTACTGCTTCTCAGCCTCAGCTTTGAATTCTTGAAACTTACCAAAGGTTTCAGATTTCCTAAGCATTAGGTAAGTATGACCATATCTTGAGTAATCATCAATAAAAGTGACGAAATACCCATACCCACCTCTTGCTTGTACATTAATTGGACCACAGACATTGCTGTGTACAAGCTCTGAAGGTTCTTTGGCTCTATTGCCTTTCGTTGAGAAACGACGTTTGGTCATTTTACCTCCTAGACAAGATTCAAAAACCGGAAGAGTTCCAATTCATAGTTCTCTCCAAGGTCCATCTCTTGTTAACCCGTTTATCCTATCTAGCCCTATATGACCAAGTCTAAGATGCCAAAGATATGAGTCATCCTCGTTTGAAACGTTTTGTCTTTTGTTATCTTGTGGTTTTGCTACTTTAAATAATTATGAATTATTGAGTGTTTGTTCATTTGGTTTGAGCATATATAGTTTGTTATTATGTTCTGCTTAGCATATATTTGAAACCATTCTTTGAAATAACAATAGCATTATTACTAAAAGAAATATAAAAAAAATTCATGCAACATAGATAAAGAAAATAAGTTTCTAGAAAATCAAGGAATAAAATAAACATTGTTCAAAACTAAATAATTGTTCCCAAAAATTAAATAAACCATCCCCTTTGCTCTTGCTGAAACGAGCGCTCCACTTCCAACTCACATGGTCACCTCGCCATCTGCCAGCTCCCTTGATGACTCAAGTATCTACATGGAAGAAAAAACATGGTTAGTGGCTCCTGAATCTAAAACCGAGGATGAAATATCGTCTTCCACTACACAATCTTCAAGTACAAGTAAATCATATTTACCCTTCTTTTTCTGCTTGGAGAGATACTTCTTTCAGTTTCTCTTCTAGTGACCTTCAACTCCACAGTGAAATATATTTTTCTTTTAGTTCTTTCTTCTTGGAGTTGTTGTCAATTTTGTTCTTCTTGGGTTTTGGTGCCTTCTTGCCTTTATTGGACATTTTATCCATTCCTTTGTCCTTATTATTGTTCTTCTTTCTCTTCTTGGATTTCTCCTCAGAGTTTGAATATTTCTCCTCTACCACATTTGTTTTAGTCTCTTTAGTAATGGATTTGTTAAGAGACTCAAATGTCTGTAGTTCATTCAACAGCTGGGTCATGTTGAATTCTAACTTATTCATAAAATAGTTGGTGGTGAACGCAGAAAAGGCAGGAGTAAGCGATTCTAGTATGATGCTTTCTTGTGTACGATCATCAATGATGGCCCCATTTATTTCTGTTTCATGCATAACATTAGTCATGTCTAAAACATGTTCACGTACAAAAACACCTTTCTTCATTTTAGTAGTCATGTAGGTTCTAGTAGCCTCATGTCTACTTTCATCAGATTGCTGCCCAAACATGGCCTGCAGAGAATCCATTATCTCAAATGTAGTTTCCATGGTTTCATGCTTTGTTCTCAGAACATCATTCATGCTCACAAGCATGTAATGTTAGTAAAATATGTATTGCCTCAATGGAAATGGTAAGAAAATATTACAACTCTATGCAAAATATTACAATAGACAAGGATTGATTAAATAAAATGTTACAACTCTATAACTGAAAAATACAAATAAAAGGAGAAGGAGATGTAAGATGATAGAAATAGAAAGTACAACTCTATAACAAAAAGATACAAGTAAACTAGAAGTGTTTGAACAAAGGAAATAAAAGGATTACAACTTTTAAACAAAAGTACAAGTAAATAGAATAAGAAGAAAATAAGAAAGAGCAATAGAAGAAAATAAGAACAATAAATAAGAACAAGAACCAAAACAATAAACTCTCACTCACAAAACCAAAGTGAAGAGTGTTGGGATCACCAACTTGAACAAGGTTTGAAACCTTTGTCCAAAAGCTTATTTCCCCCTAACTCAAGCACTAAGGGATCTCTCACAGATTTTGGAAATGCTTTCTGGAATAATCAAGCCTTAAGGTGTTTCTAGCAAAGTGCTCTAGTGGATAGAAATGGTGTGTCTTACAAGTGAGCATTAGGCTCCTATTTATAGAGTTTAGAGACACCCTTTGAATTTCAAATTCCACCAACCCCCATGGCTCTTACCAATGGTTAATTGGATGTTTTATGGAATTAAAATAGAGATTTGGGAGTTACTTGGCTTTTGGAAACGTTCAAAATTTGATAAAAACCAAAGTTGGAAGAGGCTGTCAGGCACTAGGGCCGCGGCGCTTGTTACCAGGCACCGCGGCCCTCAGTCAGTTCCAGCAACTATTTTTCAGTTTTTTTTCAAAACGTTCCAATTTATTCCCACTTGATTTTGTAACTTCCATACACAATATGGGAGTTAAAATCACATCTCTAACATCCATTTCTCATATGGCTTTAAGAAATTCATCTCAATATTGTGTAACAACAAATGTACACAATAATGGGTGATATTTTAGGAGTTACAAATTTGTGATGAATTTGTAACACCAAATATGTTACATGTTTGGATATTTCACATATATCCAAATAATGTAACTCTCTATTATATGTTACAATATGTGACACTCTATGTCACATTTATTTAATCTAAAACATTAAATTATAAAATAATATAATATTACATTATATTATAAAATAATATAACATGTAACACTTTGCCTTATTATTGGATTGAATCCATACATCATACTTGTCCCGAACATTCTTTGGGGCAGTGGCAGCGGGCTCTTTAGGACTTTCCTCAGTGAGGAAAAATTTATAGTTCTCACATATTAACATAAGATTTAGATTTTATTTCCATGTTATAAAATTATCACCATTAAGTTTTTCAAGTGATAGTAAAGTGGTTATTGGATTGCCACTGTTCGACATTACTGAAATAAATAAAAAACAATAATATTATCATTTGAAAAAATATCAATATTTTGGAAAGTAAAGTACCCAACAAATAAAGTGCCGCATTAGGGTGAGTCAAGTTAAATTAAATTATCTTATAAGACAATCTTATCTTTATTATTTAAAACTTAAAATAACTCTTTATTTTCTCTTTTAAATATAAAGTACCGCTGGTTTGGTCAAGATGCAATTATCCACTGCAATAGCTTAATTACATCTTTGTAAGTGTAACCCATTATTTCGGATTTCATGACTTAGCTTAGAGAATTCCGCCTTAGGGTCGGTCAAGCCTAAAATACATCACTTCCTCCTATCTTCATAAGAAGCCAGCCTTGGTATTGATATGTTTAGAAACCTTCCTAAGGGGGACTATTCATATCTCACTGTGTTGTACTAATAATGGAGACCATAGGTCACATTGAGATGTTCACCTTCTCCCACTTACTATTTTAGATTAAATGTGTTTTATTAAAATAATTAATTAATTACTAGTTTATTAATAGCCCTCTGAATGTAATTAATTACAAAAAAATAATTATAAAAGAGTCTGTTTCTATAATTAATGTGATCTAAATAAGTACCCATTACATTCATCTAACTTTACTAAAATACTTTTTACATAAAGTTGGTTATCTTAAAGGCCTATAAAATCTATTGACTTTATTATGGTGGGAGTTACCAAGTTTTAACTAATTTAATACTTGGTAGTTTACATGCAATTGATTTCACCAAAAACAATTCATATAAACAAATTGGACAATCCTAGATAATCAAGTTTCTAAAAAAATGCATGATTAATGAGAAACTGTGTGGGATTTCATGAATGCCATGTAATTGACTAATGCATGATCATGTTATCAATCAAACATCAACCAATAAATTGTCTTTACATGCTTTTAGGGCATTAATCTTAACATGACCTTTGTCGGGTTGCACAGCCGGGGATGGTACCTCCATCTCCTCTTCTGGGGAAGGATGTTCCTCCAGCATATCTCCATGCTTAGGTGGAAGGTCCCTTTTGGACGCTCTCAGTTGTTCTCTGTTTAGGTGGACCTCAATAACTTGTAATTCACGTAGGCGTCGCGAATGCCTTGGCAGTTTTCCTTGTTGGAATTGATGAAAGAATGATGACTTGATACTTGTTCTTCCCACATTCGGTGCCAAACTGTTGATGGTGAGATCTCGTTAGCAATATAGGATCAAAAAACTCAAAGTGTATTGTAAAATCTAGGTAAAAAGAAAATAGAAAGAACTTAAAGGAGAAAAATGCAGAACCACAATGGAGCAAAAATCGTATATTCCTTAACTATCTGAGCATACAAAGAATTTTCCAACCCCTTAGTCTGAGGGATGAAGGTCTATTTATAGCTAGGCTCTAATGTCCCATGATACATGGTGGTCCTTGGGGACAAGAACGTACGTAGGTACATTGCTAGGGTAATGGTGTAGAAGGTCGTAGTCTCGGCCCTAGTACGTGGTCAGGGGTGCTTAGGTAGTGCCACCACTCTTGTTACGGGTTCTTACCTCCACCCTTTGTAGGATACGATGTCGGGGTAACGCCTATGACCTTCTTAGGTTCCTACATCATGTACTCATTCAAGTACCTCGTAGATGGTGGGTCCTAGTTCTTCAAAATGTGCCTTTGCAATAAGTATCATTATTTTCTACTAAGAGTTGAACTTATGGGTTCTTCAATGGGGTAGTGTGGGTTCCCTTTATGCTGGCCCCGTATTCCCTATAATGAGGCATTTGTTGGAAATCCTTGTGCTGAGCTCGCGGCATAAAGCACAAGGGGGTTATGCATCCTTACATGCATCAGGGGCACATCTAGGCACCTGGGCTAGTCAGGCCTCGCTATGCAAGGCCCTTGCTCCTCGGGGGCGTGCAGCAGGCATCGAGGACACTTCTTGTTACCGGGGCCAGTCGGCCCTTGCTATGCGAGGCCCTTGCTCCTTGAAGGCGCGCATTAGGCAACGAGGAGGCATCATGGCACCTGGGCGAGTCGGACCTCACTGTGCGAGGCCCTTGCTCCTTGGAGGCATGCAGTAGGCATTTTGGACACTTCTTTGCACTTGGGCTAGTCGGACCTCGCTATGTGAGGCCCTTGCTCCTTGGAGGCGCGCAGCAGGCAACGAGGAGGCATCATGGCACCTGGGCCAGTCGGGCCTCGCTATGCGAGGCTCTTTCTCCTTCATTTATCTCGGATCTGGCCATTCATTCATGGGGGTGTCTTGCATTTTCCCAAGCCCGCATAGTTCACATCCAGAGGTTAAGCCTAGGCCTTTACATAGGGACGCCCTTGCATAGCGAGGCATTTAGGTGGGGATGCCCTGTGAAAGAATGTGACGGTCTTACACTAGGGTGTCTTGTACACCCGACCCTTGGGCGTAGTGAGGCCAAACTTAATGGTTTAGTGTGTGATGCTTTTGGGATAATTTTTCCATATTCACAGATTAGTAAATTTTGAGGACGAAGTTCCTTTTAAGGAGGGTATAATGTAATAACCACAAATATTTCTTTGGTTATTTATTTAATTGATTTAGTTTTTCAAGTAATAATTGAATTTTTAGTGACATTTATTTCAATTAAGAAACGTAATTCTGGATCTAAAGTCGTTATACTACTGGGAATGAAGAGGAATATAGCTGAAGTTGTAGCCAAATGCTTGACATGTCAGCAAGTGAAGGCAGAACATTAGAGACAAGTAGAGTTACTACAATAGATGTACATTTGAGGGTAGAAATGAGAAGATATAGCCATGGATTTGGCGGTAGGGTTACCAAAGATGACAAAGCAACACGACTCTTCCTAGATAATAATAGATCTACTCACCAAGTCCGCTCACTTCATACCAGTCAAGACGTCTTATACCACATATCATTACACAAAATTATATGTGAGTGAGAATGTGAGACTTCACACAGGTTCAGTTTTCACTTCAAACTTTGGAAGGAATTTGAGAAAGCTATGTGTTGACCGCGTTTTTGGCCAATGACGTGAGAACGTCAAAAACGATAAAGCCTTCAAGAGAAATAAAACGACACATACGGTTTTGAAAAGAAAGTAAATAACACACGCAATTTTTATAGTTGTTCAGCCCCAATATGTTGGTAATAACCTAATCCACTTAGATTTGTGATTATAGATCTGTACTCAAGATCAAATGAACTGAGCCAACTGAGTTTCTTCAGTACAGATTACAAGAATTCTTTCAGATATAAACACTTTCTCTCTCTAGAAAATTCAGACCCAAAATTTCCCAAAAAGTCCCTTTCTGATCTCATAAGCCATGTGATTATAGGCTTAGGATCATATATATGATATCCCCTAGAATCGGGATATTTTATTATTCTTATTATATTTAAATTACAAAAATATTCAAAATGTAACAGAACACCCAATTTGTGGGAAAAATGAGATATTCCCGCGTATGCCAAGACCGATTCTTGTTGATGCCGTTTCTGGGAATCTTGACATAGTCTGTTCTACCTAGGTGATCCACATCACCTTCAATCTGGTCGAACACACCTCTATTGGACAGTCACGCACTTAGCTGGTAGGACACGCACTCCTCTGGTCTAACATGGCACTCTGGTCTAGCATGCCATATCTCTGGTCTAACATGGCACTCTGGTCTAGCACGCCATATCTCTGGTCTAACATGGCACACTGGTATAGCATGACATTTCTGGGGAGCAAAGTCATTACTGGGCAGCAAAGTCATTCCTGGGCAGTAAAGTCACTCCTGGGTAGTAAAGTCACTCCTGGGCAGTAAAGTCACTCCTGGGCAGCAAAGTCATTACTGGTCGGTCATGACACTTCTCAAGCCAGTCAAAATTCTTCATCAGTCTACCGGGTAACTTTATCACAACTCTGAGGAATCAATGTATTTATTGACTATTTAATGTGTCTTTTACGGACCATGTACTGCCACTTGTCACCTCTATTGCCACGTCATTTATCTCCAATTTTTGGGGATAACACTATGGGTACAAGATGAATGCTCAATATTTTTTTCTATCCCCATAACGATGGACAGTTTGAAAGGACAATACACATCATAAAGGATATGTTGAGATCATGTGCATTGTACTTTTCAGAGTCATGTAGTTGATACTTTTCTCTAATGGAGTTCTCATACAACAATAGTTATCAGCCTACCATTAGTATTACTCTCTATGAGATGTTATATGGGTGCAAGTACGGATTGCCTCTACACTAGGATTAAGTAGGGAAGAAATAGATCTTGGGCTTGGAAGCAGTAAAGGAAGCTAGTGAAGTATTTGAGAAGATCCTTCTGAAGATTCTGACTGCTCATAGTAGACAGTTTAGATACGCAGACCCAAAGAGATGAGACATCGAGTTTTCTAAAAGCGAACATGTGTTTTTGAGAGTTTCACCAAGGAAAGGAGTTAGGCGTTTCAGGAAAAATGAAAATTGAGCCTGAGATATACATGTCCAGTTTAGATTTGGGACAGGGTTGGGTAAGTTGCATGTCGCCTAGCATTATCGTCAGTGCTCGCTGAAATGCAAACATCTTTCATATCTCGATGTTGCGCAAGTATGTGTCTGGTTCCTCCCATGTCCTGAGATGTGAACCGTTAGAGTTGAAGTAGGACATGAGTTACGCTGAGTAGCCTGAGCGAATCATCGATTTGGGAGTCAAGTAACTGAGGTTCAAGAAGATCCAACTAGTAAAGGATTTGTGAAAGAACAATACGGTGAGAGAAACAACCTGTGAGAGAGAGGATGACATGTAAGAAAAATACCCCAACATAATTGAAAAAAAAAGAATTTCTAGGATAGAATTCCTTTTAAGGTATATTGTAGCGACCATAATATTTATTTACTTTAAATGTTTGAATTAAATGCAGATAATAAGGTATTGTTTTAATATTTGAATTACTTGGGTGTGATTTTGCGTGACTCAGTTAACGACCAAGGTTTGTGTGGTCTTAATTTAGGAGTAAGGAAAAGGAGTTGAGTAATTACCTTATATGAAAATTTGACATTGGTGTCATTAGGAAAAAGAGATTATTTTCTCTTTCTTTGAGCATTTTTGGAATTTGAACAACGAAAAGGGAAGAGAGTGAGAGGAAACAAAAAAGGAAAGTCAATGCTTGGTGCTTTAATAAGAAATATCGTAACTCTATACCCATATGTGGTAAAATTGGTATGACAGGAGATGTAGATGTCTGGTTTAGATAAACTTAGTACTGTTAGAAAACTAATTCAATAACCTACAACTTTGTAGAAGGAACTAAGCCATAGATCCCAAGATATCTAGGTCAAAAACTAGGCTCAACTTCACAGTACCCAATAGTTACGAAAGTTAATCTAGACTTTGTCATTTTGGTTTCCTTAACCTAATAATCCCTATAAATAGGTCCTTAAGCCTCATTCTCTCATTTTTGAAACACTGGCCGCATACTTAGAGAGTGAAAGAGAGAGAGAGAAAGAGAGAGAGAGAGCTCGAGAAAGAAAGAAAAGAAAGAGAGTGAGAGAAGAAGAAGAGAAGGAGAAGCTAGAAATCAAAGATGTTATATTGGTAAAAAGGTTTGTGTCGTTAATCTTATGTAAATTATTTTTTTCTTTTCCCTTTTCTGCTAGTTCTTCTCCTCCTTAATCTAAGACAACAATGGTTTATGGTTGCACTAGGGTAGAGTGCTTCGAAAAGAAAGCCAATCTAGGGATGGCATTACAGTGCTCGGCCAAGACCCATTCAAGAGGTAAGTGGAGTTTTATTTTTTGTTCTCTCATCTCACCTCCTCAGGACCATGCTAGATTCTTTGTCATTGATGTGTGATATTTTGGTGTTCTGGATTATGTGTTTTCGGCTGGACTTGTTATTTGGAGTTATGTGTATGATTTATGACGTAATGAGCATGAAAATATTGTAATAATGATTTTGGTGTTATTGTTCAAAGGGAAAGCATGCTTTATATTGTTGCTTCAACTTTGGTTGCCAATTCTCTAAGTTTCGGTGATGACTATATTCACATTTGGATTTTATATTTGTATTAAGATGAGAATGTCATTGTTGTTATAATAGTGAAAGCCTTGTTTTGGGTACACACATATTGGCTCTCGGCACAAGCATATAAAGAGCATGCATTGTATTTATTTTATATGAATTGAATGAATGTGGTTGTTACTATTGTTATTAAATTAGAAAAATATCAAAATATGTAGTAAAATGTATAGGTTGAGGATTTTTAAAAAATTATTAATACCAGTCAACATTATACATATATAGATATATTTAAATAACACATATAAAGAATAGAGATTACCTTTCGTAGCCTATCAAGTGTCATTAAATCTTTTAGTAAAATCAAAGATCTTCCTATCTTTATGAAAGCTCACACGTTAGCCTTGCAAGTTGTTCCTCTAACACACAGCGACGTGTGTAGGGCACCTAGGATTCAAATATTGATTTAGGCTCTTTAGATGTACTCAACATATGAGATCTAGAGAGGTTTCAGAACACAAATGCTATGGAAACTTCTAGAATTTTAGGTATAGAAATTTCTACCATTTTTTTTCTTTGAGAGAGTCTGATAACTTAGAAACAACTGACTTAGAAAATATTTGCTTCTTTTCAAGTTTATAAAAATAATTAAACTATTTTTTTCATATTTATTTAATTAAATTAAAACCGATTAGTCACAACTATTTTAATTATTTAATTTAAATCATATTTAAAAAGAATAATATAATAATTAATTAATTTGAAATTCAAAATTCAAATCCAAGAGATGTGGCACATGTGAGTGGCACCACTCATTGTTTGATATAGTGAGTGGCATGTGCCACTTTATGTGTATACCTCATTTGTTTGTTTAATAAATTTTATGACAATATATTTATCCTAAAATAAATGAGTTAATTTAAAATTAACTTTATCTTAAAATCTATCAGTTTTAAATAATTATCTTAAAAAATATATAATAATTAAACTCTCTCAAATATTAATCCAAACATGATTAATATTTATTTTAGCTAATATAAAGTTTTTCATAAAAAAAAATATTTAGTGAATTAATTAATTCACAATTAATCAATTGCCCATAATTATCACATAATTATTTCGTTGCCCTAGAAAATTGATTTCTTTGAAATTTAGTCATTTTCTCTATTAATCTTCCTTGTGATATCCTTACCCTAGACAGTGTAGGACAGATGTGACATGGGGATCATAGACCTATAATACGAAGGTCCAATAAACCAGATTATTAATTAAACTATTTAATTCAGTAATCTTATTCATTAATTCCATGATTACTCTACCATAAATATGGAATTGTAGTCAAAGTATTTATAGAATTATATTTACAAAGTTTTCTCTTGTAGTCCATTGATATAATCAATAAATGTAGTTTTGTCCTCCATTTATTGGTTTGTTAATTAGAGCTTGTCAAAATTACCATTTTACCATTATAATTATTTCTTGTTCCTTAAGTACCATTAATTCACTAACGAATAATTAATCTATAATCATATTGTAAATTTGAGCTCAATAACTATTTAGTTCTAGAATTAACCCTTAAGGGAACCAATATTTGATCCGTTAGGAAAGAATGAATTCCATTATTGTTAAATCATGTTCCCAAACATTCATGATATTGAATCTCCAGAACAAAATTCACTAGCCTCATTATATCAAGCACTACTACAAAAAAAAAGGCTTTTTAGGACTCGTGAGAGCCTTAAAAAGTGAGGTTTTTTAGGACTCGCATTGCGAGCCCTAAATGAATGTTTTTAGGGCTTGCATTGCGAGTCCTGAATTGTTTTATTTTTAATTTATAAAAAACTAATTGGTAGCCAAAGATCCCGTCGGAGCTCCGACGATGACAGCGGAGCCACCACCCCACAATGGTGGTTTGGGAAAATGATGACTAGGCTTCGAAGTCCAAAGCTCGAGGAATGTCATGGTGGTAGATGTTTCTCTTGGAAAGGCCTAGAATGGCCAAATTAGAACTATGAATTCTCAAATCTCCATGGATTCCGGCGAATGTCCATTCCAATTTCGACGACCATTGAGTTCGATCCTTTAGTGGGTTTTTAATCCCAAAGCACAAGAAATGCAGTGGTGGTGGTCATTTGGCTCGGGGTGGCTCGAGGTGGTCAGAAAATGCCTAATTTTTTATGGAAACCCACATAGTTACCAAACTTTTGAGGCTCCGTTGAGAGGGCTAATGGGTGCATGAGGCTAAGGGCTCGAGGGGTTGGGGATTTTGGGGGCCGGGGAAGACAGCTGGGCGATGCATGTAGGCGGCGGGTTTCCAGAGAGCTGCCATTCATGGCTGGCAACAAGGAGAGAGAGAGAGAGAAAGAGAGAAAGAAAAATGGGGAAGAGAGAGGGAATCCAAGGAAGAGAGAGAGAGAGAGAAAATGGGTTGAGTATTTTTTCTCTTTTTCTCAAGCTATTCTACGGAGATAAATATTGCTTCCACAAATCCATGAGTTGCAAGTTTTTGTAAACAAATTGAGTACTCCAAAGATTATTTTACCCGAAGCATTTCTTGTTGGTTCCATTGTTGTCAAACTACCTCAAAGTTTGAAGAGCTATAGAAGAAAATTTTGCACAAGATATAAGTGTGAGAATGAGTCCAATGCTCGGATTTCTAAAGCGAATGTAGTTGTAATGACCCAATTTTTTTACATTTCTGATTCACTAGAAAATAACAACAACAGTGTTTTCTAGTGGTCAACGTCTCTAGAAAAGTTAACATTTTGAAAATGGTCGTAAATAGACTACTTTGAAAACATGAATGACTACTGAATAATTTTAAAGTATAGAAAAAATTAATCCATTTTATTGGGATTCAATTTATTTGAAAACAAAAAATAAAGTAGTTTAAATGCGTAAAGAGTAATGCTTGACGTTCAAGACATATCATAAGTGAAAAAGGGAAACATAAACTTAAAACATAGATAAAATGACTTATTACGGAAGACTTGGAAACCCGCCAATCCTATGAGTCAGTTAATCATGGTATGCATACTTAGACAAGATCTCCTACAACCCATCAGCATCAAAATTTCTAGGTGTTATTCTTACATGCACCGAGTGAGCTATAAAGCCCATTAAGGAAGTAAAACACACAACAGGAAAAACATTAAAAAAATGAAATCATAACATTCTCAACTTAGTATAAAACTATCATATCACAGTTCATCATTCATAACTTATCAATAAACTTAAGACATCCTCAAGTCAACAAGCTATTGCATTCATATATACAACATATCTCAAACCATTCCTTTGTCATCAGGCATAGCATGTATGTGATCTGCCTTAAGACCTCGGCGATCAGGAGAATACCGCTGGTCATACATAAGTGGCAAATCTACTCTTTCCACGATGAAAACACTGCATATTGGGCTTACCCAAAGTACGGGTAGATGGTACCCACATCTACAAAATCCTTAGCAAGCACAACACAACACAACATATTGCATTTATACATAGCATGCATTCTTAGCAGTTCATTCATTCATAGCATTGCAATCATTCGAGCGTATAAGTAAAATATACAGCCCTATAAACAGTTCTAGATGCATACAAAGCAGACTTCCTTACATTCAGTCCTTAACACTAGAGCTTTCCTATGTGAGTGAGATCGCTTTCAGGTCCTATAAATCCAAAATAGGACACATAACTTAGGTTATGCCTTCACTAAGTCTCTTAATTTTTTTTAAGGAATTCCTATCCTAAAAACCTAATCCTGATATATGGCTCAAACCCGAGCCCTCGAGATAAAATGACCAAAATTTCCCTCTCGGAAACCCAAACTAAGAAAATTATTGTCCTCAATAATAATTTAGTCTTAACCTATGTCTAAAATCTCGAGTCTAAACTTCAAGTATCTCTCACAATATAAAATCCCAAGCCCAAATCACAAGCCCTGAATCCAATCCCCGAGCCCCAAGCCCAAATTCTGAGCACTAAGTTGCAAAGACCCAACCAATTCTAGACCTTGGACCATTAACAACTACTATATATAAACATTAATCTTAAGAAAACATACATATGAAATAGTCATAACTTTATTAAAAACTGTAAAACAAAGGTTAACATAAAATTTGAATATGAAATGGGATCCCATTGTTTGAAAAATAAAATAAAACATGACTTAAATCTTAAAGAAATTGGTTAGTGCGGAAATACATAGAAATCATAATTAAAAGACTTAAACAACTTCATCCTCGAATCATTCGTGCAGTCCACCGAATCCATTCTCCCTCAATACACATTCCCAAGCCGCCAAGAATCTTCCCACCACCATAATTATTTTCCTGCACATATAACATAAAGGAATGAGCCTAATGCCCAGCAAGGAAAATCTACTACAAGCATGCAACAAAAACATAAACATCAACTATAACATATACTATAAACATATATCATAATTCTAACTCATGTACATGGTAAACATTGGGGTTTGCCAACTAAGAAACTAAAAGCCTCATCATACAATGAGGTTTGCTAGCTAAGCAACTATAAGCCCCAAAATATATAAAAGGGGTTGGGGTTTGTCATTTAAGCAACTATAAACCCCCAAAAACATAAAAACATTCGGGGTTTGTTATTTAAGCAACTATAAGCCCCAAAACATTTATATCATAACATATAAAATATATTATAACATAATCATATAAGTATATAATAACTATCCTATTTTCCTTACCAATTACCAGGATGTGAGAACAAGGACGGGATTTTGGAACACTCCTTAAAATCATTAATGAGAAGATGAGTAATTCTAAAAGAAGAAGATGAAAAAGAAATGAATCTAAACCACCGAGAAGAAGAGCTTACCGAAATGAAACCTCAAGTTCAAAGAACGTAGATGCCTAACCAAGAATTGGAAACAGTGAGTTAGGATTTGAGTAGAGAAAAACTATAAAAAATAATGAAACAATACAGAAAGGAACTAGTAATAGGAATACCTTGAATGTACTATAACCGAACTACACCTTGATATCGAAATACACACTATTATCCTTACTTCCCAAGTGTTTAATAAGCTTAAAATGATAAAGCTTATAACCCCAACCCAAGTGTTTAACACTCTAAAGTAAACCTAGCTGCTTAAAGGCTCTAAACCCAGCTTGAAGAATGAAGAAATGGCTGGGTACTAGGTCCTATTTATAGAGTTCAAGAATGAAAAGATCTTCATTTAGCTTGAATACAAATAATGAATTTTTAATCGAAAAAAATTTGAATAATCATTCAGCAGAGGCTTAAGACTCGGTCAAAAATATTCTGAGCTTATCAAGAGGTTATGGAATAAAATGAGCTCGTTTTGATAATTATTCAAAAATAATGCCCTAGAGCTGATATATCGCCCATGCTAGGCGATATATCGCCTGGGCTGATATTCTCGAGGCTCATCGAAGTAGTCGTGCGAAGTTACATGTTTTATGTATTCCCCAAGTGACGATATATCGCCCCCTAGAGCTGCGATATACCGGCATACGCTGAAATATTATACACGTGATTACACTTTTTCAGCCTAATTTGAATTGAGTAAACAACTTTGACTGAGTCCTATAACAATTTCAAAGCTGCTGACAGACTCTAGAGTTTTCAAATATTACTCTTAATAAACTATTCGTAAAAAATACTTAATTTCTTAATAAACATGCACACGACAAGTGTCATCATCTTATTTGGTCTATCTAAACCTTATTATATAATAAATATCATCTTCATAATCAACTATATTAATCAAACCTTATGTTATAATTAATATTCTTAAACTATAGGTTAAACTTATAAAATCTGCAAGTGTTGCTATGAGTGTTCAACTAAGTCCCGGCTTGAACCAAATCCATAATAATAAACATACTACAAATATTACTAGCTTATTACTACTACTACTACTATCTAATTAGCTAATTAAAGATCTTGGACTCTACAATTCTCCCCTACTAAAAAGGATTTCATCCTCGAAATTTACTTACCAAACAATTCCGGATACCGGGCTAACATGTTCTCCTCCAACTCCCTCGTTTCCTCCCGTTCAGAACTATTACTCCATAGGACTTTGACTATCGGAATAATCTTGGACCGTAACTGCTTCATCCCTCTATCTAGGATGCTAACCGGTCATTCCTCGTAACTCAAGTCTTTCTAGAGTACTATCGTATCGTACTTGAGGACGTGAGATGGGTCTGACACATACTTTCGTAGCATCAAGATGTGGAACACGTTGTGGCTATCTGCTAGGGCTGGTGGTATGGCTAATCTATATGCAACTGCTCCCACTTTGTCTAATATCTCAAAAAGACCTATAAATCAGGGACTAAGCTTGACCTTTTTCCCAAACTGCTTCACACCTTTCATAGGAGATATCTTCAGGAAGACTTGATCTCTGACTCTGAATTCCACATCGAGTCGCTTGGCATCCGCATAGCTTTTCTGACGGCTTTGAGCAGCGAGCATACACTTTCTAATCAGCGCTACTGCTTCTTGAGCTTTTCTAACAGCTTCGGGACCAAGAAGCTACCTTTCTCCTACCTCGTCCCAATGTAACGGCGATATGCACCTTCTTCCATAAAGTAACTCATAAGGTGCCATCCGGATCGTTGACTGGTAGCTATTGTTGTAGGAGAACTCTATAAACGGCAAGTACTTATTCCATGATCCTCCGAAATCAAGTACGCAAGCGCGCAACATATCTTCTAAAATCTATATCGTATGCTCGGACTGACCTTCTATTTGAGGATGAAAAGCTGTAATAAGACTTAACTTATGTAACGACTCAAAATCACTAATATGGCTTAAGGACCTTGGTTAGTGTGCCAGGAGGGCATAATTGGTTTGTGTGTTGAAATTATTAAATTAACGTGTGATTATATGATAAACATGTTTGTATGGCTATAAGAATGTAAATGTGGTTGTATGTTATATTTGTGAGAACCACATTATTATGTAGGTAAGCCTGCAGCGTGCGACTCAAGGCGATCCTAGGGAGCTAGATAGCGGGAAAGTCACAACGGGGTTTAATGTTTGACTTGGGGCAAGTCAAGGGGTAATTTGGGTATTAGATGATTATCTAGGTTATTGGGTTATGGAAATAAATATATGGAGATATATTTGAGGTTAAGAAGCCTAGGCAGGAATATTGGGGAATTTTACTATTTTGCCATCGGGGACGTTTTCGGTACCCTGAGCCTCGGGATTGACCTAATTAGCTAAGATTAGTCTAAGTAATTACAAATTAGTAAAACAAAAGACCCAAACCGACCCATGTTTTATCTTCTCCTCTCTTCTCTTTTCTCTCTCAAGAAGGCTATAGAAAAACCTAAGGTGAATTAGCTGGAATTCTGTGTTTTGTGCTGAATTTGTGAGGGATTAGCTTAGTTCTAACCAAGGAACACTCAACCAAGATCAAGGTAAGAATTGAATTTCATTCTTGAGCACTAGAGTTCTGAATTTTGGCTGAGAAGTAAAGGTGTTTATGGTCTTGATGTTTAAGGGCTGAATTGAAGCTGAGAAGCTTGGGTTTTAGCTCAGAAGTTGTTCATCAAAGAAGGTAAGCTTCAATTCGTAGTTTAGAGCTTTAATTCTAAGTTTGCATGACTGGTTTTTGAGTTCTTTAGTTGCTGGGTTTCAGAAATCAAAGTGGAGTTTTAATGAGTTTTTAAGCTGGATTTCTGTTGGATTATGTTGTTAGAATTATGTTGAAAGTCTTGTGAGCCATGGGTTTTGAAATTAGGATGCTTTGGGGTGGTTTTGAATAAGGTTTGGATGTTAGGAATGGTGGTTTTTCTGGGCACGAATGGTTGGGCCGCAGCTCTGTTCTAGAGTGCTGCGGCCCTGTGAAGCAAGGAAGAGCCAAGGAGGCTCTGTAGTGGGGAAGCGTCGCGGTGCCTAAAGGCAGGGTCGCAGTGCGTGTCTGTCTCCAGGGAGCCTTAACCTCTGTTTCAGGGGTGGGCCGCGGCCCTTAAGGGCACCTCGATCTTTTTGAGGTTTTAAGAGCGGCAACCTAATTTAGGGTGCTCAGGATCGGTTCCACCACCGTGTTTGGTGAAATTCAAAGTCCCGGAAGCTAGAACTCCACCCGGAAATATTAACGCGATTATTAATGGTACTCCCTATCTTGGTTGTGACTAGGTGTTAAGCTAGGGCTCGGAAAGCGGATCGTGCTCGAGAGGCATCGCTCGTAATCAGTGAACTTGGAAATTAAAGGTAAGAAAACTGCACCCGGTTGTGGAATTATAATGGGACTAAGGGTTATGCCATGTAAACAGTAAACCAATGGCCTAAGAGTGCCATGTAAAGGATGGTATTATGCCATGTAAACAGTAAACCAATGGCCTAAGAGTGCCGAAGTTTACACTAGCGCATAGGGCGCGGCTCGGCCACTGGTAGCTGAGGACAGCTTGTTATACACATGCTCGGTTTAAGTAGGCCAGAGTCAGTGGGATAAACAGAGGGTGCGACCTTAAGTGTCGACCCTGACTATTATATGATTTGCTTGTTATTATTGTTTGGTGGATTGTTATGCTGAATAGTTGGGTGATGATTAGCTGACTCTTTAGTTGAATCTCCATTCTTTGTGAACATTGTGGTATGTTATGTTAATGAACGTGCTTAAAGGGTTATCAAAATATTATTATTGCTTGTTATGAGATATGATATGTTTTCTTGCTGGGCCTTGGCTCACGGGTGCTACGTGGTGCAGGTAAAGGCAAGGGCAAGTTTGATCAGTCCTGATTTGGAGAGCTCTGAGAGTAGAATGTACATGAATAGCTGCTCATCATCTGCCACGGTTGAGAGTGAGACAGGAACAGGAGAACCAAAAACATCTATTTTTCCTTAGAGTGGCTAACGATTGCTTAAACTTTGAAAATTTTTGTAGACTGACTTTTGTACGCTGTTCTTTTTTGGGATCCCAAATGTAAATTGTTTAATTTTATGAAATGTACCTTTTTGAGACCAAACCCCTTTCAGTGACACGTTTTTAACTAAATGACTTGATTAGCAAGTCTTGCACCTTTGTAAATACACAGTGTAGCGGTCTTGGCTATCCAGGGCGTTACAACTTAGTACCTGTTGACGCGGTTCTTCGGCAACAGATAATTAAGAGAAAAAGAGAAAGAGATTAGTACTAAAAGTAGAACCGTCACAGATAGGAAATCTTTGGGGAAAGAACTAGGTGACTCGAGACACGTTTTTAAGTGGTTCGAAGGTTAAAATCCTTCTACTCCACTAGTCAATATTATTGATCTTTTCTGGGTAATTGGTTTACAAAGTATATAGTTCTTCAAGGAATATTTTTTCCAACCCCTATCAATTCCCAGGGTCTCCATATTTATAGGAGAAGGCACCTGGAATTTGGTAGGGAGGTCATCCCGTGACCTTACCATTTGTCATATCAAGTCTGTGATATTCATGATTAATTCCTAAACCTGACACACAAGTGTGGTCTAATCAGTATGGAAGGAGATAATGGGCCGCACGGCCCAACTCGTCCGTGGGTGTCTGAATGCGCACGTTCCTGTTGCGTGTCCGAGAAGTCGGGGGGATATCGGACACGTGATGGCAGGAATATGCACGTTTATCTTGCATGTTGACTTCCCACAGGGTCAGAGCTTCCTGAGAAGCTCGCTACCAAAGCAATCCATAACCCGAGCTTATCCGCCCGTGGTCGCCGGATGTTATTCCCAGCTCCTGGTGCAACAAACGCGAGCTGGAAACAGGACCCCCCTCGAGCTAGAAAGGGCCCGTCCTGGAAATAGAGCCTCTGGCCTGGGGGAGCCTCGGACTAAATCATGTTTGCTTTCGAGGCTCGTCCTGCTAAACAGCCCGCGTGAAAACAAGGGCGTACATCTGCCCCCCAAGCTCCTGCTCGTGGTCCATGACGTCAGATATGGGAGACCATAGTAGGGGCTTTTAGACTTCCCCCACAACCCTTCGTATTCCATGCTTTTCGCAGGCGTCTGATACGTGGAACGCCGTGGGTGGCGACGGTACACTCTACGAGAACCGTATTAAATGGCCTAGCCTACTGTCCAGCCGTCGTTTCACATTTTGAGTGGAGGGTCTCCCAAGAGCCTTTTACACGTGATCCTTCCCTTGTATAAAAGGGGGTGGTCATCCCACACACGGGCCACCTTACCATTCAAAACCTCTCAAATTTCCTTCTTTTCTCTTTGACCTTTCGAAGAACAAAACCCTCATTTCCATTGCTCTCATCTTCTCCGTTCACGAAGCTTAAGCGTACGAGTTCCTTCAAAGCCTTGGAGACCACTGTGCCAATGAAGCTCCTACCAGCGCAGCAACCTCGCTCACCATCTAACCACATACTGTAAGTCTTCTGTCCCTGTTTATTTTTGAAAGCATGCCACTGTAGCTTAGGTAAAAATATTTTACTGTAGCCACATGCAGAGGTTTTCTAGGTCGCGCGGATATGGAGGGTGACAGCCCTTCTTAGATTAGGGCACACTTGCCATGGGACATCGTCTTAGAACATGGGTTCCATGGTTCTTCCTTAGGAACAATTTCTGGGTAGGACCCTTGGGAATTTTGGGTGCAAAAACCGGGTAGCTTAGGGAATACGCCTTAAAAGCGGTTTTGCCACGCCTTGCCTGTTGAAACTTTCCCCCCAAGGCAATTTTTTACTCTGAGTCCTCTGACACACGAATTCCGAGTAATCTGGGATCTGTTGAGGGCATAGGCGCGTGTTCCTTGGAACGCGTGGCACCACTCTCCACGGGCTGGGCTTACCCCAGCTCGTGTACTTAATACTTGCTTCGCTCTCCTGCTTGGGTCGCCTTTTCTAAAGTGTTTTCTTTTGTTCGATAGGCGACCAGATGGCTCCAAAGAGAAATCTGCCACAGAAGAATGTGGGAAGTTCGTCTTCCCAGAAGGATAAAGGAAAGGCGGTGGTGACCAGCTCGCCAATTCCTCATTTTGGGCCGGCGGTGGAGAAGCAAGCCGAGGTGGCCCCTGACGCGTTTTTCGAGGCGGAGAGAATCGTCTCGAAGATAACCGACCAGGCAAAGATCACCAAAATCTTCCTCAACCACAACATTCCCCTGGGGAGGGCCTCCGTGATCGCCCGACCTGCTGCGGATGGGGAGCGGAGCTGCACGCCGCTCGACGAGTCGTTCGCGGCCTGGAGCGGTGAACACTTCAAGGCAGGGGCCTTCCTCCTCCTGGATCAGTATTTTGCTGATTTTCTGAACTATGTGGGGTTGGCCCCATTTCAGCTCCCCCCCAACTCATACCGTCTGCTGGCGAGATTGAGGTATTTGTTCCAAAAGCATGAGTGGGAGGTCCCCACTCCTGCTGATATTCTATATTTCTTTTGCCTCAAAGCCAGCCCGGACCAGCGGGGGCGAGGCGACGGGTTCTATTACTTAACCCGCTTCCCTAACACAGCAGCAGTGATCGAGCTGCCGAGCCATCCAAACGACTTCAAAGACCAGTTTTTCATGTCAACTGGGTTCCGAAACTGCGATCATCACTATTTCAACCGTCCTCGTAAGTGATCCTTGATTTAGCTCGCCTTTTAAAGGTTATCTTATTTTAGCTCTTCCCTTATTCCACTTCTGACTTCAATCAACCTTGCAGCCATCTACGCAAGGACCGAAAAGTCTGTGACCCTCGGGGGTCAATACGATACACTGGCGAACTTGCCCCCCAGTGAGAAAGACTACCGCGCGCTCGTAACGGACGAGACGATGGTATTCTGCAAGCTGATTTTCCCAAATCAGACCTTGAATTTGAAAAGGCCCCGGGGGGCTCCCCCAGCTCGCGACAACAGACCGATCGTCGCGGAGGAGGTCGCAGACGAAGAAGGCGAGGAGGAAGGTGAGGAAGTTCCTCTGGTGATGAACAGGAAGAGGACCTTGGAGGTCGCTCAGGGGATGAACGAGGAGAGGGCCCAATCCGGAGCAGCCGCGGGTCCTTCTGGTCAAGGTAACTCTTATTTATTTAAGAACGTAGATAGGGCCACCGCAGACCCCCGGCTGGTTAGGTTCAACCCTAGGCAGCTCGTCCATCGTCACTCAAGGAATCCGGACCTGGACACGCTCTTGCTTCACTGCGTTGACCAGTTCGTGCTGGACAACCAAGAGAGTCGGCCTAAGGGTACCGTAGTAGTAGATAATACCCTAGCCTTTAGGTCGGTCCTCTTTGAGGAGTACGGGACCAACTTACGCACGTGGCCTGCACTCCAGAGGGGCATCTATGCTCCGGGGATTAGGCAGTACGTAGAAGAGTCCAGCCCCGAGTCAGAACCGGACCTAGAACCTTCGCCAGTTCGCGAGATAATCGTCCTAGGCTCTTCCAGCTCGGGGGGGAGGGCTCCCTTAGTATTTTCTTACTTACTGCCTTTGAACCTTTTGTCTCTATTTCTGCCTGATTGCTACCTTGTAATAACCATGTCTTTTCTTTTTTGTTCTTAGCAGAAGAGATGTCTCAGCCCGGGAATAGTCTGCGGGGCGCTGTCTTTGGTGGGAATCCCCCAGCAGGGCCGAGGTTAAAGAGGCTCCGCGAGTCCAAGAGCTCGGCTGGGACCTCCACCAAATCCCCGGCTAAGGAGAAGGAGAAAGCCCCGCCATCCCAGGTCGCGGGGGCGAACCTCCCTGTTGCCAGGACAGGGCTCATGCACCCGCCACCCTAACGATCTCCACTAGCCGCCCAGGACGGGGTAATAGAGGTCGGGAATCTGGCGGCAGCAGCTCCGGATGTGCGTATCCCGGTCGACCCCCGGGCTCTGGAGAAGATGCCCAAAGCACTCCGGGGTACGGTGTATGAGTCGGCTAGCTACGCCGTCAACCATTTCTACAATATCAGGGAGAAGGAGCTCCGGGCCATCGAAACAACGAGCCTGGTCCGAGTTGTAGAGTCTGCGATGGACATGACCTTAACGGTAAAGTGCCCCCTTCTTTTAAGGCTTTAACACTCACACGCCGCCATTTTCCTTCCAGTTTGTTAATTTATCATTCTTTTCTTGCAGGGCATTGCTGCCGCCTACAGAGGCATTGTTAGGACCAAGGCCCAGCTCGAGGGTTTGGAAGCTGATCGCCAGACCGCCCTCCAGGAGTCTCAGGAGGCGAGAGATGCTCTGGCGGCCTCTAAAGCCGAGCTAGAGAAGATCCGCTCTGAGAACCAAGAGCTTAAAAACTCCCTGGCCGCATCCGAGCTAGAGAGGATTCGCTCCAAGAACCAAGAGCTTAAAAACTCCCTGGCCGCCTCGCGGACAGATCTTGAGGCGGCGAAGGCCGAAGCCCAGGCCTCCCAGGGCGCCCTGAAAGACGAGCGGGTCGTCTCGGAGCAGTCCTTACAAGACCTGTTCTATCACTGCTGGTCCCACAATCCGGACGCGGACTTTTCTTTTATGCCGCCGGACCTCTGGGCATTCTTGTTGCCGCAGCTCCAAGCCCACCTAAATAAGGAGGTTCCTCCATCGGAGACTGGAGAGGCCTCTGTCGCGGCGGAGCAGGGTGAGACCGCGACCTCCAAAGGGCCAACTGATGGAGCTTAGGACACTTCTCGTTTAAGTATTTTGAACTCTCTTTCTATTGTAATTCTCTTTTTTATGTGAGGCGTTTCCACCTCGAGACAATTTGCTCAGCCAGTTTGACATATATATATTTTTATGCATTTGGTTACAATTCATCTCTTTATTTTTATGAACTTAGTTCGAGTTAACTTTATCCGTATCCCGGCTCTTTAAAGAAGAATCGCGTTCAACAAATTTTAGTTAACTTCTAAGTTTTCTGACCTGGTTAAGACCAGGAACTTATTTTGAAAAACTTAGTTCGCGTCAACTTTTATCCGCATCCCGGGCTCTTTAAAGAAGAACCACGGTCAACAAATTTTAGTTAACTTCTAAGTTTTGTGACCTGGTTAAGATCAGGAACTTATTTTGAAAAACTTAGTTCGCGTCAACTTTTATCCGTATCCCGGGCTCTTTAAAGGAGAACCACGGTCAACAAATTTTAGTTAACTACTTCTAAGTTTTGGGACCTGGTTAAGACCATGCACTTATTTTGAAAAACTTAGTTCGCGTCAACTTTTATCCGTATCCCGGGCTCTTTAAAGAAGAACCACGGTCAACAAATTTTAGTTAACTTCTAAGTTTTGTGACCTGGTTAAGACTAGGAACTTATTTTGAAAAACTTAGTTCGCGTCAACTTTTATCCGTATCCCGGGCTCTTTAAAGCAGAACCACGGTCAACAAATTTTAGTTAACTACTTCTAAGTTTTGGGACCTGGTTAAGACCAGGAACTTATTTTGAAAAACTTAGTTCGCGTCAACTTTTATCCGTATCCCGGGCTCTTTAAAGAAGAACCACGGTCAACAAATTTTAGTTAACTTCTAAGTTTTGTGACCTGGTTAAGACCAGGAACTTATTTTGAAAAACTTAGTTCGCGTCAACTTTTATCCGTATCCCGGGCTCTTTAAAGAAGAACCACGGTCAACAAATTTTAGTTAACTACTTCTAAGTTTTGGGACCTGGTTAAGACCAGGATAGGACTTAGTTTGTGATAACTCTTATCCGTAGATAAAAATTAACACCTAAGTCGTTAAGGAGACCTGGTTATATCCAGGTACCATATGCCCCCCAAGTAACTGGGAAAGGGTCTTTCGTTGTTACTTTAAAATTACACTTGCAAATAACGAGAAACATTTGATTTTTATTTATACATGGAAGGTGACCTTCCAGGCCTTACAAATGGATCATTGATAATATTTCTTTAGGTGGATAGCATTCCAAGTCCGCGGGACCGCCCCTCCACCAAGTCGAGCTAACTTATAAGTTCCCTCTTTGATGACTTCGATGACTTGGTATGGTCCTTCCCAGCTTGGTCCCAAAACCCCATCTTTGGGATCTTTCCCGGCCAGGAAAACTCTCCTCAAGACCAAATCACCGACGCTAAAGGCACGTCTTTTGACCTTAGTGTTGAAGTAGCGAGTGATTTTCTGTTGATAATGGGCGAGCTGGAGTTGTGAATCCTCTCGCCTTTCATCCACTAAGTCTAAGGAGTGGCATAGAAGCTCGTGGTTCCCGTCTTGGTTGTAGGACCGGACCCTGTGTGACAGGACCTTCACCTCCACGGGGAGGACTGCTTCACTTCCAAAGGTTAGGGAGAAAGGAGTGTGACCCGTGGGAGTCCGATGTGAGGTCCTATAGGCCCACAGAACTTGGGGGAGCTGTTCTGGCCAGATCCCCTTTGCCTCATCTAGCCTCTTCTTGAGGCTTGCCTTCAGAGTTTTATTGACAGCCTCGACCTGGCCGTTCGCCTGGGGATAGGCCACGGACGAGAAGCTTTTCACAATTCCGTGCCTTTCACAAAATTCGGTGAACAGATCGCTGTCAAATTGAGTGCCATTGTCAGAGACGATCTTTTTGGGTAGGCCAAATCGACATATGATGCTTTTAACCACGAAGTCTAGCACCTTTTTCGATGTTATTGTCGCCAACAGCTCTGCTTCGGCCCACTTGGTGAAGTAGTCGATGGCGACCACGGCGTAACGGACCCCGCCCTTTCCGGTGGGCAGGGCGCCTATTAGATCTATCCCCCAAATGGCGAAGGGCCAGGGAGACGAAATCATTTTTAGCTCGGTCGGAGGAGCTCGCGCAACCGCGGCGAACCGCTGACACTTGTCGCACTTTTTTACATATGAGATCGAGTCTTTGGACAGAGTCGGCCAGTAATAACCCTGCCGAAGGATCTTCAAGGCCAGGCTTTGCCCCCCAGTGTGATCTCCGCAGAATCCGTCATGAACTTCTTGCAGGATGGCCTTCGCTTCACTTGGAAGAACGCACCGGAGGAGAGGTAAGGAATGCCCACGTCGGTACAACACCCCCTCGACTAGCGTATACCTCGGAGCCTGATAAAGGACTCGCCGTGCGTCGTTGCGCCCTTAGGGTAACTTGCCCTCGACGAGGTACTCAACAGTGGGAGTCATCCAGGTCGGCCTGATGTCAATCATTTCAATATCTGCTCGATCTCCGTCTATGCTGGGTTTCCCCAAGAACTCAACTGGCACCAACCCCAGGGTTTCTGTCTCTCCCGAGGTGGCGAGCTTGGCGAGAGCATCTGCGTTGGCGTTCTGCTCCCGAGGTATCTGTTCGATCGACCCTTGCCCAAACGTAGACAGTTCGGATTTTACCTTAGCCAAATAGGAGGCCATCTTGGGACCCCGCGCCTGATACTCGCCTAGAACCTGATTCACCACGAGCTGGGAGTCGCTGAAGCATTGGACAGAGCTTGCCTTTAGCTCACTAGCTATCCTAAGTCCAGCTAACAAGGCTTCGTACTCTGCCTCGTTGTTAGACGCCTTGAACCCGAACCTCAGCGCCGAGTGGAATCTATGCCCCTCTGGGGATATCAGAATGATTCCGGCCCCGGAGCCGTTCTCGTTAGATGAGCCATCAACGAAGATCTTCCACGATGACCTTGAGGAGGCGACCTGAGATGAGTCTTCTGATGGGATCTCATGGAATCCCACGCATTCTGCCACGAAGTCGGCCAAGGCTTGACTTTTTATGGTAGTTCGGGGAGTATAGAAAATCTCGAACTGACTGAGTTCGACCGCCCACTTCAGCAAGCGTCCCGAGGCTTCAGGCTTTTGCAAAACCTGCCTTAAAGGCTGATCGGTCATGACGTGTACAGAGTGGGACTGGAAGTATGGTCTGAGTTTTCGCGAGGCCGTGATTAGGCAGAACGCCAGTTTTTCCATCAATGGGTACCTTGACTTAGCTCCGAGGAGTCTCTTGCTGATGTAATAAACCGGTTTCTGAGCCTGGTCCTCTTCTCGCACCAGAACAGCACTAGCTGCGTCCTCAGTGACGGCCATGTAGAGGAAAAGAGGTTCTCCTACCTTGGGCTTTGACAGCACAGGCGGCTCAGCCAGGTGCGTTTTTAGGTCGAGGAATGCGCTTTCACACTCTACTGTCCATTCGAACTTCTTGTTTCCCCGGAGCAGGTTGTAGAAGGGCAAACACTTGTCGGTCGATTTGGAAATGAACCGGTTCAGTGCTGCCACTCTTCCTGTGAGGCCTTGGACATCTTTCCGCGACCTGGGGGAAGGAAGCTCGAGCAGTGACCTGATCTTGTCGGGGTTTGCCTCGATTCCTCGGGTATTGACTATGAAACCCAAGAATTTCCCCAATGCGACACCGAAAGTGCACTTCTGAGGATTGAGCCTCATGCCATATTCTCGCAGTATGTTAAAGCATTCTTCCAGATTGGTGATGTGGTTGCTGGCAATCTTAGACTTGACAAGCATATCATCGACGTACACTTCCATGTTTTTCCCGATCTGGTCCGCGAACATTCTATTTACCAGCCTTTGGTAGGTAGCTCCGGCGTTCTTCAGACCGAACGGCATGACCTTATAGCAATAGACATTAGTCGGGGTCATGAAGCTGGTATGATCCTGGTCTGCTGGATTCATCGCGATCTGATTGTAGACCGAGTACGCGTCCATGAAGGACATGAGCTCGTGCCCCGCCGTGGCATCCACCAGTTGATCGATCCTCGGTAATGGAAAGCAATCCTTGGGGCAGGCTTTATTCAGGTCGGAAAAGTCGATACAGGTCCGCCACTTCCCATTGGGCTTTGGAACTAACACGGGATTGGCAACCCAAATGGGAAATCTGGCTTCGCGGATAAAGCCACATTTTTTGAGCCGGGCTACTTCTTCTTCAAGGGCTTCGGCTCGGGTTGTCCCTAAACGCCTCTGCTTTTGAGACTTGGCAGGGACGCTTTTGTCTAGGTGGAGCGTGTGCATGATTACGCTCGGACTGATCCCTATCATGTCTTCGTGCAACCATGCGAATACGTCCAGGTTCTTCTTCAGAAACGCAGTTAGCTCCGCCTTTCTTCCGTCGCAGAGGTTCTTTCCGAGCTTAACCGTCCGTGACGGGTTTTGTTCATCGATGCCTACCTCCTCGAGCTCTTCAATAGCTTGGAGCTCAGACCTGTCCTCGCCTACTCGGGGGTCAATGTCCTCGCTTAGGGCGAGCTCTTCGTCTTCGGAAACCCGAGGTTTTTCAATCTCAGGAGCCGCCTTGGGTCCCTGAGATTCCTCTTCATCCTGAATGGCCATCGTCACTTGCCCGGGTTTAGATTTTCCCTTCATGGAAATGCTGTAGCATTCCCTGGCAGCGAGCTGATCGCCCTTGATAGTACAGACCCCTGTTGAAGTAGGGAACTTCATGGCGAGGTGCCGGACGGACGTGATAGCCTCGAAAGCAACGAGCGTAGGTCGGCCGAAAATTGCATTGTAGGCAGTGGAGCAGTCAATGACTACGAATTCGAGTAGTTTGGACACTGTTCGGGACTCGTCTCCTAGGGTGATCACCAGCTCAATCGTTCCTAACGCTGCTGACCCTTCTCCTGAAAAACCATATAGCATCATCGAGGTTGCCTTCAGCTCGGAGACGGTCAGACCCATTTTTTCTAAGGTGGACCGGAATAGGAGGTTCACCGAGCTCCCATTGTCCACTAACACTCTCCTTACTCTCCGGTTGGCGAGCTGGACTGCTACGACCAAGGGATCGTTATGAGGGAATTGGACATGGCTTGCGTCTTCCTCCGTGAAAGTGATCGATTGTTTTTCTAATCTTTGTTGTTTTGATTGACGCTGTTCCGGGACGAACTCCGCTCCATTGTGGGCCTTCAACTCATTCACATACCTCTTCTGGGCGCCTTTGCTCGTGCCAGCCATGTGTGGTCCTCCAGAGATGGTGGAAATCTCTCCCTCGACCACGGGGGGAAGGACGTCCTGATCTACCCGAGGTCCAGGTTGACTGGCTGGGATCTCCGGAGCGGGTCGACTTGCCGGGACCCTGTTCCGTGAGTATTGCGCCAACGGACCTGCTCGGATGAGAGTCTCGATTTCATCTTTGAGGTGCCTGCAGTCGTCGGTATTGTGCCCGACGTCGTTATGAAAACGGCAGAATTTGGAAGCGTCTCTCTTTCCCTTAGGGTGTTTTATTGGCTCCGGCCTTTTCCAGGGGACTCGCGTAACGTTGGCCAGGAAAATATTCTCTCTGGTCTGGGTGAGCTCGGTATATGTTGTGAACACGGGCTTGAATTTATCCGCGGACTTATTCTTCTTTTGACCGTGCTGGCTGTTTTCACCATTTCCTTTTCTTTTGCCGCCACCGGTCTGGTTACTCTGCGCGACGTCGGGAGTCACCACTCCGATCTCTGTTCCCGTCCCAGCGGGCTTCTCGAGGACCTGGCTGGTCCCCGCGGCTGAAGCTTCAACTTCTTCCAAGTTTATCCACTCTTGGGCTCTGTTAAGGAATTCACTAACCGAGCTGACCCCCTCCTTTGAATATCCTTCCACAGATCTCCGCCTACTAGGATCCCGGTCCTCATAGCCATGAGTTTGGAGCTGTCGTCGGCGTCTCTGGCTCGAGCAGCGACATTTGCAAATCTGCTCAAGTAGGCTTTTAGCGTCTCTCCAGGTTGCTGTCTCACGTTAGCTAGGGAGTCGGCCTGGACTCGGGCGGCCTGAGAGGCACGGAATGCCCTCTTGAAGTCAGCCGAAAAGGTCTTCCAGGAGCTGATTGACTGCATTTTACTCTGCTTGAACCACTGCCTGGCAGGTCCAGTTAGGGTGGAAGGAAAGATCAAGCAACAAAGCTCTGGCCCGATGTTATGAGCCATCATTAGGGTGTTGAACATCCCTAAGTGGTCGGATGGGTCTCCATCCCCGTTGAACTTTGACAAGTGAGGCATACGAAAGCCAGAAGGGTATGCCGTTGCTGCTATGCTGGGGGCGAAGAGTTCCATCTCATCCCCTGAATTATATTCGTCTTTTTCTTTCTCCGAAAGGAGCTTCTTCATCAGCTCCTCCATTTGAGTTAAGCGCTCTAGGGTCTTGTCCTGAGATCCTGGGTTATTCCGGGGCTGTTCACCAGCTCCGGACCCGTTGTACATATTAGGCGGGTTGTTGCCCCTCCTATCTTGAGATAGGTCACTTGGGGCATTCCCGCCGTTACGTACTTCGGATCGGACCCCCACTGAGCGGGCCTGGCTACCATCCCTAACTCGATCCTCTCTGTGAGAGTTGAGGCGATCTCGAAGGTCGCCTCCCTGGGTAGTATGGTGACTTTGTGCTGAACTTAGTCGCTGTCGCAGGTCTCCTCCCGAAAGGTCACTCCGTGCACTACCGGTCCAGTGACTCCTGCTGGACAGGCTCGAGGTGCGTCTTTGGCGGCTCTGACCTGATCCTTCCTCTGGCACACTGCTACGCCGGGAAGGCCCGGCCGATGGCGGGTCTCTCCTACTATTTCCGTAGGTCGGGATGTCTCGGACGGTCTGAGGAGACGGGTATCTGATGGGAGAAGGAGGATGCCTGACCGGAGAGGCGATCCTAGTGCCGTCCGGACGGACTAAATTTGGTGGGGGCCTCTCGGCCCTACCAGCTTGCTGGTTTCGCGCTGGGCGAGCTGGACGAGGAACTGGACGTTCTTCGGGGACGGGCAGACGTCTCCGGATCTCCTCGGCCCTTCTTTGGGAATTTCCCCGATCTCTTCCGGGCGTCCTCGAGGAAGGTTGAGAGCTAGGGGTTGACGTCCTAACCGAACGGCTGTACTGCTGCTGTCCGGTCCGAGGCATTTCCCTGAAGTTCGCCTCTTGATGGTGCGGTGAAGGGGTGGAGTTGGCTGCAGGGAGTCTACCCGAACGGCTATGCCTGGATCGATTACTCCGGCGAGACTTAGGAGCCTCGCCTTGCCTCTCTCCAACATTACCGTTGGTTGTGAGAGGGGGTAGTCGACTCAGAATATCCTGGATTTGCTGACCAGGTGCTGCTAGCTGGCTCCTCAGCTGAGCATTCTCCGTCTCCGCCGCAGTGTAATGACATGGATTCAGATTAGGCGGTCGGGACGCTGAACTACTAGTGTCGTCTTGGCCCACCGGCTGCTTTCCTGGCCTCTGCTGGACTTCAGGAACTTGCTCATCAGGGAGGGCAACATGGCGGGCCTCCTGCCCATCATGCTGTTCTCCCTCGTTGCCATGTTTGGATCGAGTGGTCACCATAGTTGTATGTTTGTGGTAATACTAATCGGACTTGCTCTCAACGAAAGCACCAAACTGTTGACGCGGTTCTTCGGCAACAGATAATTAAGAGAAAAAGAGAAAGAGATTAGTACTAAAAGTAGAACCGTCACAGATAGGAAATCTTTGGGGAAAGAACTAGGTGACTCGAGACACGTTTTTAAGTGGTTCGAAGGTTAAAATCCTTCTACTCCACTAGTCAATATTATTGATCTTTTCTGGGTAATTGGTTTACAAAGTATATAGTTCTTCAAGGACTATTTTTTCCAACCCCTATCAACTCCCAGGGTCTCCATATTTATAGGAGAAGGCACCTGGAAGTTGGTAGGGAGGTCATCCCGTGACCTTACCATTTGTCATATCAAGTCTGTGATATTCATGATTAATTCCTAAACCTGACACACAAGTGTGGTCTAATCAGTATGGAAGGAGATAATGGGCCGCACGGCCCAACTCGTCCGTGGGTGTCTGAATGCGCACGTTCCTGTTGTGTGTCCGAGAAGTCGGGGGGATATCGGACACGTGATGGCAGGAATATGCACGTTTATCTTGCATGTTGACTGCCCACAGGGTCAGAGCTTCCTGAGAAGCTCGCTACCGGAGCAATCCATAACCCGAGCATGTCCGCCCGTGGTCGCCGGATGTTATTCCCAGCTCCTGGTGCAACAAACGCGAGCTGGAAACAGGACCCCCCTCGAGCTAGAAAGGGCCCGTCCTGGAAATAGAGCCTCTGGCCTGGGGGAGCCTCGGACTAAATCATGTTTGCTTTCGAGGCTCGTCCTGCTAAACAGCCCGCGTGAAAACCAGGGCGTACAGTACCCATGGCTTGCTGTAAACTTCCCCAAAATCTCAATGTAAACACCGATCCTGTATCCAATACTATTGTCTTGGGGATTCCATGCAACCTTACTATCTCTTGGACATAGATGTCTGCGTATTGTTCCACTGTGTATGAAGAATTAGCAGGTAAGAAATGAGCCGACTTGGTTAGTCTGTCTATTACTACCCAAGCTGAATCATGCTGCTTACTTGTTCATGGCAAACCTGTCACGAAATCCATGGCTATATCATCCCACTTCCATTCTGGTATGCTAAGTGGATGCAATAAGCCTGCAGGCCGCTGATGTTCTGCTTTCACTTGCTGGCATACTAGAAATTTAGACATAAATTCTGCTATGTCCTTTTTCATCCCTGGCCACCAATATATTGCCTTGATGTCGTGAGTCATCTTGGTCGACCCTGGGTGGACTGAGTATGGGGTACTATGCGCTTCTTCTAGAATCGTCATCTTAATCCTTTGATCATTTGGGACGCATACCCGATCCTTATATCTCAATAACCCTTGACTTGATATTGAGAAATATGTGGCCTTGCCTTCTCTAACTGCATCCATATATGCTACTAGTGTGTCATCATGCCCTTGCCCAATCCGTATATCTACTAGTAGATTTGGCAGGATACACAAATTAGCCAACTTACCGACAATTATTTCTATTCCGGCACTTAACAGCTCCTGCTGTAACGGCTTTTCCATTCTGGCTAGAGCTGCTAAACTTCCATAACTCTTCCTACTTAGCGCATCAGCAACTACGTTTGCCTTTCCCGCGTGGTATAGGATTTCGCAGTCGTAATCCTTCACTAGCTCTAACCACCTGCACTGTCTCATGTTGAGCTCCTTCTGAGTGAAGAAGTACTTTAAACTTGTATGGTCCGTATAAATCTCGCACCGTTCTCCGTAAAGATAATGGAGCCAGATTTCCAACGCAAAGACCACCGCTGCCAACTCCATATCGTGAGTTGGATAGCGTTGCTCGTACTCCTTCAGTTTCCTTGAGGCGTAGGCTATCACTTTGTCATTCTGCATCAGCACACAACCCAACCCTTGCTTTGACGCATCGCAGTAGACTATAAACTTATCGTTGGGTGTCGGTACACAGAGTACTGGTGTTGAGCAAAGCTTATCCTTAAGCAACTGGAAGCTTTCTTCGCATTTATCAGTCCAGTTGAATCTTTGCTATTTTCGGGTCAGGTTGGTGAGTGGAGTGGCTATCTTAGAAAAGCCCTCAAAAAACCTCCTATAATATCCTGCTAATCCCAAAAAGCTCCTTACTTCGGATGCATTCTTTGGTATTGGCCAATCCTTCACAACCTCTACTTTGGATGGGTCTACTGCAACTTCGTCTTTGGATATAATGTGCCCGAGGAATGCTACTTGCGAAAGGCAAAACTCGCACTTCTTGAACTTAGCGTAAAGTTGATGCTCCTTTAGTCGTAACAAGATCAACCTTAGGTGTTCCTCATGCTCGACTTCGTCCTTTGAGTATACTAAGATGTCGTTGATGAAAACTACAACGAATTTATCCAAGTAGTCCTTGAAGACCCTATTCATTAAGTCCATAAACGCGGCTGAAGCGTTGGTAAGACCAAAAGACATAACTAAGAACTCGTAATGCCCATAACGAGTTCTAAAAGTTGTCTTAGGAATATCCTCTCCTTGCACCTTGAGCTGATGGTACCCGGACCGTAAATCATTCTTTGAAAACACAGTCGCACCTCGAAGTTTATCAAACAAGTCATCAATTTGGGGTAGCGGGTACTTATTCTTAATCGTTAAATTATTCAGCTCGCGGTAATCTATGCACATTTGCATGCTTCCGTCCTTTTTCTTCACAAATAAAACCGGTGCTCCCCATGGCGAATGGCTCAGTCTAATGAAGCCCAAGTCTAGGAGTTCTTATAGCTGCATCTTTAACTCCTTGAGTTCTATAGGTGCCATCCGGTATGGTGCCTTGGAGATAGGCTCGGTGCCCAGTACTAATTCTATCTTGAAGTCAATTTCCCAAGTCGGCGGCAACCCTGGTAAGTCATTGGGAAATACTTCTGGGAATTCTCTTACAATGCGGGCGTCTCCAACCTTGAGCCAAAAACTACAAAACTAAACAACTAAAATCATAATTCAAAACATACCTCAACTTTTGTCAGATCCACCATATTTCTACTAACTTAGTCCCAAAGATTCCAGCTCAAAACCTTGAGTTTCTAGCACAAATTCCCTTAGTTTCCACAAGTTAGCTTGAGAGAGAGAGTTTGAGAAAGAGATGAGTGAGCTGAGAGAAAGAGAAGGGTCGGTGTAGGAGTTTCTACTTATTTGCTTAGTTTTGTTTTATCTAACTTAAGTTACTTAAGTTAATCCCAAGGCTCAGGGTACCAAAGCAAAATAGTAAATTTTCCCAATATTCTCTCCTAAACTTTCTAACTTCAAATATATCTCCAATTATTTATTTTCACAACCCAATAACCCAAATAAATATCTAATACCCAAAATACCACTTGACTTGCCCCGAGTCAAGTATTGGGTCCAGTTGTGACTTTCCCGCTAACTGGCTCCCTAGGATCGCCTCAAGTCGCATGCTGGAAATATATCCACATATAATGTGGTCTCCACAATTATAACATATAATGGCATTTATGCCCTCAATGAGCCAAAATTACAAATATGCCATTTTAAGCTAAACAAGGCCCACATGCATACTAATACCCGTAAACATGCATTTCATATATCCACATAATCATATAAGCATGCTTATCACATAATCATGCATTAAATCATTAAAATCACATATAAACCAATTACGCCCTCTCAGCACACTAATCAAGGCCCTTAAGCCTTATTAGTGATTTTTGGGTCGTTACAAAACGACTATGAGAGTTTCTTAAGGTTTCCACAAGTTGTAATAAGGAGTGAGATATAACGATCCTACGAAATTCATCAGTCAATCAATCTTGATGAATTTCTTGGAGAAAAATGAAGGTCTTGGAAAACTAAAGAGAGAGAGTTAGAAGGAGTGATCAACTCCCAAAAACTCTAAAAAAAATTATTTTCAATAGGTTAGGCACCCTATCGTCATTTGGTCCAACCAATAAAATTAAACATTTTCAAAACATGTTTTGGAGGCAAAAAATGAAGTATGTAAACACGATGTGTCGCCTGCTGTAATGCCGCAAGGCCTGACATGTGTGCGCAATGTGTCGCCTCCTACGAGGCGATGCCTCACCTTTAGGTCTGGTCAACTTTTTGAAAAAGGACCTTAATCACTTCCATATGTTCCCAAATTTTTCGGGCATCTTAAATACTTCATTGTATCACTTTACACTGACAATAATAATTTTTAAATGCCCATAACAAAATGTCAAATTTTATATCACCATTATGTGAAATCGTTAAGTGTTTTGCATCTCTTTGAAAAGTATTTAACTTTATATTTAACCAATCATAATAGCTATGGGAAAATACAAATTTAAGCTATAGTCGAGAGAATATTTCTACTCTTTTGGAATTGACTATAAGGAGACATTTAAATTAGTTGTTAAATCATCTATAATTCGAGTAGTCCTTATTGTTGATCTAAGATTTGATGAACAATAATAATATAGAAAACGACAAAATTTTGAACATGAAACTCAAGAAAAACACACAAGAAGTTTTTAGTGTTGTTCAATTTTAAGAATAACCTACATTCACAAGTCACTTTAATTGATCTTTTTATTTATCACTTTAAAAATTAGATGAATTTGAGCCAACTGAGTTATCTTGACGCAATAAGCTATCTCTTTACAATTTGATAGACTTTTGATATATAATCTCATGTTAAAAATACATGCAGTGAAGCCATTTTATAAGTTCACTTCCATTACACTTTAATTTCAAATAAATAATTAATCCCTTAAAAACATGCCTGAGGCCTTTTATGTAACTAAAATAATATAAATAACAACACTTATATAAATTGGACAAGTCTCAGTCGTCATTCCTAAACGACTGACGTGTCTAGAACTTGATGTCCACGAGCAACTTCCAAGCATGCCTTAGTTCTATCAGCACAATTGTACTCATCGACCAGAATCTTTACAATAAGGGTTTCGATAATACCTGAGCACGTATACGAGCTCATCAGGCGTAGACCACATCTAGATCCATATCAACACACTATCTGACACATTGTCAGCATTATATCTCATGACACATCGTCACTTGAAATTGGTGATAACACTTACTATTACTATATCCATCAATAATATAAATAATAACACTTATATAAATTGGACAAGTCTTGGTCGTCATTCCTGAACGACTGACGTGTCTAGAACTTGATGTCCACGAGCAACTTCCAAGCATGCCTTAGTTCTATCAGCACAATTGTACTCATCGACCAGAATCTTTACAATAAGGATTTCGATAATACCTGAGCATGTATACGAGCTCATCAAGCGTAGACCACATCTAGATCCATATTAACATACTATCTGACATGTATCACCATGTCAACATTATATCTCATGACACATCGTCACTTGAAATTGGTGACAACACTTACTATTACTATATCCATCTATCGAGAAGTAAAGCAGTTAGACATCAATAAATGAATTTTTGAATTTAGCTTTATCTAAAATCATTTATATGTTTCAACATAAAGTCTTTATCGACCTTTTTTAGAGTTATAATTATATTTGTATTAATTAGTTATTATAACAGCCTTGTAACTAATCTGTTGTAACAGATTTAATCCTAAACTGATCCTTGTTAGCCTATTATAAATGGTTGGGTTTTACCTCTTGTAAAATCATTCTTGAGAAATATAAGAAGCCTTGTAACTAATCTGTTGTAACAGATTTAATCCTAAACTGATCCTTGTTAGCCTATTATAAATGGCTGGGTTTTACCTCTTGTAAAATCATTCTTGAGAAATATAAGAACAGAGAGTCTTTTTCCTAATATGGTATTGGAAGACACTGCCTTCTTTTCCGATTGATTGCTCATCGTTCTCACCTCCGGCGTTGATGGCTCGTACCAGACGACATCATCCTCCTATGGGCCAAGATCTCTCTAATGGTGCCACTGAAAATCTAGGTCACGCGAGCTCTACCACTAATCATTTTGACCCCATTGCACCACAAGAACCAGAACAACCACAGCATCCGATTGACAAATCATCGGTTGCTCCATCTCCGATTGGACCACAACCTTCAATTGCACAACCTCCAATCACTCAGTCTTTGATTGGACAACAACCTCTGATTGTTCAAACTCCAATCGCACCACCTTTTCTTGGATCTCAACCTTCAGCTGTTTCACCACCCATGCTCAGCACACCTCTGCCTCGTTCCACTCATGAAGACGATCCATATTTTCTGGGGACTAGTGATCATCCCAGTCTAATCCTTGCCTCACCACCTCACACGGACAAAAATTTCCTCCAATGGCATCGTGATTTTAAAATTTCTATTGGGGCAAAGAACAAGACTGATTTTCTGAATAACTCCCTCCCACAACCTAATCAATCTGATTCTCACTTCAATGCTTGGCTTCGTTGCAACCAAATGGTCATGTCTTGAATTATACATTCTGTTTCTCCAAAAATTAAGAGTAGCATTATGTTCTTGGATACAGCAGCAGCCATGCGGATGCAGCTCAATAACAAATTCGGTCAAGGCAATGGACCTAGAATCTTTGAACTCAATGAAAGTCTCATTAGCCTTCATCAAGGTGAAAATTCTGTAAGTGCTTATTTCACTAAACTCAAATCTATGTGGGATGAAATAAATCAATTAAGGCCTAGAACTCCTTGTACTTGTGCTGCCTCTGTTGATAACTTTCATTTTTTGAATCAAGATCAAGTCTTACAGTTTTTTACAGGCCTTAACGAATCCTTTCATGTTGTAAGAGCTCAGATCTTATTGATTGATCATTTTCCCCCTTTATCCAAAGTTTTTTCCATGGTCATTCAAGAAGAACGCCAAAGAAAACTTGGCTCTTCTATCAACCACAACCTAGTGGCAGTTGTTCCAGATACTAATACTCGCCCCAAGAAAATGCGTCCTACTTGTTCTAATTGCCACAAACCAGGACATCTCAAAGAAAAGTGTTATTTCCTACACGGATTCCCTCCGGGATATGGTGACAACAGACGCACTGATGACAAAACTAAAGCCAATATCAACTCGGCTACTATCACTCACCAAACTGGTAGTACCACTATGATCCCTCCCATAATCGATGCTACTACCAACAATGCCACAATACAGAGTATCATCTCTCTTCTAAGCCAACAACTTCAGAAGAGTGATTCTTCCACTCCACAAACTCAGCCAATGGTTTCCAACATTATTGGTAAATCTTTTTCTTTTCCCTCTTCACATTGGATAATTGACTGTAACGCCCTGGCTACCCCAGAACCGTTACGGTGAACGGTGGACCGGAAATTTGACTCACTACCTGAGTCCTTTGGTCAAAAATGTGCTCTAAGTGTAATTAAAAGGTTAAGGTATAAAACCAGTAAAAAGGAAATGGAGATTTTATTACAACTGCTCTGCAGAGCTAAACAAAACGTTTACAAGCTGTTCTCAGTACAAAAGGTCTACTGTTGTAAAGTTACAAACCCGCCGACCTAAGCGGCAAAAATAGGGTAAACCCCTTAGCTCCTCTGAGAACACCTTGACCGTGGTGGTCAAGCGGCTGCATATGTACACACCACCACATCAGCTCTCCACTCAAGGCTAGGTGAGCTTCTCTTTCCCTTTACCTGCACCACATAGCACCCATGAGCCAAGGCCCAGCAAGAAAACATAACACTTTATATAAACATTATCAAATGATTATCATTATAATCACACTGAGCATAAAGCTTTCAAACAAATGAATGAACACCACATGAGGTCCTGATAAACCACACTGAGTGACTGACAAGCGAGTCACTAATTCAGATGGAAGAGTGGCTGATGGGTAAGCCACTAGCCTTCAACGGGTTCTGGTAAACCGCACTGAGTGACTGCCATGCATGTCACTAATTCAAGTGGGAGAGTGGCTGCTGAGTAAGCCACTAGCCTCCAAGCGCTTATTTCATTCATCGACCCTCGGGGTCGGTCTGGCATTAATGCTCTTTGAGTCATTCAATGCTAATAATCGATTAGATTCAATCTTACTGGCTTGCGTGACACACGCCAAGGCCGTCCTGACTAATAAGTCAGTTCATCGTGATCAATGCCCAATACCACTGCCGAACCTGACTAATAAGTCACAGCTTCACAGTGATACTAGCACTCTTGCCAAACCTGACTAATAAGTCAGTGCCATGCACAAATGAGCAACATATGCTAAGCATTCTATGTTCAATCCATGTCCATATTCTCACATTCAACATGCCTCAGGAATATCCATGCATGTTACACTTGGGGTGCAGTTTTCTTACCTCTGGTTCGAGCAAGAACGAACAAAAGAACAACCCTGAGAACGATCGACTTTTTGGTCCTTTAGCGGTTACCTGGTCATAACCAAAATGTAGGATTCATCAATAAAAAGTGATAACTGAGGATTCCCAAACCAAAACCCAGCCCCCGAGACCTCAAATACTACCCAACCGGGTACTAGGTCCAACCCCGAGGCCCATGGTTTGAATCCCTAAGCTAAAAACCATTCTTAACAAAATTTGGCCTATGGGCCGCGGCCCCAAAAAGTCGTGCCGCGGCACGCCTCTAAGCTCCATCTGCCAGACGCGCGTGGGCCGCGGCACGCAAAAGCTGTGCCGCAGCACCCAGCCCAGTTCAGCCCAAAACCAGCACGCGAACTCAGAATTGCCCCTGCGTTTTACCCTTAAAACCAGCCTCTCAAACCAACTTTAAACCTCTTCCAAACACCCAATTCAACCCCCTATCAACACCCTTAACTCACTCTCATCAAACCCCAATCAAGCTAACACAAAAACCTCGTTTGATTCATGCTTCCCACATCAAAAACATGAATTGAAAACTATAAACAAAAACAGAGTATAACCTGAAATTCAAAGACAATTCCTTACCTCCAACTGGTTTTGAACCCTCTTAAGATGATGAACTAAGACCACAACCTCCAAGCTTTGATTCCCTAACTTGCCACCTCAACTTGGGACCAAAAACCTCAAAGAATGGTAGAGAGGAAATGATGTACGGGAAGGAAGAAGAAGACTCTCTATTTTTGCTCTGTTTTGAACGGTTTCCACAGCCTTCTAAAACCACATATATCCTAGCCAAATGACCTAAATGCCCCTAGGTCATTCAAGGCTCTAAAACCAACTTAAGGGAAATTTTGACATTTTCCACCTACACCGTTAATCATAATTAACGCTTCCCTTTTCCCGCTAATCTCAATATTCTCAAACTCCAATATTTCACATCCCGTTACCCTTTAATACCCGGTAACACTCTAACCATTAAAACACCCCGAGACTCACCCCGAGCCCCGAGCTTAAGCCTGTTATGACCAAACCGACGTTTAACATTTCTTTGATCGTCTCATACCAAATGGCTCGAACAAACCCACATCATAATGTGGTCTCAAATTATATCACCGACATGCGAACAAATAATCAATTTACCCTCAACGGGCCAAATTACCATCACACCCCTGTATAAAGAAGTATGGACTCACATGCATGCATTTCACATCATATCATAATATAATCAACATATACATGCATTTAATCAATTAATAATACAATTAAGCAAGTATGGCCCTCCCGGCCTACTGTTCACACCGTTAAATGCATCGGAGAATTTGGGGCTTTACATTGACAGTGGGGCTACCCCCCATATTTGTTATGATATTGCTTGTTTTCCTCTTTTAATGTTACTAATATTGCAAGCATTGTCACTTTACCCACTGGTTTGCATATTAAGATTCACAAAACAGGGACAATACATTTAAATGACAAATTAACTCTTCATGAGGTTCTCTATATACCAGAATTTAGGTTCAATCTCTTCTCTGTTAATGCACATCTGAAAACCAATTCTCATTCTTTCTTGTTTACTGCCTCTCATTGCATTAGCAGGATCATACTCGGATTTCCAAGGTTGGGATGGTTAATCGAGTTGGGAATCTTTATATAATTGCTCAGAACAAGCCTTATATTTCATCTTGTTGTCATGATTTTTCCGATAATTCTGTATGTACTAATGGAAATCTATGGCATAATTTCCTAGACCATCTTTCCATGTTAATCACTAATAACATCGATAAAAGTTTAAATTTTTCCACTGATACATCTCATGATATGCATTGTTTCATCTATCATTTTGCTAAACAAAAGAGATTGTCATTTATTTGCAATAACAATATATCTAGTACTCCCTTTGATATAATCCACATTGATATTTGGGGCCCATTTCAAATCACTACTACTGAAGGGTACAAATATTTTCTCACCATAGTTGATGACCATACTAGATTTACATGGCTTTATATGTTAAAATTGAAATCTGATGTTCAAACAATAATTCCAGTATTTTTTTCACTAATTTCTACTCAGTTTTCAACTACAATTAAAGCTATTCGTTCTGATAATGCTAAGGAATTCAATTTGACATCTTTTATGCTACTAAGGGAATTCAACATTACCATTCATGTGTTGATAGACCTCAACAAAACTCAGTAGTAGAAAGAAATCGCCAACACATTTTGAATGTAGCTCGTGCTCTTGCTTTTCAATCAAATCTTCCACTATCATATTGGAATTATACTGTTATTACAGCTGCATATCTCATTAATAGGACACCTTCTCTTTTTTAAAATTCGAAACACCATTTGAATTACTCCATAACAAAGCTCCTAACTATACCAATCTTCGAAGTTTTGGTTGTCTTGCCTATATGTCTACTCTTGACAGCAAAAGACACAAATTCACTCCTTGATCTCGAGCTTGCATCTTCATTGGGTATCCTACATGTATGAAAGCTTATACTCTTCTTGATATTGAAACAAAATAAGTTCACCATTCAAGAGACGTTATTTTCTATGAGAATATTTTTCGTCTTTATAATTCTCACACTAATATTACTATCAACAATTTTTTTCATAACTCCTTGCTGTCAAAATTAGAATCTGTTTCATTCAGGCCCCCTCCCACGCATTCTGCTCCACCTTAAATGGTCAACAACAACTCTTCTCAGCAGGATGATACCTCACAAGGCTTACCTGTACACACAAAATCTGACCATCTTACTACTCGACCAAGTCATTTAAATGACTATATATGTACAAATAGTATTTTTACACCATCTACTGCTCATCCATTACATAAATATCTTTCTTATGACAGATTTTCTCCTTCTTTTCGTGCAGCCATTCTTACTGCTCATAGCACTACAGAACCTTCAAGTTATGTAAAAGCTTCACTCATACTTGAATGGCAACAAGCTATGATGACCGAACTTGCTACACTTGAACATAATAATATTTGGAAAATAGTCTCTCTTCCTCATGGAAAACATACCATTGGCAGCAAATGGGTGTATAAAATAAAACATCAACCCAATGGAGAAATAGACAGATATAAAGCTAGACTCGTTTCAAAAGGCTACATGCAACAACAAGGCATTGATTACATTGACACTTTTGCTCCTGTCTCAAAATTCAATACTTTAAAACTCCTTCTAGCTCTTGCTGCCACTTTTAATTGGTCTTTACACCAAATGGATATTAATAATGCTTTTTTACATGGTGATCTAGAAGAAGAAAATTATATGAAAATTCCCCAAGGATATATACCTAAGGTGGACCTTCCTTCTAATCCGGTATGTAAATTAAAAAAAGCCTATATGCCCTAAAACAAGCATCTCGACAGTGGTATGCTAAACTCAGCTCCACTTTAATTGAAGATGGCTTCAAACAATCCCATTCAGATCACTCTCTTTTCATTAAAAATATGTGAGGTGTCTTTATAGCAATTTTGGTCTATGTTGATGACATAGTCATCGCCACTAATAATGACCAAGCTATTCATGACTTTAAACTTCACCTTGACTCAAAATACAAATGAAAAGATCTTGGTCCTCTTCGTTTATTCCTTGGCCTTGAAATAGGCAGATCTAACTGTAGTATTTCTATTTCTCAAACACCCTTTCTCTTACAGCTCTTAAGTGATACAGGATATCTAGGAACTAAAGCTTCCTCCACACCTATGGAGCCTAATCTCAAGTTGAGCAAAGATGAAGGAGATGTCCTTCTCGATGCTACATCTTACAGAAGCATAATAGGCAAGTTGATTTATCTCATCATTACAATGCCTGATATATCCTTTGTTGTTAATAGGCTGAGTCAATTCTTATCCTTGCCTAGATTACCTCTCTTAAGCGCTGCCCAAAGGATTTTCCAATATTTGAAAGGAAGCCCTGGTCAAGGCCTTTTCTTTCCATCAAATAGTCAGCCTTAACTAACCGCTTATGCTTAATCTAATTTTACTACTCATGATCTCCATCTTAAAGTTTTTTCAGATGCTGACTGGGGTTTTTGTTTAGACACTAGAAGGTCTGTCACAGGCTATTGCATATTTCTTGGTAAATCTCTTATTTCCTAGAAATAAAAAAAAAAGTTACAGTGTCTATCCTTAGCTGAAGTAGAATACAAAGCCATGGCTAACGCAACATGTGAGCTTACTTGGTTACTCGCTCATCTCCAAGGCTTCGGCATTTATCACAAACAACCAGCTCATCTCTTCTGCGATAATAATGTCGCCATTCACATCTCCGAATATCCGGTTTTCCATGAACTTACAAAGCATGTTGAAATTGACTGTCATATTGTCAGAGATAAAGTTCACATTGGCTCCATCAAGCTCATTCATGTTCCATCCAAAAGTAACCTTGCTAATCTACTCACGAAAGCTCTGTTTCTAGCTCAGTTCAAAGAATTATTATCCAAGATGATTGCCAAAAATCTCTACACTTCATCTTGAGGGGGAGTTTTAGAGTTATAATTATATTTGTATTAATTAGTTATTATAACAGCCTTGTAACTAATCTGTTGTAACAGATTTAGTCCTAAACTGATCCTTGTTAGCCTATTATAAATGGCTGGGTTTTTCTTCTTGTAAAATTATTCTTTAGAAATATAAGAACAGAGAGCCATTTTCCTAATAACCTTAAGCATCCTACACATATTTTCAGATTAAAAAAATATTTATATGGCCTTAAATAAGCACCACATGCATGAAATGACAGATTGAATAAATATTTTGTTTCAATGGGGAATGACAACAACCAAGTTTAATAACTCTCTTATTTATTTTCATAATTGGTTTGGTTCTTGTTCTTCTTTTTACATATGTCGATGATATATTCGTAACATGTCCAAATACTAGGCTTATCTCTAAGCTAATGTCAGACTTGAACAAGTCTTTTGCTTTAAAAGATCTTGGATCCATCCATTATTTTTTTGAGGTGGAAAGTTTATAGAAATTCGAATGGTATGTACTTTTCAGAACGTAAGAGCATTACTGATTTATTAGCCAAGTTACCCTGAGATGGATTGAAGAACTCTCATTTTCCAACAAGTTTAACTCGTTACAAGTTATCACTCGAAAAACTCTCCTTGTCCAACAAGCTCTCCTTTTGTTGTATCGGCAACCTTGCAACCTGTTCTCAGTCACAGGCTGAACCGGCACTGGCGGCACATTCTGTTGTATCGGCAACCCTGCAACCTATGGAGGGGCCTGTTGCCTCATCTGACGGAGTTCTTCCTTTGTTCTCTGTAGTCTAGCCTCCATTTCGGCCAATATCTGCTGCCAGTTCTGTGGGGCAGGTGGAGGGTCCTGACCCTGATTGTCATCCTTGGCCCGATTGCCACGGAGTTTGGACGATTGCCGAGGCATTACAACTATATGCCCGCAATCAGTGACACCGCTCATCAAGCATGATAACAAAATCCAATTCCACCTCCCATTCTCCACAACCAACCAAAATCAACAATCCAAATATAATACAAATAGCATACAACACACAACGGGCCTTGCCCTGGCATCATGCATATGTTATTTCACTCATCATGCTCATTATAAACTAAGCTGGCAGACAGAACAACCAAGCACATATCCAAGCATAATAATCAACCATACCTTAGAGTCATTACTAAGTGTTGTTAAAATGTGCAATTAACTCGCTAGACGAGGTTTTTAGAACAAAAGTGTGATTAAGTGAAAGTCTAGGCTGTAATCTTTAAAAAGTACTCTATTTCATTAAAAGTTCAAAAGTTTAACATGCGGGATCCCAGAACTCAGTTTATAAAATATTTACAACCCAAAACAAGTTTATAAGTAGTTAACCATCAAAACTAGAGTTTGTACAACCATTTCTCAAAATATTCCCAACCAAAGCGGTCGGGCAGGCCAAACATGTACGCGCCGTCCCCACGCTCTCCGTACTCATGGATGGTTGACTTTCTCTTTGCCCTTACCTGCAACACAAAGCACCCGTGAGCCGAACCCAGCAAGAAAACTCAAACGGTACATAACATATGCATAATATACAGTTATCACAGCAGATAGCTCATATCTAGTCAGACAGTCCATAAAATCTAACACATATACGGCCATGCCGTCCCAGAAGCGTTACCAAAGCCTGGGATCTTGGTCTTCCACGTAAGGATATCCCATGTATCCATTGGGGTCTTACCCTAACCACGAGCACTCCAGGTGCTCAGTGGTATTTCTGGCCTTACTGCCGTTCTCGGCCTTCGCCGTTCTCGGCCCTTCGCCGTTCCTTCTGCTATTACCACATTTAGCATACTCAAATATCAATCAAATACATACTCATTATCATAATGCTACACCCTAGTAATAATACAATCTAGGGTCGCGCCCTGCAACAAAACTACGAGCCCAAGCCCTGCTCTACGGGTGCTACAGTTCTCTTACCTGTGTCCCGAGCTTTCGATGCCCCAAAGCCGCGAGCACGGTCCTCTAACCCGAGCCTCTCCAAAGACCTAGTCACAACACACATAAAACATCCTTTAATACTAATCAATCCCAAAACCACTTCAGAAACTAAAATATAAACATGTTAGAACTCTTACCTCAATCAAGAATCTGGTTTGAACCCTTCTCAATTCCAGCCTCCAACCTCTTTCCTCTTGGTTATCCTAGTTGAATTTCCAAATGAAACTAGCCATATTCCCTTTAGATTTCCACACTCAATCTCTGTAAATTCAGACTTAAAATCAACAAAAGCAGAGCACAAACTCTTACCTCTGGACCACCTTGGCCTAAGCTTGATCTTGGTCACTTCAAACCTCTTGATCCTCCTCCTAAGACCCAAATTCAGCTTCTTTCTTCTGTTTTTCTTTTGTTCTATCTCTAGGTCTCAATTCTTAGCATAAACCAACTATCACCAAGTGTTATACGTGTATCCTTTTTTTCTTCTGCTGAAGGTTTTCTATCTTGTCAAATGACCATTCTACCCTTCCTAACTAAGCCTCATGGGCACCTTTGTCATTTCATATCTATATTACAATTCTACCATTTTCCCACCCGAACCTGTTACCCTCAGCGGTTACTAATAGTTACACGAGTTACCAAATTACCAGTTACCATTAACTCATAAGAACCCAATTAATCAATCCCCAAAATACCCCAAGGCTCCTCCGGAGCCGGGTATGAAACCCCGTTGTGACTTTTGAGTTATCTAGCTCGCTAAGACCGTCTCGGCACGTGCATCACATTAATATCACCACACCCACATGGTATAAATCACATAACATAATGATCACATTTATGCCCTCAACGGGCTAAAATTACCAATTTACCCCTATCATGCAAACGGGGCTCACACGCATATTTATACTACCTAAACATGCATTCTAATCACATACTCATTTAAATTCATATATTATCATATTAATTCACTTATTGCCCTCCAGGCACACTAATCAAGGTCCTAAACCTTATTAGCAACTTAGGGTGTTACAGTGCCCTACATAAGTGATTGTATAGTTACCTCGGGCTCATTGCCCTATCCTATATATAACCAGCCTTAGGGCTGACCAAGCATACCTAGCGCTTTATTTTCCAAACGACCATAGGGTCGGTCAAGCATATACCACGCTCCTAGATAGGCCTAACCATATCGACCAACACTCAACGCGATATTGCCGCCCTTGACTTATAAGTCAAGCCTTTTCATTCAAATAAAACACACAAGCATGAATCATTTAATAATTATCTAGATATAGAGAATTTAAGCATGCTTAATCAAATAATCACATACATAATCATAATCATGGTCATTCAAAGGGGCCTGAGCACTAATAATAACCAAGGGTGCAGTTTTCTTTCCTCTAGTCCAAGCACTGGCTAAATAAAAATGACCCTCGAGCACGATCCCCTTCCAAGCCCTAGCATGTACAACGCCCTAGAATGATACTTTGTAAAACATTTACATGCTCATAAATTTATAGAAGAAAACAACTATTTAACTTGTTATTTGAGTTTGGTTTATGAGCTGGTTATTTGCTGACCAATCATTTATTTTTTAACAATTTTTGTTGTTTAAGACTCGTTATTAGACACATTTTGTCCTTTTTTAATTTACGAGTAATAAAAGAGACTACTCGCAGCATGGTCGATTCTTGCTACAAATATGCATGTGTGTTAATTATTCGAACAATGTTCAACTGGTCGGTACATTCAAGAAATTTTCAACTGCTCGAATATTTTCCATATACTCTATGTGTTTCACGAGTAGTTAACTGTTCGAACAGATGCGGTCAAGTAGCAAGTGACCAAGGATCTTTCAACCCTTGATCACTTGGGGGGAAAATGGGGTATACTGGTATATAATTTAACATAGGCAATAAGAGCACGAGTTAAGATATTTGTTTTTAGGCTGACTTGTAAATTTTCGAAGTAAAAGAAAAGGCCATTAAGCTAACTTTTTTGACAAAGCTTAAGTAACTTGGAATTTTTCAGAATTTCAAGTTAGAAGCAAATATTCGTGTGACAATAAACATTATGCTCATAAAATGTTAGAGTAATAAAAATGTAAGAAAGTATACTTAGTAGGGACTTATGAAATGTCTAGAATTTCTAAGTTAGAAAACTAAGTACTCATGCGAAAATATAAGGCATACATCAGAGTGACTTTACTATTCACAAAAGACTCATAATGTTTTAGCTCTAAAACGACTTAGAATGTTTCAAGTTGGCAAAGAAAAGTAAAGTATGAATATCAATAGCTCGGTCGTACGAGAAAAATATCAAAGCTGCTAAGCAGCAATGGTCTTCACAAGAGTATAAGAAAAAAAAAGTAAACTACTAGCTGGGAACAAAGTTTTCACTACTCAAGTTGAGCATGGCCTCTGGTCGACCAAAAATGCTCACTAGCCAAGTAGACAGTTTCCTGGTTGGTCAACATTGTCCTCAGCATCAGGGACCTCCTTTGGTCGGAAGGATAAAGTAGGAGAGGCAGGCATAGTGCCAGCTGGGAGAGCTGCCTCCTCGGCAGCCTTGGCTTCACATTTAGCAAGCTCCTTGGCCTTTGCTTCTTCAAAGAGAAATTTGAGGTTGAGAGGCTTGTTTATCTTCCAAATCTGATAGAAGCAGTTGAAGCAAATTTCTTCATAACGAGCAGCTTCCTTTTCCTATTGCAGCTCTTTATTCTCTTGAGTCTTCTTCTCCAGCTGGTCGGCCAGTGTCTTATTGGCCTGGATTTGCTTGTTGTTCTCATCAATTGAGCAAGGCCTCTCTGTTTCTTATGCTTACACTCATAAATTGAGTGATGAGTCCCTGGAGTAAATAACCGGAAAAGTATTAAGAATAAGAACAATCAATAAGAAAGTGAGTGTTTTTGATAGGATGCTTACACTCATAAATTGAGCAAGGCCTCTCTGTAGGAAAACTTCAACACTGTGTCGGGGTAAAGTCTCAAAGGTTTTAGTTGTTATTGCATGATGAAGAGTGTGGTCTAATAACTCCTTTCCATATTCACAAGCAATGCGAAGGGGCTCACTTAAATCAGCCGGTCGGGTAGTTGTTAAGCTAGCAGAAGGAGGAATTGATGGAGGAGTCAATCGTGGGATAGCGATAGGCTGGTCAAATGATCTCCCCTAGTTGGTCGGTACAGTCTTCGCAACCTTGCTCAAAGGGTTTGAGCTACTACCTTCACCAGGTTTCCTCTTTTGGGCAGCGGAAGTGTTGAATTGCTTAAACATGTCTAGATCTGCAAAATAGTGAAGCGAAAAATTGGTCAGTGGAAATAAGAGATAAATATAAGTAAATGAAGATTTTTCTATGTCCACATGAATTTACAGATTTCACACACTCAGTCTCATAAAAGTTATCTACAACAAGGACAAGTATGGTAGAAAAACTTGAGTTCAGAATTTCATCAAGAATGTCATCTTCATCTTCAGACGATGAGCTGTCTTCTCTAAGGAGTTCAATGTTTTTTCCATTCCTGAGTCTGGTAGGAAAGGCATGCTTATGAGGATCTAGAGGAGCCCATTCCCTAATAATAAGATCACCCGGTCGGCGTGACTGGGGAGATGGTTTAGGAGAGACCTGGTTAGTCACTACTTTGGTATCAACATTTGACTGGTCGGTTGTGTTTGCTTCTTTAGTAGTACTGCCTTCTATAATGTTTTGATTGTTTGGTAACAACCCCACAAATTGAAGGTTTTCCAAGTTGGCCAACTCCTTGACATCTTTCTCTTTTGTGGGCATGTTAGCAAGTTCTTCTATTCGGGAATACATTTCCCTGGTCGGTAAAGGTTAATGAAAAGGGCTTGCATGCATAAAAGCCATGTTTTTGGCCCTAATGTATGAAGTAAGAAAGTATTCCGTGTAATATTTTCCAGGATTTAATTTGTGAGTAATACCATGAAGGTACTTGACCCCTTTTTGCCTATGAAAGAGGTCGAAAATACCTGTGTTCTTGTGGGTGGGGTTAGTCCTAAAATCGAATAAATAGTGTACCTCGTGAGGAGTAGGTGGGTTTCAGCCCTGGAAGAGATAAAGAATGTATAGAGCAGACAATGCTTGAATTCCATTTGGAGTTATCTGGAAGGGAGAGACAATGAAGTAATCTGCTACTGACCAAAAGAAAGAATTCATAGGGATATTAGCTCCTGCATAAACATGGTATCTAGACCAGGCGCAATAACCTCCACTAGGATTATTAGCTCTCTGGTGAGGTCGCGGACATATCACATTAACTCCTTGAAGACCCAAAGTCTGAATATGCTTATTAAACATTTTGGAGTTTAGCTTAGAAGGCTTAGCTATGAACCAAGAAGGTGTGCCATATTCATGTTTTCTTTATTTTAGAGCAGTTGTTTGTTGAATCTCAGTTGTAAAAGTCTGGGTAGCCTTTTTCCTAGGTTTACCAGCTTTTTGAACCTGGCGAGGAGGCCTTGAAGAACCTTCAGCTTGAGCTTCTTCTACCAAGTGTTCTCTAGCTAATGGATCGCGTTCCAATACCTTTTGTGTCGCTCTTCGAGGTACTTGAGGATCTTGTTCCTGAGGGAGTCGATTGGAATTTTTCACCCTCATTAGTTGATGCTGACGTTGCAACTTAAGGAATTGATCTTCGTGAAGGAAGTATAAAGTTGATCACAGAAGGATTTTCTTGAGACGACGAAAACGGTCTTTCGGGGTTCGTTGGCTTGGAGATTTGGAAGAAGAATCACTGCTCGGAAGGGTATCACTTAAAGCGGAAGATGAGGAATCAGAGTCTGTTTGGTTGTCACCTCCCTTGTATTAAAGTGATTCATCTACAAAAAATGAGGGGATGTAAGTAAACCAAATAGAAAATAAGTGCAAAGCGAAAATATTCACCACTAATTCGCAATGAAAAAAAGTAAATAGTTTCGAATGTCGAGTGGGGTTTGGAAGGCTAAGGCCTAAGTTGGTGTTCAAGCATTCGGATGCATGATCGAGCAGCTGGGAGCTGCATGCTGAAGGGGTGTGCGTTCGAGCAGCTGTGTAGTGCCTCCGAGCGACTGGGCGCTTATCCGAGGGACTTTGCAATGCCCCTGAGCGGTTGGGGGTACATGTCCGAGCGGTTGTGCCGCTTGCCTAAGCATCTGGAGGAGCCGCTTGTCCGAGCGGCTCGAGGAGCAATCCGAGGGGATGCGTGTCCAAGGAACTGGCGCATCCAAGGAGATGCGCACCTGCTGGGCTGGGCGTCTGAAGAGCTACGCGCCCAAGGGGCTGGGTGTCCGAATAGACACACATCGGAGGAGCTGCATGTCTGCTGGGCTGGGCGTCTGAGGAGCTGCGCGTCCGAGAGGCTGGGCGTGTCCGAGGAGTGGTCCAAGAGGCTGGCATGTCCGAGGAGTAGCATGTTCGAGGAGCTGGGAGCATTCCCTAGGAGTGGTGTTCGATGAGCAAGGACATGCATCCGGGTAGCAGGAAACAAAACACCAAAGGACTAGCAGCTAAGAAATTATTTGGGTCCCGAGGACCAAGTAGGGGTCTGATCGGCTAGGAATGGCCAAGGCCATGGGTTTGATGGGCTAAAGGGTAAGGAGCATAGCATGATGCATAAACATATTTTCTTCATCTTGGACTATGCAAACAAGATCAAAAAGTAGAATTTCAAGTCTCAAGAAAATATTAAATGCTCATCTTAAACCCATGAACCCGACACTACAATGTGGAATGGGAAATCATTTTGTCTTCAAAATTTCATGAAATTGAAGGAAAAATTGACTAACCCAAAGCCTAAAGTACACGATATCAGCTACAAAGTCTCTATCCTACAAAGATTTATCGCAAAACAATTCCAATAATGCATTCCAAAAGGAGGGTTTCGACATATACAAGTTCTAACAAGTTTTTGTTTAGAATTTTAAAGCTGAAAATGCTTGAAAGTAAAGATCAAGAAGAGAGAACTTACTCAAATGGGTGGAAAAGATTTGGATTTTTTTTGAGAATTTCCTTTGAAATTTCTTGGAGAAACACGAAGCATTGATGAGGAGTTGGCCACGGCAAGGAGGAGTCTTTCTTGTCATGTTCTTTTTGGCTTGAGAGGGATAGGCATGCACGGGCCTATTTAAAGGAAAATGAGGAACTTTTCAATTACCCTAAAACCCTTAGTATTCTCTTTCCCATGATTGGAATTGATAACTACAGAAAAGTTCAATCGTGGGTTTACTTCAAAAGGCCAGAGAGTATAGAAAGTCATTTTTTTGAAAGTGTGGGACGCAGAGAATATTAAAGTTACTGATGAATCACTACATGGAGGTAACTGCTAGGATATTCTCTTAATTTCTAATTGGTTATTCAGTTTTTGGAGATTTAACTGGTCTTAGTGAAAGTTACTGATCGGGTGGAAGCTTTTGGATGACGTGAATAACTATCAGCTAGAGAAAAAGTTTATCATATGAGAAAATCATATAATATACTTGGGGGGAAAATGTTATCCCCAAAATTTTGTGCGATGACATGGCAATCAGATGGGACAAGTGGCAATGCATGGTCAATAAATGACACATTAATAGTCAATAAATGTGTTGACTAAAGAAGTGCAAAGGTTGAGAGTTGACCAGGGAAGTTGTGATATTACTAGTCAGGAAATAAATTTAGCTGGTCAGGAGGTGTTTTGTCTGACTAGCTACATCGGAGAACATTTTTTCTAGCTAGGGAGAAGTCTCACCCGACCAGATGCACAGATTGGCCGACCGGTCATCTCGGAGTGGAACTCACCCGACCGGACACGAAGTTCATCCAACAAGTAATGTATCATGGCTGACCAGTGATATGCCATGCCCGACCAGTGGTATGCTTTGGCTGACTGTGCCATGCCCGACCAGTCACTTCAGGGAATGGATTTGGTTGATCGACGAATCAGAATCTCAGTAACAACTTCAACCCGAATGGCTCGCAACTACCGCGCAAATCTCTTAGATATCCCGAAGTAATAGATATATTGTTGTAATTTGAATTTGTTAATTATTTATTAGTTAAAGTTGGTTGAAACAACCAACCCGTCAAACAGGATATTTCTCATGTACGATCCATGAGCCTATAAATAAATGGCTCATGGCATCATTTGGGAGGATCTTATCTTTTTTTAGACTTGGAAACTCTCTAATTTTGAGACTTTGGGACTGTGACTTGATGCATTCTTGGGGCATTCTTGGGGCATTTTCTGAGAGAGCTTAGAGAGAGAAAGCTTGTATTCTCTAGAGAGAGAAACTCTGTATTTTTCTACTTATACTTAAGAAACTCAGTTGGCTCAGGTTCATCTGATCTTAAGTGTAGGATACATATATCACAACTCCAAGTGGATTAGGCTATTACCAACAAATTGAGGCTGAACCACTATAAAATTACTTGTGTTATTTATTTTCTATTCAAGGTTTATTGTCCTTTTTGCGTCTATTTGCAGTTGGGCAAAATCGTGGTCAACAAAGAGAGAATCAGAGAGTGGCACTAATACCAAATTACAAAAACAATAAATTTGGGGAAAATCCTCTTATTCTCATTAACTAAAACTGAATATATTACAAGAATATATAAGGAGCTCAACTAACTACCAATAGTAACAAATCAACCAAGAAGTTGTACAAGTAACAAACTAACAACTGTACCATAACAAATTGAGAAAATAACTCTCAACAATGCTATGTTCAATGATTGAACTAGATATGTGATGTTGAGTTATAAGTTTTTGTTTGAATTTCCTTATTATTTGTTAGGTCACAATGTTGGTAACTGATTGTCAAGTGCACAACGGAATGCACGGATGGTGAGCCTGAGATTTCAGATTTTTTTCATTTAAACAAGCTTTAAATAATAAATCCTTTAACATACTTTCACTAATCTAAACGTACATAAGAGATGAAGAACATACCAATTGAAGTCTATCAAGCGTTCTTTCTATCTTTTAATATCAATTATGAACGTCCAATCCTAGCAATCTTCAGGTACTCAAACCACAATCTTCCAAGATGTTCTTTACACCTAAAGATGTGTGTAGGCACGTAGAGAAAATGTGGGATATATTTAGTGATTCACAAGATGTACTCAACACATGAGATCTTAGAATTAGGCATAAGAAAATAGGTAGTCTTTTTTAGAATAAAAATAGATCGCTATTTTTTCTCTCTCTGTATTTGTGAAAAACTGAATTGATCTGATCTTATGAAAAACTAGTTATTTATTTATTTTAACTAATAACTGATGTATTTTGAAACACCAATCAATTACTTTTCTAATTAAATATCTTAAATCAAATTTAAACATTTTATTCTTTTAATTAAAATAAAATTTAAATAAATAAAATAGCCAAAGACCGAGACTCCTTCTCATCCACAGGCCAACTACAGTCCATGAGACTGTGTATGGCGTGTGGCATTGCCTAGTCACAGGGTAGTATGTTTTTTCACTTTTATTTAATTTTATTATTTAAAAAATAATCCTAACATTATCTTTTCAATAATATTATTTATTCAAACTTATATTCAGCAAATATCAAACAACTTAATAACACATTCAAATTTAAATTCATTATCTGTTTAATTAATTATCTTATATAATTATTTATGTGAATAAATTCAAATCCTTATTCAAATCAAACTTGAACTACCAGATTTATTTTTCATGCCCATTGAAAGAAAACAATTTAATTGATTCAAAAAATTAATCAAACTTTTTTCATTTACATGGTTTCAATTTAATTTAATTTTTTTTTTCAAAAATACGATTTTCATAAAAAAATAAATAAATAAAAACACTCAAAAATATCATGTGGTTACTCTGGGTTCCTTTGACATACAAAATTAACCTAAGCAAATAAACCAAATTAAACCAGCAGACAAATAACAACATAAAAACAATGAAATCATATATGATTTAGTTGAAAAGAATGTACAGTCTATTTGGTTGATTAGGAGGTTGATTTAGTTTGCTTTGCATGATGATTATCATTAAATTAATTACTTTGTTTTTTAATCACAAGTGCGTGCTTAAAGAATATGTATATAATAGATATATGTATACTGTATGTGCTATGTATGGATATATAATATATAGATAAAATAATTAAAAAAGAAATTCTAGTCTGCTCATATATATTCTAATTTTATAGCGCTATTGGACAAGATTCTATGTTTGGCTTTGGCAGGAGCATAAGAATCTGCGTACTGTTTGGTGTGATTACCGATTATTGCCCTGACCATATATACGAATACGTTTTCAATTAGGAAACTTTATGTTCATATAAATGTATATATACACACTTTAATGGGCCATAGTAGCTAGATTTGATTATAAGCCACATATATATGGCATGTGTATATCTTTTGAGAATATATATGACAGATTGGTTCCCTCAATATAATCTTTGGTCATCATCCATTTCTTTATATATGAATGAACTACATTCACTGCATTCTGACCATTTTTCTACTTTGTTCAATCAATCTTAGTTTGAATGCTTCGTCTCACCTCTATGCGCGCCTTGACTAAATGGACCTCTCCTTTGGCATCTTTTCATTTCATCAACTAGCTAAGATTCTAAAATCTTCACACAAATTCTTAATTTGTATTTCCCGGCTAAGAAAACTCGACTATTTTTTACTTTTATGACTATCTCATTTTTCTCACACCACTAATGTCTATAATCTGTGTATGTACAAGCGAAAGTGACATAGTAAATTAATAATCTATTTTCTTTATGAATATTAATATATGATAATATTAGCTTATAGTTCTATGTATATTATTTAAAAGAAAATAAATTATTAATCTATACTAATATTATGTTTGATAATAAAATTGGGGGACCAACTGCACCAGTCTAGTGGGCACACTTCTATTTTATTCTAAATTGTTTTTCCCCCAAAACTCAAATTTATTATAATATGAAAAATAAGCTCATTTTATCTTATCGAATTTAATAATAAATAAGTTATATTTACTTCCAAATTAATATTTAAAGGTACCTTTTTTTAAAAAAAATTAATTATTATATATTTTGTCTTTCAGTAAAATAATTAAAACATACAATTTTAAATTTAGTATGTACAATCATATTTAATAGAATTAAAATTATATTTTAATTATTTTTTAAATTGAGTCTTTTAATATCTTAAAATTATATTCACTTTTGGAACAATAGACTAACACAAATTTCACATTCGAATAATTATATAATAGGAAGTAATTATTATTTAATAAAAACTAAATACTTTTTCCTGAATTTAAACTTGAGAATGTATTAAATCTTCATATTTTACAATTAATTATTTTATCAAGAAAGTTAACTTCATCATTCAAAAAACTTTAATTTCTAATTTTCAAGTAATGAGGTGTCGAATCCCATGAGTACTTAAAAAAATTCTAGGGTTTGCATGGCTATGAATTACGTACCACTATTAGTTTGAAAAACTCGAATACATTTTTGATATTGAGTGGAAACCATACTATGAAACTCCTCATGAAATGCTTCACATACATCATGTAACACCCTACTAATTAGTGACCGTTACACTGTGTGTTTAAAATAGTGCTAGACTCGCTAAACGAGTCATTTGGACTTAAACGTGTAAATAAAGTTAATTAAAGGATTATGTATTAAAAATTTTGGCCAAACAATATTATTGTTCATTAAAAAGTTTTTCTATATACATGGGATCCCAGAAAAGAGTTGATAAACCGTTACAACCATAAACAAGGTACAAAATGGCCGACCTAAGCGGAAAAAATGAACTACGGTCCTAGATCCACAAAAGAAGTCTCGACCATGGTGATCGAGCAGGCCGCATATGTACACGTTTCCCCCAAAGCTCTCCAACTCATGGCTGGTCCAACTTTTCTTTGCCCTTACCTACACCATGTAGCACCCGTGAACCAAGACTCAAGAAGAGAAATCAAACATAGCAGAACGGATAATCAACAGTTATAAATCATTATTAGCATCAGATAATCAACAGATTATAATTCAGTAATAGAATGCTTAGCAGTTATTACCAATACTCAAGCAGGCATTCAATCCATCTACGCAGTCATAGAGCCACACAAGTGCATACCACAATCCTTTCTTTCAAGCGACTATAGAGCCGTACATGCGGCCCTAGAGCCACAAGAGCGCATACTGCACTCCTTTCTTTCAAGCGGCTATAGAGTCGTACATGCAGCCATAGAGCCACACGATTGCATACCATAGTCCTTCCTTTCAAGCGGCTATAGAGTCGTACAAGCGCATATCACACTTCCAGATTGGGCTAGCCATAACTGCCTGCATAACACATGCTAATGCCGACCACAAATTAATAAGCCGAGCTATCCACCTGGAAACCAACAGATATGCATTTGACATAAAACAAAACTAAATATAATACATTCGTATGTTTAAGCAAACATCCCAAGTGTGGTTATAACCACATTCGATAACCGTGGCTCAACCCTAATCTTAACATAGGTGCAGTTTTCTTACCTCAAGTCCTGAGCAAGTCAATATAGAGACTCTGAGTGCGATCCTTTCCTCCCGAGCCTAGCGATAGTCCCTAGTCACAACAACAACAAGGAATAATCATCAAGAATTTAACTAATAAAGGGTTGCAAGACCAAATCCTAACACCCGAGGCCTCGAATTCTATCAAACTACGTGGTGGAATCGTCCCCGAGCCTTTCAATTGGGTTTCCCAAAACCCAAGTTCAAAATACTCTAACTCCCCATTTCGTATTGCGGTGCCTCCAAGCTGCACTGCAGCCCCACATTAGGCCGAGAAGCCAACCTAAAAGCCCAGACAATTCGCGTTGCAGCAGCCACTACAAAGGGCCGCGATGCCTCACTTGGCAGAGAGCCAGCCTATAACTTTCACACATTTTGCGCCAAGGCAGTCTGAGGGAACCCCAGCCTCGAAGATATTCAAACGGTTCGTGGCGCTCCTACCAAGAGTCGTGGTGCCACCCCGAAACCCAGAATTTTCAGGGATTTTCAGAAATCGCAATCTATCAAAAACCCATCCAATCTTAAATGTGACAAAATGTGATTTGTCACATCTTGTAACATAATATTGAGAGTTACAAAATTATACATATGTGTGTGTGTTCAAGTGGAACATATTTGGAGTTACAAAATTAGTTATAAATTTGTAATTCCCAAATATTACCCAATAATGTGTAGATTGAAAGTTACACACTTTGTTTTAATTTTACAAAACTATAATGTGATATGGTTTATGAAGTGTGAGTTTGGTTCACTTTTTCTTCCTTTTATACTTTTTTGTTTTGTTTTTCTGTCTTTCATAACTTGATAAAATAATTGAATTTTGAAATTAAGTAAGGTCATTTGGATAATATCAACATTTTTTGTTTTTGTTTTGGATTGTTTTCTTTTATTGTTTTTCTTTTTGTGTGATACATTCAGCTATTACAGTGTATAACATATATGAAGTTATCATGGATATGATTTTATTTTGTTTTATTTGCACATCTTCCAAAGTTTTCCATCATTATAGTAATCAATAATAATATTAATTTTCACTTTTCTACAACATTATAATATAACATTATCTTTTAAATTAATTAGGAAAACTTTTTTGTACTTCCATGTTATATGACTCCATATTACACAAAAAAATAAAATTATAGGACTCCAAATTTATGCACTTCTATAATTTCTATAATTTAAATTAAAAACAAATTGAACATATATAACTCTCTAATCCAAGAATCCAAGAAATTGAACATATAATATATTTATTAAGAAAATTTAGCACATTAATGAACTTCAAGGCAAAAATAAATATAAGGATAATTTTTTAAATAAATATTATAATTTTTTCTTTTTCAATTTTTAGAATATATTTCAAAATGAGACTATTAACACTAATTATTATTTTTATTCTCCACCATTTCTAATTATTTAGTTAAAATATCTGCCATAATACTTACATATTAGTTACTTCTATCATGCATTTCTTCAAACATATATTTGCATATGCTTTAATTTTTACAAGCATAGAAGAATATTGTGATTTAATTAGGATATTGATTTTACTTTGATAAACACTTTAATTTAATATTATTTCTATTCATTATTTGTGCTTATTTTGATTTTTTTTATTAAAATCTTTTAATCCTGAAAAATATTTTTGATTGAGAGCACCAAAAGTGCTTTAATTTTTTATAAACAATAAATTATAGAGGAGGATCCTTTTCATGTAAATAAATTATTTACTAATAGACAGTTTAATACTAATTAGTTTGTAAAAAAAAAAAGTGCCAAAAAATGTATAAAATTGATTATGAGATCCAAATCCCATTTTGTCACATTATTTAATCTAATCACATTAAGGAATAAAAAAATGAGATGTGGGCATAGAATGTCGTGGGATCCTTCAGCGTGCTTTAAAACCACACACACCTTAGCTAGACATTGTCCTCGAGCTGGATGTTGTATGAAGAACATGGACTGTTTAGGATCATTTTTTATTATTCAAGTAGGTGTCTAGGTGACATGGAAACTTTTTGACTACGGTAACCTGCTGAGGATACCCGAGCTGATCACTCAAGAAGACATGAGATATCTTATGGATTCCCTTTCTCTGCTTGACTGCCTGCTGTACCCCGTGCTGAGTAATTCACGAAATCATTTTAGGGTACAACATTTGCCCCTAAGTCCTTGTGCGGGCATGGGGTTATCCCAGACTGGTATAGTAAGAAGTTTTCGGCTTCTGTGTTGAGAAATTCTGCCCACCCAACCACTTAAGTATGGGACACGTGTCTTCTTTTCATTGGTCTATGTTCAGGTTTTGTGTACTTCGATAGTTGTCTTGTCAACCCTTTTTTTGTTGTCGTTAGGTACGTTCAATTCTGGTCGTAGGATCTTGAATTGATCTGATCGTGTGGCTCAAATTTGCTCTCGAGTTTTACGTATACATAGGGAAACCAGAACTGAACCTCACCACCTTTTCATTTCAGACTTTGTACTAACTATTTCTTCTTTGAAAAGCTGTCAAACCCTATCTGAAATCCTCAAATTCCAAGAACTTTCAAACCTTCGTTGTGTGGATTCTTCAATTCGACTCTATTTTCCAATCACTTTGTAGATCAAGAACTACTTTGTAAGTATTCACACTTCTGGTTTTTTTCTTAACTTTCTTATTTTTCAATAAGTTGTCATGAAGTTTTCTAGTACTGTGTTATTCTTCATTTTTATCTTATTTCCGACTTTGTGCGAGTTCAGTGTAGGGTCGTGTTTAGGCCAAAAGTTAGCGATTTTAGGAGTGGCTATAGAAATTGCCTTAAAATATAGGTTAGTTTATGGGTTTGAGTATGAATGTTTGAATTTATGGGTTTGAAGATTAATGAGTTTTAGGTTTAGACCGCCTTTCAAGATACTGTTAGGTCTGACATGTGAAAAAATGAATCTCAAAGTATTAGGGATGCGCAAGGTAGTGGCGCGTGATCCCTGATCACGCGTGAGTTCACGCAATAGCATCTGAATAGGTCTTAGCCTTGAACCCTAGGTTTTCCTTACATCTACCACTGAAGCTAGGTTATATCACAGGTCGCCTCTAACAAACCACTTTATTATCAGGCGAACTTTAAAGTATGGCCAAAAATAAGAAATCAATCGTGAGCTCGTATTCCCAAAATAAAGATAAGGAGAAGCGGGTCGACGCCGAGAGCCGAGTTCCACGCTTTGGTCCAGAAGTTGAAAGGCAGGCCGAGGTCAAGCCTGATGCCTTTTTCGAGGCCGAGTTCATCGAGTCTTGAATAAAGTCTCAAGATAGGATAAATATGATCCTCCTGAGCCATGGGATCGAATTTTGGAGGTCAATCATTATAGCCCTCCCTCCATTGGAAGGGGAACGGGGTTGCATCCCAGTCCAGAATGACTATGGAGCCTGGAGTGATGAGCACCTGAAGGCAGGTGCTTTCCTCCCCCTAGACCAATATTTCGTAGACTTTTTAAACTACGTTAAACTGACTCCTTTCCCGCTCTCCCGAACTCGTATCAGCTCTTGTCCTGGTTAAAATATTTATTTTTGATACATGAGAGCGAGGTCCCCACTCTAATAGATATTTTGTTCTTTTTCTGCCTCAAAGCTTATCGCGAGTAAAAAGACCGAGGTAACAGGTTCTATTACCTCACCTGGTTTCGCAACTCCACCTCCATCATTGATCTCCCCAGCCATCCGAATGACTTCAAGGATGTGTTCTTTATTTCGCAGAGGTTCAAAAACTACGAGCACATATACTTCAACCGCCCTTGTAAGTTTTCAACTCCCTGAACTCTTTATTTGAATCCTTTATTATTATTATTATTATTATTAATATTATTAGTATTATTAGTATTATTATATTTTCTTTAATTGCCTATTCTGACTAAGTTGATTTCTCATGCAGTTGTTTACAAGAGGACAAAGAGATCTATAATGCTGAGGGATTAGTATGCAAACTTGGCCAAATGCACTGCCCAAGAGAAAGACATGAAGGCATTTGTAAATGATGCGACAATGGTAAAGTGCGATCTGATAAGGGGAGATCAGACCCTGAGGCTGAGGACTTGAGCTCCGGTTATTTCAGAGGTCGAGGAAGGGGAGGAACAAGAGGAGGTCGCACTTCTTGTGCGATAGAGGCTAGCTGAGGTTGCCATAAGAATCAAAGAAAACCCGAGACGAGCTGAGTCGGGGTTAGTGGACGGCACCTCTGTCGAAGATAATAATGATAAGTTTAAGGAATTACATCAGGCTGTTGTCCAGTTTGCTTTAGCTCGATATAACCCTCATCAAGTCGTGAAACGCCACCCCGAAGATCCTGACCTAGATGAAATGCTTATGCAATGAGTTAACCATCTAGTCACGTGACACGACCTGGTGCTCCCCAAATATACAATTATAGTAGACAATTCCCTTAGGTTTAGGTCCACCATCCTTAACCAACATGGGAATAACCTTTTATTATGGGAAAATCTACGCTATCACGGTAGTTGTCCTTTTGGGGTCTCTCAGCCTGAGTATGAGCCTAGTCCGATAGAGGTACTCGGGCCTAATGAGCCCTATCCAACAATCCTTCTAGACTCACCCCCATCTCTAGCCATGTTCAAATTAGAGGTCGAGTGCAGTCCAGATCGGAATCCAGAGCTAGTTATAATCTCCTCCTCTTGCTCAGAGGGTAGGGTATCCTTGCAATTCTTACATTGTATTGTCTTTTAATTATCTTCTTCAAGGTCTAACCCTTTTGCTCGCTTGATTTCAGACGAGAATATGAGTCTTAAGGGTGTTTTCATACTTGCTAAAGATGGAGCTGATGCAGTGCCCATCTTGAAGAGCCTACGGATGTCAAAGAAGACCACCTTCAGAACTTGGACCGCCACTGAATCCCCTATAAAGGACAAAAATTCTAGCTCAGCCTAGAAGCAGCAACCTACCAAACAATAAGCAGCTCAAGTAACAACAGTTACCATGCAAGAGGCTCCTCCCCATCCTCCTCACAATTCTACGCCGACCCATCAAGCCGCACAAGGCGAGGTGGTACAAGTCCCTCCTGCACCCTTTCCAATCAGACCAATTGTAGCTGCCAAAATCCCTGAGGTGGTACAAGTCCCTCCTGCACCTCCAAGAGATGGCGAACTATATGGTTGAGCACGCCGACCAGATGACCTTCAAGGAAATAGAAGCCATCGAGGAGAAGCCTGCCGAAACTGTCCTGAACTCAGCTCTAGGAATGAGTCTGACTGTAAGTCTTTTACTTATCTTTTTTTTTTAAACTCCCCTTCTTTTCACGAGCTAACTTCACTACGTTTTTTATTTGTTGCAGTCTTTCCTGGCTCAGATTCATGGCATTTCTTGCCTTCAGGCTGAAAGGGATGAGGCCTAGACTGCCTTGTCGACCGCCCATGAGAACGAGCAAATCGCCAAGGCCTAGGTTACCGAGCTGGGCCAACAAAGGGAATAGCTGCAGGGGAAAATCGATACTCTCAACCATGAAGCTGATGTGCTTAAAAATAAGTTTTCCGAGGCTATGAAAGCCAAACTTGAGGTCGAGGAAGCGAATTTAGAGGTCGAGCGGTAAGACAAAGAGGTTGCCAAGAAGGTTGAGGAGAGAATTTCTAAAGCGAAGGGCTCTCTGGAGGAGATGTTCTACCGGTGTTGGGGACGTTACCTCCCCAAGTTTCCAGATTGGCTAGCCAAGGAGCCCTGATTGTGGATACCGCTGCTACTGCTGGTTGGGGAGCTGAAGGTGGTGATGGAAAGGTGACATCTCATGAGCAAGTTACCGGAGCTCAATGATATTTTAGGCACCCTCTTCATTTTATCTTCTTTAAATTTTAGATTTTAAATTTGTAACCAGGCTTTTAGAGCCAAGACAATTTCCCATGGGCTTAATTTTTTTGAAACAGATATATTTTTTGTTAGTTTATTCTCTGACCTAATATTGTTCCCCTTTATCTATTGCTTTGTTTATACACATTCTTTTTTTATACAAAGTCCTCGTGCATTTTCATAGTTATAAGGGTTATAATTTTTATGACAAGATAAATGCATGATGGCTCGATTAGTAAATTCTAGTTAATGACCTAGTTAAATCCAGAAGTTTAGGTCACCTAATAATGTTATACTAGTTGAAATAGCTATCTGGACTTTGTTATATCCAAGAGTTTGGTCTCCCAATAGGGTAGTACCTGTTAGGGATTAGGCCTCTAGACCTAGTTACATTTAGAATTCTTACACCTAGTTAAAATCAAGGATTTGTTTTACTTTAATTTTCCTCACTTAGTTTATATTCATAATTTCTTTGAGAACTCGAGCTTTAAAAAGCTTTAGAGAAATCAATTTTTTAAATTCTAACTTGATGAAAAAAATATTTATCAAATTTTGTTGAATATTTCAAAGATTATGGAGGGTTATATGCCCACCAAGCGATAAAATTTTATAAGTACTCTAGGTCGCTTTTACAAAATAAGCTCGAGATTCATTACAAAAAATGACAACTTTTGTACCTCATTTAATTATTCAAACTCTAAAGAATAACAATGGCTTTTATAAGGGAATATACTTAGTTGGTACCTTGTGTTTTATTGAAATACAGTTTTAGTACCTTTTAATATGAAAAATACACATTAGGTACCTTATATTTGTAAAATAATTCAAAAAACGGTACCTTATGATCAATCATTTTTTCATAATACCTCAAATACCCTTAATTATAAATACCTAAATAATAAATATTTATTTGAATAAAAATTTATATTTTAAAATTATAAAAATAATTAAAAATATATATGTTAAAAATAAAAAAATCATATAAAATTACAAAATTTTTTTTTTTCCCATTCCCTCTCTCTCAACTCTCAAGTCAACAACCCAACTTCTTCTTCTTCTTCCCTCCATCAACTATCGTCCCCACCCTCCAATGGAAAAGGCAAAGGCAAAGGCCACCACTTCGGTCGCCATTCGACAAAGGCCACCACCAGCCGGTGCTCTCCCAGCACCTCAGGTCTCCTCCCAAGGATAGTTCCACCACCTCCTTAGGACTTTACAGGTAGATCCATTTATCTTCATGTGTATTAGTTGTGTTTTCTATATATTTATATGTCCTCACATATATATATATTATTGGAAGCTTCAGACAAATGAGTTTGCTTTTTCAACTTGGACTAATGCTTGGAAGGTCTTATGTATATATATATATATATATCCCTTTAATTATTGGAAGCTTCGAACTAATGAGTTATAAGGGTACTCTATATATATTCCTTCAAATATATATATATATATATATATTAAACTAAAAGATTTGGTTACATGTATAGGGTTTCTATCATTTCAGACTTTCTACCACTATATACTAAGGGGGAGATCGTTGATGGAGGGAAGAAGAAGAAGTTCGGTTGTTGACTTGAGAGTTGAGAGAGGGACGAAGAGAGGGGAAGAGCCAGAGAGAGGGGGGAATATATATTTATATTTTTTGTAATTTTATATGATATTTTTTTATTAATAACATATATATTTTTAATTATTTTTGTAATTTTAAAATATAATTTTTTATTCAAATAAATATTTATTATTTAAGTATTTATAATTAAGGGTATTTGAGGTATTATGAAAAAATTATTGATCATAAGGTACCATTTTTGACTTATTTTACAAATACAAGGTACCTAACGAGTATTTTTCATATTAGAAGGTACCAAAATTGTATTTCAATAAAACACAAGGCACCAACTAAGTATATTCCCCTTTTATAAATAAGCCTTACAAGAAAGTAGTACTGCTAAAAGTATAAAAATCTTACAAAGCCGTCCTATTATTGGTAGTATTTTTTGAGGTGTAAAACATTCTAGGTCTATGGGACCAATTCTACACTTAACCGAGCTAGTTTGAAGGCTCCTTCACGGAAAATTTCTACGAATTGATAAGGTCCTTACTAGTTCGGTCCTAATACACCCTCTTTAAGATCTTTGCGAGCTAGAAACAGCATTCGAAGCACCAAGTCTCCCAGTTCAAGTTTTCGCTCTTTGACCTTCAAGTTAAAGTAACAAGTAATCCTCTAATTATAATGGGCGAGTTGTAATTGTGACTTCTCTTGTTTTTCCTTGATCCAGTCCAGAGATGCGTTGAACAAGTCATGGTTCCAATCCTGATCGAAGGTTTTCTGCCTATGTGACATCACTAGTGCCTCAATTGGGAGCATAGCCTCACTTCCAAAAGTTAAAGAGAAGGGAGTGTGCTCTGTGGAGGTGCGATGTGAGGTCCTGTAGGCCCAAAGTACTTGTGGGAGCTGCTCGGGCCATCACTAGTGCCTCAATTGGGAGCATAGCAATTTCTTTAAACTCGCCTTTAGGTTTTTATTTACAGCCTTGACCTGCCCATTAGCTTGTGGATATGCCACTGAAGTAAAACTATTGGTCATGTCATACTTCTCACAAAAGTTCGGGAAAAGATCACTATCGAACTGAGTTCCATTGTTAGACACGATCTTCTTTAGGAGCCCAAAACAACATATGATGTTCTTCACAACGAAATCCAAGACTCTCTTCGAGGTTATGGTCGCCAGAGGCTCGGCCTCGATCCACTTGGTAAAGTAGTCGATGGTGAGAACTGCATAACGAACTCCTCATTTTCCAGCTGGTAGTGAACCAATCAGGTCGATCCCTCATACTTCCAATGGCCAGGGCGATGAAATCATGGTTAGCTCCATGGGTGCTGCTCAAGCAATTGTTGCAAGGAGTTGGCACTTAACACACTTTTGGAAATATGAGGCAGAGTCCTTTTTGAGCGTAGGCCAAAAATAGCTCGGCCTCAATATCTTTAGAGCCAGGTTTTGCCCCCCCCCCCCCCCCCCCATTGTGGTCTCCACAAAATCCTTCATGTATTTCACATAGGATAGTCTGTGCTTCCCCGGGCAGAATACACCACATGAGGGGTATTGAATGCCCTCGTTGGTGTAGAATTCCCTCAATCATAACATATCGTGGAACTTGATATAATAATTTTCTTGCGTCATTTCGGTCATTTGGTAGCTTACCAGTTGTGACGTATTCTACTATTGGGTTATCCAGGTCAGTTTTGTGTCAATCACTCCGCCCTCAACCAGTTCCTCCGTTTTCTTGGTTGTTCTAAGAAATCCACTGGGACTACGTTTAACATGTCCGCCTCTTTTGCAGTAGCAAGTCAAGTTAAAGCATCAACATTCAAATTCTGCTCGCAGGGAACCTTCTCAATGGAACAGAACTCAAACTCCAACAACTCATCTTTATCCTTAGCGAGATAAGCTGCCATTTTGATACATCGAGCTTGATATTCCCCCAATATACGTCCCGATGCTTCAGATTTTTGCAAGATTTTCCTTAAAGGTTGATCGACTAAGACGTGGATGGTGTGGGACTGGAATTACGACCTCAGTTTTCTCGAGGCCACGATCAAGAAGAACGCGAGTTTTTCTATTAAAGGGTATCTGGATTCAGCTCCCAAAAGCCTTTTACTCATGTAGTACACCAGTTTCTGCGCTCGATTTTCTTCTTAAACTAATACGATGCTGACCTCGTTTTCTATCACAGCTAAGTATAAGAAAAAACATTCCCGAGCTGCTTGTTTTGATAATATGGGGGGTTTAGCCTGATGAGTTTTCAAATGTTGAAACTCCTGCTTTCATTCATTAGTCCACTCAAACTTTTTGTTTCCCCTGAGCAAGTTTTAGAATGGGAGACAATTTTCAATGGATTTTGAAACGAAGCGGTTTAGGGCAGCCACCTTTCTAGTTAACTCTGCGCTTCCTTGCACGACCTAGGCAAAGATATTTCTAGTAACGACTTGATCTTGTATGGGTTTGCTTCTATCCCTCTTGTGTTGACTATGAAGGATAAAAAATTTCCCGAGCAAACCCCAATGGTGCACTTCTTGGGATTTAGCTTCATGTCATATTTCCTTAGCACGCCAAAACATTCCTCAAGGTTGGAAACATGGTTGTTGTTAGTCTTTGATTTAACGAGCGTATCATCGTCGTACACTTCCATGTTTTTCTAGATTTGGTTAACGAACATTTTGTTGACCAGTTGTTTGTACATTGCACCAACATTCTTCAGCCTGAATGGCATAACCTTGTAGCAGTATACATTATGCTCATTCATGAAGCTGGTGTGCTCTGGGTCTGCAGGGTTTATCATGATTTGGTTATATCTAGAATATACATCCATGAAAGATAGGAGCTCGTGAATGACTGTCGCATCTACCAACTAATCAATTCTAGGTAGTGGTGCCTTATTAAGGTCGAAGAAGTCGACACAAGTTCTCCATTTTCCATTGGGATTTGGGAACAAGAGAGGGTTAGCAATCCTGGTCGAATATTTTTCTTGCCTTTTGAACTCACACTTAAGTAAGTAAGCTACTTCTTCTTCTAATGCTTCTAACTGTTCCTTCCACAAAAGCCTTGTGTTTGTACCTTTGCAGGGACTCAAACCTAAGGGCTTGGGATGATTCTACTACCCAGTTTGGTAGAATTCTAGGTCCCAGTGGCTAGGACCTTGTAATGCCCCACATCACTATGGCTGCTTCCTGGAATAACGACTGGCGCTACAAACCAACACGAGTCTTTCCAGTGTGCTTTTTCCTTTCTCGCACGCTTCGTGGGAAAACTTCTGAGGATGTCACCCATCATGACACTACTCCAGGTCAAGCACACTCAACTTTGGAGTTCTCAAGTGATGGGCTACCGAAAAGAAGATGCATCTTGTTGGCATAGATAGTACCCATCAATCCATTTAAGTCATCTTCAACTATGTAGTCCCACACCTACACAGTCTTAGAATCATCACACTTGACCTTCCCCAAGCGATGTGGGATTGTACAGCTTTTTACCCAGTCTTTCCCTTTGTGGATCACGGGATTCTGACTGTCACAATCACCCCCCCCCCCCCCCCCTTAGGGGTTCAATGTCCCCATCAACCACACTTCTGGCTAGGTCAAGGATCGGATACCATTTGTAACACCCCACATCACTATGGCTGCTTCCTGGAATGACGACTGGCCCCACAAACTAACACGAGTCTTTCCAGCGTGCTTTGTCCTCACTCGCACGCTTCCTGAGAAAACTTCCCAAAAGGTCACCCATCACGAGACTACTCCAGGTCAAGCACGCTTAACTTTTGAGTTCTCAAGTGATGGGCTATCGGAAAAAAGATGCATCTTGTTGGCATAGGTAGTACCCATCAATCCATTTAAGCCCTCTTCAACTAGATAGTCCCATACCTGCACAGTCTTAGAATCATCACACTTGACCTTCCCCAGGTGATGTGGGATTGCACAACATTTTACCCCGTCTCTCCCCCTACAGATCATGGGATTCTAACTGTCACAAACTCGGTTCAGAAACCTTTATCTATTCGATGTTGATGTATATCATCTATTATGGTTGTGATTAGGGTATGGCTAAGTAGCGCACCAAATTTTTTATTTATTAAATTTTGTGCTTTATTTTATTTAATCGTTAAGTGTTGTGATTTAGTTTATTTATTTGTTTAAATTTATTGTTAGAGTTGTTTGGTAGAATTTTGTGAATTTAATTGTTAATTGTTTATTTTATTTATTTATTTTTAATTTGTGAATAATTGAGCTTTGGTTGAATGCACCAAGGTGCATGGTAGGTGGTGATGCACCCTAGTGATTGAGTGTGTGCATGTGCATGGTTGCATGGTGCACTTGCATAGAATTTTCTACACACTTTATTGTTTCCTTTTATTAGATTTATTTCTTTTATTTAGAAAAATAAAACAAAAGAAGAGGAAAGTAGAAGTGGCGTGTAGGAGAGTGGGAAATGAGGGATTTTCTTTCCTAATTGGTTTGGTCTAAGAATAATTTTGTTGGATGATGATTAGATAAAATGGGAAAAGATAATGTCATCTTTATGCACTCCTATTTTTCAATAATTAAGAAAAAATAAAATAAAATAAAAAAACTAAATAAATGAAAATAAACACAAATAGGAAGCTTACCTTTTATTTATTTAGGATAGTAATTGCCTTAGGTTAGATAAACGGGGAAGAAAATAGAGGAGCCATTTTTCTTTGGGGCTGCCGAAATCAAGAGAAGGAGAGAGAGAGAGAGAGGAGAGCCACGAAATTCTTGAGAGAGAGAGAAGAGAAAGAAGGAGAAGAGAAGAGGAAGAAAGGTAAGGTTTCAAAAAAAACCCCTAGGTATGTGTTTATGTTTTATTTTTATTTTCTTTTAATCATTAGTCATGAATCCTCTTCTTCCTGAAATTATAAGAAAATAATTTGTGGTTTTCTTTTCTTGTGATGTTTGAAATCCCTAGGGAAGTGATCAAGGGTGGTGGCCAAATTGAGTTTTGAAACTCTATCAAAGGAGGTAGTTGATCATTAGTTTTGTTTTGGTTTTGTGTTGATATCTAATAGATTTTTGGTGATTTGGTTCCTATTTGAATTTTTGCTATGTGTTGATCTAGGTGGTCTTTGAAATACTTGAATATGATGTATGCTGATTTTGGTATTCTATGTTCATGTTCATTATAGGTTTATGCATGTATAGGGATCCTCTTTGTAATTTTTGTGTTAGATCCATGTTCTAGGATCCCATGTTAATTTTGGCATGATAATTAATTTGGATTTTTTTTTTGTTATTGAATCCATGAAAGTTGATGAATATGTTTATGAGAATTTTGGTTTTATTTTTTTGTTTAATTCATGTGGGTTTCGGCCTAGGTTATTGTCTCATATGTGTGTGTGATTGATCTTAAAGCATGCCTATGATTTGAATGTCTATGTGATGTTTGGGATTTTCTTAGATTTACAATATGATAATAGGTGCATGATAGGGTTGTGTTTAAATTTGTGTTAATTAAGCATGAATGATTATTGTGCAAATTTTTGTGAAGCATGATGTAAAAGATGAATTGCATGACTTGTTATGCTTGCTGATTTTTGTGCATAAATGATTTAGAATATGAAGAAAATAAGGATTTGCATGCTTAAATGATTTTGCAAGTGCTATGATGTTTTTAAGAAATTAAAAGGGAATTTTAATTTACATTAAAATGATAATTTTACTCAAATAAATACCTACAGTTTTTTATATATGTATTTCGAGAAAATATGAGTTTTAATTCCAAGATGGTGATTTTTAAAAGTTTATTTTGTTGTTGGAATTTTTGGTAAAAGTTATGAAGAATCTTTTAAGAAAAAGAAAGTTTGTATGTTTGTTGAAATAATATAACACCATAAAATATATATTTATTAAAATTGTATTTTAAATGTAACCTTGAATGTTCACATTTTAATGAGTATGGTTTTTTTTTATTTTAATTCAGAAAAATATTGAGATTAAATTCACTTGTGGTTTTTTTAAATAAATTAAATGGTGGATAAAAGTTTAGTTTAATAAATTAAAAATAATTATTTGATTATCACATATGAGTTTATACTACATAAAATTGAGTCTTAAATAATACAAGCAAAATATATTTTTCTCTCACCTAAAATTATATTTTTCTTACATCAATCTCGTAATTTTATTAATTTAAGTAAAATGTTACTTTTCCAAGGGAAACAATATATTTACAAGTACTTTAGATAATTTCATGTTTTTTGTTATTTTCTATGCAAATTTAAAAATAAAAAATGGAATTATTATATATATTTTTTTATGGAAAAAAAGAATATATTGAACAAACCAGCAAGATTACAAAACAAGCACAAAGAGCCAAACAAAAACAGAAACAGACTGAGAACTAGCCCCTAAGAACGCCTCCTCACAGGACCTAAAAAAGGCAAAAACGAGCAAGAGAACAAACTAAGCTCAAAAAGCCAAACAAAACCAATTACAACTGAGTAATAGCCTCTAAGAACGCCACCTCACTGGCCCTCACTTTGCGCTTAGGCAATATGGAATTATTATATTTTTTAAAATGGCTATATAAATTATTTTTTTGGAATAAAAATAATTTCTTAAGATGTTTAATCAAGTTAGGGATTTAAAAGAAATAAATAATGGTGAGAAATTATGTTGCTAAATCCTTATTTTTGAAAATGATAGAAATAAACGCGTAGAAATTATCATTTTTAATATCATGTTTTAACAACATTCTCACGTATGCATGTCGCAAGCAAATGCACTTTTACGTTAAAAAAATGTCTAATATTCAACCCTATGAGTGTTACTTGAAAACCATGCATGTATAATAGGTAAAAGTTGCATTATTCTTTTGGTGATTTTATAGGTAAAATGAGCATGTTTGGAAAATATGTGTAGATTTCAACATGTGTGCATGGCCCATGCACACATGGGGTATATGAGTTGGGCACCAGAAAGTCTTATGTGATGCTAAAGAATGCTATTTGATTACGGTTATAGGCTCGTTGTGAAGTTTGTCAATTTTTGCTTTGCTCAGAATTGAGGTAAGGAAGTTAGATAAAATTTTGTTTATTTATGCTATGAACGGTAAGATTGGTTCGTATGAAGATAAGTGTAATGTATGATGATATACCTTGTGATATGAAGTATGAAATACTATTGTTAATTAATATGGTGAAATTTGATGAACCATGTATATCATTTTTGTGTTGATGCGACTGGATTGCATGTATTTCTTTATGTTGTATGATATGTAAATGGTTGTTAGCGTGTTGAATGCGACACAACAAATGGGTTACTAATTATCTAAGACGTAACCCGTGTTACTATGGATATAAAGACATAACTCATAGGGCGGACGCGCCGAGGTTATTCAAGGACCAGAGCCTCCTGTTTACCTCAAGATGTGGCATGGACAAGATAAGTGGCCATGTTCACAAAGATATGATGATGATGTTTATGATGATGATGTTTGAATATGTTTATGATATATGATGCATGATAACAATGTATGATGATGACGTTAAGTGCAATGTATGACGATGTATGTATATGACGTGGTAGTAGTCTTATGATAAGATTATGTTTTGTTGTGTTTTTCTTTGTCTGTTACTTGTACTTCCTTACTCGGCTTTTAGCTCACCCCCTTTACTTTTCCTTCCAGGTAGCAAATAGGATTTCTCATTGGCACCCGTGGTGATGTGGGGAGTTCTGACATCAGGGTGTGTATGGCTTGGGGGTATCCTATGGGCGAGCAAACGATCAGCTTAACGCCAATTTCTAAAGAACGGTGTTATGTTTTATTTTAATTTTTCAGAACTTATAAGTGGGACTTGAAATATATTTATTTTTTAAAAATGTTGCATGAGAACTTTTATTTTATTTTAATCTATTGGGCCCAACTTGCATGTTTTAGCAAGGCCCCACTGGGATTTTCATATAATAAGACTTAAAATTAAGCTACCACTCTGAAAGTTGTATTTCGTGCTTACCTTTCCAGTGGTTCATGATCAGGTTCCATTCAACCAATAAAGTTTGTTGTAAGTGTCAGGAGGCAAAACTTTCTTGATCTAATAAAGTCTTTCCCAATTTGGTCCTAGCACTCTAGCTGTTGGGTCTATGATGAACACCTTTCTCAGGACCAACCTGGAACTTTTGATATTTCACGCTGGAATTGTAGCAAGATAGATTATATGCCAGTATACCTATGTGCTCCCAAGTGATCGATGGTTAATTACTCATGAAACACATAGAGTATATGGAGAATTTCTAAGTAGTTGAACACTGCCCAAATACTCTCAGTTTGTCCGTCCAGGTGAATACCAGCCAGTTTAACACTGCCCAATTTTTATTGACCAGTTGAAAACTTTTCAAATTCACTGACTAGTTGAACACTGCTTGATCTACTGACCAGTTGAACACAGCTCGATTTGACTTTTCAGAGGGCTTAATACACGAGAACTTATCTCGCCCACTATGTTGCTGGCCAAGGTGCAGTGGCGGCTTCTCCGCACGGCCTGGGCGGTCTTTTCCTCTTTCTTGTTGGTCGTTGCCTTCTTTTTTTTTGACTGGTCGGTTTGATGACTGTCACCCTCATCTCGACCATGTCCATCTTTGTAGCTAGGCGTTTTTTTATCTCGAGGAGCTTTGGTTTGGTTGTTTCCGGGCGGAGGGTGTTTACTATCCGACCGGTTACTCTCTGATCAGAAGGTTTCTGACCGGTGGCTTCTAGAAAGGGTTCTAGAATTCTCCCTTTGTGTTGATGCAGTTCTAGAGCGGACTCCTTCTTCTGCCTGACTAGTCTGGTTGCTTCGACATAGTCAAATCCCCGAGAGTTTGTCCTTCCAACAGGGGACTTCTGACTAGCGGTGTCCCTTCGGGCTCCCTGGGCGGCTACTCGTGTCACGGCTTGAGCATTGGCTTGGGCCAATTGGGTAGCCTCTTATAGAGCAAGTGCTACCTCACGATGTCGTCGGTCAGCCTCCTCTTGTCGTTGTCTGATCTCTTCTCTTCTGGCCTCCATATCGCGCCTTTGCTGTTCTAACGCAGCTCTCTGCCTGGCCATCTCTTCAGCGAAAGACTCCAGTTGGGCGTTAAATTGCATAATCTCCTCCCAGAAAGCCCCCATGGCCTCCTGGAGTTGTACGAACTTTGGAGTTGTCTCCACGAGAAAGACCTCGGGGTCTGTGTCAGGGTTCTAAGGTGTAGGACCTTCTGGTCTAACAGTTTCTTTTGCAGTTGACGTACTAGGCTTCCTGGGCACAAAAACGAAAATAAACCTTGAATAGAAAATAAATAGCACATGTAATTTTATAGTGGTTTAGCCCCAATTTGTTGGTAATAGCCTAATCCACTTGGAGTTGTGATATATGTATCCTACACTTAAGATCAGATGAACCTGAGCCAACTGAGTTTCTTAAGTGTAAGTAGAAAAATATAGAGTTTCTCTCTCTAAGCTCTCTCAGAAAATGCCCCAAGAATGCCCCAAGTCACAGTCCCAAAGTCTCAAAATTAGAGAGCTTCCAAGTCTAAAAAAAGATCAGATCCTCCCAAATGATGCTATGAGCCATTTATTTATAGGCTCATGGATCATACATGAGAAATATCCCGTTTGTCGGGTTGGTTGTTTCAACCAACATTAATTAATAAATAATGAACAAATTCAAATTACAAGAATATAGATATTACTTCGGGATATCCGAGAGATTTGCGCGGTAGTTGTGAGCCATTCGGGTTGAATTTGTTACTGAGATTCTGATCCGTCGATCAACCAAATCCATTCCCCGAATTGACTGGTCGGGCATGGGACATCACTGGTCGGGCATGGCACAGTCGGCCAAAGCATACCACTGGTCGGGAATGGCCTATCACTGATCGACCATGACACATTACTGGTCGAATGAACTACGTGTCTGGTCAGGTGAGTTCCTCTCTTAGATGACTGGTCGACCAATCTGTGCGTTTGGTCGGGTGAGACTTCTCCCTAACCAGACAAAAATATTCTCCGATGTAGCTGGTCGGACAAAACACCTCCTGACCAGCTAAATTTATTTCATAACTAGTTATTTCACAACTCCCCAGGTCAACTCTCAACCTTTGCACTTCTTTAGTCAACACGTTTATTGCGTATTAATGTGTCATTTACTGACCATGCATTGCCACTTGTCCCATCTGATTGCCACGTCATCGAACAAAATTTTGGGGATAACACTCTTGTTTACCTCTTTTGTCTTCTCTATGAGTTTTTGTCCCTTTCTCGCACACTCTGGTTGTTTGCCATAGCTACGATTTCATCAACTCCGGCTGACACTTCTACTCTGATGTTTACTCCAGTTGTTATTATTCATAATCTTTATCGCTAAATTGGATTCCATCAACTATCATTATATATACATGCAACTTAGATTACTCCCTATACATTTCTCTAAACAAAAAATCACAAATTTTACTTTCGATGTTCTAGCCTTGGGGTACAGTTTTTCCCTAGCTTTTTGGAACTCCTATGAATTTTCAGCTACCTTCAAACCACTACCCAAAAATTACAGAGATTAGATTTGTTTATAGACTCAAGGAAAGTTGGTAATGAAGCCAAGAAATTACAAACTTAAGTTGGCTTACCTCTTTGAGTGTTCTAGAACACATGCATACACTAAAAATCCTTGAATCCACTTGCATGGAACCCTATAAGTCTTCTAACTTTTGTCTTTGAGTGAGTACCAACTCTAAAATCAAACATGCAGTGACACCTAAGGCTCTGCCAAGAGAAAAAGAAGAAGACAAGAGAAGAAAAAGAATAACACTTTTCTTTTATTTTTCTTTCTTTCATTGTGGTTTATTAGAGAGAAAATGATGACCATCGTTTTTTAAAAACTATAACTTGACCCAAATACCATTTAATGGTATTTTACCCACCATAAAATTATCACATCATTTCGACAAATAATAAATGGTGACACCCAAATATTATTAATACCCTTATAGTTTGATTTTGTGGAAAACTAAATTTCCACACTTAAGCTTAATTAAGCATTTTTCACTAAAATGCACTATTTTTTTTTCCAAGAATTCATTCAAATTAACAATCATGCAATATTTTGTGAATAATTTTATGCCCAAAATATTTTTGCCATAATTATTTTCTCTAAATTTAATTATCCAAGATTTTTTCCTTAATTGGAGTTTTTGAGTTCGGTCCGAAACTAAAAGTTTCGATTTGCTCCCAACTAATCTAGACATATTTTTGGCTAACGATCTCATCATGAAAATTGGCTTCCCAATATCAAAATATTAAAAACTTATTCATAATAGGAAGCACTGTCCCGACCCATTTGTCTAAACGGTGCCCAAAAAATGGGGCGTTACAGCTCTTGCGTGCAAATTTGAGTGTTGCATTATGGGGAGAAGTCTTTTTATCTGCTTGTTATAATCTAAACCACGTTGCTCTAAATAAAAGTTGAATTTCACTGTATGAGATATGGAAAGGAAAGAGGTCATACCTAGGGTATCTTAAAGTGTGTGGGGCCTTACTTATTGCAAGAGCACGGATCCTAAAAGGACCAAGTTAGGTCCTAGAGCAATAATGTGCATATTTGTAGGCTATTTCTAAAATAGTAAAGCCTATAGACTATTAGACTTGGACTCTAATTTCATAATTGAATCAAGAGAAGTTGAGTTCCTAGAGAACTTGTATAGTGATAACAAACCTCAAGAACCCATCTCAAAGAACTCAAGAGGATTCACCTTCAAGGATTGTAGAGCAACAATTATTTTCTAGATGAAGCCAAAGGCTTAGAGAGGTAGGATCACAAGATAAGAGCTCACAAGTGTATATTCATTACTTAGTAGAGGGTAATTTCAAATGGGATACTTGGAAGTATCCAATGGTACTTCGAGTAGAGAATGATCCTAAAACCTTCCAAGAAGCTATGTCTTCAAGAGACTCCACATTTTTTAAGGAGGCAATAAATGATGAGATGAATTAAATTATTTTTAACCACACCTGGTAAAATGTTGATCTACCACAAGGTTCAAAACCAATAGGTTGTAAGTGGGTATTTTGAGTAAAATATCACACAAATGGGACTATCCAAACCTTTAAAGCAAGGTTGGTGGCTAAAGGGTTTAGACAAAAGGAAAGCATAGACTATTTTGATACCTATGCACTCAAGTACAACTTTAATTTGAATGTTGTTTGCCTTAATCTTCAATACACAACCTTTATGTTCATCGAATGGATGTCAAAACGACATTCCTAGATGGTAACCTCGATGAGGAGGTTTGCATGGAACAACCAGAATGATTTTTTCTAAAGGGAAATGAAAAGATTTTTAGACTTGTTAAATCATTATATGGTTTAAAACAAGCACCTAAACAATGACATGAGAAGTTTGATGAAGCCATTGGCTCATATGGGCTTAGACATAATAGTGCGGACAAGTGCTTATATTCTAAGACTAATGATGACTATGTCATTCTAGTGTGTCTATATGTTGATGATATATTTTTATTAAGTAATGACATGAAAGGCATAATGAGAATAAAGATGTTTCTATCATCCACTTTCAAGATGAAAGATCTTTGAGAGGTTGATACCATACTAGGTATAAATTTTAGAAGAAATGTGTATGGATATGCCTTAGATGAAGCTCACTATGTTGAGAAGATGTTTGAAAAATTCGTTCATCTTAATATCAAAGAGGCAAACACGCCCTTTGATTCAACCCAAAAGCTTGAAAAGAATGAAAGGAGAGTGGTGGCTTAATTACAATACGCAAGTGTAATAGGGAGTTCAATGTATGTTGCACATTGTACAAGAGCAAATATTTCATTTTCAGTTAGTAAACTAAATAGTTTTAATAGCAATCAAAGTATCAAACCGATTGGGTGTTCACCATTGGTGGGGGTACGGTTCATGACCATGTGCTCAGACTAAAGGGCTACAAGTTGTTATATCAAAATCCCATATTTAGTAAATAAGCATACTTGCTAATAAATCTTACCCAAGTAAGATGTCCAGCTCGTGGAAAGAAAATGCTTGAGAGTATGTGCCATGCTGGATGTTCCTCGAAATATGCTTCTAATGGTGCAAAGAGAAGTTTTGGGCACCAATGATATCGAGAAACTGAGAAGCTTATGTGAATAGCTCCTAATGATAGGCTGAAAGAAACAACATTGCATGGTCGAGCATTAGAAGCTCAATCAATGTGAATCGAAACCTGAATTCAGTTTAATTATCACTTAGTTATGCAATAAATGTAAATTTGTCAATCCTAAAAAATAGGTTATTCTTATTGTTTGCCGAGTTTTTCGGAAACTAGAAATATGTTATGAAATAAGAGTTGAAAAGAAAGGATAAGAGATGGACAATCACCATTTTTACGTGGTTGGGGCGTTAATGAGCCTTAGTCCACGAATCACTAGTATTACGCTTCAAAGAGTTTCGACAATGGAGTTTTTCTACAAGTTCAACAAAGTTTTTTCTTACAGGAGAAATTTTGGGATCCCTGCTATAGTGCACAACTGATCTTATTTATAGGTAGTCAAGTGGCTTAGGCTTGACTAATCTGGGCCCAATAAGGATGCAATTACAATTTTCACGCTAACAGAGCCATAATACCATGAAGGTAACATAATTAGATATTGTTAATCTGGGTCTATTGGGCCGGCTTAGGCGTGGCCAAGCCTTACAGTTTCCCATTGTACGTTGGCATGGACTTTTCGCGTGGGCTACTAAGGGGATCAAGGGGACAGGATCTATCAGAGTAGTGGCAGTACTGTTTCCTAGGAACAATGTATGTACCGTGCATACCCTCTTCTACAGGTTAGTTGAGGAGACCAACTGCCGTATTTTGTGGGAACAGGTCAGCATCAGGGAAAACTAGGCTTGCCCTATCTGGACGTCTGGTCTGGGTTCATTTACTAATGTCCCGGTTCATTTACTGGAGTCCTGGTTCATTCACCAGAACCCGGGTTCATTTTCCGAGGTGGACATCGTGATAGTGGATATCTCCCCTGGATTCTTGATAAGGTTTGTCTCCAGTGAATAGTTAGTTTGCCACCTTAATTAGAATCTCAGAGGTTTATGTTGGTCCTTGTTAGGAAGATGATTCGGGCCTGCATCTCAGTTCTGATTCTTTCATTATGCTCGCACCCATTGAATATTTTTGGGCTCGATAGTTTTTGGGCTATCATGATTTCTTCCTTCCCCATTCAGTGGGCTTAGGATGGGCCCGGACCTCTTATAAGGGCCCACGAACCCGTTGGGTCATGCCATGTCTCACAGGTCAAAAACAAAGATAACATTTATCCCCCAAGTCTTCATCCGTGTTCGCTTGGTGGAGACTTGCCTAAATCTCCCGGATCAATCTCAAATATCTCAGATCATTTACCAGAAGTCGAGTTCATTTACTTTGGAACAATTTGGGCGATCCTGGTTCTTTGAAATTCTTAACGTCTCAGACATGTGTCTCAGGTTAATGGTGCGCCTACGCCATCGTGTCCTAAAAATTGGAAAAGAATCTTTTGATTACCCAGGTGACTGAGGGATGTCTACGCAATTCTCGAAACATCCCGTCTGCACGAAAAAGGTTTTTTGGGTACTTGAGTGGGCTGTTTAATGCTTTTGCACTATCCAGAGCCGCTGGATGGGGATAATTTTGAGATTTTCAATGTGGACCGTCTTATAAGGTAGATGCGGATCGTGGATTGACGAATCCATGGTTTGGTACTCGATTGGGCCAATTAATGCCCCTGCCCAATCTGGGACCGTTGGATGAAGTTAATTTCAGGATATTCATTGCGGAATGTTGGATCAAACAATAATTTGTCTTCCTTTAAATACCTCAACATGCTCATTTTCACATTTTAATCATCCTCAATACTCAGTCTGGAGAGCATAGGAAAAAACTTTGTATGTCCAAAATTGCCGACGAGATCCTCCGGAAATTAATACATCTTCGTGCTCATTTGTTTCCGATGAGACCTCTTACCACTCAACCAACAGAAAATTTTGTCCCGGTTCTTACATCTGGGAGTGTCGAAGAGCTGATACATCGTCTCCTGAGGTTCAAGAAAGAGATTCTACCGACGTTGTCACCTGAGATTCAATGAATTCCAACTCCAATACCCCATAGTAAGTTTTCTGGTCATTTTTATTGTCATGTTGTCTCTGAAACTGTAGAACCATTAGGATCGCGACCAACATGTAGGGTGGTTTTAGGTAGGATAATGGTGAAAATGAATAGTAGGGTGTTTGGGTGATACCTCATACCATACAGTTTTGTTGTTCCAGATCAATTCGGATGCCTAAAAACTGTTTGGGTAAATTAAAAAAAGTTTCTGGCCTTTAGTTCCTGACTTAAGATCTTGGGATCTCTATTGGTCCCGGATTTGGGTCCGAAGGGAACCTCTCCAAGAAAATTTAGGAGATCCCCGTACCTCAACTAGTTTTCTTTGGTTTTGGTGCTAACTGCCTAGTTCTTGTTTTCCTTGTTGCTTCCAGGTCCCTTATCATGAGTCGCGACGTTACATTGTACATGGAGGACATTGTCTAAGCGGGCCCCGTAGTCCTAAAGGGGACTAAACTTCCTACTGTTAGCATGTGGGAGATGGACGAAGAAAATAACGAGTTCTAAAATTTCTGGATGCTGCATAAGATGGAAAAGGCCCTTTGGAGTGAGTCGACTCTAGGGCTTTTATATAACCGACTGGCCCGGAGGAGGAGAAGGCTCATACCGGAGTAGACATGTTTGAGGCCTGAAACATAGGCCGCATCAGTGCGGGAGCTACTCTCTCGCTCCATGATTATTTTACGCGGTTCCTCATGTTCATGGGGATCGCGCCTTTTCAGCTTCTGCCCTAGGCATATAAATTGCTCGCGGGATGGCGCATATTCTGTACGTCGAAGGAGATCTCGGCGCCCACCCCTGCGAAGGTGTTGTACTTTTACAAGCTGAAGCGGCAACTTAACTCTGAGGATAAGACACGAGATGGATTTTATAAATTGAAGGCCCGTGTCATTAGTCCGGCTCCATTAAATACGTGAAGCATCCCCCGGATGTCTGGCACTACTAGTTCATGACATACTGGTTGTGCTGGACTTCTAGTGCGTGGGCAAGTCATCCTTCTTCATTTTTTATCTAGCCCTTAGTTTTGTTTACTAGACACTCACGATCCAAGAAAACAGGTGCATATGCTCAAACTCGGCTCATTGAATCGATCCTGGATCGAAAAAAGTTCTATGCCACTCTTAGTGCTGAGGAGCTGGATGCGAGGGGCTTCGTGACTATGGAGAACCATCAGCTTATCAAGTTTATTGCCACGAACTATTCAATAGATGCCCCTAGCTTCCGGGGGCTGCAATGCGAGAGCAATCCTGCCCTAAGAGAGGATCTCGCCCTTATCAATATTGAGGTAGTGGAGGTTGTGGCCAAGGCAGATACGGAGAAGATGAAGAAGGAGCAGGCCAAGCGGAGAGGGACAAATCCGATGAACTGGATGCCCTGCCCGAGGGGAGGCAGCCTAACACTAGAGCTCCTGAGGCTAGCATTTTGGGGCAAGGTAAAATGCCTATGATTTTAACTTATGTGCCTCATTTTGAGGGCTTAGTTAGGAATAGGCAATAATACTAGGATTATTTGACTGGGACTGTTAGCAACGTGGGGCTTCCTTGCCCCATTGCTACAGACACACTGACCCTCATGTACTTGTCATACTTCCTTCAATAGGGTAGCTTTTTGGACCCGTATGACATGGTGGACCGAATTCATTCTTTTACACTAGGAGAGTTGAGTCGTGCCCATTCTATGGATGAGGGTTTGTCCTGGTGGACTTTAGACTTAAGTGTTTCTTTTATTTTTGTCGGTTACCCCCATTCATTTACCTTACTAATCACTTTTCTTTTTTCTTTCTATCTCAGATGATCTGGATATGTCCAATCCAGTGGCCAAAATGAAGGAGATGATAAAGGCTAGGGAAGCTGTAGCCAAGGCTTCAGCAAAGAGAGCCGCCAAGGGCCCCAGACCAAAAGAAGATCATAGAGCTGATACTCGGGGACTCAGATCCCGTCTTTGAGTTTTTCGAGAGAGATGCAGCTGCGGGCTCCATTCTGATGGCACTCCTCAAACCAATTGCACCCCAATCTACTCTTCCCCAGGTTATTAACTTGGAGGGAGAGCCTTCTGAAGGAGGAGGGGCGGACAAGAGGAAAGTGGACTTGGTTGCTACAGAATCTTCGAAGCGAGCCAAGAATGCCAAGAACAAGGATCCTGTCCTGGTTGAGGAGCATTCCTCTGGGGAAAGCCTCACCGTCTCGCAGGAGGTTCCGGAGGCTCGCAGGCTTCCTATGAACCCAGCCCTTCCTAAGGAAGGGGACTTTATCCTCCGGGAAGAGAGGATGAAGATGGTGTCTCGGGCTTGGGACAAAGGTCGCGACCAACAGGACAAGGTTGCCCAGTCCCTGCTCATCCGTAAGAAGGTGGAGTTTTCCGATCGTTTGGAGGCCTTCGATGCTCCCCAATAGATCATGGATCGATTGATAGCCGAGATCAGGTTTCTGCCTAAGTTGGGGTAGGAAATGCCCTTGCTTGCTATGGACTTGCTAGCCCAGGTGGGGACTACCATGTCAACCCTTCAGCTTAAGCAGTACACCACCTTGGCTAGCCAGGATGCCCTTTTGTCTCCCAGGCCATTTTTCATCAGGCCACTATGGTAAGACATATGTCTGTTTTGTCTTTTCTTTCATCATCATTATATCTTGTGAATTTTCAAATTTTGATTTGTTCTGGGATGCCCTGTTGGCTCATAGGAACGCAGAGCTGGTGGACGAGATGGCAGTGAAGCTAGAGATGACCCAGATGGAATTGGATGGGGTCGTTAATCAATAGGAAGCTGTCAGGGAGGCCCTAGCCAAGGAGGTTGCCCGAGTAGAGGCTGTGCATGAGGAGGCTGCCCGGGTTCGGGCTCAGCACAAGGAAGCTTTGTCAAGGAAAGACGCTGAACATAAGAAGTTGTTGGCCGACCTGGAGTCAGAGCTATCTCGTGTTCGTGGCTCGAAGGCTTCGACCCTGAGCCCTTCTGGAGGCGGCTGAGGCCTAACTTTGCTAGGATTGAGAAAAGGTGGCAAACCTTGGGTCCCAAAACCAGGCTTTGGAGGCCATGGCCCAACTCGAGATGAAGCGGAACGAGGAGGCTCACCAGGAGAAAGAGCAAGCTAACGACATGCTGGAGATCACTTTCGATGAGGCCATTTACATGGCCTGGCTCCAAGACAAAAACATGAATCTCCTCCTACATATGGATTCGACTGCAAAGAGGGCTGAGTTTGAAGCCAAGGAGAAAAGTAATTCGAAGCTCCTAGCTGGGGACCAACAGGATGAGAATGCTTCATACATCTTGGATCAAAATAAAGCCCTGGCCTGAGCCTTTGTATTTTAGATAGGTCTTCCTTTCTACTTTCATTTTTTGTAACCGTATAACTTTTATGGATGGGGATGCGTCCAAGACAATTTTTTATATGTCCGCACTATCATACTAGTTTCATTTTCTGCACAATGATTCTCGTTTTACATTCATTTATTTTTCCTCAAAATTCATGAAGTGTTTTATCACTCTAAATCAATCTAGGTTTAATACTGAGTCCTGGTTCCAATGGCCAGGACCATTAGGGGAAATATTATATAAGATATTTAACTTGTCCTAAGACCCTTTTTCGGGTCTTGATGGCCTGGACCGTCTTGGACTTAACCAATATAACCTAACTGATTTATCCCGACTCTATGGTTCAGGTTCCAACGGCCTGGGCTGTTATGGATTTTTTAGACATGACTTAATTAACTAACTCGTTCTGAACCCGAGGTTCAGGTTCCAATGACCTGGACAGTTAAGGATTTATCAACTGTCGTTTGATTTATTTTTCTTGATTCTGGTGTTCAGGTTCCAACGGTGTGGACCATCAAAGAGTAGTTGATTAGCTTATTTTGAACCTGAGGTTTAGGTTCCAATGGCTTGGACAGTTTATATAAGACTAACTTTAATCAATTTAAACATAATATTCATGTTCCAATGGTTCTGGGCCATTATAAAGAAAACATGAACAGGGATTTGGTTATCTCGGACCACGTTAGGTCTAGACCAATTTTTTAGGAGTTCGGTTTTGAAACCCTGGACCATATAGGTCTGGGTTAGGATTAGGATTTGAGCCCTGCATCCTTTTGGGGTTTTAACCCCCCGGACAATATGGGTCCAGGTTATGACTGGGCTTTGAACCTTGCATCCTTTTAGGTTTTGAATGCCCTTGACGATGTGGGTCTGGGTTAAGACTGGGCTTTGAGCCTTGCATCCTTTTTGTTGGGAGTTGGGTTTTGAACCCCCTGGATGATGTGGGTCCAGGTTAGGACTGGGCCTTTAGCCTTGCATCCTTTTGGGTTTTGAACCTCCGGTCTATACAAATCTAAATCTGGACTAAGCTCCAAGCCTTGCATCCTTTCATGTTTTTAATCCTGGACTAGTATAGATGGCCTTACCCCCCAAGTGACCAAAGTGTGTAGTCTTAGGTCGCTTGTTTGTGTAAGAATTAAAGATGAATGCGAATTTTTCCTTTCCTTACAACATTTATTATGGTGTTTTGTGCACACCATTTCCATTAAAAAAGAAATCACCCTGGGGATTACATTGCTAGAAATAAAAATTGGTAGAAAAAAGAAAAATTAGATCCTCTCAACTATTGATAGTACTGGCAAAGGTGTTCTGCATTCCAGACCCTTGGGACCTCCGTGTCGTCTAGTCACCTTAAGCCATACATTCGCAGACATACTTTTTTTTGGATTTCATAGGGACCTTCCAAGTTTGTTCCCAGAACCCTCACTCCTAGATCTTGAGATGCAAGGAAGATTTTTCTAAGGACAAGATCGCCAATTTCGAACTTTTGGCTCTTAACTTTAGAGTTAAAGTGCCTGGCGATTTTTCCCTGATACATCTTCAACTGCACTTGTGATTCCTCCCGGATCTCTTCGATGAGATCTAGGGATTCCTGGAGTAAGGCGTGGTTCCGGACGGGATCGTATGTGTCCCGTCTATGAGATGTGACGTTTCTACTGGGATGACAGTTTCACATCTATACACCATTGAATAGGGAGTATCTCTGATTGACGTTCTTTCTGTGGTATGTAGGCCCATAGGACGCGAGGCAACTGTTCCGGCCACTTTCTCTTGTAGGCTTGTAGCTTTTTCTTTAATGTTCCCTTCAAAATCTTGTTCGCAACCTCTGTTTGCCCATTTGCATGAGGCCTTACGTCCTCAAAGAATCTTTTGATTATGCCATATCTTTCACAGAAGTCGGTGAAGTGGACACTATCAAATTTCATTCTGTTATCAGACATGATTTTGTGAGGGAGGCCATATCGGCACACAATGTTGTTGATGACGAAGTCCAGGGCCTTTTTCGAGGTGATGGTGCTCGTGGTTTTGTGCCACCTGGGGACCTAAGGGCCATCTCATAACCTTCAGGCTAGATCTTCTCATTGGGACCACATATACATTACTGTCCAGCTAAAATAATATTTTTCATTCATGACAATTAAGAAAATGTGTTGTATGTTCACCCAATCCTTTCACTTTGTTGAATTGTAGTTCCCCCCCTCTATCATATTAGTATAGCATAAAATTTCATTTTTACCTCCCTAGGATTCACATATCTTGCACAGCTATGAGGTAGCTTCCACTCTTCGACCTGATCAACGACTAAGGCTTCTCTCAGAAGCCTCGCCTAATTTAAGAGCCAATGAACTCCTTCATTTTCATATAGAAAGGACAATTTTTATCTCCATTCGCTTTCTCTCTCTAAAGAAGATTTCCTAACTCAAAGGCACTTAAGGAAAGTATCCATTTCTTCTTGCTTCGAGATCATAGCCAAAGTACCATCTTGACACACCCTCTCTTACACTATCCTAGTAGAGAAGTGACTACTAGTCCTTGGATTCATTTTGTACCCAAGGGCAGAGTCTGACATTTAAGCGTAGCAACAACCGATGCACCAACAATGATATAATTATTTTATATTAAAATTTTTGCGAATTGATGAAGATCAACTAGTTTTTTTTATTTAATTTTAATAATTTATTAGATTAGATTAAATACTAGATGGCAAAAATTAGATTGCATTGCATACAAACTTAAATTTAAATTTGGATTGGATGTGCACGATTCATTGCATTGCATACAAAAATTAGAGTTCTTTTCTTCTTTCTTCAATTATTAATATGTTTAATTGCCAGTTTATGTGTTATTTTAGAGTGACTCCTAATTCCTTTATTAGGGTTTTAAGTTAAATTGCTTGAATCTCTATTATGATCTAATGCAAAGTTTACTTTTCTTCTTCATATATTAAGGTCTTTTCAATTTATGTTTATTGTATGAGAAGTGATTGGCCATTGTGTTTCATTTATATATATGAGTTTGAATCAAAATCTGAAAAGTGAGATTTGAATATGCTAGAATTGAATTGACATAACTTTAATCTTGAACAAAAGTATCACGATTGCTTGTGTAGCTTTTAGGTTATTGATCTTAATGCTTCCTAGTTGATGAATTTATCATAAAAATATAGAAAATTCTCATTTAAGTTGAGTTTTATATTTTGTAACTTGAATATAAAATGATTTTGTGAACTAACTATCTTAATAAGAAGAAGAATTGTTAATCTTGCGTTAGCGAATGATAGAGTGGATAGTTGATGAGATTGGAATCTCTAATTGTTCTTATTCTAGAAATTAATTCTCATGTTCTCTTTTCTAGTTTTCTTTTTCATTTTATATTTGTTTATGATTTCTTCATTTTATACTTTACAAATCAAAATTCGTTAGCTAAATAGAAACTAGAAATTAATTATTTGGTAATTGATAATTCAGTCTTTGTGGGACAATACTCGTTCTTACTGAGATTTATTACAAATTGCAATTACGTATACTTGCGTAGCTATAAAACTTCGCAACAGGTTTTTGGCACCATTGCCGGGGACTGAAAAGTTATCAATATCAAAATAGTTAATTTTATTTCTAATTTTGTTGTTCTTTAAAAAGGTTCCTAACTTGGTTTGCTTGCATATTGTTGATTTCCATTTCAGATAATATTGTTATAATCATAGAAGAAGAGAAGTAGATAGTATTGTTCCTATTATTCCTGAGATTGAGAAAGCGTGCAAGCACAATCGAAGAGACTAGAGGGTGGAGAATTTCATTGTTGTTATGGCTGATAATAGTAATAATGATGGTTTGAATGGATGAGTGCTACCAGTACCACCAGTGGCACCAGCTCAAGCACAAGCTCAGAATCTCGATGTTCGAAGTTTAAGGGATTATGTACTTCCTACTATTACGGGAGTGCAGACGTGCATCAGACCACCAGTTGTTACAGTTAAAATTTTTGAAATTATGTCGACTATACTCCAAATGGTTCAGTCCACAATTCAGTTTAGTGGACTCCCCACAAAATATCAACACATGCACATAGCTAATTTTCAGGAGTTGTGTGCCACTTTCAAGATGAATGGGGTCAGCGACGATGCAATAAGGTTGACACTTTTACCATTCTCACTAAGGGATAGAGCCAAGATTTGTTTGAACTCTTTGCAGGCCAACTCTATTACTTCCTTGCAAGATTTAGCTCAAAAGTTCCTGGCCAAGTTCTTTCCCCCATCCAAGGTTGCGAAGTTGAGGGGTGAAATTAATAATTTTTATCAGCTAGATAAGGAATCTCTATACGATATGTGGGAACGATTCAAGGAGAAGCAAAGGAAATGTCCCCACCACGTGATTGAGAAGTGGAATTTAGTCCAAAAATTTTACAATGGGTTGTGTGGTACTATGTATATGATTATATATGTTGCAGGTGGTGGGGCATTTATGAGCAAGAGTGATATTGAAGCACATGAGTTGCTAGAGGATATGGAGATGAATAATCACCAGTGGTCTGATGAGAAGCCACCAATAACATAAAAGGGGTTGGGGTTCATGAGCTTGATGCTATCACTGCTTTGACTACTCAAGTAGTTTCATTAACTAAACAGTTGCAGCAAACCACTATCTCAGCCATTGCTATTCAGATGCACACTGGATGTGAAATTTGTGGAGGTCGGCATCCTTTTGATCAGTGCACAGCAATTGACCCTCAGTATAATGTTCCTATGGACCAAGCTCAGGTTTAAGCGGTGGAGAACTTTCAGAGGCAGTATAATAATCCTTTCTCCAACTCTTTTAATCCTGAGTGGAGGAATCATCCTAACTTCTCTTGGAGAAATAATCAGAGGCAACAACCACATTTTCAGGGTTAGTATCAATAGACTATGCCTTAGAATATGCCTTGAAACATTCAACAACAGCAATCTATATTTTATGCATCATCTTCTCAACAGTTCAGACCACCAATGTCTCAAGAGAAGCCAAATGAATTGCAAGTTGCATTGTTGACTCTTACAAATACCCAAACTCAGTTTATGATCGAGACTAGATCCTCTATTCAAAATCTGGAAACACGAGTGGGCCAATTGGAAAACATGCTGAATAATAGGCCTCAGGGGAACTTTCCCAGCAACACTGTGGTGAATCATAAGCAGCAGTGTCAGGCAATAACTTTGAGAAGTGGGAAGCAAGTTGATCAACGTAAGTTACAACAGTCAGTTGAACAAAATGAAGATGTGGGGGAAAAATCTGAACAGGTTGAACAGGAGCTACTGAAGACCAGCTTGTTATTGGCAAGAACACACTAGTGAAGGTTAAAACACAAGTCAAGCTTCCATACCCTCAAAGGCTTTGGAAAACTTCCCTGGACAAACAGTTTTCCAAGTTTTTGGACATCAATAAAAAGTTGCATATCATCATTCCCTTCGCTAAAGCGATAGAACAGATGCCCAATTATGTGAAATTCATGAAGGAGATTTTGATGAAGAGAAAGATTGACGATTATGATATTGTGGCTTTAACTGAACAGTGCAGCGTCATTTGCAAAGAAAACATACTCAAAAGCTTAGAGATCTAGGGAGTTTTACTATACCATGCACTATTGGGACTTTTGAGTTCAAACATGATGTATGTGATTTGGGGGCGAGTATAAATCTGATGCCTTTATCTGTTTTTTGCCAGCTTGGTTTGTGTGAAGCAAGGCCTACAACAGTGACTCTACATTTAGCAGATAGGACAGTGAAGCTTGCAAGTGGTATCATTGAAGGTGTGCTAGTGAAGGTGGATAAGTTCATTTTTCTGGCAGACTACATTGTTCTAGGCATAGAGGAGGATATTGATGTCCCAATTATTCTTTAAAGACCATTCTTTGCCACGGGGCAAGCACTTATTAATGTTCAGAAAGGTGAGTTGAGGCTCCGAGTTCAGGGTGAAGAAGTGGTTTTCAATGTGTTCAAGGCAATGACATATCCTAGAGCAAGTGACAGTTGTTGCTCTATTGATGTAATAGAACAGCCGGTTTCTGAAACAAATGTAAGAAACGATGCTCTAGAGGTGGTTTTCACACAGCTTGAGGAGAATAAATGTGATGACACTGAGGTCATGGTATTAAGTCTAGTTTAGGTGTGTTTTTAAAGTTGTTTTACGTATTTATTTTTGAGGTTTGATGTTGTTTTATGCAAAATTACGCTTGGTTTGTGTTGTTTTAGGTACTTTCAACTTGATCAGTGAATTGGATGATAACTGAAGAAATTGGAGCAAGAAACAGTGATTTTCGGGGAGTTCTTGAAGTATTTTTGAAGTTGGATTGGCGCAGCCACGCAATTAGATTTTTAAGGATTTTTCACTCCAGGTATTAGCGCCCCTGTGCCACATCTAGTGTAGTTGCGCTATTAGAAATCAAGCCTAGCGCTCCAGCACCATTAATAGCACCCCTGCACTATGCAAAGTTAGAGAAGCCCAAAAACCCAGTTTGAAGTAGTGCCCCTGCACCACTGATGGTGGCCTTACGCCAGTTCGAAGGAAATTTATATTTTGAGCGTTTTAGCAAGGGTGTTTTAGTCTTTTCACTTGTAATCATTAGGACTCTATACAAACATATTAAGGACGTCTTTTATCAGTTTCTAATCCTTGGGGGAATTGTGAGAGCCTCTACGAAGTTTTCCATAAACACTTCAATTGTCTTCAATTCTTCTTTGTTCTCACAATTTTCTAGTTTTTATGATTTTTCCTTTTTATTTGGATGTTGATTATTAAGATGTGGAACAACTAAGTTAATTTTCTAGGGTGTTAATGGATTCTCCTGAACCTTTATTTTAAATTAATGCAAGTTTTATGATTTTAATTTTATCTTGTGATTTATTCAATTTGAATATAATGCTTGTGAATGATTGATCGCCATTGACATGAAATATATGATTATTATTCAAAATTTGAGAAGTGAGAATTGAATATGTTATAATAAAATGAACATCGTGTGGTCTGTGTAGTTTTAGGGTTGTTAATCTTAATGCCTATCTTATGTTTATTTATCACAAAGATGTAGAAAATTGGCATAGGATTGAGACTTATATATCGTAGTACGAATATAAGTTTTCATTGCTGACCTGCTATCACAAGAGAAATTTGAATAGTAAGATTTGTGTTAATGAGAATTAAGGGGATGGTTGATGAAATTGATTGCCCTAGTTCTTAATCAATTGAATTATCTTAACATTGTTTATTTTTAGTTCTTGAAGTTAATTTTAGTTTTTGTTTTATATTTTTAGTTAATTCTTGTGACTTGATTATCGTTAGCCAAATAGAAATACGAGTTAATTCTTGGTACTTAATATACAGTCCTAGTGGGAACGATCTCACTTACCCTTTATTATTTGTTACAATTACATGCACTTGCATATCGATTTTACACAACAAGTTTTTGGAGATATTGTCGAGTACTGTATTCTTAATAACAACATAATTGATTTCTATTCTAACTTGGTTTTCTTTTATTTATTTTTTATTTAAATGTGTCTTTTCTGTGTTTGACTTGCAAGGTAAATAAAAAAATGCTCCATCAAGATTACATCATGGGTTTTTCCCAACAACACAATGAGCCATTTTACTTTGCTTGGGGGAGATTTAATGAATTGGTGGAGAGATATTATCACAATTTCTCAAGGGGGTTCCTTACACTTTTCTTTTACAATGGATTAGATTATGCAACAAGATGTTGGGTAAACTATGGAGCAGAGGTAACTGCTGAACCTTTATTAAGAAGTTGCCATAATGATATAATTAAGTTATTGAATGATATGGCAACTTTTGATTACCTTTGGCATTGGGATCCTTCACTGCAAGGTTAGATTCACCAATATCCTCCATTACTCCAAGATCCTAATATTATACCCCAACCATTCGAGCATGAAGAGCATAAACCACAAATTGAAGAAGTAATGGCTCAATTGAAGAACACTTTAAATTTAAAGGTGCAAAATATGGGGTGGTTTAAGGACAATTACTCAAACAATTAAGGTTGTGAGAGTTATTCGAATACTGTAGAAGCACCAAAGGTTGAGCCATTAGAAGAGATTGAGTGTAAAGTTGATAAACAAGAGACCTTCAAAGTTATATTCACTCAAAAAATTTCTAAGTGCATACTTGCTTGGTAGATAAGGATTATTGTGTGGTGAATGAAGTAAATTCCATCCATGATAATGAAGTTGTTGAAGATCAAATCACAAGCATGTTTATGGATAGCCGAGTGGAGAGTGAAAAACTATCAAAAGGGTTATATGAGGGATTCAGAAATGAAGATGAGAAAAATATAACTTTGGATGATGAGGAAGCACCTGAATCATTTATTTGAGTTCATCAATGCTTCAATGATATACACCGCCAGTGGATCCATATTTTAAATTGATGACACCTTCACTATTCTACATCCTTTATGAGCTACCAAAGTTTACTCCCCAAGCTCATCACTCAAAGACTTGTGTTGTTGGATTGATGGCATATTAGATTCATATCTTGGCAAGCTTGAGGTCATTCACAATGAAAACGTTCAAGTTGTCCAATAAAACACTCAGGGATGTTTTATTTTTCTTTTCTTTTATTTATACATTGGGAACAATGTTTATATTAATTTTGGGAGAAGGGATTTGATTTTTATTGCTTTTCTCATTGTAGATATCTTAGTTTGTTTAAGTTTTGTTAGGTTTATATTTATTTTTCTTTTTATGTTCTATTTAGAGTTTCGTTTTAGTGTGTAGTGAGACCAACATGAATGATGGTTAACAACAATTGACAATGAGAACAAAGTAAATGTTATGAGTATAATCCAAAGAAAATGAAATCTGAAAAATCAATGTGTGCTTAATTGAATACTCCGTTAGTTCCCTTTAGTTTAGGCAACATTTGATCAATATCTTATCATGACGTTTAAATTGATGTTTTTTATATTGATTATGCTTGCTGGATTTGGTTTATGGATTGATGAATGGGAAGTGGAAACTATTTTCTACAATTTTAGAACTTGTTTACATGTTATTTGAGGCGAAATAATATAACATGTATGCTTAGGAATATAATGTAGGCTATCATTTGGACCGTTTGAGCTTTTCTTGCTGACCTAAAATTAATTGATCCTTTGATTAGCCCTTTTGAGCCTAACATTGTATCTTTTTGTTCTAAGACAATATTTAAGCCTATTATTTGAAACTTGGTTAGATATCCGTCCCTAATATACTATGAGCACATGATTGAAAAAAGTTAAGGGAATTAATTTGTAATGGGGTTTATTTGTGAATATTGTGGGATTAGAAAATGAAAAGTGCAAAAGATTAGAGAGAGTAAATATACAAAAAAGAGTTCAATAAAAGAAACAAGTTTGGGGGAGTGTAGTTGTAACGTCCTCCTAATCAAGGACCGTTACACTGTGTACTTTAAATTGTGTTAGACTTGTTAATCAAGTCATTTGGTTTAAAATCTGTAACTATGGTTAATGTCAAGGGTTAGGGTTAGAAACATTGGTCAATGGAACCATTGACTTATATTTAAAAAGTTTCATACATTCATGGCATCCCAAAATATTACAATCAAACTTTTAAAAAGGTGTATGTACATCAAAAATTACATCTGACCGACCTAAGCGGCAAAATCAGAGAAACAACCCTAGTTCCTCTGAGATATCCTAGGCCGTGGTGTCCTAAAAGCATGTAAACACATTTGTTTTTCTGTGAATAAATAAATACAATGGTTTCTTATTATTGTTATATTTAGATTGTTAAATAATTGTTTGAATAATTTTGTAAATATCAGAAAAATTCCATATTCATTATTGAGGATGTGATCTTGTATTAGTACGAGAGAATTAAGATCACATGAATGAATAAAAATAGTCAACAACAACAAATTAAAGTTATGGAATTCTTTAATTGGAGTTGTAAGTACGGTTTACTGAGTATCATAATGATACAAATAATCTAGATTCGGATTATTGATGTGGAAAGACATCTCGGTAAATGTGCTTTATATAATATGATTATATATGACATGGACTGATATGAATTAAAGTCTTTATCCAATAACCATTTAACAATAAAGACTTGTAATTCATATCATAACTAATGATCATTTATAGATCAACCTAAATCCTGAGTGTTCATGAACTCCTGTTCATGTTTATTAAATCTTTTGATTCATTCGTTAAGGTCTCTTCAAAGAATGAAGCTAATGACTTTTGTTTTGGAGATTTAATATCATGGATGGCTGGGAACATGTATCAACAATACGGAATCTAATCTTTCCTAACGGATCGTATATCAGTTCCCTTAAGCGTTAATTCTGGAACTGAATGATTTTGAGCTCAAATCTATAATTAAATTATAGATTAATTATTCACTAGTGAATTAATGGTACTTAAGGAATAAGAAGTAAATTAGAAAGGTAAAATGGTAATTCTTCCATTCTAATTTATGAACTAATTAATTAGAGAGTTGAACTATTGTAAGATGGTTATATCAATGGACGGCTTAAGAAAATATTTCTGTAAAAGTATATCTATAACATAAAGAGTGCATTTTTGAATTTATAGTGGAGTAATATCATAATTAATAAATTAACTATTATAATTAAAGAGTTTAATTGTTTAGTTTATTTGTTGGAGCTTAATGATATAGGTCCACGGTCCCCAAAATGGCTCAAACAAACACTGACAAAGGTAAACACAAAAATGGGCGAAAATGACTTATGTGATAAGAAAAATATTTTTCTATGTATCAAACATAATTATTGCTTAATTATGTGTAATTAATTAATTGAGAATTAATTAATTATTTGATTTAACAAAAATATAATTAATTTTGAATTAATTTAATTTTTGGGATTTTTGGTATTTAAATAATAATAAAAATTGGGAAAAATCACATGCCATCACAGGCATGTGGTACACGTGTAGCACAGTGCACAGTCACTATGCTACACGCATAAGAGACTGTGTTCAATTTCTTGGTTCCACAATTTTAGTTATTTAAATATTAAATAAATAATGAGATATTTTAATATGATTAAAATATTATTATTTAAACAAAAATCTGATAACTGATTAGTTATTTTGAATTTGTTTAAAATAACAAATATTTTAATATATTAGATATATTAAATATAGGATATCAGTTTTACAGAACGTAACTTTTCAGGGATAGAAAAATATCTAGAAATCTCTCTCAGAGAAAGAGAACAGTGACATAAACAAAAGTCATTATTCTTCACAAAACCTAGATCCAAACTTTATCAGATCTCATGTGTTGAGAACATCTGATAAATAGTTTTTTCCCTATTGTTTGTGTAGCAAGCCCACGCTCGTCCTTTGTGTGCTGAGAACATTTTGGAAGATCTTGGTGTGAGATCTCAAGGATTTAGCCATACAAAAAGATAGCAGCAAGGAAGGACCTGAGGTAATTTTTCTATTCTTGTCATTGATTCAATATATATATGTATGTGAAGAAGTAGATATAGAAATCTTTTGGGATTAAACTGACAATTTGATTGTTGTTCCACTGCGTATAATCTCTGATTTGATCAATAAAAACCAACAAATGGTACCAGAGCCATCTTCACATATATATGTATTGAATCTGTGTGGGTTTAATTTTATGCATTTATTTATTTTGATGAATGGATGGATGGCTTAATGTGATTAAATGCATGCTAATGTTGAATCGTTAATTACATGGTGTTTTTGGGTTAGGATTTGTTTATGATTAGATCATTGTGTAAGCCATTAAAGGGCATAGGATTTATGTAATTTTATTTGGTTTTTGACACCATAAAATTGTAATTCCGATTACACAAAAGACAGAACGGAGCCTGAGATTTAGAATTCAGCCACCGATCCTCCGAGGCCGACCTCCGAGCCGCTGCCGGGACGTCGTACGGACGCCGTACGGACGGGTCCATACGGTTCCGTACAGTCCAGCCCGGCGGCCCCGTTTGACGCCACGTGTCCCCACCTGACTGGTCTAGAATTTTTTTTATTTTTTTCTTTTTTCTGAAATTAATCTGTTATTTTTTTAAAAATTTTAAAATGTTTAAATATCCTATTTTTGAAATTTGATATTTAAATAACGAGATATTTTTGTTATCTTAACAACCCATTTTTTTAATATCTTATTTAAAATGTATTTTTTCAAAATAACAGATTTTAATTTAAATTCATTTCAGTTTTAATTAAAAGTTGTTTTAATTAAAAAGAAAAATAAAAAATAATGATTATTTAAAAGTTTGTTTTAATTAATCAAAATAATTAGAAAATTGTTTTCTTATTATTATTCTGGACCAACAATGACACATATCCTACCGACAGTAAAGTAAAGAAGCCCGATGGAGATCAAGGCGGTTTTATTTTATTTTTTTAATTTTATAAAGTGGTTGTAAAATTAGAAATACCCAAAAGCACCCGGTTCAACATTTATTGTTTATTTATTTATTTAAATAATTATTTTCATGTGGTTAATGTGATTGATAACATGTACATGCATTGTATGCCATACATGAAAACCCACACAGTCATAATCATGCATCTCATTAGTAGAAACACGATTATTAGGATTGTCCTATATGTTTATATGAATTGTTTTGCGAAATCAATTGCATGTAAATTACTTAGTTTCTTTTTTGAAAACTTGGTAAAATATCACACCAATTTTTAAGTCTTTATGACTTAATTTCTTTAAACCAACTTTATTTTAAAAGTGTTTTTAGTAAAGTTTAGATGAACATGATTGGTAATTTAAAATTGGGTATGGACCTAGAAACTCGCTTTCTTTCCAATTTTAATTATGTTCATAAGGTTTAAAGATGTTATAATTAATTTGGAATTAATTAGGTTAAAAACACTTATTTCAAAATAGTGAGTGGGAGAGGGTTGATATCTCAAACAAAACCCATGGTCTCCATTATTAATATAACACCGTGAGATATGAATAGCGCCTCGCGACGGCTTTGTTTTCGTCCCCCTAAGGAAGGTGTCTAGACATATCAATAGCAAGGTTGTATTTCTTACATAGATAGGAACTAATGATGTATTTTAGGCTTGACCGACCCTAAGGCAGCATGTCCTAAGTTAAGTCACGAACTCCGAAATAATGGGTTACACTCACAAAGTTATGATTAAGCTCGTGCAATGGATAATCATAACTTGACCAAACTAAGCGGTACTTTAATGTTTAAAAGAGAAAATAAAGAGTTATTTTAAGTTTTAAACAATAACGATAAGAATGTCTTATAAATTCTCTAAAATTAATTTGACCGGCCCTAAGACGGCACTTTAATTGTCAGAAAATTTTATCGTGGAAATTAATCTTTACTTTATGTGTTTTAATTGTACTCATGCATCACGTTTAATTTCCGAAACTTTAATATTTATTTTTCTAAATATAATAATATTTATTTGTATTTATTTATTGACAGCAAAATGTCTATTGGTGAATTACACACCGATACTTTTCTCAAATCCTTTGTTTTTGAACCTGAAAATTTGCAACACTGGTTTCGAGGCATGTTGACTATTTTTTCTTATAAGAAGATGATGTCAACAGTCTATGAAAAACCTCCAACAGAACCACCTCTGGCTACTAGCTATGAAGCAGAAGAAAAATATGCAAATTGGATGAAATCCGATCGGTTGGCACGTTATTGCATGCTTTCAACCATGCCTGACGAAACAAAGGAAAAATATTTACACTATGACTCAGCACATGAGATGTGGCGAGCAATGACAGAGGAAGTCTTTGCTGAGTGTCATCGTTTATCTCAAACGAAAAAGGTGAATAAGATTCACATATATTTTTTCAACTTTGAATAATAGATTCAAATACAATGAATATCAAATTCAAATTTTTGGATAGTAGATTCAAAAATATATGCCACTAAACTATTTTTCTTTTGTTTTTTCCTTTCGCAGAATCAGTACCCTGAAAAGGAGGAAGAGACTGATGAGGATTGGAATAGCAAGTAAAGAGATGGAGAAGTTGGAGTGTAGTTTTTATTTAGTAATTTTATTGTTAGTTGAACAATTTAAATTTCTTTATTTTGTTTTAGAAATTTTAGATTTCTTTAAACAAAGAAAACTACAGTCTAGAAATTTAGTTTATTATTACTAATTTTGATTATTAATGTTTGGAAACTTATTTCTATTTTTTGCATAACATTTATTTCTTTTATTAATAAAGTAGTTATTATTTTAAAGAAATGATCTATTTACTTGTTATGCAAATGCTTTGGGATAAACAAAGTTTACATACTTATAAGGAATGACAAATTTTTATAATTTTGAATTATTTAAAAACACCTAATCCTAAATCTATTAAACTGATTCCGATAGTGAAACATATCTGTAGTACTTGAGATTGGGCCATATTGGTCTAGACGAAATAAATAGGCTTGTAAAGGATAGTCCTTTAAGAGAACCATCTATTGGATCTCTTCCTACCTGTAAATCCTGTCTAGAAGGCAAAATGACCATGAGACCTTTCTCTACTAAAGGTTCAAGAGCCACAGAACCACTTCAACTAATACATATGGATGTTGCAATCCACTTTATGTGCAAGCAAGAGGAGGTTGTGAATATTTCGTCACTTTCATTGACGATTATTCGAGATATGGTTACCTATACTTATGCAAAGAAAATCTGAGACTTTTGGAAAGTTCAAAGAATTTCAAGCAAAGGCTAAAAAGCAATTAGGTAAATCACTAAAAAGAAATTCAATCTGATCGAGGAAGAGAGTACTTGGACTATGAATTCAAGAACCATTAACGTGAGCATGACATTCAATTCCAACTCACTACACCTGAAACAACACAGTAAAATGATGTTTCAGAAAGTCGGAATAGAACGTTGTTAGATATGGTTAGATGAATGATGAGTTTCTCATCATTACCACTGTCATTCAGGGGCTATACAATTCAATGTGTTCTATACACATTGAATGATGTTCCACCTAAGTCTATCCAAAAGACATCCATAGAATTATGGAATGGTTGTAAACTTAGTTTACACCATTTTAGAATTTGGGGGTGTCAAGCATACGTGCTCAAAAGGAAGACCGGGAAGTTGGAAACGCGCTCTGAAGTGTGTATGTTTGTGGGATATTCCAAAGAGACTAGAGGTGGAATTTTCTATAGTCCAAAAGAAAATAAAACATTTTTATTGACAAATGCAACTTTTCTTGAATATGACTATGTTAATAACCACAAACCTCGCAGTAAGGTTGTACTGGAGGAGATGGTCTCAAATAAAGTAGCAAAGTCACCAGCAGCAATTAATGATAAAACAACCAAAGAAACCACAATTCCTGAAAAGGAAAAACCAGTGCAACGTCGTAGTGGGAGGATTGTGAGACAACCTATTCGCTACGAACATGAGGCACACGTTCTTGTATCAGATACTGAAAAGGACAATCCATTGACTTTTAAAGAAGCAATGGAAGACCCTGATGTTGATAAGTGGCAAGATGCCATGAATCAAGAAATGGAATCAATGTATTCCAATTCAATCTGGGAACTTGTAGATCTTCCTGACAATGTTAATGCCATTGGATGCAAATGGATCTACAAGAAGAAAAGGGGTGCAGATGGAAAGGTAGAGACCTATAAAGCAAGGCTTGTGGCAAAAGGCTACACACACAGAGAGGGTGTGGACTACGAAGAAACATTTTCTCTTGTGGCCATGCTTAAGTCCATTCGCATACTCTTATCCATAGCTGCCATCTATAATTATAAGATATGGCAAATGGACGTCAAGACAGCTTTTCTGAATGGCCACCTTGATGAAACCATTTATATGGAACAACTAGAAGGGTTTATAAAGAATGATCAAGATCAAAAGGTATGAAGATTGTTGAAATCCATATATGAATTAAAACAAGGATCAAGATCTTAGAACTTAACATTTGATGAAACTATTAAAACATATGGTTTCGAACAAAATGTTGACGAAGCATGTGTTTATAAATACATCAAAGGAAAAATTGTGGTTTTCTTAGTTCTTTATGTTGATGATATCCTACTCACTGGGAATGATGTAGAGACATTATCAAATGTAAAGAATTGGCTAGATGAACAATTCCAAATGTAAGATTTGGCAGAAGCCAAGTATGTTTTGGGCATTTAGATTCTTAGAGATAGACAGAACAAAACTTAGGCACTATCTCAAGCAACTTATATTGATAAGGTGCTTGAACGCTTTAGTAAGCAAAACTCCAAAAAGGGTGATATGCCAACCCATTCTGGAGTATTCCTTTCCAAGAAGTAGTGTCTCAAAACACCTAAGGAAAAGGAAGACATGAGACAGTATCCCTATGCCTCAGCAGTAGGCAGTCTAATGTACGCCATGTTGTGTACAAGAATTGACATTTGTTATGCAGTAGGGATAGTCAGCCGTTATCAATCAAATCCTGGATTGAGTCATTGGATTGCAGTGAAGAATATTCTCAAGTATCTTAGAAATACTAGAGATTATATGCTTGTATATTCAGGTGGAGACCTGAACCCCACTAGTTACACTAATTCTGATTTTCAATCAGAAAGAGATAGTCAGAAATTGACTTCTGGATCAGTGTTTATTGTTGGAGGAGGAGCAATAGTCTGGAGAAGCATTAAGTAAACCAGCATTACCGACTCCACCATGGAAGTCGAGTATATAGCGGCTTGTGAAGCAGCTAAGGAGGCTCTATGACTTAAAAAGTTCTACTCCGATCTGAAAGTAGTTCCAGAAGTGGAGAAACCACTTGTTCTTTACTATGACAACAGTGGAGCAGTGGCTAATTCTAAAGAACCAAGAAGCCACAAGAGGGGAAAGCATATAGAGCGCAAATACCAGTTAGTCAGAGAAATTGTACATAGAGGAGATGTGTCCATTCTGAAGTCGTATCAGAACACATCCTGGGAGACCCGTTTACGAAGATGCTTCCTACAAAGCAATTCGAGGGTCATGTACGTAATATGCAATTGAGAGAAATGCCTCACTTGCTTTAAGTACAAGTGGGAGATTGTTAGGGGTGTGTCCTAAAAGCATGTAAAGACATTTGTTTTTCTGTAAATAAATAAATACAATGGTTTCTTATTATTGTTATATTTAGATTGTTAAATTATTGTTTGAATAATTTTGTAAATATCAGAAAAATTCCATATTCATTATTGAGGATGTGATCTTGTATTAGTACGAGAGAATTAAGATCACATGAATGAATAAAAATAGTCAACAACAACAAATTAAAGTTATGGAATTCTTTAATTGGAGTTGTCAGTACGGTTTACTGAGTATCATAATGATACAAATAATCTAGATTCAGATTATTGACGTGGAAAGACATCTCGGTAAATGTGCTTTATATAATATGATTATATATGACATGGACTGATATGAATTAAAGTCTTTATCCAAAAACTATTTAACAATAAAGACTTGTAATTCATATCATAATTGATGATCATTTATAGATCATCCTAAATCCTGAGTGTTCATGAACTCCTGTTCATGTTTATTAAATATTTTGATTCATTCGTTAAGGTCTCTTCAAAGAATGAGGCTAATGACTTTTGTTTTAGAGATTTAATATCATGGATGGCTGGGAACATGTATCAACAATACAGAATCTAATCTTTCCTAACAGATCGTATATTAGTTCCCTTAAGGGTTAATTCTGGAACTGAATGATTTTGAGCTCAAATCTATAATTAGATTATAGATTAATTATTCACTAGTGAATTAATGGTACTTAAGGAATAAGAAGTAAATTAGAAAGGTAAAATGGTAATTCTTCCATTCTAATTTATGAACTAATTAATTAGAGGGTTGAACTATTGTAAGATGGTTATATCAATGGACGGCTTAAGAAAATATTTTTGTAAAAGTATATCTATAATATAAAGAGTGCAATTCTGAATTATAGTGGAGTAATATTAGAATTAATAAATTAACTATTATAATTAAAGAGTTTAACTATTTAGTTTATTTATTGGAGCTTAATGATATAGGTCCACGGTCCCCAAAATGGCTCAAACAAACACTGATAAAGGTAAACACAAAAATGGGCAAAAAGGACTTATGTGATAAGAAAAATATTTTTCTATGTATTAAACATAATTATTGCTTAATTATGTGTAATTAATTAATTGAGAATTAATTAAATATTTGATTTAACAAAAATATAATTAATTTTGAATTAATTTAATTTTTGGGATTTTTGGTATTTAAATAATAATAAAAATTGGGAAAAATCACATGTCATCACAAGCATGTGGTACACGTGTAGCACAGTGCACAGTCACTGTGCTACACGCATAAGAGACTGTGTTCAATTTCTTGGTTCCACAATTTTAGTTATTTAAATATTAAATAAATAATGAGATATCTTAATATGATTAAAATATTATTATTTAAACAAAAATCTGATAACTGATCAGTTATTTTGAATTTGTTTAAAATAACAAATATTTTAATATATTGGATATATTAAATATAGGATATCATTTTTACAGAACGTAACTTTTCAGGGATAGAAAAATATCTAGAAATCTCTCTCAGAGAAAGAGAACAGTGACATAAACAAAAGTCATTATTCTTCACAAAACCTAGGTCCAAACTTTATCAGATCTCATGTGTTGAGAACATCTGATAAATAGTTTTTTGCCTATTGTTTGTGTAGCAAGCTCACACTCGTTCTTTGTGTGCTGAGAACATTTTGGAGGATCTTGGTGTGAGATCTCAAGGATTTAGCCATACAAAAAGATAGCAGCAAGGAAGGACCTGAGGTAATTTTTCTATTCTTGTCATTGATTCAATATATATATATGTATGTGAAGAAGTAGATCTAGAAATATTTTGGGATTAAACTGACAATTTGATTGTTGTTCCGCTGTGTATAATCTCTGATTTGATCAATAAAAACCAACATCCAAGCCCTAATCATAATTTTTATTAACATTCAGGCCAAGCCCTGATCACATATAACACGTATTGGGTGCAGTTTTCTTACCTAAGGTCCGACTATAGCGTAAAATAAGAACAACCCTCGAGCACGATCCTGGTTCCGAGCCCCTAGCGATAACCTAGTCCCAACCATAAAATAGGATTCCATTAATAATGAGAAAATAAAGGCTTTCAGACGGAGTCCTAGCCTCTGGGTCCTCGAATTCCACTAAACCGGGTAGTAGAATTGATCACGAGCCCTAAGGAAAAATTTTCTGTCACTAAAAACTCACCAAGGTCAAAACAGTCCAGGCGGACTGCGACCTACCCTTGAGGGTCACGGCGCACCACTCAGGCCAGAGGCCCTCCTCCTCTGCTAAAGGGACACGGGCCGCGACCATCCCTAGAGGGTCGCGGCGCACCTCCCAGATAGAGGCCTCCCAGGGCCCTGAGTTCGGTTGAGTCGTGGCCCCTCAAGAATAGAGGCATGACTTGGCCTTGCTAACCCAAATTTCCTTCTTTTTCAACAGCCAAATCCAACTAAAATTATCCCAATTTCACCCCAAAACTATAATTCAACCATCACAATAATTTTAAAGTCTTCACAGCAACAAAACCCAACTAAAACCTAGTTCAGAAACCCACCAAAAATCAAACTTCCATACTTGAGCTACAAGCTCAAGAACACCTCAAACTTTAAGGAAAACGAGGCAAAAGTCAATCAGAAACTAGGAGCAAGATTTTACCTTAGCTATGAACAGTAATCCCCTAGCCACAAGCTATCCAAATTCTAATCCCAAGCCTTCAATTCTTTAGTTTCCAACCATAATCTTCTTAACTCTTCAAAGACTAACTTAGAAAGTTGAGAGAGAAATGAGAGTGAGGGAGAGTCGGTTCATTGAAGTGTTTGTGTGTTTCTTTATGTTTTCCCGAGGCTTAAGTTTACTTCAGCTAATCCCAAGGCTGGGGCTACCAAAAACGTCGCCGAGGGCAAAATGGTCAAATTCCCTAATATTCCCTCCTAAACTCACTAACTCATAATATATCCCCAATTATTCATTCCCATTACCCGATAACCCAATGCAATGCCAAATACCTAAAATACCCCATTGACTTGCCCTAAGTCAGGTATTGGGTCCTGTTGTAACTTTCCCACTAACTTGCTCCCTAGGATCGTCTCATGCCGAGTAACCCAAATAAACCCACATAATAATGTGGTCTCTCACATATATCACACACACATATATATATACAATTATGCCCATAATGAGCCAAATTACGAAAATTGTCCTTCTAATAAAATACTGGCCCACATACATATATAATACCCCTAAACATGCATAACTAGTTATATTATCCTATAACTCATATAATCACAATCAAATATACCAAATAAACATATAATTCCATATATTGCCATCCTGGACCCCTAATCAAGGCCCTAAGCCTTATTAGATAATTTTTTGACATTACAACTATCCCCCCTTACAGAAATTTCATCCTCAAAATTTTACCTGAAAAGCTCAAGATACTGAGTCTACATATCTGCCTCCAGCTCCTAGGTTGCTTCCTCGACCTTGGTGTTCCTCCATAATACCTTAACTAAAAGTATAGTCTTGTTCCTCAAGACCTTGTCCTTTCTGTCTAAAATCTGAGCTAGCTACTCTTCATAAGATAGGTCTACTTCCAGTTCCAGATCTTCATAACTCAGTACATGAGTTCCATCTCACACATACTTCCTCAGCGTGGAAATATGAAATACATTATGCACACTAGATAGTGCAGGGGGTAAGGCCAACCTATACGCCACTTGATTGATCCTCTCCAGGATCTCAAATGGTCTCACAAACCTAGGGCTCATCTTGCCCTTCTTCCTGAACCTCTTTACCCCTCTTAGAGATGAAACCCTAAGGAAGACATAGTCTCCCACCTGGAACTCTGTGTTCCTCTGCCTTGACCCTGAATAGCTCTTCTGTTTACTCTGAGACGCGAGCATCCGAGCTCTAATCTTCTCGATAGCCTCAGTGGTCCTCTAAACTACATCAGGACCTAAATATTTCCTTTCACCAATCTCATCACATTGAATGGACGATCTGCACTTCCTACCATATAGCATCGCATAAGGTGCCACTCCAATGGTAGACTGGTAGTTGTAGTTATAGGAAAACTCTATCAGAGGCAAATTTTTACTCCAGTACCCTTCAAAGTCCAACACACATGCTCTCAGCATGTCCTCCAATATCTGAATAGTCCTCTCAGACTGGCCATCGGTCTGAAGATGACAAGTTGTATTGAACTTCAGCTGTGTACCCATCGCTCTCTTGTAAACTTCCTCAAAACTTGGAAGTAAAGATAGGTTCTCTATTTTACACGATAGACCTCAGAGTCGCATGAAGGCGAGCTATCTCTCTCACATAGAGATCTGCAAACTGATCAACCTTGTAATTCGTCCTCACTAGTAGAAAATGAGTTGATTTCGTATATCGATCAACAATGACCCAAATTGAGTCATGCTGAGCCACTGTCCAGGGCAATCATACCACGAAATCCATCGTGATGTCCTCCCACTTCCATTCTGGGATATCTAGAGGCTGTAATAGCCCTGCTGGCCTTTGATGCTCAGCCTTGACTTGCTGATAGGTCAGGCACTTTGCCACATACTTAGTCACATCCCTCTTCATCCCATGCCACCAATATAAAACTTTTAGATCCTGGTATATCTTCGTATTGCCCAGATGCAGAGAATAAGTAGTAATATAAGATTCATCTATAATCTCCCATCTGATCTCGGTGTCCATCGAGACGCAAATCCAACCCTTGCATTTCAACAAGCCCATGCTTGATACCGTATAGTCCTTAGCTACTCCAGCTAGGACGTTCCCTCTAATCTGCCCCAACTATGGATCATCTAACTGGTTCTCCTTGATCCTCTCCAAGAGAGTAGACTATAGGGTGATATTGGCTAGTTGGCTCACCACTAACTCGATTCCTGCTCTAGCCATATCATCACCCAATTCCCTTGATATATGTCTGGCACTATATAACTGTCCCGGTCCCTTTCAGCTTAACGCATCTGCTACCATGTTGGCTTTCCCAGGGTGATAGAGAATCTCACATTCATAATCCTTGACCAGCTCTAACCAATGTCTTTGCCTCATGTTCAGATCCTTTTGGGTGAAGAAGTATTTTAAACTCTTGTGGTTAGTGTATATCTCACACTTCTCACCATACAAGTAGTGCCACCACACCTTCATTAAAAATCCATTGTTGCAAGTTCTAAGTCATGTGTAGGGTATCTCTACTCATACTCCTTCAACTGGCGTGATGCGTAGGCAATCACCTTCCATGTCTGCATAAGAACACAACGCAGACCCTGCCTCAAGGCGTCACAATAAACTACAAACTTGTCTTGATGTGTAGGAAGGCTCAAAACTAAAGCGATGATCAAACTCTTCTTGAGCTTCTTGAAGTTGTCTTCACATTTTTCTGACCATATAAACTTCTAATTCTTGCGTGTTAACTCTGTTAGTGATGACACAATCTTGGAAAACCCATCCATAATGCGTTTGTAATACCATGCAAATCCCAAGATACTTCTGATCTCTGAAGCGTTCTTTGGTCTTGGCCAATCTCTGACTACCTCAATCTTCGCTAGATCCACCTTAATTCCATCCTTACTGACTATGTGACCTAACAAATTCACCCATAGCAACCAAAACTCGCATTTCTTGATCTTCGCATACAGCTTGTGTTTTCTCAACCTCTGTAGTATCAATCTGAGGTGCTGCTCATGTTTTGTCTCTATCCGAGAGTATATCAATATATCATCAATAATGACGATCACAAACTGGTCCAGATAATCTTTGAACACCCTGTTCGTCAAATCCATACATATTGTTGGGGCATTAGTCAATCCAAATGACATCACCAAAAACTCATAATGCCCATACCTTGTGCAAAAAGTTGTCTTTGGTGTATCCTCCTCCCTGATCCTCAGTTGGTGATAACTAGATCGAAGATCTATCTTGAAGAATATCATCATACCCTGCAACTGATCAAACAAATCATCAATCCTTGGCAGTAGATATCTGTTCTTGATAGTCAACTTGTTCAGATCTTTATAATCGATACACATCCTCAGAGAATTGTCCTTTTTCTTAACAAAGAGAACTGATGGTGAGAAACTGGGCCTGATAAAACCCAAGTCTAGTAACTCATGTAGTTGAACCATTAGTTCCTTCAGCTCTGTTGGAGCCATCCTATAAGGTGCCCTAGACATTGGCTATATTCCTAGCGTTAATTGAATCACAAACTCAATCTCACTGTGTGGAGATAACCCTAGCAGATCCTCTAGAAACATGTTCAAAAACTCACAGACTAATCGAGTCTGTTCTGGTCCCACTAGCACGACCTGAGTGGTATCCACCACGCTAGCTAAGAACCCTATGCATCCCCTCTGCAATAGGTCCCTAGCTCTAAGTACAGATATCATTGGTATACGAAGTCCATTAACAGTGGCAACGAATATAAAGGGGTCCTCACCCTCGAGCTCAAAGGTTACCATCTTCTTCTTGCAATCTATCTTTGCCCCATACTTCTCTAACCAATCCATACCCAAGATTATATCAAAATCAGTCATAACCAATTCTACCAAGTCAACTGATAATTCTCTGTCTTCCACTGTAACTGGTAGTGATCTAACCCATCTCCTGGAAACCACTAACTCCCCAGTAGGCAACAAAGTACCAAACCCCATAGGATAGAAGTCACATGGTCTACACAATCCATCTATAATCCTACTAGCAACAACAGAGTGTGTAGCACCCGAATCATTCAAAACAGTATAGAAGGTTCCAGCACTAGAAAGTTGACATGTACCTACCGAGGGACTAGCCTCGGCCTCTGCCTGGGTCAAGGTGAACACCTGAGTTGGCGTCAGGCTGTCCACCTTCTTCGGCTTCTCCTTTCTGGCTCTCGGGCAGTCCTTCTTAAAATGCCCCACACTACTGCAAACAAAGCAGGCCTTCATCCGACATTCCCTAATATGGTGCCTCATACACCAAGTACACTTTGGGAATGCTCTTCAGGTCTCACCGCCACCCTGGCGGCCCATTTGTATGCCCCGTGGCCTCTTATATCGCCTTGGAACTCAAATTGTATATGGAATCTTCCTCTTCTAAACACTAGGGCCTCTGCCCCTATCAAAACCTATATATGGAGGTCTCGACCTCCTAGAATCCCTTCTGGATGCATTGTCATGCCAGATTTTATTATCAGCGCTCTCAGTTGTAAGCGCCTTCTCCATAGCCTGTGCATAGGTTGTCAATCCTGGCACAGTAGTAATACGAACATCTCGGGTTATCATAGGTTGTAGCCCCTGAAGAAACCTCTGTCTTCTGGTCCCATCAATGGGCACCAGATCCCCGACAAACTTTGCCAGTCTATCAAACTTCACGGCATAGTCAGTCACTGTCATGTTACCCTGAAGTAACTTGTTGAACACTTCAGCCTTCACATCTTTAACTTCGTTGTTGTAGTATTTCTCATTAAACAAGGTTGTAAACTCTTTCCATTCCATGGTGGTCACTTCTCTAGTATGGGATACCACCTCCCACCATATTCGGGCATCCTCCTGAAATACGTAAGCGGTGCAGGCCACTCTCTCATTACCACCCACCCTCATAAAATCCAGGATAGAGGTTATCATGGTCATCCATTGCTCAACCTTCAATGGATCTAAGCCACTCTCAAAAACTGGAGGGTGTTGTTTCCTAAACCTCTCATACAAGGGTTCCCATCTATCCCCCTACCTGAGGCTACACTACCATTGGTACCTCTGGCTGTATCACTGCTGGCACTGCAGGCTGTGGGTTCCCTGCTGGAACCTGTTGCTGTCCCAAGAGGCGTATCTCTTCTTCCTGCCTCTCTAGCCTAGCTTGCTTACCAGAAAGCACCTGTTGCTAGTTTTCTAGAGCTGGCGGTGGGGCCTGGCCCTGGTCATTCCCTTCTCTGGCCTGTAACACTTGGCCAACCAACCTCTCAAGGATTCATACTATTATCAAATGTACTCTGCAATGATCAAATTGGTCGTTAGGTAAGTAATAACAATACCTCTTGCCGCCTAACGGTTAAAGATCAAACAGACAAACAATAGATGCAATGCTAATAAGCAAGCCAACACATAATATGCACATTCATGGTGCTAATAAGCACTTCCTTGTATCCATCAGCAAATAACAATGCACATAAACATATCCAAGCATTTACACAAGTATAACATGGCTAATAAGCATGTTCTTTAATAAGCATTTCCTGGCCTATATACAGATAATAGCGCTAATAATAGGTTCCCTTGCATTCAAAAGCAGTAACAATGTTAATAAGCATGTTCTTTATTATTCATGCAATAGTCAAGGGCCAGGCCCTATCATATTATCTTATGGTTCCTAAACAGGCACACAGATAAGGCATTCATATCATTTTTATGCAATTAAACACATAATCACATAATAGTTACCAAACCCTGAGTTGAACTTGTCTTTAGTGGCGAGTGTACATGCCTGGCCAGTCTTCAGGAATCCTTCAACCTTGTCAACTCTGATATCAAGTTGTAACATCCTCCTCATCAAGGATTGTTACACTGTGTACTTTAAATTGTGTCAGACTTGCTAATAAAGTCATTTGGTTTAAAAATGTGTAACTATGGTTAATGTCAGGGGGTAGGGTTAAAATTTTTTGTCAAAGGAACCGTTGACTTATAGTTCAAAAGTTTCATACATTCATGGGATCCTAAAATATTATAAACAAACTTTTAAAAAGTTGTATGTACATCAAAAATTACATTCGACCGACCTAAGCTTCAAAATCAAGGATACAACCCTAGTTCCTCTTAGATATCCTTCGTCGTGGTGGATGAGGAGCCGCATATGTACATGCCTCCACCGAAGCTCTCCAACTCATGGCTGGTCAAGCTTCCTTTTTCCCTTACCTGCACTATAAAGTACCCGTGAGCCAAGGCCCAGCAAGAAAACTTAAGCATGTGCATAAACAGAAAATATAGATTCCTAGATACTTATCTAGCATGTCTAGCGGAAATAACCTACTCATACAATCATTCAGTTACAAATAAATGTTCATTCGACCAATTTGGGGTCACTGCCCTGAACAGTTGACAATAAGGTCGACCTCGGCGCCCTACGCCCTAGATGTTTGACTGTATAGTCACTTGGGGCTCTCGCTCTTAGCTCTGAGTAACTAACCATAGAGGTAGCCATACACCTTTGGCTTTCCAATGATCATTGGGTCAGCCAACGTAATAGTACGTTGCTGATTTAGGCTCAAGCCTTTCGACCAGTGCGCAACACGCTATTTTTGTCCTTGACTAATAAGTCAAGCCCTGAACAAGGTATTCGAACATCAATACATAAACAGATATGGATAGGCATACCCCAACAAAACGAGTACACATACATGTTAATCACATAACACCACCAAGTAACCAGATTCATAATAATAATCATATTTATTTAACGAGGCCAAGCTCTAGCCACGCAAACCATGCAAACAGACATGTAACACTTAAGCAGGTATAGAATATTCAAGTAGGATTAATCAACATGTGAAACAAAAACTTAAACATAAACATTCTTAGGGGCACAAGCCCTGATCTTAATTTTTATTAACAGTCGGTCCAAGCCCTGATCAAATATAACACGTATTGGGTGTAGTTTTCTTATCTCAGGTCCGAGTATAGCGTAAAATAAGAACGACCCTCGAGCACGATCTTGGTTCAGAGCCCCTAGCGATAACCTACTGACAACCATAATATAGGATTCCATCAATAATGAGCTAATAAAGGAGGTTTCCAGACTGATTCCTAACCTCCAGGGCCTCAAATTCCACTAAACCAGGTAGTAGAATCGATCTCGACCACTAAGGAAAAGGTTCCCGTCACTAAAAACTCACCAAGGCTAAAACAGTCCAGGCAGGCCGCGACCTACCCCTGAGGGTCATGGTGCACCCCTCAGGTCAGAGGCCCTCCTCCTCTACTAAAGGGACACGAGCCACGACCTGCCCTAGAGGGTCTCGGCGTGCCTCCCAGAATGAGGCCTCCTAGGGCCCTGGGTTCAGTTGAGTCACAGCCCCTCAACAACAGAGTCGCGACTTAGCCCTGTGAACCCAGATTTCCTTCATTTTTCAACAGCCAAACCCAACTAAAACTATCCCAATTTCACCCCAAGACTATAATTCAACCATCACAACAGTTTTAATATCCTCCCAACAGCAAAACCCAACTAAAACCTAGTTTAAAAACCCAACAAAAATCAAACTTCCATACTTGAGCCACAAGCTCAAGAACACCTCAAACTTTAAAGAAAATAGTGCAGAATTCAATCTGAAACAAGGATCAAGATATTACCTTAGCTATGAACAGTAATCCCCTAGCCACAAGCTATCTTAATTCTAATCCCGAGCTTTCAATTTTTAGTTTCCAGCCACAATCTTCTTAACTCTTCAAAGACTAAATTAGAAAGTTGAGAGAGAAATGAGAGAGAGGGGAATTCGGTTCAGTGAAGTGTTTGTTTGTTTCTTTATGTTTTCCGGAGGCTTATGTTTACTTAAGCTAATCCCAAGGCTTGGGGTACCAAAAACGTCCCTGAGGGAAAAATGGTCAAATTCCCCAATATTCCCTCCTAAACTCACTAACTCCTAATATATCCCCAATTATTCATTCCCATTACCCGATAACTTAATTCAATGCCAAATACCTAAAATACCCCCTTGACTCACCCTGAGTCATGTATTTTGTCCCGTTGTGACTTTCCCGCTAACTTGCTCCCTAGGATCGTCTCGTGCTGAGTAACCCAAATAAACCCACATAATAATGTGGTCTCTCACATATATCACATATATATACAATTATGCCCATAACGAGCCAAATTATAAAAATTTCCCTTCTAATATGAAGCGGACCCACATGCATATTTAATACCCCTAAACATGCATAACTAGTTATATTATCCTATAACTCACATAATCACAATCAAATATATCAAATAAACATATAATTGCATATATTTCCATCCTGGCACCATAATCAAGGCCATAAGCCTTATTATGTAATTTTGGGACGTTACAGTAGTTATCAAATGAAAAAGAAAAAAAATAATAAATATTTTATATCTCTCTCCAAATTAAATCAAGATAGGGGATTATGGGATTATATACTGTGGGAGTAAATTCAGTAATATTTTGTCATGTGCTTAGAGTATAGTGAGCTTAAAAATTACTTTATCATCTACCTTTACCTAAACCATCATTACAAGCCTATATAAGTCCTGTCGATTATTATGCAAATCATGATTTATATTAGTGGAGAATAGCAAGTGAGCCTATGGAATTATTTGGTTTGAATGGATTGATTGGAAATAATTTGGATAGCATAATTTATTTAAAATATGTTTATTTAATGATCATGACTTGGTAATCTGAAATGTTAGTAGACGAAAGTGTGTTGATCAAAATTCTGGATTGCATAAACTGTTGAGTAGTTTTTTTTTAGGATTATATGATTAGCAATCATGATTTTTAGGCATAAGTGTTGTTGTTGGTATGATTCATGTGGTGTGTGTTGTCCAGTATTGTCTTTGTTGTTAGAGTCTAGGTTTGTTTTTAGTTCTTTACTCGAGGGCGAGTAAAGGTTAAGTTTGGGGGAGTTTGTTAAGTCTAGTTTAGGTGTGTTTTTAGAGTTGTTTTAGGTGTTTATTTTTAAGGTTTTTGGAGTTACGCTTGGTTTGTGTTGTTTTATGTAATTTAAACTTGACAGGTGAATTGTATGATAACTGAGGAAATCGGAGCAAGAAACGGTGATTTTTGAGGAGTTTTTGAAGTATTTTTTAAGTTGGATTGGTACAGCCACGCAATGTTGTAGGGCAGCCGCACTATTGGATTTTTTAGTATTTCTCGCTCCAGGCATTAGCGCCCCTACGCCACATTTAGTTCAGCTACGCTATCAGAAAATCAAGCCTAGTGCCCTTGCACCATTAATAGCGCCCTTGGGCTATGCAAAGTCAAAGAAGCCCAAAATCTCAGTTAGAAGTAGCGTCCCTGCGCTACCAATGGCGCCCTGCGCCACTTTGAAGGAAATTTATATTTTGAGCATTTTAGTGAGGGTCTTTTGGTCTTTTCACTTGTAATCATTAGGGCTCTATAAAAACACATTAAGGAAGTCTTTTATCAGTTTCTGATCCCTGGGGGAATTGTGAGAGCCTTTCCAAAGTTTGGCATAAACGCTTCAATCGTCTTGAATTCTTCTTCTTTGTTTCTCACTATTTTCTAGTTTTTATGTTTTTCCTTTTTATGTGGATGTTGATTATTAAGATGTTGAACAACTAAGTTATTTTTCTAGGGTGTTAATGGATTCTCCTGAACCTTTATTTTAAATTAATGCAAGTTTTATGATTTCAATTTTATCTTGTGATTTATTCAATTTGAATATAATGCTTGTGTATGATTGATCACCATTGACATGAAATATATGATTTTGATTCGAAATCTGATAAGTGAGAATTGAATATCTTATAATTGAAAGAACATAGATTTCATATTAGGACGAGAGTACCTGAGTTGTCTGTATAGTTTTAGGGTTGTTAATCTTAATGCCTATCTTATGTTTATTTCTCACTGAGATGTAGAAAATTTTCATAGGATTGAGACTTATATATCCTAGTACGAATAAAAGTTATCATTGCTGGTCTACTATCACAAGAGAAAATTGAATAGTAAGATTTGTGTTAATGAGAATTAAAGGGAATGGTTGATGAAATTGATTGCCCTAGTTCTTAATCCATTGAATTTTCTTAACATTGTTTATTTTTAGTTCTTGAAGTTAATTTTAGTCTATGTTTTAAATTTTTAGTTAATTCTTGTGACTCAATTATTGTTAGCCAAAAAGAAATAGGAGTTAATTCTTGGTACTTAATATACAGTCCTCGTGGGAACGATCTCACTTACTCTTTACTACTTGTTATAATTACATGCACTTGCGTATCGATTTGATACAACACATGGATTATGTCAAGTGGGTGAATTCTTATGGTCCATACTATCGAAAAAAATATGAAGAGTTGGGACAAGGGCCTGAAAGACCATTTCCTTCTATAGAAAAGCCAATGGTGTTAGAGTTGAAGTCATTGTCAGATCACCTTTGTTATGCTTATTTGGGTTATAATGAAACCTTGCCAGTGATTCTGTCCTCGCATCTTTCTAGTGTGGAGATGGAAAAATTGTTGAGAGTTTTGAGGGCTCATAAATAGGATATTGGATGGACATTGGTAGACATCAAAGGGATAAGTCCTTTAATAGTGATGCGTACAATTCTTATGGAAGAAGATAGCAAGCCAAGTATTGAAGCCCAAACGAGATTGAACCCAACTATGAAGGAGGTGGTAAGGAAAGGTATTCTTAAATGGTTAGACAATGATGTGGTTTATCCAATTTCTAACAGTGCATGGGTTAGCCCAGTGCAAGTGGTGCCAAAGAAGGGTGGTATGACTGTGGTGAAGAATGACAATAATGAGCTCATCTAGACTGTAACCTTAAAGGGATGGAGAATATGCATTGACTATAGCAAGCTGAATATTGCAACAAGGAAGGATCATTTTCCTTTGCTTTTTCTTGGATCAGATGCTTGATAGGCTAGCGGGCCATAGCTACTACTACTTTTTGGATGGTTATTCAGGGTACCATCAGATTTCCATTGCACAAGAGGACCAAGAGAAGATGACTTTTACATGTCGATATGGCACATTTTCTTTTAGGAGAATGCCATTTGGGCTCTGCAATGCCCCTGCTACTTTCCAACGGTGTATGACGACAATATTCTCTCACATGGTGAAGAAAGTATCAAGATTTTTATGGATGACTTCTCAGTGTTTGGGTCCTCATTTGATGAATGTTTGAAGCACTTAGAGGTAGTGTTGCAACGATGTGAAGAATCTAATCTAGTTTTGAATTGGGAAAAGTGTCACTTCATGGTGAAAGAAGGAATTGTTATTGGGCACGATATTTTTAGCAAAAGTATTGAGGTGGATCGAGCAAAAATTTCCAGTATAGAGAATTTACCACCTCCAGCTTCAGTGAAAGGGGTTAGAAGTTTCCTTAGGCATGCATGGTTTTGTAGAAGGTTTATCAAAGAATTTTCTAAAGTTTCAAAGCCTCTTTCTACATTGTTAATGAATGGTGTTATGTTTGACTTCAACAAAGAATGCATGCATGCTTTTAAGGTGCTAAAAGAGAAGTTGACTTTAGCACCTATTGTTGTTGCGCCAAACTGGGATCTACCATTTGAGCTAATGTGTGATGCAAGTGATTATGTGGTGGGAACAGTTTTGGGGCAATGGGTAGATACGCTATTATGGTCCATATACTATGCTAGTAAGACTTTCAATGATGCACAACTGAATTATGCTACTACACCGAAAAAGCTTCTAGCAATTAAATTTTCTTTTGACAAGTTCCAGTCGTATCTTATTGGTAACAAGGTGACTGTGTATATTGACCATTTTGCTATCAAGTATCTGATGAATAAGAAAGATTCCAAACCTTGTCTCATTAGGTGGGTGTTATTGCTTCAAGAGTTTGACATAGAGATTCAGGATAACAAGTACTCAGAGAATCTTGTAGTGGATCATTTGTCTAGAGAAGCGCGTCGCGGTGCCCTTTTTCTAAGTCGTGATGCCTGGGAGTAGTTCAAGAAAAAAAAACAATTAGCATCGCAGCGCTCCTTCAACGGCGCCATGGCAACACTTTGGGATTTGGCATTATAAACCAAATTTTCCCATTTCGTTCCCCAAATACTCCAACTGCCACCCCCTCCCTATTCTCCGACCCCAACAACCCCAAAACCTCCACTTTTTCTCTTTTCAAGCTTCCAACCACCACAAAAACCAATATTCTTCATTTTTCTTCCATATATCTTCATTTTCCACTTTCCTACACCTAAAATCCACCAAAAAAATCACTAAATCCCCAAATTTTAAAACACTAAAATCCATTTTCTTCTACTACTACAAAGGAGTACAAGATTTCTTGAAGAAGGACACGTTTTGGGTTCCAATACAAGGTTTTCTCTACTAAAGTAAGTCTTTCACCAAGTCTATTTGTTCAAATTTGAATTGTTATGAACTTTGCTTGTAGAAATTCAATTATAGTGTAGATTTTTGGGTATAAATTTCTCTTTGGTGTGAGAGTTACTTTGTGAACTATCTGCAATGTTTTGGGAGGAGTTATTTTGTGTTGTGGACAATTTGGGGAAGAATCAAATACAGGGGAGGTGCTGCCAAAATTTTTGTAGAAATTGTTTGCATTGGTGTTATAATTTTGGGGGTCCATGGGTCCAAAAAAGAGTACTACTGGGGGAGCATCATCATCCCGTGCCCAAAGAAACCCATCACGAGAGCATTATGATATTACAAAATTTTTGAGCAAGGAAGCTCAAGAACGTTACACAAGATTTAAGAAGAGTCGTATGACAATGGCCAACTGTATGAGCAAATCCGAGCTATGATTGCCCAAAGACAATGGAATAGTTTTGTTGATACAAATTTGCCTAAAGCAAACTATTATATTGTCTATGAATTTTATGCAAACTAGTCAGAACAGATTAATGGCAAGGTATTTGTGAGAGGCAGGCAGGTGCCGGTAGGGACCGCGACGCTCAATGCTTTGTATGATGTCCCAGATTTTCCAGTTGAGGAGGAAGAGCTCCATGTGTTTGGGGGGGGGGGGGGGGGGGGCATGTAACGTCCCGAATTTGCTAATAAGGCTTAGGGCCTTGATTAGCGTGTCGGGAGGGAAATAAGTGATTTATTGTGTTAATATGTGAATTGGATGAATATGTTATTAAAAGTGCATGTTTAGGTGAATTAAATATGCATGTGGGCCCCGTCTGGGAATTAGGGTCATGTTTGTGATATTAGCCCATTGATGGCATAAATGTAATATAATTGTGAATATTGTGATATATCTGTGTTGCGCGATCCGAGACAGTCCTAGGGAGTGATTAGCTGGAAAGTCACAATGGGGTTGAATACCCGATTCGGGGCGAGTCGAGGGGTAATCCAGGTATTAGACATTTTATGCGGTTATCGGGTTATGAAAATAAATATTTGGCGATATATTTGAAGTTAGAATGTTTAGGAGGAATTATCGAGGAAATTTATCATTTTGCCCTTAGGGACGTTTTTGGTACCCCGAGCCTTAAGGTAACCTTAGAGACTAAGTTAAATAAAACAAAAAATAAGAATCACCCAGATTCACTAAACCGACCCAAAACACTTCTCCCTTTCTCTTTCATTTTCTCTCTAAGCCAAACCAAGGGAAAAGTTGGGAATTAAGCAAGAATTTGAGCTCTAGGTTTGGGGATTAACTCAGCATCACTTTGTGGAATCAAGTAAAGGCTAAGGTAAGCATCAAGCTATGATTTTAGCTACTTAATTCAGTTGTTATTGGTTGGTTTTCTTAGATCTTTTGAGGTGTTGAAGTTGAAGATTGAATTTTGGGTTTTATGAGTTTTAAAGGTAGAGTTTGTTAGGTTTTCCTGCTGGAATCATAGTGGAACTCCTGGAATGATTAAACTAAGTTGTTGGGTTGATTTGAGGGGTAAATTGGCTTGGTTTTGGTAGAAAAATGGAGGATTTTCTGGGTTCGAGGGGTCAGGTCACAACATTGTTCTTGCTGAGTCGTGACCCTCTAGAACTTTGGGCGGCCTGAAAGTGGAGGCGCGCCGCGGCGCCCTATAGGCAGGGCCACGACGCATGTGGACAAAAATGAGGCAGGGCCTCTGGTTGAGATGGGAGCCGCGGCATGGGTTCTTGGGGCCGCGACGCTTAATGTCCTTTTGGACTGTGGGGAGGTTTTAGGCTCGGGAATCCAAAAGTTAAGGCCCAAGATGGATTTTATCACCCGGATTGATAGAATTCAAGGTCCGAGAGATTAGAATTATGATTCAAAGATATTCAATGGATTAGAACCTGATGGATGAATATTGTGGATGCGTTGTGGCTAGGGTTTCAGCGGGGCTCGGACTAGGGGACTGTGCTCGGGACATCAGTGCTTGGAAAGCTCGGGACACAGGTAAGAAACTGCACCTGTTTATGTGGATAAGATAGGACTAAGTGTTCCCTATATTCGTATGCACTATTATATGATTGTGATAAACCATGTGAACATGTTGGGACTAGGAGCTCCCTATAAATTGTATGATTGTAATAAGGTGGTATTATGCCATGAGGACATGTGATAAACGACCTAAGAGTGCCAAAATCAATACTTGCGCATAGGGCGCGGCTCAGCCACTGGTAGCTGAGGACAGCTTATTAATCACTGAGCTCGGTTAAGCTGGCCGGAGTCAGTGGATATAGCACTGGGCTTGGCCTAAGTGAGCCAAAGACAGTGGGTTATTGTAGAGGGTGCGGCCTAAGGGCATTGACCCTAGTTATTGCATGACATGTGTACTGTTGTTAGTTGATGTATATGATATGCTAAATATCTGGATGTTGGATCATTGGTTTGTCAACTGGTGTTCTTGATTAAGTAAATGATGTGACTTGCTAGATAATTGATTAATGTCTTGTAAATTATTTGGTTATGCTCTATGATCTATCTGGTTATCAGTATTGATTATGTTATGTTGTTATAGTTTTCTTGATGGGCCTTGGCTCACAGATGCTATGTGGTATAGGTAAAGGAAAGGGTAATATGAGTTGACCATGAGTTGGAGAGCTCTGGGGGCGAGGTGTACATTGTTAGCTGCTCGGCCGCCATGGTTGAGGAGTTTGTACAGGGACTGGAAACCTAAAATGTGTATTTTTCCATTAGAGTGGCTTGATTATTTATATGATTTGGAAATTCTGTAATTATATTATTTAAACCCTGATTTGGGATCCCATGTACCAAACATTTATTTTAATGAAAACTATTCGTTTATAACCAAAATTTTCTAAACCTAACATGTTTATGACTTTAGATTCACATTTTTATTTAAATGACTTGGTTAGCAAGTCTCACACTATTTTAAACACACAGTGTGATGACCTTGGTTATCCAAGGTGTTACAGGACAATTTAGATTATAATGAGGTGGCTAAGACCTTAGGATTCCCTGGTGCACGATTTACTTTACAAAACGGTAAGTCGAACTATATGTATAGGTGTGAGTTTAACCCTATAGAAAAAGCGTGGACGTATTTTGTGAGTGCACGGCTAATCACGAATAATTATTTTTCAGATGTTCCTACAGACCATTTCAAGTTGGTCGATCCCATTCTAAAAGGTTGGAATATTAATATTGGGCAGTACATTCGGGGGAATATTAACTATATATGCCGCCTTACAGCAATTGGAGGATTAGGCCATGGTTCAATGATTACATGTCTATGTAAAGCATACGGGGTACCAGAGTCTTTAAGTGACATAAAAAGAGTGCCCCAAAAGCCTATCACTCGATCCATGGTGAATAGGTTCCCACCAGTCGTGCCACCACCGGCGCAACCAATGCCCCAACCGAGACGTCGCCCTCAACAAGATGATGAAAATGAGGTCGGTTCCCTGATGGCGATTGGAGGTCTGTTGGACCCAAGTTCCCAATATATGCATGATCAATTGAATTTCATAATTCAACAAAATATGCATATGCAGAAGTATATGTGCCAGCGAAATGAATATGAGGTGAACCATGTGGCGCATCTAAATCAATTGGTGGCACGGTGGTCAATGAATGAAGCTGATGAAAATTACTTTGCGCCACCTCCAACATTTGCTCCATATGACTAGCCACTGCCTCCTAACCCTTATTGAGGGTTTGTTCAGGTGTGTTTCCTTCTGTTTTGTATTATCAGGTTCACATTGGGGACAATGTGTGATTTAAGTTTGGGGGGAAATCCTTATTTTGTTTGTGTGTTTTTGTGGTTGTGTCTTTGTTTTGTTTAGTTTGTGTTTTTCATTTTGTTGTGCGTCGGGATTGTGAATCAAGTTGTTAACACGAGTCGATGAGACAAATAGTTTTGTTACATAATGCTCAAAAAAAATTATGGTTAGAATCTGTTTGCTTGGTTGGATTGCATTGGTGAGTCGCTTCAATCTTTTGAATAATGAATGTTTAGCCATGATTTGTAAATTCTTTATAATTGAATACAATGTATGCAATGCTAAAATTGGAATGTGGTATGATGTATTGAATATGTCTAAAGCTTGCTTGCTTACCATTTGAGGCGAAATCCTAGATGTTACATGCATAGGAAATTCCTCATAACAATTGAGTCTTTCAAGCCAGCCTGAATTAAATTAACCATTGTTACCCGTCTTGAGCTTAATGTTACCTCTTTATTCTGTGACACCATTAATTGGCCTAATTGAAATCTTTATTATTTCTCATTCCCTTTACAATTACTATTAATGTATGAATAACTAAGTGGGGAATGATTTTTGTAATGGGGTATTGTAACGTCCTCCTAATCCAGGACTGTTACACTATGTACTTTAAATAGTTCTGGACTTGCTAATCAAGTCATTTGGATATAAACGTGTAACTAATGTTAATTACTCAATTAGGTTTTAAAGAATTTGATCAAGGAATAGTCATTTTCATTAAAAAGTTTGAGGTTGTACACAGGATCCCAAAAATAAGTATTTACAAGGCATTTACAACACTAAAAAATAATTACAGTGTAAGCTAGCCTAAGTGAAAAAATATGGTTTGGCTCTAGTCTCTGTTGATCCCTCGGCCGTGGTGGTCGAGCAGCTGCAAATGTACACACCATCCCTAAAGGTCTCCAACTCATGGCTGGTCCAACTTTCCCTTCCCCTTACCTGCACCATATAGCACCCGTGAGCCAAGGCTCAAGAAGAAAACATAAATCAACAGATCCAATGAGCAACAGTATATAGACAGTGAACTTAAATCAGCAAATTCAATAAGCTTAGCAGTAATAATCTGCTAAAACAACCATATAATCCAAGTTAACAATCAATAAATTAAACAAGTGCAAACTAAACTTTTGTATATTTAGGTGACGTTCAAGCCTTGCTCTCTTAGGCCAAACTCTCATAACTTACAGCTGACCCCGGCTTTCTTAGGCCACTGTTCCGCACGCTTAACGTCGGCCTCGGCTCCCTTAGGCCAAACTTTCAAACTAGTTATAATCAAGCATATCGATCACATAATAGATAAACAGATGCAACATATACAAGCATGCTTAACCGAATATTCTCAAATACAGATATAGTCATAATCTCACATATAATCTTAGTCATATTCTTTAATAGGGGTACAAGCCCCGATCACAACAAGGGTGCAGTTTTCTTACCTTAGGTCCGAGTGCAACGTATAATAAGAACGACCCTCAAGCATGATCCCGGTTCTGAGTCCCTAGTGGTAACCTAGTCACAACCATAATATAAAATCCCATAAACAACGAGTGAATAAAGGCTTTCGGACCAAGTCATAGCCTCCGGGAGGTCGAATTCTACTAAACCGGGTAGTAGAATTGATCCAAACCCCTAGGTTTGAGTTCCCGAGCCCTTTCCTCAGCCAAATCTTACCAAAATCCATCCCAAACATAAAATAAAACTAGAATTGAGTTATAAACTCAAAGCAATTCATCTAGAACACATTTTAACACCATGTACCCAAAATTTCCACAGAAACCTATAAATCCCACCTTGAGCATTGAAGCTCAAGAACATCAAAAATGGAAATTAAAATCTTAGATTTTATTGGACCAAAGATGTCACCTTAGCTGGGATTCTTCCTCCTAACTGCACCTTAAATCAATACCTAGCACCAAGCTTCAGTCCTCCAAGCCTTCCTCCTCAAAATTCAAGAATCCTCTAGTGTCCAAGAGAAAAAGGTATGAACGAGAGAGAGTGTGTGAGGGAATAGACTGAGTGCTTATTTTCTTTCTACCTAATTCCTAAACTTCCTAAGGTCCCTAGAAGACTAAGGTGTTGGGAATAGTCCCCTTAAAGCAATTGTAGTTGAATTTTTTTTAAATGAAATAAATAATTGAATGGAGTGATTATATATATAGACTATGTCTGATATTATGTTGATAATATTAAGTAAATATCATAAAATTCCAAAGTTCATCTATGTGATAGATTATCGAGATTGAGATAGTGAACTTGAAACAGTTCGCAGTAAAATAAAGTTATGGAATCTTTAGATTCAGTACTGCTAGTACAGTTCACTAGTATTATGAATACAAGTGACCTAGATCCGGGTCACTAGTGTAGTAAGACACTTTAGTGAAGGTACTTTATATATAGTGATATGTAAAACTGGACCAGATGTGATTTGTTAATACTTGTTTAAACATCGTTTCATAGTATTAATCAAACACATTAAACGATGATCATATACACGATGATCTTAATCTTGAGGTTACTATGAACTCCTATATATGTCATCTGATCCTTTGATTCATGCGTTAAGGTTTGTTGGAATGATCAGGCCGAGAACAATTGTTTTGGGGACTCAATGATATATATATGTCATTGGGGACATAGTTTAACAGATATATAATCTATACCTTCTTATAGACTGAATAATGGTTCCCTATTGGGTTGACTTTTGGAACTGAAAAGGTTATGAGCGCTCACGTCACAAACTTGTTGTGACACAACCTTCACTAGTAAAGTCAATGGTACACTAGGAACAAGATATAGTTAAAAGGGTAAAACGGTAATTTTATTCCTTTTTAATTATGAACCATTAACAGAGGATTAACGTTGTATGTAATGATTATATCAATGGATACTTTATTCTTTATAAAGTACTTTGTAAATATATGTCTATAATTATCAAGAGTGCAATCTCATATTTATAGTGGAATAATCATGAGATTAACAAATATAATTATTTTATCAAAGAGTTTTGATTAATAATCTAATATTTATTGGTGCTTGAAATTATAGGTCCATAGGTCCCCAAGGTGGCACTATCAACTCCATATCAATGTAAGAGTTGATACAAGGGTAAAACTGTAATTTGGAAATTTGAGAAGAATTTTATTCTTCAGGTTAAACATAAAATTATATGATAATTGATGATGAATAATTAATTTGAAATTAATTATTAAAGTTTGAAAATATATTTTATTTATTTAAATATTGAATTTTCAAAATATATATATTAATAAATAAATTTATTTTTTAAATTGATCATTTTATTTGAGTGGGAGAAAATAAAAAATGGTAAGTCGAAATAGTTTTGATTTATTAATATTTTAAAAAGATGATGATAGTGATGATCATTAATTTAAAATTTAAATTTGAATTATGGTTTTGATCTTTTTCTTAAAAAGATGATACCATTTTTTATGGGAGGGATTTATTTAAATAAATAAATAAAATAGGAAAAATACAATATTCACTTAATGGAAATAATGCTATACGCATGACATATTCCAAGGCCTGTACCATGCGTGCGTGTGTTACTGATAAAGTATCAGTATTGGTTTTTTCATATTTTTATTTTTTTTAATTAATAAGTTGAAAATAGATTTTTCAAAATTACTAAGTTAGATATTACTTAAATCTATTCCTATTATCATTATATTATTATTATTATTATTCTTATTATTATTATTATTATTATCTTGATGATGATGATGATGAATAATGGTGTAATATACAACCTATATATATATAATGTGATAATAAAAGAAAGAAGAATGGTGATTGAGAAGAGATTCAGAAAATTGTCACACAATAAATTATTCATCTTCTTCTCATATTATTCCAACATTCCTCAAGCCATAATCGAAGTTCTCATGTGTTGAGATAAACTTGTGATTTCTAAATTACGAACATTTATTCTCTATGTGCCCACCCACATCTTGAGATGTAGAGAACATTCCAGAAGATCGTGGTCTAGTACTCAAAGTGTTGGATAGGAAGATCGCTATTTTTACGAAAAGACTTAAGGACGCTTGATAGGCTTCAAGAGGTAAATATTTCTATCCTTAAATATTTGTATACATGTGCATGTAATATATATGAGTATATATATAGATATATATATATATATGCATGTATATCTATGTATATGTACATGTATGGGCGTGTATATATATTTTCATGATTAATAATATTGTATATTAATGGTTCCTGCATATATTCTTAAATGTATTGTAGTGCCTCAGAATTTTACTTAGTTAGATAGTATTATCTTATGTTGTAGTAATTGTAATTTTTGTGATATTGGTCCAAGGCGGGAATTATTTGGAAATTTGTAGAGCTAGTTATGAATTTTATAAGTTTAGCCTACAATTTATAAATATTAATTTTATCCTAAGGTTTAATTATTGTAGTTGGTGTTAGAAATATTATTTATTATAGCCTAAGATTTAAATAGAATAATTAAGAGCGTGACAGTTGTCACATGTATATTTATTAAGGATTTTAGATGAATAAAATAATCAATGATAAGCCTAGGAAGTCTAGAACCTTCCCTTAGATGCTAGGATCTCGTATTAATCAGTCAAAGTTGTTTAAACAACTTTAAGTGTGCTTAAAATGTGCACAAATGTGATTTAGTATATAAGAGTAAGCCGATAAATTACACCTATGGGGGAAATATATCGCATATGCTAATATGGAAAAACATGTCGACTTTGCATGATCGAAACCACGAGGGCTCGACAAATCAGGACAGGCGATATATCGGCTGTGTGTGCCACTTTTGAATTTCCATGGCATTCGAAGCCAGAATCAATCCTCAACAACTTGGACTTGTTCTTAAACGATTTTGACCAAGTTATATGCATTTGTTGAGCCAAAAGTGCCATTTTTATTCATTTTAATAGGAGTTAGTTTCACTCCTTGAACCCTATAAATAGGACCCTTCACTCAGTTATTTGCATCATTTTTCAAACACTTCTCAGAGCCTCCAAGCTGCCATTTTTGTTCTAGAGAGAAACACTAGGGTTTTGGGATTTAAAGCTTTCAAATATAAGCTTTTCTAAACACTTGGGAAGTAAGTTATAGTGTGATTTCAATGTTTGTGGTATAGATCGAAGTTCTAGCTATATAAGGTACTTGATTCTTGAAACTTAAGATTTTCAGTAAGTCTTTCTTTCGATGGTTTAGAACTTCTCTTCATCTTATTTTCTCTAGGAAACTTATGGATTTTAATGTTTGGTTTTAGGAGTTTCCATTCATGCACTTGTCTCTAATATCTTGATTTTGGTAAGGAAAATAAGTTAGATTTTATGTGCTTTGTGTTTGCATGTTTTTTTTATGTCTTTATTCGCTTGGGAAATATGGTTGCTTAGATTAATGAGTTAATGACCATTAATATTGAAGTCTATTTTATATTTTATGTTTTATGTTTAGTAGTTTTTCCTTACTGGGCATTACCCTCATTTCTTTTTATTTTAGATTGTGCAGGAAAATGAACATGGAAGGCGGGACGAATCCAAGGCGGCTTTGGCTTGTGTATCGGGCGAGGAACTAAAGAAATTAACCGGTGGGATCGATCAAGGATGACATTTTTATTTTTGAGTCTTTTGAATTATGTCTTTAAAGTTTCCGCACTTAGTACTTTGATTATTTAAATGTTAATGAAAGATTTTGTTCTCTTTATTATTTTATGTATGAACAATGGATTCTCGTATTTTCTTTTGGATTTTCTATGTATTAACAATAAAGTTTGATTATTTTATGTATATATCCAAAAGATAGTAGTTATATCTTAGTAGTTTTTAAAAGGTCCTAGGTGTTTAAATTAGTCGGATCTTTACAGTTGGTACCAGAGCCACAGTTCATATGCATAAAGTTCTCATTGATACACACGCAAAAAGCTCTAAATCCAACCGCCAATGTAAGTGTTTATGTTATGAATATTATAGTTATGTTAAAACTAACATTTTAGTTAATATGTTTTCATTCAAAATGAATGGAGCCATGACTTATCTGGATATTTGTGCCATTAAGGCATTCCAAAGGATTAGAGAGCCAAAGGATACAATAAATATGCTAGAATGAATCACTCAAATATTAGTCAGATTTCACAAGGAGATAGCTCACCTTCAAATCACTAGGAAAATTATGATGAGAATCTTTGATCAATATGTCCTAGTAATTAGGTTTTTCAGAGATATGCCTTTTGTAGTTTCAAAATTGAATGAAGTATGGGAAGCTCTAGATAATGAGGATAACTTACCGGTAACAATTAGATATTATTTTCTTATACTTAGGTTTGCCTATAGGTTTGAGATTCAATTCACCAATGGACAAAAGAATAGTATCCTAATAAATATGTTTCGTAGTAGATTCGAGGTTTTTTATAGGGATGATTATGAGGAAATAACTTATGACATTTTAGATGAAGGATCAGATGTAAAAGATTCTAATTTTTAGAATTTTTACCTTAGTTATTATTAGTGATATTTCTTTATTTAATTTGAATTATTATTGCAATAAGTGAAACTTTTATCCAAATGAATAAAGTTATTATTATTTTTTAATGGTATGTATGAAATTTGAATTATTTTTTAAATCATAATTAATTTAGAATAAATTCAATATATAATGGCTGAATTCGGTGAGGGTGGATAAAAATCAATGGATCGGGTTTTGTATTGAGAGTTTATGGGGCCATAGTAGTGGGAACGATTTTATTGATCCCAGCCCTCCCTCAATATGGTAAACTTTGGAACAACAACAAGTTTCGAGCCTAAGAATTAAGTCATATAGGCTGGTTAGAAATAGGCTTAGGGAATTAATAAAGATGGCCTAATAGTCTAAGTATAGAAACATGCCCTAATTTATATAGATGACTTACATAAATTTTCATAAGAAATCATAACTAGTAGGTCCAAGTTATGTTTGTTTAAACTAAGTGTTTGCCTTAGATACTACTAGGGTAAGCTCTAACGTGTTTCTCTCGATTATTAGAACTCTACCGAAGATGTCGCTCTGAAGGTCTGCACACACTAACGAAAAATGCCACCAGCACCGCCAACGAAACACTTGAGAACCCTCCAGTCCGAAGAAAGGGAAGACTTTCTGCCACTACTGCTACTAATAGGAATGCACACCACCTCTGGTCGACAACAACGCTGAAGTTATCATGTTACGACGATAAGTAGAAGAACTACATCGGCAACAACAACAACCTCAACCGCAGCCTCAGCCATCAAGCACCCCAGCCAAAGCAGAATGGAGAATATCCAAATGGCAGCTATCCGAATGGAGGATATCCATACGAGGGATGGCCGATGGAAAATTTCGCACCCTATCCAACTCAGTACATGGAGCTAGTCTAAGATCATTTAGGAAAGCAGCATGCTCCGAATTTTAAAGGGACAACCAACCCCTTTGAGGCTGAAGAGTGGCTCAATAATGTAGAGTTTACTCTGACATACATGAGCCTTGGCAAAGCAGACCGCATATCCTGCATTTCTTCTCTACTAAAAAAGGATGTCAGAATCTGGTGGAATCTGGTGCAGCTGTCTTGCGATATCATCACCATGAGTTGAGACAGATTTTTGGAGCTTTTCCACAGGAAGTAATACAACTCGGAATTCATAGTTACAAGGGTGGAAGAATTTGTCAACCTGAAATAGGGAAATTTTTTGGTAGTCGAGTACGCTAGTACAGTTTGCACCAAAGTTAGTCTCGAATGACTACTTATGGGTAACCAAGTTTTCCAGAGGGCTCAGACCAAAGTTCGCTTTAGGGGTTATGCTAGCAAACCCCGGAACCACTACTTACGCCGATGTCCTGGAAATGGCTATAGAAGTAGAAAGGCCAAGGGAAATATTACCAAGGAGTAAGCGAGCATGTCAGACCCCAAGCAACAGAATCAAACTCAGAATGGTCGAAACTACAACAATCAGCATAACAATAATGGACAGAAAAGGAAGTATCCTGATAATAAGCAGACCGATGATGACAAAAGAGCACGGACCAACAACGGCAATAACAAGCCGAGTTTTGTGGAATACCCTCAGTGCTCCAAGTGCCAGAAAGGACATACTGGGGAGTGTCATATAAACAGCAAGGGTTGCTACAACTATGGCCAGGAAGGTCATCTGAAAAAAGAATGTATGCAGCTCAAAGGAGAAGAGAAGAATTATAACAAGAAGTTTCCAGCCAAAGTCTTCGCTTTGACCTTGGGAGAAGTCGAAACCAGTAACAAGGTGATCACAGGTCAGCTTCCTACCTCGATAATATATGTTCAGTATTTTTTTATTCAAGAGCAATACACTCGTATATCTCGTTAGGAATGATAGAGAAACTAGAAAAACCTTGTGAAAGATTTAGAAATAGGTTTGTTACAAAACTGCCTTTTTGCGAAATTGTTCTATCATCACGGATAGTACGAGTAGTACCTATCAAAGTCGAGGACACGGAGCTAGAAGGAGACCTGATAGAGCTAAAGATCAAGAATTTTGACGTAATACTAGGAATGGACTGGCTATCATCACGGATAGTACGAGTAGTACCTATCAAAGTCGAGGACACGGAGCTAGAAGGAGACCTGATAGAGCTAAAGATCAAGAATTTTGACGTAATACTAGGAATGGACTGGCTATCAAGACATGGCGCAACCATCGACTATCGACCCAAACAAGTGACGTTCGAAACCCCCGAGGGTCAGAAATTGTGTTTTATGGGCAAGGTTTCAGGACTACGGACACCACTTGTCTCATCTCTCAAGTACTAGAGGATGATAGAGAAAGGATGTCATGCATTCTTAGCAAGCGTCATAGATGTTGCAAATGAAACAGCATTAAAGGTTGCAGAAATTTGCATTATAAAGGAATTTCTAGAGATATTTCCTTATGATTTACAAAGGTTTCCCTTAACCGGGAAATTGAATTTTCAATCGAGCTAGTACCGGGAACTGAGCTTGTTTCAAAGGAACCATTTCGGATGGCACCTACCGAACTCAAGGAGTTAAAAAACAGTTACAAGAAATCTTAGACTTGGGATTTATCAGACCAAGCCATTCGCCATGGGGGGCACCGGTTCTATTTGTGAAGAAGAAGGATGGAAGCATGCGGATGTGTATCAATTACCGCGAGCTGAACAAAGTGACAATTAAAAACAAGTACCCGCTCTGAATCGATGACTTATTTGATCAACTCCGAGGAGCGACAATATTTTCAAAAATCGATATACAGTTCAGTTATCACTAGCTCAAGGTAAAGGAAGAAGATATACCAAAGAAGACTTCTAGGATTTGAAACTGACATTACGAGTTCCTAGTTATGTCTTTTGGTCTTACCAATGCTCCAGCTGCATTTATGGACTTATTGAACTGGGTCTTCAAGGATTACCTAGACAAATTCATTGTGGTATTCATTGACGATATATTGGTGTACTGCAAGGACAAAGTCAAGCATGAGGAACACTTAAGACTAACCATGCTGCGACTGAAGAAGCACCGACTATATGCCAAGTTCAAGAAATGCAAGTTTTTGCTATCACAAGTGGCGCTCCTCGGGCACATAGTATCAAAGGATGGAGTCGGAGTAGACCCAATTAAGGTAGAGGCTATGAAGGATTAGCCAAGATCTAAGAATGTGTAAGAGGTTAGAATTTTTCTTGGGCTGGCAGGCTATTACCAGAGGTTTGTGGAAGACTTTCTAAGATAGCCACTCCGCTTACCAACCTGACCCAGAAACAACAGAAGTTCAATGGGACGGATAAATAACAGGAAAGCTTCCAGTTGCCCAAAGACAAATTGTGTTCAGCACCAGTGCCTTGCGTGCCGACACCCAATGAAAATTTTGTAGTATTCTGTGATGCATCCAAGTAAGGGTTGGGTTGTGTGCTGATGCAAAATGACAAGGTGATAGCCTACACCTCAAGACAAGTGAAGGAATATGAGCAATGTTATCCAACACACGATATGGAGTTGGTAGCAGTGGTTTTCGCACTACAAATCTGGTGCCACTATCTATATGGAGAACAGTGTGAGATTTATACGGACGACAAAAGCTTAAAATATTTCTTCACACCAAATGAGCTCAACATGAGGCCGCGCAAGTGGTTGGAACTAGTAAAGGACTATGACTACAAAATCCTATACCACCCAGGAAAGGAAAATGTCGTTGCAGATGCATTAAGTAAGAAGAATTATGGAAGTCTGGCAGCGTTATCCGAAATTGAGAAGCCATTATAGCAAGAACTGATTACTGCCAGGATAGAAATAGTCATGGGTCAACTAGATAACTTGTCCATCCAATCAAGTTTACTAGAGGATATACGTATCGGGCATGATGACGCACTACTACCGCATATAGTTGTAATCAAAGAAGGCAAGACTACAAAGTTCTCTATATCAGGACATGGGTTCTTGAAATATAAGGGTCGGGTATGCGTGTCGAATGACCATGGGATTAAGATGAAGATATTAGAGGAGGCACACACTAACCCATACTCAGTTCACCCGGGGTCCACCATGATGACTCACGACCTTAAGGCATTATATTGGTGGTCGGGAATGAAGAAAGACATAGCAAAGTATGTGTCCAAATGTCTAACATGCCAGCAAGTACAGGCAGAACATGAACAACCCACAGGCTTGTTACAACCACTTAGTTGTAACGCCCTAAACTCCAGGGACCGTTACGGTGTGCATTTTAAACAGTGCTAAACTCGCTAATTGAGTCATTTGGCCATGATTGTGTAACTAAGTATGATTAGCGGTTCAGGGTTAAAATTTTTGGTTAAGGTATAACGTTTCACTAAAATGTTTACTGTATACATTGGGATCCCAAAAATATAATTTAAAGGTTAATTACAAGAAAACATTTACAACCAGTCGACCTAAGCAGCAAAATGGGGTTTAACCCTAGTTCCTTTTTCAACCCTCGGCCGTGGCGCCGCATATGTACACGTCGTCATCTAAGCTCTCCAACTCAAGGATGGTCTAGCTTTCTTTTGCCTTTACCTGCACCACATAGCACCCGTGAGTCGAAGCCCAGCAAGAAACCTCAATATGCTCATGAACAGTAATAACATGTCATTAAATCATAATGTGCATGCCTATCAATGATGCCCCTATTCATGCATGCAAATAAGTTTAGATAATGATGGGGAATCCATGATGAGGAATCCTGCCCTCTTAAATGGATGACTATCAAGTCAATCCAAATCAGATGAGTGATTTAACACTTTGAGGTTCTGTTAACCGTGATGGAGCGTATAGCTTTAATCAGATGAGTGATTTAACACTTGAGGTTATGTTAACCATAATGTAGCGTATAGCTCAAATCATATGAGTGATTTAACACTTGAGGCTCTATTAACCATAATGGAGCGTAAAGCTCTAATCAGAGAAGTAATTTAATACTTACGGTTTCGTTAACCATAATGGAGTGTATAGCTCTAATCAGTTGAGTGATTTAACACTTAAGGTGTTGTTAACCATAATTAGTGATTGATGAGCAAATCACTAACATTAACCAGATGAGAGACTGACGAGCGAGTCACTATGAGGCTCAACACCCACACCATGTGACGATGCAGCCACCTGGGCCTTTTGGCCCTGGCTCTAAGTGACTAGCCATAGGCTAGACAAGCGCTTTTAGTTTTCATCGAACTTGAGGTCGGTCCAGCATTAATTCTCATGATGAGTCGTTCAATGCAGATGTCGATTAGATCTCATCTTTCCAGCTTGCGTTAAACACGCTAAGACCGTTCTTGACTTATTAGTCAATACCATATGACCACTGCTCAGTACTACTGTCGAACTTGACTAGTGAGTCACAGCTTCACAGTTAATACCGACAGCATTTCCAAGTCAGTGCCATGCACAAGTAAGCAATGAAACCAGGCATATATCATATTCAACATTTGCTAGAATAATTAGGATCATGCAAGAACACAAAGACTCAAGCTCTGATCAATCTCATATTCAACATTCATGGCATGCCCTAATCACATGTTTTTCGTGCATCACATGCATCACATACTAGGTGCAGTTTTCTTACCTCTGGTTTGAGCGAGAAATAACAACTGAACGACCCTTGAGAACGATCGATCCTTTGATCCCTTAGCGGTCCCTAGTCATAACCAATAATAACTTCCATTAATGAAAATCAACAATAAAAGGGTCTTGTCCTAAACCTCACTTCCGGGACCCCGAATTGTACCCAAACGGTGAGTAGATTCGATCCCGAGCCTTATGAATTGAAACCTCGAACCTTCAAAAGTGCCTAAAATAGGAATATGGAAAAGCAGGACAGCGCTACAGTGCTGCCCCCCTAGCGCACTAGCGCTACACCCAGGGGAATTTTGCCCTGGCTAGCGCTGTAGCGCTACCCTTTGGGCGTTAAAGCTCTAGGACCAAGCATAATTGCCCTGGTTCTTCCCTCCTTCGACTCCTCCTTTCCCAACTTGAAAAAGAAGCTTCCAAACTCATTTTAAACCCCCAATTGAACCCAAAAATCTTCTACACATGACCTAGGCATCATAACCCAAGTAACCTTTTCCAAAAACCCCATTGAATTCTCAACTTTCCAACTCAAAATCCAGCTGAAACTCAAATAGAAAAATAGAGCAAGAACAAGAGTTTTAATGGCCAGAAACTCACCCTAATCTCAGCTTAGAACCCTCTTCAATGGTAGAGCATAAACCAAAACCCTCAAGGCTTGGTTCACTAGCTTGGTTCCTCAAAAAGAGCTTCAAAAATCAAGAAGAAAAGAATAAGAAATGATGAACGGGAGAAGGTGAAGGAGTGCTCTATTTTCTACAACCTTCTAATCTTTAATGGCTGATAAATATCCTTTAGTGTCAAAAGACTAAAATGCCCCTAGGTTATTTAAAATCCTCTTAAGGCCACCAAGGGCAAAACCGCCTTTTCCCGCCTATTTCGTTAATCATAATTAACACCCTTCAATTCCCGTTATTCTCAATATTCTCAAATGCTAATAAATCATATTCCATTACCCTTTAATTCCCAGTAATGTTCTAATCACCAAATCACCCCGAGACTCACTCCGAGCCCTGAAACTAACCTCGTTATGACTAGACCAAAAACTTGCATTCCGAGATCATCTCATGCCGAATGGCTCGAACAAATCCACATATAATGTGGTATTATTCATAATTCATCAAAATGCATGAAAATACACAATTACGCCCTCAATGGGCCAAATTACCAAAATTCCCTTATAATTAAAAATTGACCTATATGCATGCATTTATCATCATATAATAATATAATTGACATAAACATGCATATAATCATTTAATAACATAATAAATCAATTATGGCCCTCCTGGCCTCCTAATCAAGGTCCTAAACCTTATTAGGGATTTTGGGGCATTACAACTATCCCTTCCTTATAGAAATTTTGTCCTTGAAATTTATCTGCACCGCTCAGAATAAAAATTCTGCACAACTGATTCCAATTTCCCAGGTCGTTTCCCTTGACCTCACTGTCTCTGTAACATACCCATAACCCAAGGAATAGCTTTGTTCCTCAGAACCTCATTCTTTCTGTTAAAATCTGAACTGGCTACTCCTCAAAGGATAACTTAGCCTCAATCTCCAGATTCTCATAACTCAACTCATGAGTTTCCTTCCAACCCATGTTCTCAACATGGAAATATAAAATACATTGTATACTGCTAACAGTGTAAAAGATAAGGCCAATCCAAAGGCAACCTGACTGATCCTATCCAGGATTCAAACAGTCAAATTAATCTAGGGCTCAACTTGCCCTTAACTCCTCACCCATTTCCATGGTGATACTTGAAGGGAGATATAATCTTCTACTTGGAACTCCATGTTCCTGCTTTTCAATTCAATAAAACTTTTCCATTTACTTTGAGAAGCGAGCATCCAAGCTCTAACCTCTAATAATCTCAATGATCCCCTGAACTACCTCAGGATCCAAAATCAACATCTCACCCATCTCATTCAAATGAATGGGTGGTATACATCCTCTATCATACCTCATCTCATAGTGTCCTTCCAATACTGGATAACCCTCTCTCTCTCTCTGATTTACCACCAGTCTAAGGATAATGAACTGTACTGAATTCCATCTATATACTTATGGCCTTCTGCAACCTTCCTCAAGACTTGGAAGTAAAAACTGAGTCCTCGTCTAATAAGATAGACCCCGGATTCCATGAAGGCGTACTATCTCTCCCACATAGAGATCTAAATACTAATCAGCTGTGTTACCTGTCCTTACTGATAGAAGTGAACTCACTTTAAATACTGGTCCATAATGACCCAAACAAATTCACACTGACCCACTATCCTGGGCAGTCCCAACATGAAACGCACCGCGATGTTTCCTTATTTCCACTATAAAATACTCAAAGGCTGCAATGGCCTAACTAATTTCTGATACTCTGTCTTGACCGATTTATCAGGTTAGAAACTTTGCCATGTATTCTGTTATGTCCCTCTCCATCCTAGGCCATGAATATAAAAATTTCAAACTCTGGTACACTGTCATGGTGCCTGAATGAAGAGAATAAGAGAGTAGCATGAGATTCATCCAGAATCTCCCAATTAATCTCAGTGTTCATCGAATTCCAAATTTGATCTCTATACCTTAATAAATTCATACCTGACACTGTTAAATCCTTAGCTTATCCAGCTAAGACATTCCACTCAATCTTTCTATTTGTGGCTCACTTAATTATTTCCTCTTTTGATCCTTTCTGAAATAATAATCTCAAACATAAAGCTGGCCACCTGGCCCACCAGAAACTCTACTCTAGTTCTGGTTAGATCCTTTAACCAACATGATGCATAGGCAATACCTTTTTCCATACCATTGAGGTGTCATAACAACCTATAAACTGATTATGATTCGTAAGAAGATTCATAATTCTTTCCCAAGGTACATATAATATTCTGCACATCCAAGGAAACTCCTGCCTACAAAGGCGCTCCTTGACCTTGGCAAATCTCCACGGAGAATAATGATCATAAATCCAATTCAAATAATTCTTGAATATTCTATTCATCTAATTCATCAAAACAACTCAACATTAATCAAATTCTCAAATCATAACTCAGCACTCCCAGTGCCCTTATCTGATACAATAGCCTTCTATTTATCCTTCTCCCTGATCTTTAGCTGGTACAAACCTAATCAAAGATCCACCTTAGAGAATACCATCTTACTCAATAACTGAGTCCTTTAATTCTTACAACTCTATTGAAGCCATTCAATACCGTGCCCTAAACCTGATTCCATCCCTGACACCAATCCAATCACCATTTATCTCTTTGTTTCAAGACAACCCTTGCAAATCCCTTGAAAATCCATCCAAAATCTCACAGACTAATCCAGTCTGTCCTAGTCTCATTGGCACAACCTGAGTGGTATCCACCACACTAGCTAAGAGTTACATGCATCCTTTTGCAATAGATCTCTAGCTCTAAATACAGATGTCATAAGCATACAAAATCCATGCATAGTGCCAACTACCACAAGGCTTCCCACTCTCAAACCCAAGTGTTACTATCCTTTCCTTGCAATCTAGCATTGCCTCACACTTGGTTAACCAATCCATATCCAGGATCATACTGAGGTCAATCATAACCAACTTTATCAAAACCACTGATGAGTCCTTTTCATCATAACCTAACTCATCTCTTAACATTACTAATAAAGTATCACATTCCCATCATAACATGACCATGTGATAAACATATCATTTCTATGCCTCTCTAGACACATCAAACAAAGAAGTAGCATGGTACCAAACCAGTCATCATAATACAAAATAAGAACTAGAAAGTTGACTTGCCACCTGTGGGGAACTAGTCTCCGTCTTAGTCTCTGGCTGCATCAGAGCGAACACTCGAGTTGGAGTCGAGTTGTCCACCCCCTTTTGCTCATCCTTTGTTCGTCTTAGGAAATCCTTCTTGAAATGCCCAACCATGTCACATAAGAAACATGCCTTTGCTTGGCATTCTCCCAGATGATACCTCTTACACCGATTGCATTCTGGGCGGGTCCTCCACTCCTTCTTCTTGCTTGGTCCAATAAATGGAGGTATCGCTGCTTGAGCTCCATGCTTTCCAGCACTCTCCTGCCCAATTTGATTTCATGTGTTCTCAACAGCAAGAGCCTTCCCTACCACCTGAGCATAGGTAGAGATTTCATGCACTGGGGAAACTCTAATGACCTGAGCTATTCCAAGATTCAATCACTGAATAAAATTTTCCTTCCGAGCTACATCTGTGGGTACCATATCAAATGCGAACTTGGCCAACCCATCAAATTTATTAACATACTCTGTTATTGTTGCATTACCCTGAACGAGATTCAGAAACTCATTCGGCTAAGGATTGGGCCCTCTGCCTCGGAGGAAGTTTGTATGTAGGGAGTGGTACATGCTCCCACATGACGTATTTTCGGTAAGTGACATCATCCGTCGCCTGATCCTGCTCCAGGAGACTGCAGGCTCGAAGTTTATCTTCATGAAGAAGATATGATAGGGAGCGCCTACCGTACGGCAACCGGGGCAGAACTTCCTTATGCTCCTTCATTACGTCCATAGGAGTAGGACGGTGATAATTGGTTGGAGAATCGAATATATTACAATTAGCTTGAGCCTAAACATTAATCGAGCATGAAAAGAAAGAAGAATTTATAGTTACAGATTCGTTGAAACGAATAGAACTTTGAAGGAACTAGGACATCTGTCAAAAAGAAGGCAAGCTTGAAGTTGGGAGGATGGTTGGGCATGTCCTCAAAGATCTTCTTTTCCTTGGTATAACTCAACAAGTAATAGAAGCCATCTCCTCCCTGAGCTCGAGAGGGGTTACTTTTCAGGCAAAAGAGATACAGGATCTCCCTTGGCGAAGGTCCTTCCCACTTCAGTTCGTGGTACAGCGACCTCAGGGCTGACAAGACCCTGTATGAATTGGTCTGGAGTTGGAGGGGCGTGAGCCCAACAAAATCCAAAAAGTCCTTAAAAAAGGACTTCAAGGGCAGTAGAGCCCCTGCCTTCATATGCTCGCGACTCCAGGCCGTAAGCTTCAATTTATTGTCAGGACAACCATCGCCCAGAGTGAAGCAGCTTCACTCATTGGAGGTAGGAGCTCGACACCTCAGTGAGCCAGGATGTCGAAGATTTGTCCTAATGAAGACCCCGAGCTCCAATAGTGCTCATCCTCAAAAAATTCCTCCCTTGAGGTAGGAATGGCAGTCGGCTGTGAAGTGGATGGATGGTTTGATTAATCCTCCATCAGCGAGAACACAAAATCACCAGGCTTGAAGGCAACAGTTACTTTGAGCGTGGGGTCAAGAGGGACCGGTTTAAGCTCGGGGTCAGGATCCGGGTAGTTTGCAACCCGAAGTTTCTTCCTTTTCTTCTCCTCGACCTCGTCAATTTGACGTCAGAAGTGAGCTCAAATATCTTCTTGTTCACACCTCACTTTGTGTTCGCAAATTAGCCGCTGGTTTCGAGTGAAGGGCAATTCTGGACTTGGAGTTTTCGGAGAATAGGAAATTGCAAGCACTGACCCCCACCGTTTTTCAGAATTCTGAGACATCTAGCAAGAAAGAAAAGGGTGAGGTCCAGGCACACAAGAAATAAGAGTAAGATTTAGGGTGATTCAAGCTCGAAGGCCCAAAATCAGGGAATAAGCTCGATCGAGACCGAAATCTCGAAGGATCAGGACGAACTCGAGGGAACCCCCCGAACCATTGTAAGGTTCGGATTTCGAGTGTGTATTTGACACGAGAAAGGGAAAGTGGATTCATTTTAAGAATCGCAGATTTTCAGGGAAAAAGTTGACGGTTACTCAGAAAGGTGATAATTTTGGGAAACGTGCAATTTAAAACCCTAAACCAATACCCCATTTCTTGGTCTACACGGTACATTACCCGTAGTCTAAAAAATAATAAAAAAGTTACATTTGCATCCTTTACACTAAAACTAGGTTTGAAACTCATGATATCAGAAATCTTTTGAACCCAAAGTTTACACAGTGTCAGCTAAACAATATGGTTGAAGTTACTAATTGCTACAAATATTCTAGTGCAAAACTAGTAAATATATTCACGGTGCAACACGAAAAATGCACGAAATATATATATATATGAACATATAGGGTCAAGAACAGAAACTTATACACAGTGGCTGGAAAATACAGAGAGATCGACGATTGAAGGAGCGGTTGCAAGAAAGTTTTCACGGAATCGTAAATGCCGAGGGAGTTATGTTTCTTCAGTTTGGAGAACATGCAGAGATGAAAGTGAAGTTTTCAGCTCTAGTTCATTCTTTCCTCTCTAAAACTTGAAACTTGAAAATGAAAGTGAAGAAGAAGAGGAGATGAGGCTATATATATGTAAATCCCAAAAGGAGGTCAAAGGTCGGGCTAATCTAGGCCGTTGGCTGGATTCGGTGTTAGATCGAACGGATAGGTGTAATTGTCATAATGGCGGCATAAAGGTAGCAGATGAATGGATGTGGGCATGGTACAAAAGTACTTGAATACTCTGGTTAAGCAACCAGTGGTTGATGCATGGCAGCACTTGAGTATATTAGGTTGCTCCGTTTCTGAGAAGGGCAGTTCAAAAGTTTCCTTCTCATAGGATTCGAACTAACACTTTTGAGGGGGAAAAATGTTACACCCAGATTTCGAATATGGGAATTATGATTTCGAAATCTAGGCTTGTTAGGTGTAAGCTCGAAATGAACACGGCCATCATTTTATCTATAATTCAGAGACGGTTTCGATGTAAATAACGACCTTACAAGCTCGAGAAATATGTAACCTCGGAAGTGCTCTGAGCTTATAAGTTGGACTTGCAACTCACAACATCAACGATTCAACACTTATATAAGTTTTTTGATGTGTCTCTATCCCTCAGACAAGATGGTTCAAGCTCGAGAGGGTAAGCTCGAACATAATGGCTTCGTCAACGGTAACTTGTTGGGAGCATAAGCGAACTAATGTGACGAGCTCGTAATGGACAAATGGTCTCAAAGACACATGGATCCAGCATTCGAACATGTCAGCTGTGTGTGAATGTATTTATTGTTATAACTTCCCAATGTTTATGGGATATAATGTGATATTGTTATTAAATCCCACATTTTATGGGATATTACCGCGTACATAGTAAATAATGTATTTATTTGCATTATATTATTTGATTCACAGAATATCTTCCCAAAATATGTGGGAACGAATTCTGAATCTCTATAAATAGAGAAGGAAACTCCATTTGTATAGGACCGAAAGATTGAGATTTGGAGAGAAAACTCTGCGCAACTATTCTTTGAATGTTTCCAAGAAACTCCAAATAACTAATAATAAAGACTCGTGGACTAGACAGATTTTTAACTGCTGAACCACGTAAAAATATCTTGTTTTCATCATATTATTTCACTTCCCCTGATACATTCTTGTTTAATTGCTCTCCTTTTTAAGTTGATGAAAAACGGTGTCAACATGTTTTGAATGTTATTATTATTATGAGCATAATAATATTAATAACATGATATGAATTCATTTTATTTTACTATATAGTTTATTGCATTATTATTTTAATGGATTAAATAATTGTAATTGCATGTAATTATGAAATGACCATAATGTCCCTATGTTTGAATTTACTTGAGGGACATTTAAATGGCATTAGAATATGATTTCAAATGCAATTAACTGATTAAATTCGAAATTTAAATCAGTTATAATAAGATCACCATTTCTTTTATTTAATTTTAAAAGAAATTCCTTAATCATAGGCTTAGAATCGGTCAACAAAAACCAAGTGGTTAATCCTTCGTTTCTTTTTGTTTAAGCACGATTTAGAGGGCCTCTCAACAGTTCAAAATCGTGGGAAGAGAGGGAGAGTCACACTAGTGGAAGAAAATAGACGTTCTTGAATTTTCAAGAGAGAGAAAGGGAGATTTTGGGTTTGAGAGCTCTAGGAAATTTCTGGGTGGTTTTGAGTGTTTGAAATATCTTTCCTATGATCTAAGGAATGTTTTTGACATGACAAAAGGGGCTAGAAAGGTCGTTTTCAAAAATCACAAATTTTCACCATTAAAGAGAGTGTTCTTGAATAATTTTGGATCTAAGGGAACATGAGAGGTTCCGGGTTTGTTTGAAGTGTTTAGAAAGCTTATAGGGACCCTAAGAAGTATTTTGGATTTGAAGAAATGGATCAAAAATCTCTAAAACAAAATTTTGTATTTTGACCACCAATTTGGCGGTACACCGGCGACGAGGAAGACAAGCACGACCCGACCATCATGGGTCGGTTTTCATGAGCTTCAAGGGTTATTTGAGGTGCTGAGATCTTTGGGAACCAATTCCAACCGATTTGGAGTGTCAAAAACAAGTGGAAAGAGGAGTTAGAATCTCGCCGGCGACGAGGAAGAAGAAGATTCTGGCAAGGCTCTGGCGAACTCGATCTGGGTATTTATGGAGGTTATTTCTTTGGATTTTGAATCCTAAAAGTTAGTATTTAGAGCATTTTTTAACTGGTTTGGTATTTTTCTGATTTTTCTTTGAATTACTATGATTTATTTAAGTTTAAATAGAGATTAATTATGAAAAATATTTTTATTTTTCAGAAAAAATATGATTTTATATTTGAATGATCTCTGTATGATTTAAAAAAAAATTGTATGTGTAGATTTAAGTTTTGATTGTATTTGATAATTTTCTTCAATTGTTTTCTTTTAAATATGTGATTTAAGAAAATAAATGTGGAAAAATTATTTAAATTATTCTAAAAATTCTGAGAATTTTTGCATATGTTTAAAATGAGATTCTAAGGCTCTCTATAATTTATTTCTAATTTGTATCACTTATGTAATTTCCATGATTTATTTGGCTTAGTCTATATTTTAAATATGAAAATATTAATGTTACTGTTCTGAACCCTAGGTATTTTTTGTGAGTTACTATAGGGTATAGAAACCAGTCTGTACAACTAGATTTTATTTTTAAATCATTTATGTATTATTCTTGAATTAATTGGTTTTTATATTAAATCAATTAAGAAAAATAGTTATTTTGCCCAGAAAATTCTAAAATAATTTTTATAAGTTTATTTTGGCTTTTTGAACAGTTGTGTATGATTAGTTTGAATTTTGGGCTGGCAGTATAATTATTTTGAATTATTTAAATTATTTGGGAAATTGAGGAAAAATAATTTATAAATGTTAAAAATTATTTTTCTGGTCTTATATGAGCTTTTGCTGATTATTTAGGGTTTTGGAAAAGTTGTTTATTAAATTTTGTTGTCATATGATAATTTTTAGAAAATTATTAAGTCTTTAATGCAATTATGATATTAAAGGGTATTTTGGTAATTTTCACATAAAAAGTATTTATATGAATTCATGCGATACGTTAGAAAATCCGTGTTTGTGCATGTGACATGATGGTTTGAACCTTTGTGGAAAATGATTTTAATTTACGTGTCATGCATGTTAAAATTGCATAGTTAAATTATTTCGATAATCAGGGTTTCGAAATAAAACCCTAACACCTATTTTTATTTTCCCTTAATTGTCGCTATGTAATTGGACGTCTAGGAGCCAGCGATCGTCGATGTGACACAGCAAGTGGTTCAGGACACATCAGCGGACAATTCACTACTTAAGGTAAGAAGAGTGGACATCTGCGCACAGGGTGTACGTTATGTGTACAACCTTGTTTTCTTATTTGTTAGTTATGTAATTATATTTGTGACCTGAATTGTTGCATTAGGTTGACTAGCATGAGGATAGTTCTAGGGATTTTAGTTAATAGACATGGTTAGATGATAAAGTAGGCGTGCTACTAGATTCTAGCTGCTTGTGTGAGTATAGCACTTGCAGGAATTATCTTGGGTGTGTATAACTAAGGATAATAGGATGCCACCACGGAACTGTCGAGTGTGAGTACAGTGCAGGCTAGACTAGGTACCACTGTGGGAATACCGAGTATGAGTACAGCGCAGGCAAGGCAGATTACATTTCATGTCTGATCAACATGACTTGTTAGTATTTATGTGTGTGAGTGTAACACACATTATGTTAGTGTGATATGGTGCTTATGTATCGCACGATGATTATTATGTTTATGATGTTTATGTTTTTTTTCTAATTTGGGGAGTTATGTCCTACATAGCTCTTCTTACTGGACGTTAGCTCATGGGTACTCTGTGTGTAGGTAAAGGTAAAGCAAAGCAGTGAGTGGTGCAGGCTCGAGGCATGTACAGGACATGTTAGAGGCTGGGCTGCAGGTAGTTTATGTTTTTTTAGAAATGAATGTCATGTTAACAATTATTTTCTTTATGTTGTTGTTAGTAAACCTAGCATCAAACATTTTTACTTTTAAATAATGAGATCTCATTGTTTGTTTAAATTTTAAATATATATATTTTCTTTTAGTGTCGTAAAGTATTTATTGTTTATTATTTTAAGCAGACTCCCTAAGTAATGTCTCAGAAAATTGGGGCGTTACAATATGGTATCAGAGCAAAACGGTCCTAAAGAATTTGTGGTAAGCCCTAACATGTAAAGTTCATCGCCAAGAGACAAGCTCAACTCACTGTACTGTAAGTGTTAAATTCCTACTTATGTGAATTTTGTCTTTTATGATTATGCACATAGTAGTACTAGGTTGAGAAGCTTAATAGATAGCTAAGTGTGAGCCTCTAGCTAGAAACTTGATAAGGTTAATTCAAAGATGATTTGAATATTTGGAAAGTTTGTAATTTTTTTTTTCCTTCAGTTTATTGATGGAATGCTTAGTTTCATTATTTAAGGTTAAAGCATTCTATATTTGTTCTTAATTGGTATGAGTTTCATAGTTGAGGTTGAGGGGGAAACAATGGTTTACCACTAGAACCATGGGGATGGTAGGAGCATTTTACTATGAATGGAAGAGACCATCTGAAGGCGAAATAAACCAAAATGAGGCGTCAAGCAGTACCGCCGGTGCCAGCAAGATCGGTGGGGCCAGAGAAAAGAAAAGACTATCACTAGCTTTAGTGGTATAACCTACTGCAGGGGATAGAAAGGAGCCACTATTTGAAAGGTTCCGGAAACAACATCCACAGTGTTTTTGAGGGAAGCACTAATCCGGTCGAGGTAGAATAGTGGGTCAGCCGCAGGAAGAACATCCTAAACATGATGAGAGTTCATGGAAATGACAAGTGGTTTGTACGTCCTATATATGCTAAGGAATGATGCTTGCACATGGTAAGAAGTGATTCAACAGGCATAGGATGTGAATACTATGGACTTGGATGGGTTCAGACAAGTATTATAACTCTGTCAACCTAGCTATAAATATGGATGAATTCACCAGACTAGAATCAGGGAGTCTTACTGTTACTGAATACGCATAAAAGTTTGATCAGAAAGAAACCCCAAACTTTTATTATTTCAACGATGATGGCTTGAGAGGTGTTCAAACATGGGTGTCTAAGGTACCTAGTGAACATGGTCGATGACACTAAAGAAGCAGATAGGAGGTCTGAAGAAACGAGATTAGTTGCTGAATTGCTCGACGTCTTCTGAGAAGAGTTGCTAAGGTTACCACCGCATAAGGAGATTGAGTTCGTGATAGACCTTATGCCAGGGACAACACCAGTATCTCGAGCACCATAAAGAATGGCAAGAACATAATTGAAAGAGCTCAAGACACAGTTGGAAGAATTACTCAAGCTAGGGTTTATCAGATCGAGTTACTCTCCTTGGGGCGCACCAGTTTTATTTGCCAAGAAGAAGGATGGGTCCATGTGGATGTGATCAATTACTGAGAGCTAAATAAGGTGAAGATAAAGAACAAGTATCCATTGCCGAGGATTGATGATCTATTTGACAAGCTTTAGGGGACAAAGGTGTTTTCTAAAATCAATATTTGATGAAGATACCATCAGGTTAAAATCAAGAATGAAGACATACCGAAGATAGCGTTCAGAACCATATATGGGCATTACGAATCCCTAGTAATGTCATTTGGACTCACAAATTCCCCAACATTGTTTATGGACCTCATGAACCGATTTTTAAGGAGTTTCTAGATTGTTTTGTCATCATGTTCAAAGATGATATACAGGTGTATTCTAAGACACAGGAAGAACATGAGGAGCACCTACACTTGACTTTGGAACGACTGAGAGAACATTAGTTGTATGCGAAGTACACGAAGTGTGAGTTTTTTTTGTTTGAGGTTGCATTTTTGGGACACATTGTCACGAACAAGGGAGTCAAGATTGATCCTACTATGGTCACCGTAGTGAAGGAGTGGCCAAGAACAAAGAATGCCTCTGAGGTCAGAAGTTTACTACGTTTCACCAAGCTATTATAGGAGATTTGTGGAAGGGTTCTCGAAAATAGCTAGATCGTTGAAGAAAGTCATGAGAAAGAATCTAAAAAAAAGACTCATTCCGCCAAACAAGTGTGAGCGAAGCTTCAAGGAACTGAAGAGTCGACCCATATTGGCACCGGTACTCAACTTACCATCGGATGGAGGATAGTTTGTGGTCTATTGTGATGCAACAAAGAAAGGATTAGGTTGTGTATTAATGTAGTCTGGTAAAGTAATTACCTATGCTTCGAAGCAATTGAAAGATTATGAACAGAGGTATCCAACACACGACCTAGAGTTATTTGCAGTGGTGTTTGCATTAAATATTTGGTGTCATTTCCTCTATGGGGTGAAATGTGAAATCTACACCAATGACAAGTACCTAAAGTATTTCTTCACGCAGAGGGAATTGAACATAAGGCAAAGAAGGTGGCTAGAATTAATCAAAGATTATGACTGGGAGATAATGTATCACCCTGGTGAGGCCAATGTAGTAGCTGATGCTCTTAGTCGCAGAGGTCCGGTAATGGTTTATTCTTTACAATGAGTATCAAGGAAGATCCTGGAAGACATGGAACGAGCTAGTATAGAATTGATCACAGGAAGACTTGCAAATGTTACACTTTAGTCCACCTTGTTAGAAAGGATTAGGGAAGGGCAGACAAGAAGTTGAGTGACCTAAAGCAATAGATGCAGGATGGGAATGTCAAGGATTTCACTATGTCAGATACCAGACTGATCAGATTCAAGGGACGTATTTGTGTGCCAGACAATGATGAGCTGAGGAAAGAGATTCTAGCGGAAGCTCATACTACCCAGTATTCAGTTCACCCCGGGCAACTAAGATGTACCACGACCTTAATGTATTTTATTGATGCCTGGGAATGAAGAAGGATGTAATGCAATATGTAGCAAAATGATTAACCTGCCTGCAGGTTAAGGTAGAACATCAAAGACTAGCGGTGTAATGACCCAAAATTACTAATAAGGCTTAAAGGCCTTGATTAGTGTGTCGGGAGGGCATAACTAGATTATGTGTGATTTAAGTGGTTAAATGCATGATTATGTGATAAGCATGCTCATATGATTATTTGGATATATGAGATGCGTGATTATGAGTATTAGTATGCATATAGGCCCTGATTAGGTTATAAGGGCATATTCGTAATTTTGGCCCGTTGAGGGCATAATTGTAAATATTTGTGATAAATTGTTGAGACCACATTATTATTTGGATATATTTGCAACTTGTGACTCGAGGCGATCCTAGTGAGTGGTTTAGCGAAAAAGTCACGGTGGGGATTTATACCCGGCTCAGGGTGAGTCTTGGGGTATTTATGGGAATTTAGGAAATATATTGGAGGTTATTTGATATTGAGGAAAATAATTCGTGATTAGATAGGTGTCGAGAAGTAAACAAAAATTATTAGGGACACTCAAGGAATTAGTAGGAATTGGGAGCAAATGACCAAAATGCCCTTGGAAGGATTAAAGGCTTAGTTATGTTTGGGAGGGCAAAATGGTCATTTTACTTTTAAAAAGGATAAGTAATATTCAGCCTTTATAGACTTAGTGGGAAGTGTAGAGTTTGATAGAAGCTAAAAGAAAAAGGGAAAGAGACAAAAGGAAAGAAAGAAAGAAAAATAGAACTCATAAGTTAACCCCTCCTTCTCTCACTCGGTTCTTTCTCCTTACACCATTTCTTGGGGGTTTTAGAAGTTGTGGTTCAGAGGAGGATTAAGCCAAAGCTTAGCACTTGGGTCCCTGGTAAAGCTAGGAGATTCTACTGGAATTAAGCTTAATTGAGGTAAGTTTCAAGATTTCTGATGAGTTTTTCTAGATTTTGTTGAGGTGATTTCTAAACTTAAACTTTGGGTGGAATTAAGGGAAATAAGCTTGAGGATTTTAAGAGCTTAAGGCTTGAAGGATACTAGAGATAACCTAAAGATAAATTTCTCCATTGAAGGTAACAATTTCTGGTTTTGAAGTTTTGAGTTTCTAGTTGAGTATTGAATTATGAGTTCAATGCTTGTTTTCTTGGTTTGATGATGCATGTGGTTAAGTTTTGTGTTTTTGGGTTATGTGGGGTGAGATGTAGATGATGGTAGGCTCAATTTGGTGTGTGGGTGAGGTTTGGAGGAGTTTTGGAGAGTTTTGGCTAGAGGAAAATCGAAGGAGAACACCAGAGTGTTGAGTGGGTTGTGACTAGCACTGTAGCGCTAGCCCTAGGGCTCTACAACACTAGGCTTGGGCTTCCTGGGCGCTTTTGGCTCTTTTTGTAGTGCTATAGCGCCCACTTAGAGGTGCTCTAGTGCTACCCTGTTTCCAGAAGTGGGTTTTTGGGATATTTCTTAGGATTTTTGCCCGGGGGCTCGGGGTTTGATTCCACCACCCCATTTGGTGGAATTATAGCTTCCCGAGGGCTCGGGATTAGTCCCGAGGTTAGGTTTTGAAATTGAAGTTTAGTGATGGTTCTAATTTATGGTTTTGACTAGGTGTACACTAAGGCTCGGACGGGATCGTGCTTGAGGGTCGGTTTCACTAATCGAAGCTATTGGAATCAAAGGTAAGAAACTGCACCCGATTATGTGATAATGTTGGGACTAAGAGCTCCCTATATGTGATGTCATGAGATGGTATTATGCCATGGGACATGTGACAAATGGCCTAAGAGTGCTGGAATCAATATTTGCGCACAGGGTGCGGCTCGACCACTGGTAGCTGAGGACAGCTTAATATTCACTGAGCTCGTTTTAAGAGGGCTGGAGTCAGTGGGATAATTAGGGGATGCGACCTAAGGGCGTCGACCCTGGTTAATATGTTAATTGGTTATTAATGTTAATTTGATGAACTCGGTATGCTGAATGCCTGATCATGTGAATATTATGGGTTGTTGAATATATGACTATGCTTTATGAGTTATCTGATTGATTGATTGATTGATGATTATGATCTATTATTTGGTTTCTTGCTGGGCCTTGGCTCACGGGTGCTTCGTGGTGCAGGTAAAGGCAAGAGCAAGGTGGACCAGTCCTGAGTTGGAGAGCTTCGGGGGCTGAATGTACATAGTCAACTGATCGGCCGCCACGGCCGAGGAGTGATACAGGACGGGAGAAGCCTAAATGTCTGTTTTGCCCTTAGAGTGGCTAATACATGTTTATAACGTGGAATTTTTGTAAACTGTCTTTTAAACTCTATTTCTTTTGGGATCCCATGTACAAAATGTTAAATTATGTGAAATGTAACTTTTGTAACCAAAATCTTCTAACCCTAGTTCAATTATGGTTTCAGTAACACGTTTTTAACTAAATGACTTGATTAGCAAGTCTTGCACCTTTATAAACACACAGTGTAACTTTTGAGGGAGCACCAAATCCACTAAAGGCTTAATTGTGGATGCGTATGGTCAATACTATTTTGGATTTTATGAGGATAGAGGGTCACGACAGAGTGGCCTGTGCCACATATATGCTAAGGGAGGATACCCGCATTTGTTGGGAAGTGGCATCACAGACTAGGGATGTTACCGCATTGACTTGGGAAGGATTCAAGGATTTATTTAGCCAGAAGTATTACAATGTTGCCATCAGGGTAGCAAAGGTTAATGAATTTGTGGGGTTGGTTCAGGGCAGTATGACAGTTACAGAATATGGTCTGAAGTTCGACAGACTTGCAAAGTTCGCACTGAATCTTGTGCCTACTGATGCAGCTAGGCAAGACAGATTTATCAGAGGGCTTAATGCTATGATAGCCCGAGATGAGAGGATTACAACGGTTCCTGGGGGGACAACTTATGCCTAGGCTGTGGAGAAGGCTCTTACCGCTGAGGAAGCAGAAAATAAGAATTGGAGGGAGAGTGCAGTTAGGTGAGAGTGCTGCAGGGCGGTGCCTCCCTATTCTAGGTTTGGTATGGGCGGAGGCCCCAGTGATCTGAAGAGGAAGAGCCCTGATGCTTCGACCGCTCGTGGTCCTGATAGGAGTGGTTGGGGTACTTAGGGTGGCCGTCAGGGAGGCAGTGATTCATGGAGGAGTTATCCTGAGTGCACGAGGTGCAGAAGACGCCATCTGAGCGAATGTCAGGCTAAGACCTGTTATGTGTGTGGGGTGGTAGGACACATCAAGAAGGATTTCCCAATAATGAAGAAAGGGGAAGCAGGGAAGGTGGACAACTTGACTCCAGCTCGAGTGTTCACCCAGACGCAGGCAGAGGCCGAGGCTAGTCCCTCTGTAGTGACAGGTCAGTTTTCTAGTGATGGCTCTCTTTTTACTGTATTGATTGACTCTGGTGCTATGCATTCATTTGTTTCTAGTAAGGTGATTGATAGACTGTGTAGACCTAGTGAGTATTATATTGCAGGGTTCAGGACCATATTGCCTACGGGAGTACTGGTAGTTTCTAGGAGGTGAATTAGAGCACTGCCAGTGATGGTTGATGGCAGGGAATTGTCAGTAGACTTGATTGAGTTGGGTATGGAGGACTTTGACATGATTTTGGGAATGGATTGGTTGGTTAGATATGGAGCTACTATTGACTGTAGGAAGAAGATGGTGACTTTTGAGCCAAAGGGCGAGGATCTTTTTGTCTTTGTGGGAGCGGTATATGGACCCCGCATACCTATGATATCAACGTTGAGAGCCAGAGATTTACTGCAGGGAGGATGTATAAGCTTTCTGGCTTGCATGATGGATACCACTAGGGTGTTGCCAGTAGGGCCAGAGGAGACTAAACTCGTTTGTGAGTTCTTGGATGTATTCCCTAAGGATTTACCAGGGCTTCCGCCACACAGGTAGATTCAGTTTGTTATCGAGTTAGCGCCAAGGACAAAGCCAGTGTCAAGGGCACCTTATAGAACGACACCGGCAGAATTGAAGGAATTAAAGATACAGTTACAGGAGCTTCTGGATTTGGGGTTCATCAGGCCGAGCTACTCACCATGGGGTGCTCCAGTTTGTGTTTGAAGAAGAAGGATAGGACTTTGAGAATGTGTATAGACTACAGTGAATTGAACAAGTTGACTATAAAGAATAAATATCCCCCACCAAGGATTGGTGACTTGTTTGATCAACTGCAGGGTAAGACGGTGTTCTCAAAGATTGATCTACGATCTGGTTATCACCAGCTGAGGATCAAGGACGAGGATATACTGAAGATGGCCTTTTGAACAAGGTATGGGCACTATGAGTTTCTGGTCATGTCATTTGGTTGGACCAATGCCCCAACAGCTTCCATGGACCTAATTAACAGGGTGTTCAATGACTTTTTGGATCAGTTCGTCATCGTCTTCATCAACGACATTTTAGTGTACTCAAGTTCAGAGGCAGAGCATGAGTTTCATCTCCGACAAGTTCTACAGAGATTGAGGGAGCACCAGTTGTACGCCAAGTTTAAGAAATGTGAGTTTTGGTTACCAGAAGTGACATTCCTTGGACATATTGTTGGAGCATATGGGATTAAGGTGGATCCATCTAAGGTGGAGGAAGTTAGGGATTAGCCAAGGCCAAGGAATGCCTCGGAGGTTCGAAGTTTTCTCAGTTTGGCAGGTTACTACAGGCGGTTTGTGGAAGGATTCTCGAAGATAGCAGCACCGATGACCAAATTGACACGGAAGAATCTGAAGTTTCTCTGGTCAGACAAGAGTGAAAACAGTTTCCAAGAATTGAAGCGGCGACTTATTACTGCACCTGTGTTGAGTCTTCCTTCGGAGGGAGGAAAGTTTGTTGTCTATTGCGATGCGTTGAGGTTGGGTTAGGGCTATGTGTTGATACAGAACGAGAAGGTTATAGCTTATACATCACGATAGATGAAGGAGTATGAGCAGCGGTATCCTACACATGATTTGGAGTTAGCAGCGGTGGAATTCGCACTAAAGGTTTGTCAGCACTATCTGTATGGAGAGAAGTGGGAGATATACACCAATCACAAGAGTTTGAAGTACTTCTTCACACAGAAGGACCTGAACATGAGGCAGAGACATTGGCTGGAGTTGGTAAAAGACTATGGCTGTGACATTCTTTATCATCCAGGGAAGGCCAACGTAGTAGCAGATGCATTGACCCGGAGGGGCCCAGGTCAGTTATATAGTTCCACCCAGATTTCAAGCGAGTTAGTTGATGAGATGGTTAGAGCAAGGATAGAATTGGTAGTGGGTCGATTGGCCAACATTACTCTACAGTCGACCCTGCTAGAGCGGATTAAGGAAGGTCAATTGGTAGATGCTCAGTTACAGGAGGTTAAAGAGAATGTCTTAGCGGGAGTAGCTAAGGACTATTCTATTTCTGAGGTTGGTTTGCTACGGTATCAGGGGTAGATTTGTGTCCCAGCTGATGTGGGAATCAGACGGGAGATATTGGATGAGTCGCATACTACGCCGTACTCACTTCATTCGGGTACCACGAAGATGTATCAGGACCTACGGACATTATACTGGTGGCCCGGGATGAAGAGGGATGTAGTGGAGTACGTGGCCAGATGTTTAACTTGTCAGCAGGTGAAAGCTGAGCATCAGCGACCAGCAGGGTTGCTTTAGCCTTTGGGTATTCCCGAGTGGAAATAGGAGGATATTACGATGGATTTTGTGGGAGGTTTACCTAGGATAGTAGGGCTTCATGACTCGGTGTGGGTGATTGTGGACAGATACACCAAGTCAGCTCATTTTCTTCCAGTGAAGACGACATTTACAGTGGATCAGTATGCAGAGTTATATGTGAGGGAGATCGTTCATCTCCATGGGGTTCCTAAGTCCATAGTATCAGATCGATATCCTATCTTTACCTCCAAGTTTAGGGGTAGTTTGCAGAAGGCTATGGGAACTCAGTTGAAGTTCAACACAACTTTTCATCCTCAGACTAATGGACAGTCTGAGAGGACGATCCAGGTGTTGGAGGATATGCTTCGAGCGTGCATGGTCGATTTTGAGGGATCATGGAGTAAGTATCTCTCGTTGATTGAATTTTCATACAACAATAGTTACCAATCAATGATTACAGTGGCTCCCTATGAGATGTTATATGGGAGGTGGTGTAGATAACCCATTCATTGGGATGAGATGGGTGAGAGGATGTACTTGGGGCCGGACATGGTCCAGAAGACTAATGAAGCTAATGAGAATTTTCGAGCTAGGATGCTCGCCTCACAGAGCAGACAGAAGAGTTATGCTGATCCTAAGCGTAGAGACGTGGAGTTCCAGGTTGGGTACCACTTGTTTCTGCGGGTTTCACCACTGCGAGGGGTGAGGAGATTTGGGAAGAAGGGAAAGTTGAGCCCTAGATTCATCGGACCTTTTGAGATCCTAGAGAGGATCGAACAGGTGGCTTGCAGGTTAGCCTTGCCACCGTCCCTGTCAGGGGTTCATAACGTATTTCACGTTTCTATGCTCTGGAAGTACGTTTCAGATATGACACATGTGTTGAAGTATGATGACCTGGAATTGCAGACAGATTTATCCTATGAGGAGCGATAGGTTCAGATTTTGGATCGGAAGGATAAAGTACTACGGAATAAGACGATTCCTCTGGTTAAAGTGTTATGGAGGAATAGTAGGGTCGAGGAGGCAACCTAGGAGTTTGAGTCAGTGATACGGGATCAGTATCCCGAGTTGTTCAGGTAAATTTCGAGGACAAAATTCTCATTAGGAGGGGATAGTTGTAACGACCCAAATTTACTAATAAGGCTTAAAGGCCTTAATTAGTGTGCCAAGAGGGCATAACTGGAATATGTGTGATTTAAATGGTTAAATGCATGATTATGTGATAAGCATGCTTATATGATTATTTGGATATATGAGATGCATGATTATGAGTATTAGTATGCATGTAGGCCCTGATTAGGTTATAAGGGCATATTCATAATTTTGGCCCGTTGATGGCATTATTGTAAATATTTGTGATAAATTGTTGAGACCACATTATTATGTGGATATATTTGGAGCTTGTGACTCGAGGCGATCCTAGTGAGTGGTTTAGCGAAAAAGTCACGGTGGGGATTTATACCAAGCTCGGGGTGAGTCTGGGGGTATTTCTGGGAATTTAGGAAATATATTGGAGGTTATTTGATATTGAGGAAAATAATTCGTGATTAGATAGGTGTCAGTAAGTAAGCATAAATTATTAGGGACACTCGAGGAATTAGCGGGAATTAGGAGCAAATGACCAAAATGCCCTTGGAAGGATTAAAGGCTTAGTTATGTTTGGGAGGGAAAAATGGTCATTTGACTTTTAAAAAGGGATAAGTAATATTCAGACTTTATAGACTTAGTGGGAAGTGTAGAATTTGATAGAAGCTGAAAGAAAAAGGGAAAGAGACAAAAGGAAAGAAAGAAAGAAAAACATAACTCCTAAGTTAACCCCTCCTTCTCTTACTCGGTTCTTTCTCCTTCGCCATTTCTTGGGGGTTTTATTAGTTGTGGTTCAGAGGAGGATTAAGCCAAAGCTTAGCACTTGGGTCCCTGGTAAAGCTAGGCGATTCTACTGGAATTAAGCTGAATTGAGGTAAGTTTCAAGATTACTGAAGAGTTTTTCTAGATTTTGTTGAGGTGATTTCTAAACTTAAACTTTGGGTGGAATTAAGGGAAATAAGCTTGAGGAGTTGAAGAGCTTAAGGCTTGAAGGATACTAGAGATAACCTAAGGACAAATTTCTCCATTGAAGGTAACAATTTCTGGCTTTGAAGTTTTGAGTTTCTGGTTGAGTATTGAATTATGAGTTCAATGCTTGTTTTCTTGGTTTGATGATGCATGTGGTTAAGTTTTGAGTTGTTGGGTTATGTGGGGTGAGATGTAGATGATGGTAGGCTCAATTTGGTGTGTGTGTGAGGTTAGGAATAGCTTTGGAGAGTTTTGGCTCGAGGAAAATCGAAGGAGAAAACCAGAGTGTTAAGTGGGCTATGACTAGCACTGTAGCGCTAGCCCTAGGGTTCTACAGCACTAGGCTTCGACTTCCTGGGCGCTTTTGGCTTTGGTTGTAGCGCTATAGTGCCCACTTAGTGGCGCTGTAGCGCTACCCTATTTCCAGAAGTGGGTTTTTGGGTTATTTCTAAGGGCTTTTGCCCTGGGGCTCAGGGTTTGATTCCATCATCCCGTTTGGTGGAATTTGAGCTTCCCGAGGGCTCGGGATCAGTCTCGAGGTTAGGTTTTGAAATTGAATTTTAGTGATGGTTCTAATTTATGGTTGTGACTAGGTGTACACTAGGTCTCGGACGGGATCATGCTTGAGGGTCGGTTTCACTAATCGAAGCTATTGGAATCAAAGGTAAGAAACTGCACCCGATTATGTGATAATGTTGGGACTAAGAGCTCCCTATATGTGATGCCATGAGATGGTATTATTCCATGGGACATGTGATAAATGGCCTAAGAGTGTCGGAATCAATATTTGCTCACAAGTTGTGGCTCAGCCACTGGTAGCTGAGGACAACTTAATATTCACTGAGCTCAGTTTAAGCGGGCCGGAGTTAGTGGGATAATTAGGGGATGCGACCAAAGGGCGTTGACCTTGATTAATGTGTGAATTGGTTATTAATGTTAATTTGATGAACTTGGTATGATGAATGCCTGATCATGTGAATATTATGGGTTCCTGAATATATGACTATGCTTTATGAGTTATCTGATTAATTGATTGATTGATGATTATGATATGTTATCTGGTTTCTTGCTAGGCCTTGGCTCACAGGTGCTTCGTGGTGCAGGTAAAGGCAAGAGCAAGGTGGACCAGTCCTGAGTTGGAGAGCTTTGGGGATTGAATGTACATAGTCAGCTGATCAGCTGCCATGGCCAAGGAGTGATACAGGACGAGAGAAGCCTAAATGTCTGTTTTTCCCTTAGAGTGGCTAGTACATGTTTATAACCTAGAATTTTTGTAAACTGTCTTTTAAACTCAATTTTTTTGGGATCTCATGTACAAAATGATAAATTATATGAATTGTAACTTTTGTAACCAAAATCTTCTAACCCTAGTTCAATTATTATTTCAGTAACACGTTTCTAACTAAATGACCTCTCTGTAATTTTATTTCTAATTTTTATCATTTATGTAATTTCCATGATTTATTTGGCTTATTCTATATTTTAAATATGAAAAATATTAATGTTACTGTTCTGAACCCTAGGTAATTTTTGTGTATTACTGTAAGGTATAAAAACCAGTCTGTACAATTAGATTTTATTTTTAAATTGTTTATGTATTTTTCTTGAATTAATTGGTTTTTATATTAACTCAATTAAGAAAAATATTTATTTTGCCCAGAAAATTCTAAAATAATTTTTATAAGTTTATTTTGGCTTTTTGAATAGTACTGTATGATTAGTTTGAATTTTGGGCTGGCTGTATAATTAATTGGAATTATTTAAATTATTTGGGAAATTGAGGAAAAATAATTTATAAATGTTAAAAATTATTTTTCTGGTCTTATATGAGCCTTTGCTGATTATTTAGGGTTTTGAAAAAGTTGTTTATTAAATTTTGTTGTCATATGATAATTTTTAGTGATTATTGAGTCTTTAATGCAATTATGATATTAAAGGGTATTTTGGTAATTTTCACATAAAAAGTATTTATATGAATTCATGCTATACGTTAGAAACATCATTGTTTGTGCATGTGACATGATGGTTTGAACCTTTGTAGAAAATGATTTTAATTTACATGTCATGCATGTGAAAATTGCATAGTTAAATTATTTCGATAATTAGGGTTTCGAAATAAAACCCTAACGCCTATTTTTGTTTTCCCTGAATTGTTGCTGTGTAATTGGACGTCTAGGAGCCAGCAGTCATCGCTGTGACACAACAAGTGGTTCGGGACACATCAGCGGACAATTCACTACTTAAAGTAAGAAGAGTGGATATCTGCGCACATGGTGTACGTTATATGTACAACCTTGTTTTCTTATTTGTTAGTTATGTAATTATATTTGTGACCTGAATTGTTGCATTAGGTTGACTAGCATGAGGATAGTTCTAGGGATTTTAGTTAATAGACATGGTTATATGATAAAGTAGGCGTGCTACTAGATTCTAGCTGCTTGTGTGAGTATAGCACTTGCAGGAATTATCTTGGGTGTGTATAACTAAGGATAATAGGATGCCACCACGGAACTGCCGAGTGTGAGTACAGCGCAGGCATGGAAATGGTGTCTCGAGGGAACGGCCGAGTGTGAGTACAGCGCAGGCTAGACTAGGTGCCACTGTGGGAATACCGAGTGTGGGTACAGCGCAGGCAAGGCAGATTACATTTCATGTCCGATCAACATGACTTGTTAGTATTTATGTGTGTGAGTGTAACACACATTATGTTAGTGTGATATGGTGCTTATGTATCACGCGGTGATTATTATGTTTATGATGATTATTTTTTGTTTTCTAGTTTGGGGAGTTATATCCTACATAGCTTTTCTTACTGGGTGTTAGCTCACGGGTACTCTATGCGCAGGTAAAGGCAAAGCAAAGCAATGAGTGGTGCGGGCTTGAGGCATGTACAAGACATGTTAGAGGCTGGGCTCCAGTTATTTTATGTTTTTTTAGAAATGAATGTCATGTTTTAAATTTTCATACTTGAACGGTTATTTTCTTTATGTTGTTGTTATTAAACCTAGCGTCCAACATTTTTACTTTTAAATAATGAGATCTCATTGTCTGTTTAAATTTTAAATAAATATTTTCTTTTAGTGTCGTAAAGTATTTATTGTTTATTATTTTAAACGGACTCCCTAAGTAATGTCTCAGAAAATTGGGGCGTTACAAAATATGTTCTATACATTCAAATCTTTAGAGATTGAATGAACAATCTTTTGGCACTGTCTCAAACAACTTATATAGATAAGGAGCTTAAATACTTTTGTTTGCAAAAATCCAAGAAATGTTATTTTTCCTTCCCGGTCAGGAGGATGTATTATCTAAATAATCATGTTAATTTATTATTTTAAGAAGGACATGAGACAGACAACTCAGTGATGGACAATAATCACAACAATATGAACTAAATGCTTTCAATTCAATTATTCTCGAGAATATAACAAAATATAATTGAAAATATAACCATTCAATAACCAAATATTGAAACACAAAATGTAGTTCATAACTTCGATTAGAAAATTACAAAAGATCATGATTTCTAACAACCAAAAGAAACAAAAAAGAGAAACTCGAAAGGTGAGAGGATCTGCTAACATCAACTCTATCTTGCAATTTTCTATAACAATGTCTCCTTTCCTGACTAAGTGTTTGACGGTAAGATACTTTACCTCCATATGCTTTGAAGCACTACTAATATTGTTATTCTTTGAAAAGAAAACGGCAGCACTATTATCATAGTAGATCAGCATAGGTAAGAAAATAGAATCAACTACTCATATTTTTTAAATCAGATTCTTTAACCACAAAGCTTGTAAAGATGCCCCATAACATGCTACAAACTCAGCATACATAGTAGATGACATAATCAAAGTCTTTTTAACACTTTCCCAAGAAATAGTTGATCCAGCCAAAGTAAAAATATATCCAAAAGTTGACTTCAAATCATCCAACATGCTTATACATAAGCATAAAATTCTTGGTTCTTTGCAAATATCTCATAACTTTCTTGGCTGCAACCCAATGATCATGTCCAGGATCAGATAAATATCTCCCAAGAACATTGATTACAAAAGCAATATCAAGTCTAGTGCAAACCTGAGCATACATCAAACTCCCTACTACACTTGCATATGGGATATTTTTCATTGATTCTCTCTCTAAGTCACTCTTAGGACATTTTTGCTTGCTAAACTTGTCTCCTTTCAGAATAGGGATAGAACCAGGCTTACGTAGATTCATGTTGAACCTTTTGAGCACACGATTAATGTAAGCTTCTTGAGATAAGCCAAGAACTTTTCGCTTCCTGTCACGATGAATCTCAATCCCCAAAACAAAAGACGCTTCTCCAAGATCTTTCATATCAAAGTTTGTAGATAGGAATAGTTTGGTCTCATTTAGTAATGTTAAATCACTACTCGCAAGTAAAATATCATCCACATAAAGAACAAGAAAGATATAACCACTCCCATTGATCTTCATATAGATAAATTGATCAAACTTGTTCTCTATGAAACCAAACGATGTCACAACCTTATCAAACTTCAAGTACCATTGATAAGATGCCTGTTTAAGACCATAAATAGACCGTTTCAATTTGAAAACCAAATTCTCCTTTCCACTTTCCTTGAAACCTTCAGGTTGAGACATATATACTTGCTCACTTAATTCTCCATTCAGAAAAGCATTTTTTACATCCATTTGATGCAACTCTAATTCAAAATGTGCTACTAAAGCCATAATAATCCTGAGCAAATCCTTAGTAGAAATAGGCGAGAAGGTTTCAGTGTAATCAATAACTTCACTTTGAGTAAATCCTTTTGCCACTAAACGTGCCTTATACCTTTCAATCTGACCATTATTGTCCGTTTTGGTTTTGAAAATCCACTTACAACCTATTGGTTTAAAACCCACTGGTAATTCAACTAACTCCCATACATCATTATTCTTCATGGAGTCAATTTCATCATTCGTGGCTTCTATCCATTTAGAAGATTGTGGACTATTAAGTGCTTTACTACAGGATCCACAAAATGACCAATATCATATTCTCATTCTCCAAGGTAAACTAAATGATCATTAGATATCGCATACCTCTTTTCCCTTTGAGATCTTCTTGGAGGAAGTATTTATGGAATACTTTCTATTTGTTGATCATCATTTTGAATGACATATTCCACAATTGGAATTTCTTCAATAACAGGACCCTCATCCATAACAGGAGCAATATGCTCACCCGCAATAGGAGCATTGTCATCAGGGGTAGGGATAGGATCGCTATGATTATCATCTCTTAAAAAAGACATAGGAATAAAAATTCCATGATATGACTCCCCAATTTCAAGAGACGGGGTAGAAAGGTTTTCAGCAACATCAAATTCTAGAAATTTTGCATTCTAAGATTCAACAATTCTAGTACCTCAAGTAGGACAATAAAAGCGATAGCCTTTTGAGTGACTTGGATAACCAATGAAAAAACACTAGATTGTTATGGGATCTAACTTTTTTCAGATTAGGATCATAAATCCTTACTTCAGCTGGACAAACCCATGCGCGGAGATGATTCAAACTAGGCTTTCTACCAGTCCACAACTCCAAAGCAGTTTTGGGTACATATTTACTTGGAACACGATTCAAGATATAAGTAGAAGTCATGATTGCTTCACCCCATAAGAATTCTGGCATATTAGATCTACTCATCATGCTTGTAACCATATCCATTAAAGTGGGATTTCTTTTCTCTGCAACTCCATTTTGTCCAGGGGTACCAGGCATGGTGTATTGAGCAACTATACCATTATCTTGTAAATACTTAACAAAAGGCCCCATGTTTTGTCCAGATTCGGTATACCTGCCATAATATTTCCCTCCACGATCCAAACACACAATTTAATGACTTTCCCTAACTGTTTCTCAACCTCACTTCGAAAAAATTTGAACTTATCAAGAGCATCTGATTTTTCTTTACGCAAGTAAGTGAACCCATATCAAGAAAAATCATCAATGAAGGTGAGAAAATACTTGTTTTTGCATAATGAAGTAGAATAAGGGCCACTAATATTGGTATGCATAATATCTAATAGAGATTGGCTATGACTGACAGTCTTCTTCCTTGTTTTGGTTAACATTCCTCGAGCACAATCAACACAAATATCCCAATCAGAAGCATCAAGAGGAGGAAGAAGATCAACCTTAATTAATCGATCAACTCTTTCTTTGGAAATATGACCTAACCTTTTGTGCCATAGCAATAAATATTTTTCCATAATATAAGATCTCTTAGCCACATTATTCTCAACATTGAAAGAGGAAGCTAAAGAAGCCAATGATAACTTGTAAAGAGCATCAGAAGAAAAATAGTTTCCAATAACTCAGGAGTCAAACATAATGTCAACCTTATTATTCGCAAAAAGAAAAGAATATCCTTGTTTATCCAATAGCAGAATCGAAACTAAATTTCTCTTAAAAGTAGGAACTTAAAAGGTATTGTTCAAAACAATCTTAAAACTAGAATGTAATTCAAGAATGAATGTGCCAACATAGAAAACTTCAACTCCAACATCGTTTCCCACTTTAAGCTTTGACTCCCTCGCATTTGGCTTCTTGAGATCCTTTAGCCCCTACAAAGTAGTAGAAACATGAATTGTAGCACCACTATCTAACCACCAAGAATCAATAGGAACATCAACTAGATTAGATTCAAAACAAACACAAGCTAAAGGTCTACCTTGTTTTGCTTTCTTCTTTTCTAACCAAGTCTTAATTTTGTGACAGTCCATCCTCCTATGGCCCAATTTTTCACAGAAGAAACACTTCACATTATTGTATTTTGACTTTCCATCCTCATGCTTCTGTCCATTCCCATGTTCCTTACCATTACCAGTTTTCTTAGAAACATGGTTCTTATGATTCTTAGATTTTCCTTTTCCTTTGTTGGGCTTGAGTTGAGAAACATAATGAGCAGACTCAATCTTTTCCTTTTTCTCGGCTTGTTTTCCTCAGCAACACACTTAAAAATTAATTCATTGACGCTCCATGTTTGAATATAAGTGTTGTAAGCTGTCTTAATGAGACTAAAAGAGGCAGGAAGTGCGTGAAGAGCATGATGAATAATGTAATTATCAGGTATGAAAAATGTTTTGGCATCTTTAGTTCCTGGAAAACCACTCAACATATGTTCAGGAATTGATATTTTCATAGCAATGAGACTAAGACGATTTGACTTTTCCCATTGTGCATAGAGAGTTCTTTGGGTAGTAGTACTTAAATCAGTAGGAGCATCAGGTTTATCTTCTCGCAAGCAGAAGTCCAAGTCCATTATCCCCAAACTAAATTCTACATCTCGTTTCCACTTCTTGTAGTTGGAGGCAGTCCGAATTTGAATGGAGGCATTATTGTTGTTCATAGAAAAAGAGACTAAAAAGAACAAAAAATGAACACCTTGATTAAATTATGAGCAAAGCAATAAGAAAATATATAAATAGAGTCAAACTGGTCATCATAAACTCCACTTTGGGGTTGGAAGTGTCGCGCTCGCCCCCACTCTTCGCTACCGAGAGTGGGCTTCATTTCAAGAGGTTGTCTTCAACCTCCAGGCGAGTCAAGAGGTGGGTTGCAGGACTCGGTTCAGTCCAGTCGGGTCGGAGGTGGTTTTCCGACCAAAAAATACTTGAATTTGATGGGAATTGTGGGGTTTTGATTGGAATGGTATTTCTAATGTTTCTATGAAGTTTAATTCAAGGGAAACAAGAAGAACAAATAGATCCAAAGCTATAATTTTCTAAAATAATAATAAGGAAAAAGCTTGAAATTGAACATATAAAAGTTGTCCTTACATGAAATTAAACTAAACTTAAACAATATAATCCATGTATAACTAAAATTACTAATCAATTTTAGATTTGTACCACACAATTAAAAAATCAATTAATTAATTTCATAATAATTTTATGTAAAACCCTAAAACTTTAAACATGAAATTCTCATAAATTACTAAACGAAATTTAGTATAAAATATATCAACAGAAAGATAATTTCATGAGGAATAAAAAACATAATGTTTTAGGATCGAACTTTAAACAATTAAATATAAAATAATAACAAAATTAATATGTAATTAGAGAAAATGAACCTAGATCAATTTAATGGTTAGATAAAATATAGATCATAAATCATATACAATTTTCAATCTGATACCACATGTTTGAAATTCATAAAAAACCAGGATACAAGATTGTATATAATTTAGAATACAATGAGAAATTGAAAAAATAATTAAGTACACATACCTTATTCTTCCATAGCAATAACTGAGATTTGGTAGTGCAATACTAACCAACTAAGTCTTCCTCCCTAGATCTCTAAATCAGAAGTAGATCAAATAGATCAACCAAATACCACCATACAATTGTGATGAGACAATATGTATTTATAGAGTTAAGGAGGAGACTTAGCTACATAACCCTAGTTGGACTGGGCCTCCTCATCAAAGGCTTCAGTCAACTAGAAAGCTCACGCTTCTGCTTCAACTACACTTCACACACATGCTAAGTCCATTAACTATAGATCACTAATTATATGGGCTAATATAACAAAAAACTATCTAACAACCCATATTTTAATAAAACAATTAAAATGTTAATGTAAGCCCAAATAAAAGTCTTACATATGATTTTGGTATCATTTCTAAGCACTTATGGTGTTGAATCCAATATAACAATCATATAAGTAGTTTATGATTAGAGTAAACAGAAAGAATCAGAGAAATTCTTTTGTAGGAAACTGATCTTTCTTTTCATGGTGTTTTAGATATGTTTTTCTTATTACATAGTTTGATCATTTTAAGTCAGGAAATTATTTGAGTTTTATGGAAACTATGAACTTTTTGAATTCGTAGACTAATTACTAGCTTCATATGGTGATTATTTCTAACATTATGGGAACTTGAATTTATTTATATGAAGATTAGAGAAGGATTTTGTAGTGATTATTTATATGATGCTTTTTCATTTCTATGTATTTTTTAAGTCTTAATCAGTAGCCTTTGCTCTATGTGTTGGGATGTAAAGGCTTAAGTGAGTGGCCTCAACAACTAGAGAGAGTGTTTGGTATCTTATCAGCTATGCAACCACCTTAGTTTTTTGTACCCTATGAAAAAATCACTCATTGTTTTTACTTGATTACTTTAGAGTATATTTTCCATGTGTACTTTGTTTCTCTTTGCATAATCCATATTTGAAAGTTGTAGAACTTAATTGATTGAACTCAATTGTATGAATTCTATTTCACCAATTAAAGCATGTGTTCTTTGTTATCTTTTTCTTCATTTTTTTAGAATCAATTGGTCAATTTAATTCATGTAACCAATTCAATATGCTTGCAGTAAAGCATTTGAGATTCATTTGTATATTTTCAATGAAAATTATTTTGTTATTTTTTTTCAAGGTTTTTGTTTTGTATATTCAATAGCATAACACCACAATGACCAATGCAAGATACTTTTTCAAGGGATCCATATTGTATTTATAAAAATTATAAGAGTAAGACACTTAGAATACAACTTATTTGATAGGTCCACATCATTCTTATTAGTTTTGTTAATTAAAATTGATTAGCTACTTATTTATTAGGTTCTGTCTCGAATGGCTATTGGTAAATCCAACGCATTCCTCTGTATACTTAGTCCAGTTTAATTGAACGTTGTATAGAAGTTATAAGAGTAAGACACTTTTAAGAAAACTTATTAGTCTGTTTCCTCATCATTGTTATTATGTTTGTTCGTTAAAATGAATTGACTACTTATTTATTAGGTCCTGCCTTCACTCTGCTTCTAAATGGCTATTGGCAGACCCAAAACCTTCCTGTGTGTCTTTAGAAAGTGTGGATACCAAAAATCCACCATAAAAAAAAAACTCCAGTACATGGTTAAAATACAAGGCTAAAGGTCACTTAGTCACATTATCAGGCTCAGACCTGTAAGTCTTGTGAAATTGGGATATTTTCCCAAGGGAAGCATCACCTTATGAGCCGTGAAGTATGGCCTTGCTAGGCTAAGAGGCCAAGCTACACGTCACAAGAGGGCAGGTCCACGAGGCCCTCGCAAAGCGAGGCCCTACTTGTCTTGACGCCAAGAGATGTCAAGGGCACCGGAGCTGTGAATGTAGGAATTCTTCCCTTGTGAATTCCATCCAAGAGAGCCACCCTCACTATGCGAGGCACCCTCGCTATGCGAGGCTCACGGCTGGCCTCCCACGCACGCTTCAGCACTCGGACACAGGTACCCCGAGGCGCCACCCTCGCTACGCAAGGCTCACGGCTGGCCTCCTACGCGCACCATGTCTACAGGAGACATCGTTGTCAGTGTTTGTTTGAGCCATTTCGGGGACCATGGACCTATAACATTAAGCTCCAATAAATTGAAACTAAATAATTATACTCTTTCATTATAATAGTTAATTTATTAATTATGATATTTCTCCACTATAAATTCATAATTGCACTCTTTATGTTATAGATATACTTTTACAGAAATCTTTTCTAAAGTCGTCCATTGATATAACCATCTTACAATAGTTCAACCCTATAATTAATTAGTTTATAAATTAGAATGGAAGAATTACCATTTTACCTTTCTAATTTACTTCTTATTTCTTAAGTACTATTAATTCACTAGTGAATAATTAATCTATAATCTAATTATAGATTTGAGCTCAAAATCATTCAGTTCCAGAATTAACCCTTAAGGGAACTAATATACGATCCGTTAGGAAATATTAGATTCCGTATTGTTGATACATGTTCCCAGCCATCCATGATATTAAATCTCCAAAACAAAAGTCATTAGCCTCATTCTTTGAAGAGACCTTAACGAATGAATCAAAAGATTTAATAAACATGAACAGGAGTTCATGGACACTCAGGATTTAGGTTGATCTATAAATGATCATCAGTTATGATATGAATTACAAGTCTTTATTGTTAAATGGTTTTTGGATAAAGACTTTAATTCATATCGGTCCATGTCATATATAATCATATTATATAAAGCACATTTACCGAGATGTCTTACCACATCAATAATCTGAATCTAGATAATTTGTATCATTATGATACTTAGTAAACCTTACTTACAACTCCGATTAAAGAATTGCATAACTTTAATTTGTTGTTGTTGACTAATTTTATTCATTCATGTGATCTTAATTCTCTCGTACTAATACAAGATCACGTCCTCAATAATGAATATGGAATTTTTCTAATATTTACAAAATTATTCAAACAATAATTCAACAATCTAAATATAACAATAATAATAAACCATTGTATTTATTTATTCACAGAAAAAAAAAACAAATGTCTTTTACATGCTTTTAGGACACACTCCTAACAATCTCCCACTTGTACTTAAAGCAAGTGAGGCATTTCTCTCAATCTCATATTACGTACATGACCCTCGAATTGCTTTGTTGGAAGCGTCTTTGTGAACGGGTTTGCCAGGTTGTGTTTTGATGCGATTTTCAGAATGGACACATCTCCTCTATGTACGATTTCTCTGACTAAGTGGTATTTGCGCTCTATATGCTTTCCCCTCTTGTGGCTTCTTGGTTCCTTAGAATTAGCCACTGCTCCACTGTTGTCACAATAAAGAACAAGTGGTTTCTCCACTTCTGGAACTACTTCCAAATCTGTGTAGAACTTTTTCAGCCAAACTGCTTCCTTAGCTGCTTCACAAGATGTTATGTATTCAGCTTCCATGGTTGAGTTAGCTATACTGGATTGCTTAATGCTTCTCCAGACAACTGCTCCACCACCAAGAGTGAATACTGACCCAGAAGTAGACTTTCTACTATCCTTGTCAGATTGAAAATCTGAGTCAGTATATCCAGTAGGTTCGAGGTCACTACTCGAATATACTAGCATATAGTCTCTCATTCTCCTGAGATACTTGAGAATATGTTTCACCGCAATCCAGTGTTCCAAACCTGGATTTTAACGACTGACAATACCTACTGCATAACATATGTCAGGTCTAGTACATAATATTGCATACATTAGGCTCCCTACAGCTGATGCATGGGGATACTTTCTCATATCCTCTTGCTCTTGTGGTGTCTTTGGACACTGATCTTTGCAAAGAGTAATTCCATGTCTGGTCGGCAATTGACCCTTTTTGGAATTCTCCATAGAGAATCTTTCAAGCACTTTATCAATATAATTTGCTTGTGAAAGTGCTAGGAGCTTGTTCTTTCTATCGCTTAGAATTTTAATGCCTGGAACATAGCTCACTTCTCCCAAATCATTCATTTGGAATTTGTCAACCAACCATTTCTTTACATTTGATAATGTCTCTACATCATTCCCAATGAGTAGGATATCATCAGCATAAAGAACTAAGAAAACCACAATTTTTCATTTGATGTATTTATAAACACATGCTTCGTCAACATTTTGTTTGAAACCATATGTTTTAATAGTTTCATCAAATGTTAAGTTCCAAGATCTTGATTCTTGTTTCAATCCATATATGGATTTCAACAACTTGCATACTTTTTTATCTTGATCCTTCTTTATAAACCCTTCTGGTTGTTCCATATAAATGGTTTCATCAAGGTGGCCATTCAGAAAGGCTGTCTTGACGTCCATTTGCCATATATCATAATCATAGATGGCAGCTATGGATAAAAGTATGCGAATTAACTTAAGCATGGCCATAGGAGAAAATGTTTCTTCATAGTCCACACCCTCTCTCTATGTGTAGCCTTTGGCCACAAGCCTTGCTTTATAGGTCTCTACCTTTCCATCTGCACCAGTTTTCTTCTTGTAGATCCATTTGCATCCAATGGCATTAACATTGTCAGGCAGATCTACAAGTTCCCAGACTGAATTGTAATACATTGATTCCATTTCTTGATTCATGGCATCTTGCCACTTATCAACATCAGGGTCTTCCATTGCTTCTTTAAAAGTCAATGGATCGTCCTTTTCAGTATCTGAAACAAGAACGTGTGCCTCATGTTCGTAGCGAATAGGTTGTCTCAAAATCCTCCCACTACGACGTTGCACTGGTTTTTCCTTTTCAAGAATTGTGGTTTCTTTGGTTGTTTTATCATTAACTGATGAAGAAGATGGAGATGAAATTTTATCTGTCATTAGCTCCTCTAAAACTACTTTGCTCTGAGGTTTAAAATCATTCATATAGTCGTGTTCTAAAAAGGTTGCATTTGTCGAAACAAATACCTTTTGATCACTTGGGCTATAGAAATATCCACCTCTTGAGTCTGGAGCATAGCCCGCAAATATACACACTTCAGACCTAGAATCCAGTTTTCCAGATTTAGGTCTTAGCACATGAGCAGGACATCCCCAAAAACGGAAATGTCGTAAACTAGGTTTACTTCCATTCCATAGTTCTAGAGGTGTCTTTGTCACAGCTTTGGACGGAACTACATTCAAAATGTAGTTAGCCGTTTGAAGTGAATATCCCCAAAACGATAAGGGAAGTGAAGAGTAGCTTAACATAGACTTGACCATGTCCAACAGGGTCCGGTTTCTTCTTTCTGAAACTCCGTTTTGTTGTGGTGTTCCAGGTGCTGTGAGTTGGGATTGAATTCCATGCCCTAGCAAGAAATCTTTGAATTCAAAATCCAAATATTCACCACTACGATCAGATTAGAGTGTTTTTAAAGATTTACCTAATTGCTTCTCAGCTAAGGCTTTGAAGTCTTTAAACCGATCAAAAGTTTCTGACTTCTTAAGCATTAGGTAAACATGACCGTATCTAGAATAGTAGTCAATAAATGTGACAAAATATTCATAACCACCTCGAGCTTCAATGTTAATTGGACCACATACATCACTATGTATTAGCTCTAGTGGTTCTTTGGCTCTATTTCCCTTTGAAGTAGAAGGTCATTTAGTCAATTTTCCTTCTAAACAGGATTCACAAACCGGTAGGGTTCCAACTGTTAGTTCCCTTAAAGGTCCATCTTTAGTTAACCGGTTTATCCTATCTAGACTAATATGACCTAATCTTAAGTGCCATAGATACGTGTCATTTTCTTTAGAAACCTTTTGTCTTTTGTTACTTTGTGGAGCAGCTACTTTAAATAATTCAGAATTATTGAGCGATTTTTCTATTGGATTAAGCATGTACAGTCCATCCTTTTGTTTTGCGTGAAAAATATTGTCCCCATTCCTTGAAATAAAAATCATATTATTATTAAAAGAAATGCCAAAATTTTGTTCATGTAACAATGATAAAGAAATAATGTTTCTAGTAATTTCAGGAATAAATAGCACATTATTCAAAACTAGAAAATTGTTCTTAAAATTTAAACGGTCTGTTCCACATGCTTTAGCTGAAACAAGCGCTCCACTTCCCACTCTCATAGTCATCTCTCCTTACTCCAACTGCTTTGCGGACTCAAGCATCTGCAAACAAGAACAAACATGGTTAGTGGAACGAGAATCAACTGTCCATGATAATTTATCTTGTTCCACCATACAAGCTTCTAGTACAAGTAAATCTGATTTACCTTTCTTTTTCTCTTTTAGCTCGGAGAGATACTTTGGACAGTTTCTCTTCCAATGACCATCGACATTACAATGGAAACACTTTCCTTTGGGTGCCTTTTGTTTGGGGTCATTGTTCTTTTTGTTCTCGGGTGCCTTGGATGACTTCTTTGCCTTTTTTGGATTGTCCTTTTTAGGTTTGCAGTCATTGTTATTTCTTTTTCTTTTCTTCTTAGATGAAGATGGTTTTGCTTCAGCAACATTTGCTTCAGCCTGACTTGAGATGGTCTTATTCAAAGACTCAAAAGTTTGTAATTCATTCAGCAATTGTGTCATATTAAAATCCAATTTGTTCATGACATAATTTGTTGTGAATGTAGAAAAAGCAGGAGTAAAAGACTCAAGTATAATGCTTACTTGTGTCTTTTCATCCATGGCTGCTCCATGCGTCTCAGCTTCATGAAGTACACTGATCATGTTCAAAACATGCTCATGCACAGATTGACCTTTCTTCATCTTAGCATTCATGTAGGTTCTAGTAGCCTCATGATGGCTTTGATCAGATGGGCGCCCAAACATTTCCTTAAGAGATTCTAGTATCTCAAAAGCAGTTTCCATGAATTCATGCTTTGTTCGTAAGACATCACTCATGCTTACAAGCATATAGCACTTAGCTTTGTTATTGGATTGAATCCATGCATCAAATTTGTCCCGAACATGTTTCGGGACATTGACGCCAGGTTCTTCAGGACATTCCTCATTTAGGACAAACTTGTGGTTTTTGCTAACCAACAACAAATTCATATTTGATTTCCATTTTATGAAGTTATCACCTGTTAATTTTTCTTTTGCGATCAAAGCAGTGATGAGATTTCCAGAGATAGACATATTCTAAATAAAATAAAATAAATACAAATATTAATATTATATTTAGAAAAATAAATATCAATGTTTTTGGAAATTAAACGTGATGCATGAGCACAATTAAAACACATAAAATAAAGATTAATTTCCACGATAAAATTTTCTAACAATTAAAGTGTCGCCTTAGAGTCGGTCAAATTAATTTTAGAGAATTTATAAGACATTCTTATCTTTATTGTTTAAAACTTAAAATAACTCTTTATTTTCTCTTTTAAACATTAAAGTACCGCTTAGTTTGGTCAAGTTATGATTATCCCCTGCAAAAGCTTAATCATAGCTTTGTGAGTGTAACCCATTATTTCGGAGTTCATGACTTAATTTAGGACATGCCGCCTTAGGGTCGGTCAAGCCTAAAATATATCATTAGTTCCTATCTATGTAAGAAATACAACCTTGCTATTGATATGTCTAGACACCTTCCTTAGGGGGACGAAAACAAAGCCGTTGCGAGACGCTATTCATATCTCACGGTGTTATATTAATAATGGAGACCATGGGTTATGTTTGAGATATCAACCCTCTCCCACTCACTATTTTGAAATAAGTGTTTTTAACCTAATTAATTCCAAATTAATTACACATCTTTAAACCTTATGGACATAATTAAAATTGGAAAGAAAGCGAGTTTCTAGGTCCATATCCAATTTTAAATTACCAATCATGTTCATCTAAACTTTACTAAAAAAACGCTTTTAAAATAAAGTTGGTTTAAAGAAAATAAGTCATAAAGACTTAAAAATTGGTGTGATATTTTACCAAGTTTTCAAAATAAAACTAAGTAATTTACATGCAATTGATTTCGCAAAACAATTCATATAAACATATAGAACAATCCTAATAATCATGTTTCTACAAATGAGATGCATGATTATGATTGTGTAGGTTTTTATGTATGGCATAAAATGCATGAACATGTTATCAATCACATCAATCACATGAAAATAATTATTTAAATAAATAAATAAACAATAAATGTTGAACCGGGTGCTTTTGGGTATTTCTAATTTTACAACCACTTTATAAATTTAAGAAAATAAAATAAAACCGCCTTGATCTCCACCGGGCTTCTTTACTTTACTGTCGGTAGGATATGTGTCGTTGTTGGTCCAGAATAACAATAAGAAAACAATTTTCTAATTATTTTGATTAATTAAAAAAAACTTTTAAATAATCATTATTTTTCTTTTTCTTTTTAATTAAAATTAGAAACTGAAATAATTAAATAAAATCAATTATTTTTAAAATTAAATTTTGAAATAAGATTTTGAAAAAAAAAATTTGTTAGGATAACAAAATTATCACATTATTTAAATATCAAATTTCTAATAAATAGGATATTTAACATTTTAAAATTAAAAAAATAATAGAATAATTTCAGAAAAATAAAAAAAAAATCTGGACCAGCAGGATGGGGACACGTGACGTCAAACGGGGCTGCCGGGGCTGGACTGTACGGAACTGTACGGATCCGTACGGACCCATCCGTACGGTCTGTATGGACGTCCGTACAACGTCCTGGCAGCGGCTCGGAGGGCAGCCTCGGAGGAGCGGTGGCTGAATTCTGAATCCCGGGCTCCGTTCTGACTTTTGTGTGATCGGAATTATAATTTTATGGTGTCAAAAACCAAATAAAATTACATAAATCATATGCCCTTTAATGGCTTACACAATGATCTAATCATAAACAAATCCTAACCCAAAAACACCATACAATTAACGATTCAACATTCCCATGCATTCAATCATATTAAGCCATCCATTCATTCATCAAAATAAATAAATGCATAAAAACAAACCCACACAAATTCAATATATATATGTGAAGATGGCTCTGGTACCATTTGTTGGTTTTTATTGATCAAATCAGAGATTATACGCAGCGGAACAACAATCAAATTGTTAATTTAATCCCATAAGATTTCTAGATCTACTTCTTCACATGCATACATATATTGAATCAAAGACATGAATAGAAAAATTACCTCAGGTCCTTCCTTGCTGCTATCTTTTTGTATGGAAAAATCCTTGAGATCTCACACCAAGATCTTCCAAAATGTTCTCAGCACACAAAGAACGAGTGTGGGCTCACTATACAAATAATAGGCAAAATCTATTTATCAGATGTTCTCAATACATGAGATCTGATAAAGTTTGGACCTTGGCTTTGTGAAGAACAGTGAATCTTGTATGTATCACTATTCTCTTTCTCTGAGAGAGATTTCTAGATATTTTTCTATCCATGAAAAGTTACGTTCTGAAAAATTGATATCCTATATTTAATATATCCAATATATTAAAATAAAATCTTAGTTATTTTAAACAATTTGAAAATAACTAATCAGTTATCAGATTTTTGTTTAAATAATAATATTTTAATCATATTACAATATCTCATTATTTATTTAAAATTTAAATAACTAAAATTGTGGAACCAAGAAACTTTCTTAGTCTCTTATGTGTGTAGCACAGTGACAGTGCACTGTGCTACACGTGTACCACGTGCTAGTAATGGCATGTGATTTTTCCCAATTTTTATTATAATTTAAATACCAAAAATCTCAAAAATAAATTAATTCAAAATTAATTATATTTTTGTTAAATCAAATAATTAATTAATTACACATAATTATACAATAATTATGTTTGATACATAGAAAAATATTTTACTTATCACATAAGTCCTTTTTGCCCATTTTTGTATTTACCTTTGTGAGTGTTTGTTTGAGCCATTTCGGGGACCATGGACCTATAACATTAAGCTCCAATAAATTGAAACTAAATAATTATACTCTTTCATTATAATAGTTAATTTATTAATTATGATATTTCTCCACTATAAATTCACAATTGCACTCTTTATGTTATAGATATACTTTTACATAAATCTTTTCTAAAGTCGTCCATTGATATAACCATCTTACAATAGTTCAACCCTATAATTAATTAGTTTATAAATTAGAATGGAAGAATTACCATTTTACCTTTCTAATTTACTTCTTATTCCTTAAGTATTATTAATTCACTAATGAATAATTAATCTATAATCTAATTATAGATTTGAGCTCAAAATCATTCAGTTCCATAATTAACCCTTAAGGGAACTAATATACGATCCGTTAGGAAATATTAGATTCCGTATTGTTGATATATGTTCCAAGCCATCCATGATATTAAATTTCCAAAACAAAAGTCATTAGCCTCATTCTTTGAAGAGACCTTAACGAATGAATCAAAAGATTTAATAAACATGGACAGGAGTTCATGGACACTCAGGGATTTAGGTTGATCTATAAATGATCATCAGTTATGATATGAATTACAAGTCTTTATTGTTAAATGGTTTTTGGATAAAGACTTTAATTCATATCGGTCCACGTCATATATAATCATATTATATAAAGCACATTTACCGAGATGTCTTACCACATCAACAATCCGAATCTAGATTATTTGTATCATTATGATACTCAGTAAACCGTACTTACAACTCCAATTAAAGAATTCCATAACTTTAATTTGTTGTTGTTGACTATTTTTATTCATTAGTGTGATCTTAATTCTCTCGTACTAATACAATATCACATCCTCAATAATGAATATGGAATTTTTCTGATATTTACAAAATTATTCAAACAATAATTTAACAATCTAAACATAACAATAATAATAAACCATTGTATTTATTTATTCACAGAAAAAAAAACAAATGTCTTTTGCATGCTTTTAGGACACACTCCTAACAATCGCGTCCTGCCTCCAAGTGATCACATGTGGTGCAGCCTCGCTAGACTTCTCGTGTCCCGCATGCATAGACACATGCATCCGAACATAGGTCCAAAAGGGCTACCTCGCTATGCGAGACACTCTAAAGACCCTGAACCCTCTCTCTATGCAGGACACTTCGCTAGGCTTCCCGCGTGCACCTTGCCTCGCCTCACGCACCCACGGTCTCACGGCCCCCTAAGGCGTCTCGCGCCACCAGCCTCGCGCACCTGGGCATAAAGGCCTCGCGCACCCGTGTGCAAGGGCCTTACGCACCCATGCTCCCGCGGCCCCCTAAGGCATCTCGCGCCACCAGCCTTGCGCACCTGGGCATAAAGGCCTCGCGCACCCGTGTGCAAGGGCCTCACACACCCAAGGTCTCGCGGCCCCTTAAGGCGTCTCGCGCCACTAGCCTCGTGCACCTGGGCATAAAGGCCTCGCGCACCCGTGTGCAAGGGCCTCACGCACCCACGGTCCCGCGACCCCCTAAGGCGTCTCACGCCACTAGCCTCGCGCACCAGGGCATAAAGGCCTCGCGCACCCCATGTGCAAGGGTCTTACACACCCATGGTCCCGCAGCCCCCTAAGGCGTCTCGCTCCACCAGCCTCGTGCACCCGTGTGCAAGGGCCTCACGCACCCATGGTCCTGCGACCCCTTAATGTGTCTCGCGCCACCAGCCTCGCGCTCCTGGGCATAAAGGCCTCGCACACCCGTGTGCAAGGGCCTCACGCACCCATGGTCCCACGGCCCCCTAAGGCGTCTCACACCACCAGCCTCGCGCACCTGGACATAAAGGCCTCGCGCACCCGTGTGCAAGGGCCTCACGCACCCATGGTCCCACGACCCCCTAAGGCGTCTCGCGCCACCAGCCTCACGCACCTAGGCATCAAGGCCTCGTGCACCCATGTGCAAGGGCCTCACACCACCATGGTCCCGCGGTCCCCCAAGGTGCCACGCACCAACATAACCATCAAATACAAAGTACCCGTACGTGTATGGGTGTAGGATGTACGACCATGAGGAGGATAGAAGCGTGACCCTGACATCTACATCACGCAGGTAGTGGAGGTACAAATTTGTACAGAGAGTGGAAACACTATGTGCACACCTCTGACCACGTACCAAGGCGACACCATGACCTTCTGCTCCACCACGACCTGTGCCACTACCCAGACAATGTACCTATGTACAGTCGACCACAATGTATGAGGAGCCATTAGAGCTCCAGTATAAATAGATCATTACCCCTCCAGAAAAGGGGTTGGAAAATTCATTGTGAGCTGAAGCTATGAAGCAATATACAGTTTTTACTCCATTTTTTATCTGTGTTTAACCTTCCATAAGTCCATTCGAGGTTCTCATCTGAACATCACTTGACATACCTTTGAGTTTTCCGATCTAATTTCATTGACGAGATTTCACCGTCAACAGTTTGGTGCCGTCTGTGGGAAGAACAAGCATCAAGCCATCGTTCTTCCATCACTTCCAAAAAAAGAAAGATGCTAAGACGTTCAAAATCCCTATGGCAAATACAAGATGATGAGATTCTCCGGGACGAAGTAGAGCGGAGGGCTTCCAAGAAAGACTCCCCTTCGCCCAAGTATGGAGGTAGACCGAAAGAGCCTCTTCCCCCAAGGGAGGAGAAGGAAGCATCATCCCCGGCCTGACGGAGGTCATTCGGAGCCGCCAGTGCATCCACTTCACTGGCCCCCGGTGGCACCACGCTCAGGCCACCAAGACCTAGGTCCATCGACGCACGGGCCAAGCAAGGGTCCCGGGGTATGCTCGGTAAGTTCTAGCTCAAGGACTCGCTTCTATAGGGATGAGATTCAAGAGTTACATAAAAAGACTCGAAGGCTGGAAACCACGATAGAGAAAATGCAGGAGGTCTTAAATGACCTCTTGCAAGGAAAGTCAAGCATACCCCTTCCTAGGCATAAAGAGAAGGAGCATGAAAAAGGGGAAGACACCGTCCCCATAGACGATGGGGAAACCCGACTTTCCAATAGTAAAACTCCCCCGACAAGGTTCCATGGGGAACCTAGGCCGACGAAATTCCCCCAAGAGCAAAGGCAGAAGGAAGACGATGGTCGTAAGAACGAAGCAGAACTCACCTCAAAAGAAGCACCCCCCGCGGTTCCCCCGAGGAACACCATCAAAGCAAGGGTTCAGTCTGAGGACCCACGAGACTCCTCAAGCAAAAAGAGGAGGGGACTAGACACTAAAATGTGAAGCCCTCGGGACAAAATTACCACTGCACCTGGGGGCCGCAATGATAACGAAGAATTTGACCGTGATTCACCCTTCACAAGGGAGATCCAGGCTGAGCAAATGCCAACTAGCTTCAAAAAGCCTCGCATGACTCCGTACGAGGGTACTACAGACCCAAAATATCACTTAGACTCCTTCAATAACTTGATGAGGTTAAGAGGGGTCAACAACAAGGCAAAGTGTTATTGCTTTGATGTTACGCTTAAAGAAGTGGCGTACAAGTGGTTCAAGAGGTTATGGCTAGGAACAATCAAATTATGGTAGCAATTCTCTGATGAATTACTTTAGCAACACCATGCAGCCTGTGATTACGTCATGCCAATTACCAGCCTCGCTAACATAAAACAAGGCGAGAATGAAAGTCTGAAGAATTATATCCATAGGTTCAATATGGAAGCAACGAAGGTGGGAAGTTTAACCAAAGCAGAGCTCAAGATGGCTATTACAGCCGGAGTATGACCAGGAAGCAGGTTATGGGGTAACATGCTCAAAAGAGAAGTTTCGAATTTGGATGACTTCGAGAGAGAGCACATAAGTACATACGTGTGGAAAAGGGCCATAAGAACTCGAATGTTGAAGAAAGCGAACCTTTCTCCAGTCGCCCTACTACCAATACGTCTGAAGATTCCATATAGAAGGGGGCGTTGTGCTAGAGGGGTCGCTGACCAAGTTTGAGATTGAACTAAGACCATCTAGCCATGAAAAGTCCCGACCCGAGGGGAGATCACCTCAAAAATTGCAAAAAGGGTCTCAAAAGTAGATGCCTGCAAAAATGGTCTCAAAAGTAGATGCCTGCAAAAAGGGTCTCAAAAGTAGACGCCTGCAAAAAGGGTCTCCAAAGTAGACGCTTGCAAAAAGGGTCTCAAAAGTGGACGCCTACAAAAAGGGTCTCCAAAGTAGACGCTTGCAAAAAGGGTCTCAAAAGTAGATGCCTGCAAAAAGGGTCTCCAAAGTAGACGCTTGTAAAAAAGGCATCAAAAGTAGACGCCTGCAAAAAGGGTCTCCAAAGTAGACGCTTGCAAAAAGGGTCTCAAAAGTAGACGCCTGCAAAAAGGGTCTCAAAGTAGACGCTTCCAAAAAGGGTCTCAAAGAAGACGCTTGCAAAAAAAGTACTATGCCTAATGAAGAGAAGGACGCTTCTCGCAAGAAATAATAAGCGTGCGCGAAAATATATAAAAGGATAACTAGAACCCAAGGGGTCAATATATCCTTATAGATATGATCAAGGTGCACCAAAGAGAGACCTATCGAACCCCCTTTCGCGTGGGCTCCAAAGGACCTCGAGCATGATAAATACAAAAAAAAAAAAGAAGAGTCTACAAGAACGCCTAAAGGCCTCCCTATAGACTGGGGGGCAAGTGTGGATACCAAAAATCCACCATAAAAAAAATCTCCAGTACATGGTTAAAATACAAGGGTAAAGGTCACTTAGTCACATTATCAGGCTTAGACCTGTAAGTCTTGTGAAACCGGGAGATTGTTCCAAGGGAAGCATCACCTTATGAGCTGTGAAGTATGGCCTTGCTAGGCTAAGAGGCCAAGCTACGCGTCACAGGAGGGCAAGTGCACGAGGCCCTCGCATAGTGAGGCCCTACTTGTCTTGACGCCGAGAGATGTCAAGGGCACCGGAGCTGTAAATGTAGGAATTCTTCCCTTGTGAATTCCATCCAAGAGAGCCACCCTCACTATGCGAGGCACCCTCACTATGCGAGGCACCCTCACTATGCAAGGCTCACGGCTGGCCTCCCGCGCACGCTTCAGCACTCGGACACGGGTACCCCGAGGTGCCACCCTCGCTACGCGAGGCTCATGGCTGGCCTCCTACGCGCGTCGTGTCTACGCGAGACATCACGTCCTGCCTCCAAGTGATCACATAGGGTGCAGCCTCGCTAGACTTCTCGTCTCCCGCATGCATAGACACATGCATCAGAACATAGGTCCCAAAGGGCTGCCTCGCTATGCGAGACACTCTAAGGACCCTGAACCCTCTCGCTATGTAGGGCACTTCGCTAGGCTTCCCGCGTGCACCTTGCCTCGCCTCACGCACCCACGGTCTCGCGGCACCCTAAGGCGTCTCGTGCCACCAGCCTCACGCACCTGGGCATAAAGGCCTCACGCACCCGTGTGCAAGGGCCTTACGCACCCATGGTCCCGCGACCCCTTAAGGCGCGCGCCACCAGCCTCACGCACCTGGGCATAAAGGCGTCGCGCACCCGTGTGCAAGGGCCTCACGCACCCACGGTCCCGCGGCCCTCTAAGGCGTCTCGCGCCACCAGCCTCACACACCTGGGCATAAAGGCCTCGCGCACCCGTGTGCAAGGGCCTCAAGCATCCACAGTTTCGCAGCACCCTAAGGCGTCTCGCGCCACCAGCCTCACACACCTGGGCATAAAGGCCTCGCGCACCCGTGTGCAAGGGCCTCAAGCATCCACAGTCCCGCAGCACCCTAAGGCGTCTCGCGCCACCAGCCTCGCGCACCTGGGCATAAAGGCCTCGCACACCCGTGTGCAAGGGCCTCACGCACCCACAGTCCCGCGGCCCCCTAAGGCGTCTCGCGCCACCAGCCTCGCGCCCCTGGGCATAAAGGCCTCGCACACCCGTGTGCAAGGGCCTCACGCACCCACGGTCCCGCGGCCCCCTAAGGCGTCTCGCGCCACCAACCTCGTGCACTTGGGCATAAAGGCCTCACGCACCCGTGTGCAAGGGTCTTACGCACCCATGGTCCCCCGGCCCCCTAAGGCGTCTCGCGCCACCAGCCTCACACACCTGGGCATAAAGGCCTCGCGCACCCGTGTACAAGGGCCTCACACACCCATGGTCCCGCAGCCCCCTAAGGCGTCCCGCGCCACCAGCCTTGCGCACCCGTGTGCAAGGGCCTCACGCACCCATGGTCCCGCGACCCCTAAGGCGTCTCGTGCCACCAACCTCACGCACCTAGGCATAAAGGCCTCGCGCACCCACGTGTAAGGGCCTCACGCACCCATGGTCCCGCGGCCCCCTAAGGCGTCTCGCGCCACTAGCCTCGCGCACCTGGGCATAAAGGCCTCGCGCACCCGTGTGCAAGGGCCTCACGCACCCATGGTCCCGCAACCCCCTAAGACGTCTCGCGCCACCAGTCTCGTGCACCTGGGCATCAAGGCCTCGTGCACCCATGTGCAAGGGCCTCACACCACCATGGTCCCGCGGTCCCCCAACGTGCCACGCACCAACATAACCATCAAATACAAAGTACCCGTACGTGTACGGGTGTAGGACGTACGACCATGAGGAGGATAGAAGCGTGACCCTGACATCTACATCACGCAGGTAGTGGAGGTACAGATTTGTACAGAGAGTGGAAACACTATGTGCATGCCTCTGACCACGTACTAGGGCAACACCATGACCTTCTGCTCCACCACGACCTGTGCCACTACCCAGAAAATGTACCTATGTACAGTCGACCACAATGTATGAGGAGCCATTAGAGCTCCAGTATAAATAGATCATTACCCCTCCAGAAAAGGGGTTGGAAAATTCATTGTGAGCTGAAGCTATGAAGCAATATACAAGTTTTACTCCATTGTTGATCTGTGTTTATGCTTCCATAAGTCCATTTTAAGTTCTCATCTGAACATCACTTGACTTACTTTTGAGTTTTCCGATCTAATTTCGTTGACGAGATTTCACTGTCAACAAAAAGAATTTCATTACCTTTACTAAGTAGATCTGGTGAAAAACGTTGGATGTGATATATGTCCTTTTAAGTATGAATGTATTAAGATGATGCAACTATGATTTAAATGAAAGGTTGAGTTCAATATTACTTCTAAATGGGAATTTCAGCTCCTACAGTAGTCTCTGGCTCCTTTCTACTTCTTGAACTACTACTCTTCCTGCTTTCACATTTCAGAACAGAAACCAATATTTGCTTTTTGTAACTTAAACTTAAGAAACAAAAGAAACAACGGTTTTTTGTTGTGAATTCTATTGATGAGAACTTGGGCTATGTTTGGTAGAAGGGAGAAAAATAAACATAAGGTAAAATTTGAAAAAAAAAAAAAGAAAGATGTTTTTTAGGTTTTCGATAAATTAAAAAGAAATAAACCAATTTATTTAAGAATTATTATATCATCCCTAATTTAAATTGGTGTGTACTCTTATTTAATTTACCAAACTTTTATCTTTCCTTTTTGTGAATGTAAATTTTTTTAATGAGCTCCATACCACCCAATCTTTTTATACTCAATTTTTTCTTTCCTTTACTTTTCTTCCAAACAATTTTTTTTTCTCACTACTTTATATACTCCAATACTTTCTTTTATCCCCTTTTCTTTTTCTCCTAATGGAGATATCTCTTTTGGCATATAAATATAGAAATGACTATAATATTAATCTATATGTAATGGAAACCAAATGTGTCCAAGTGGGGTTGTTCGCCTTTACCCTTTACCAGATATTTAAACCAGCAATAGTGAAATGAAAGTTGTTGTCCACTGCAATTAGGCATGACAAGACTTGAAGGTTTAATCATCGAGTACAGTACAAAATATTTGTCTATCAGATAAAATACTTGCTGATATTTTAGTATTCAAGCATAACTCCACCCCAAAATTGCAGGTCCAAGAAAGAATGTATGAGCAGAAAAAACAAAATTTTCTGCCAGTACAACAGGATTGAAACTTAATAAGGTATCTCACCAATAACCCTTACAAGAACATTGACCATCTTGAAAATGATGGAACCTATTCCTATCTCTAACAATAATCTCTCTGCTGAAAACTTTTGAAATCATTTTTGTGACTTCATGACAATCCCAACAAACCCTGAGGTTCTTCACAATCCTTATTGGAATACCTTCTCTCAAGCTTATCAAACCAAAAGCAATTGCAACCTTCTCGCTGTGTTTACACAATGCATCCTCTTTCTCTTCCTCTTCTATATCAAAGAGCACGGGGTTAGTATTCGGCACATAACCAAACAATTTCAGCCGCCTAGAGATCTCTCCTAACATTATCTCAATCTCGCTATATCTAGGATGGGATTTGTCCCCAACAAAGAATTCATGAACCTCACCATCAACCTCAATAATACTACAACCAGGAATCTTCTTAACACCTTTGGCCTTCATAACTTGTCGCACGTTACTAACTCCATCCCACTTCTTTGAATCGGCATATATATTTGACAAAAGCACATAAGCACCATGGTTCTTAGACTCCAATTCTACAATTTTTCTCGAGGCGAACTCTCCCAACTCCAAATTCTTGTACATTCTACAAGCATTAAGCAAAGCACCCCAAGCAGCAGCATGAGGCTGCATAGGCATGCTATTAATGACATTTAGAGCTTCAACTATGCACCCAGCTCGACCATACAAATCAACCAAGCAACCATAATGCTCAATCTCAGGTTCAATTCCGTAGGATGTTTTCATTGAAGAAAAATGCTCTTGACCTTCCTCAACTAGTCCAACCACACTACAACCCCTTAAAACTGCCACAAATGTTACTTCATTTGGCTGAACCCTGTCTTCTTTCATGAGGGAAAAGAGCTCAAGACACTTTTCACCAAATCCATTCATGGCTAGTCCTCCCATGGCACTACTCCATGTGTACACATTCTTTTCCTTCATTCCCCAAAAGACTTCCATAGCCTTATCCATGGCCCCGCATTTCGCATACATATCTATGAGCGCAGTCCCCAAATTCACTGTCATCGTCAACTGGTTTTTTTCTATATATGCATGAGTCCATCTCCCTTGATCCAATGCCCCTAAGTGGGAACACGCGGATAAAACAGAAACCATAGACACCTCGTTCACCTTAACTCCTTCCATTTGCATTAAGTAAAACAAACTCAATGCTTCCCTCGACTTCCCACATTGAGCATACCCCGCAATCATAGCGTTCCAAGCAATGGGATCTCTGCTCGGCATTTCATCAAACAGCTCACGAGCAAACCCAACATCACCACATTTCGCACAAGCACTGACCATAGCCGTCTGACACACTATATCTGGGCCAGAAATCCCTCCAAACACCCTGTAACATGAATTCAAGCAACCCAATTCAGCGTACATGAAAATCAACCCAGTTTGGATATGCGGGTCATTCTCAAACCCATATTTCACGACAGCGCCATGGACCGACGGGCCAGTCTCATGTGCCAATAGTTGGGCACTCGTTCGAATCAGGAAGTTGAAGGTGTAGTTATCAGGGGAAAGATTGTTAACCGAGCGGAGAATTCTGTTGTAAAAGTAAAAGCTTTTTTTGGGCGTGGAGCTTCTGGAGTAAGCTCTAATCATGGAGTTGAAAGCGAAGAGTGTTGGAGTCTCATAATTGCTCAGGAGTTGGTCCGAGTAGGCAAGATTTTTGGGGTTGTGAAGGGCAATGGTGGCGACGAATTGGCCGAACAGGAGATGGTCGTTAAGGAGACCGTTAGCTAGCAGTTGAGCATGGACTTGCTTGATCGCCTTGAGAGTGGTGAGTGCTTCTACTAGAGTAATGGTTGGGTGTTTTGCAATGCATCTTATGGAGCCCATAACGTAATTCGATGTGCCGAACAAGGTTTCTGTTCAGTTAAAGCAAACAGAGAAAATAATCAAATTATCCATACCTAAATAATAAGAAAATGAATGTCCTATACTGAACAATGCAACAAAAGCATGAGAAGCCTAGAGAATTAACAACTTTCAAATTGATATATAAGTATCTTAGTTTACAAGATAAAGACAGGCCCAAATTTCTTATTAAAAATAAAAGGAAAAAAAGATGTCGCATAATCCAAAACAGATGCAGCATACAAATTCACTAGTATATGTGTAACAACTAATTATTTTCTTATTCAATAATTAAAAATGACACTACATCAGTTTTATACATATATACAATTAATTGCTCTACAAAGTCTTAAATACCAAAATCATATTCAAACATGTTGCATACATTTATAAATATTGAAACAAGTACGAAAACAAGTTCTTAATTTTAAATTATTTTGAATTTCTTGAAAATTTATGGGAGGTCATGTATAACTACGTTATACATCGTTACGTAAAAAAAAAAAAACTTGCAACTTATTCATGTATCCAAAATACTAAAAGATTATATACGTAATGATTAAAATCAATCACTACCTAATAATCTTCATATATATATATAAGAAAATTATTGGACAGTGATTATTTTTAATTACTACCTATGCAACGTGTAATGCATGTTTACTTAGTTTCATTTAGAAAACATACTAATTTACTTTTAATATATTTTTTTAGGAAAATTTGTGGCAAAAATCATTAAGTAGTTCAAAAAATTGCACTTAAATTACTAAATAATGTTTTTGGTGGCAAAAGTCAGGAAGTTGTCCGAAAGATTGCACTTAAGTCATTAAGTAATTTTTTGGGTGACAAAAGTTAATAAATAGTATAAAATGTTGCATTTAAGTCACTAACTAGTTACTTTTGTTGCAAAAGTCACATTTTACACAAATTTTATATTAATTTTAATTAATCAATAAATATATGTATATTCATAACATCAATATGATAAATGGAATTTCTTTTAAAAATAAAAAATGATTTAAAAATTTATAATATGAAAATATTATTCAATATTAGTTAAATTAAATTTTAGAAAATATTACAACTTAAATTGAATTAAAACTTAGTTTATTTAAAATTAAATAATTTTTCATGTTATAACTTTTGATTTTTTTATTTGTAAAATAAATTTCAAATAATGTTTCAATGATGTTTTAATTAATTAATTAAAATTGAGATAAAATTAGTATAAAATATGACTTTAGCAACTAAAAAATTACTTCGTGACTTAAGTGTAATATTTCAAATTACTTACTAACTTTTGCCACCAAAAAATCTATTTAATGGTTTAAGTGTAACATTTCAGCCTACTTTTAACTATTACTGCAAAAAAAAAAACTACTTAGTGACTTAAGTGCAACTTTTCATACTACTTAATAATTTTTGCCGCAAATTTTTCATTTTTTTATTATAATATAAATTTTAAATAAATAAAAAATGTCATATATTACAAAAGAATGACATAAACATATTAACAAAAATTAAACCAAAACATTATCTATAGTTTTAAAAAATTAAAATTAAAATAAAAAATAAGATAATTTTTATTTAAAAAAAATCATTAAACCAAGAATCTATTTGATACACATCTTTTACATATAAAGACATGATGCATTCTAGTTTTAAATATAAATATTTTTTTTCGAATTTTCTTTTAGAAAAAGTGCCTATGAATTTCAATATAACAACATATTAGAATATTCTAAATTAAAACTATGAATTTAAAAATCTTATTTGATCAAATTTTAATTATTTAATTTAGAAAATTTTAAAGCTAAAAAAATGTTATATATAAATATATATTATTTAACTAATGGATAGAGCAATTAAAATAAGTAATTTTTCATTAAAAAAAAACTAAACGATAAAACAAGAAAATATGTATATTTATGTGTTATTTCACTATTACATATATGTTTGCATAAAAAAATATGTAAAATGAGAAAATAAATAATTAATAAAAGAAAGAAAAGAGTAAATTTGAGCACATAAATATTTTTTTGTTATAGTTTTGAAAACATAATTGATAGAGTAATTTAAATACATTGATATGAAATTTTAAAATATGTGATGATAAATTACTATGGGACAATTTCTTTTAATATAGGGTAGGTACTCGTTTGGTACCCTGAGTTTTGGCTGAGTACAACTTTAATACCCTCTATTACGAATAATTATTATCATGTACCTTGTAATTGTAAAATCAGTAAAAAATTATACCCTCTACTTGAATTTAGACATCAATTTTTTTATAATACTTTAATTACCTTCGGTTATAAATCCTTAACTAATTAAAATATAGGGAATATGCACATTTTGTACCCTATGTTTTTACCAAGTACAACTTTGGTACATTCTATTACGAATAATTTTCATTTGGTACCCTGTAATTGTAAAATTAGTACAAAAAAAAATTATCATAGACACAAATTTAGTCAACATTGTTTTCATTATATCATTTTACTCTCAATTATAAATAATTAAAATATTTTATTAAAAATGAAAACATAACTTCATAATTAAATAAAAAAACAACTTAAACTTAATTAAATTATTTAAATCATTGTATTTATAATTAAAATGATAGTCATTCTATTTCAATTCATTGTTCTTTAAAGCCTCAAAACCAGAAAAATAGAGCAAAAGTTTTATGAAATCTTACCCGAAATTTGAAATTTTTTTTATCCATCTTTCTGGTTGTTCTTCACAGTTCAAACCAAATGAAAAAAAAATCCAAACTAATACAAAAAAATAATAATCAAAATCTACATCAAAGTTAGATCACGTTTTCTTCCCTAGTTTCTTCTGTCATTGAATTTATTTCAGTTAAACAAATACAAATATTTTTCGTGTTCATATTCTTAAACAATGAATGAAAATCATATACATAATTCAAATAAAAAAAATCAAAATGCATAATGTCCATATTCAAATTTTAAATACAAAATCATACATAACCCGAAATATGAAACATGGAAGTACCCGAAAGACCTATGACCAAACTTGCATCGAGCTTGACCTTGTGGACTCAGTGGGTTTTAAAAGGTGTTCTTCATTTTTCGTATGGCTTGAAGCAATATTCCTTTTTTTGTTCATTTTTCGTACCATTTTTTTTACTGATTTTACAATTATAGGGTACCTGAAGATAATTATTCGTAATAGAGGTTACTAAAGTTGTAAAAGGTCAAAACATAGGGTGCCAAATATGCATATTCCCATTTAAAAAAAAAATTATTCAGATTAAACAAGGGCGAATTTGTCATTTTAAAATAGTATTGACCAAATTTGTGTCTAGGATACCATATTTACTTATTTTACAATTACAGGGGATTAGAAGATAATTATTCGTAATAGAGGGTACCAAAGCTGTACTCGGCCAAAATATAGGGTACCAAATGCGTACATTACCTTTAATATATTTACCTTATTTAGATGGCTTTAAAATTAACAATGTTAAAAAACAATAAAAAAAAATGTGTTAAATCTAACCAAAAGTACTCACATTTATAATATATAAATATATATATAAACATATGTTCATATTGGAATGTTACTAAGGAATATCAGTTCAAATACATTTCTCTTGTCACTTATGTAGCCATACGTTCATATAAAAAATAATTTTTAAGCAATGAACTGTTTCAATGAAAAAAATAATAATTGAAAAGTAAAGCACACACAAGTTTGAATAAATATATGATTTTCTTTACAAATATATGGTTTGGAGCTGTAAAAAAATGATAATAAAAACATAGGTTCATCACTTTATTATTAGTTGCAATATATGAAATTTAAACATACATATAATGTATAAACAAAAATTCAAGAACATATTAATATACCAAGAGCTAAATTAAACGATTCTATGCTCAAGAAGATACAAGGAAAACTTACTGTGCGATATTTGGGACTGAAGTAGGGGAAGAGAAGAGTTATGGGGCGGAGTGCAGAGGGCGGCCAGCCAGAGGCTTAGTCACTTAGTGGTGGAGATAGCGGAATGCAACGTCTCGAGATGAACCGTGAGTGAGATGGAAGAGTGGATATGAGGTGTGGTCATGACTGAGGGAGATGGATGGAGGAGTGGGGATGGAGGAGTGGGGATGAGGTGCTACCATTAGTAAGATGAAGGGGGAGAAGGTGTCGCTATGCTATTGAGAGTGAGAGTGAGAGAATGAGTGAAAAAGAGGACTTTTAACCCGCAAAATGACCCAGATTTCCTTACGAAGAACGAAACAGAGAAGCCCCAACCCCTACTGTCCTTTCCAGCCACCTTTCTGATTGTCATGGGCCGCCAACTTCAATACTCGAATTGACGGAACGTGTAGCACTTGTTAGCGCTCTTAGCTAGCAAGTCAGCCTAGAATTCACACCTGCGGCAAGCAAACTCAATGGTTAGCCACGTTACAAGTCTCACACAAGTAAGGGCAATTATGAAGCGGGAGCAAGCACGAGGCAAGCTATCCAGAGACAACATCCCACACAAAAATCAGAGCATACAGCACAGTCAAGTGACACGCAATGGCCCAACGAAGGTAACAAACAAGCAACACATAGACCGTAAAGAAAGCATACACAAAGGGACATGTCAAAGCATTGTTTTATTCATATAAGGCCTTGATAGGGCAAGGGAGTACACAGCTTAAGCCCCTATCTGCTGGTGGCCATGGTGCTTCCTTAAGTCACCAGGTCACTCCCCCTAAGCAGCTTTCTAAGGAAATGAAGTCTTCCCAAGAACATATATGATTTTTGTCTAGGAGACATATGCATAATTACAAAAGTGTCATTCCCTACTCCTGATGTTACTTGGTGCAAGACTTGACTAATGATCAAGCACCAATGCATGCTCATACATACAAAATGGCCCCCTGGAGGTGTGTCATGACGCAGCACGTCACATTGATTGCCCTCGCCAACCCTCAACCGTCGCTGATACAAAATTCGTCTGCCCTTTATCAAACTCTAGCTGTCGGTCTAGAATCCGACCTTGGGTACACTTATTGAGGCAAGTTCTTTTGTACTTTAGTCCAATTTTGATATTTACGAAGAAGAAAATTTACAATTATAAACTAAATCAAATGCTATATTTAAATTTTGATTAAAACTTAAATATTACTATTTTTATTAATATTTTAAATATCTATATTTAAAAAAAAAATATATCTATTATTTTATTTTGAGAAAAATGAATTTTTTGAGGGTGTTGTTGTTTTTATGTATAAATATATCTACTATTTTATTTTGACAAACAAAAAATGATTTTTTGGACGGTTTTGTTGTTTTGATAGTTATATTTATACATACTAGATAACCTCCATATACCCCATAATTATATGTGTTTCGATTGGTACTCGTTTTTTCTCTCTTCTCCGTTTTTTTTCCAATTACACTTCTTATAAAGTTTAAATTTTTTTAAATATTATTTTTACAGCCGTTACTAATTTTCATTTGGTACGAAATCATCCTTTAATAAAGAAATTTTAAAAAATAAAATCTTTCTACAATATACTTTATTAAAATAATAAAAAAATTGATATATCTCCATATATATATATATATAAAAAAAAACCAACTAGAAAAACTAATTTTTATTTTAAATACTAAGGACAATTAATATTAAGATATTTTAAAAAAAAAACTTACCTCATAAAATATTACTAAATTACAATATATTTGACTTTCATGTTTGTAAAAAAAAATTAAAAAATATATATATAAAATTAGGGCAATTCTTTAATCCCTCACTTGTATTTGAAGGACTTAGTCCTTCATTTATTTTTCAGCTATTTGATCCATGGTGGACGGTGAGATTGTGGTGTTTGGTTTATGATGTATTAAAATACACATATATCCCTTCATATCCTTTAGCAACCGACTACCGTTTTGCATATAATTTTTTTTTTGGTTTTATTTCTGTAAAAAAAAACTCTAAAAAACAATGTCCTGAAATTTTGCTAAATAAAAATAATCAAAGGATTAGCGGGAGTGTGTGATCCCTAGTACTCTAACTAAATTTTTGTTGATTATAGATATTCAATGACTTTCGTTTCGGTCCTCTTAGCCTTGGTGAAGTACTTGAGAACTTGGAGAGGTTTAAAGAATCTGATTATTTTCATGGGCTATGTTTGTTGTTGTAAGACTTTCAGGATCAACACTCCACCAGTTTGTTAAATTTACTCAATCAAACTTATGTGTCATTTTTATGGAAGAAAATCTATAGGAAATTTAAGCTTAATAAAAGTAACATCACCTTGCTACTATTATGTTGCTATTTTCATGAGGTTGGTTTTTAAGTTTTGGGTATTGCTGCATGCTAATATTATTTTGTTGCATATCATCTTCATGTGATAATATATGAATTGTTTATATTGATTGACAAATAGTTTTATGTATATATATATATGTATGAATGCACACATAATTAGGTTCTCTTTCTATTATTATTTTTTCTTTTTTCAAGTTCTTGGTGTTAATCCAATTTAAAGATTTGATACAATAAAGATGAAACATAAGAGGAATCACATGGATGCTGAGAATAGAGGTGATGAAGCAATGGTGCCAGAAAAGGTTAAACCTCTCTCTTTAAAATATTAGCTAAATGAAATGTTCATTTATTTAATATTCCTATTATTTACGTGCTTTGTAATCTTTATAAGTGATATTGTAGGCTTAAGGTGCTTTAATCACTCTTTTAGGGCTTCTTTTATTTATTTATTTTGCATTGTAAGTATAGATCATGGGGAGTTTTGTTGTAACTAATTTCACGCAATTTATTTCAATGTTTCCAGCATTTTGTGGTTGTGACTTCGAGAGAGCATGTGCAAGTAATCATACTTTTTTGTTAGAAAATAAACAAAAATCCAAGAGATTTGATTGCATATATCTTAGATTGATGATAAAAGTTTGCAGATTGATTTCGGTTCGCTGCTTTAATAGAAAAATATATATATATTAGTGAAACTCATGGTGGATTATTTGTTTGTTTTATGACATATCAGTTATATGCAGCTTTGCCTCTTAGTTGATTAATAAATTTCAAATAGAAAAATGATAAGTTCTTTGTATATTGTTATTTGTGTACAACAATATAGACAGTAGGATTAAGATTTGATCATGAGCGCATCCCAAGATATCAAATGTTGTGAAGTTTATAATTCTCTAACTCATAATCTCATCTTTTTTATTGTGTCTATACAATGATAGATGTGTTTCCCTGTAATAATTAACAGTTTCATAAATATATAATCACGTACTCTTTGTCATGTTAAGTTTCATTTTTTATTGATCATTTTTTCCTTTCATTTTTATCATTACTCTCATCGAGTTTTATATTGTTTAACTAACTTGACTTGAAATTATGTACATTGTGAAATTTTCTTTTGGCTCTTCCCAGAGTGTGCACTAATGAACAGTTTTGATGTACAAATTATGCAAATTAGATGCAGTTTGCATTCCTCTACATCAACTTATTGAACTAAAATTCTCATCATAATATCATATAAGGTTAAAATCTCTTAACTTACCATTTTCTCCCAAACTTTCTCAAATTGGACTTAATCACAGTTCAACTATCACAACAAAAAGCAGTAATAACTGCAGTTTGAGTATTTGGTAGTTTTAGTGGTTGAAAACGATCTTTAGACTCAAGTTGGTCAATAGATTATATTAATAGCTTTATAGAGAGAATATGTAACTTAGATATCATTTTGTATTCAACTTGAAAAATGTTGTACTGGGTTCTTGTATTATGTTGATGAGAGTTTGAAAAATAAAAACAAAGTTCTTATTCAGATTATATAGCTTTGTATTGATCTCGATTTGTGTTTCCTAAAGAGTGTTGGTCTCATCAACTCGATTTAGGTCATACTTGTTTGAACCAAGTAAATTTCTTATGTTGTTAACATGAGTACCATTTATCTGATTCTCATTTGGTCGAAAATGTATTACTAGTGCAATGTTGTCAACATGAGTAATGCAACCAATAAAGCTCTCTATGATGATCATGAGACAATTAAGGCTCATGAGGTGTGCTCATTGGATTCTAGTCATTGTTGGTTTTTTTATTATTATTATTATTATAATAAAACCATATTTACTTCACGCTTTATTACTTTCAGATATAACATTATTACTCACCACTCACTTTAATATTACTTACTAGCATAAAAATGTTACTTATACGTAAAAAAACAAATAAAAATTACTTCAAGGTTTTTTACTTTCTGATGCAATGTTATTACTGACCATTTCATTAAAAATTACTTACCCGCATCAAAAAATTACTTACCCAATATCATAAATAAGTTCAAACACAATACGTATTTTACCTTATTGCCCTCGACTGTACACTTTTTGGATTGTAAATTATTTTATTGCCCTTACTTTTCACAGCCATACCAGCACAACTTCTTAGATTCGGTTTACATAATCGGTTAATCAAGTATAAAGTTTAAAAAAGAAAAACACAAAAATTGTTCAAAGCTTGACACTTGGCAAATTATTTGGGTCCCACTTGTTGGACTAAATCCCGTGAGGGACTAAAGAATTTGCCATAAAATTAACATTTATAATTTATTTTATACTTGTTATTTAGTTTATGTGTTAAGAGTATGTGTAAAGAAATATAATTTTGTTATTGAATAACTAGTAAGAATATTTGTGTAAATTTATAACAAAGATATAATTAGAAATAATTAACTAGTTAAGAGAGGATGTGATAAAAAAAAGGTGGGTGCCAACATAATCACACAAACCTTATACCCATTCAAATGTTTTTCACAAAAATAACCATATGCCCAATCAAAAGGGCCTAAATACCCTTAAGTGTAATAAGCTTTATCTCCTCACATAAACTAATCAACTGATGTTGAACATTTATCTATAGTAAATCTGATGTTGACCATTTAGATGTTTTGGCTCTAGTGCTTCCTATTTTACAAACTAATAAGTTGTATCTTAACTTGAACAAATGTGAATTTATGGCTAATTGATTATTGCTTCTTGGTTACATTATTGACATGGATGGAGTACATGTTGACCCTGGGGAAGTACAAACTATCCAAGATTGGTCCATACCTACTATAGTTCAAGCTCTTTGAAGCTTCCATGACCTAGCAACCTTCTACAAGAGATTCATTAAGAATTTATGCTCCTTGGCGAGTTTTATGGTAGTGATTGGATACAACACTGAACTTTAGTAGTGCCAATCACCTTGAGACTGATGGCCAAATTGAAGTCTTCATCTAATCCATAGGCAATATGATTCGTAGCATTGTTGGTGACAAGCCCAAACAATGGGATTTGGCTATTCCACAAGCTGGGTTTGCTTACAATTTCCTCCCCAACCATTCCACTTGTCTATAACCTTTCAACATTGAGTATACTTGTTGCGAAATTTAATAGCAATGTAAGTGCACACAGTCACAATTTGTAATAGATCTTGGTAAGAACAAGTATCATCCCACAAAGACTTAATTATAAATTACCAATCAAATAATTTTTTTTCTATTTGGTTAACAATATTTTTGGGTGTAAAAATAAAGAAAAAGAACATAAACTATTGTAAATTTCAAGAATAAAGCAAGAAAAAAAAACACAAGAGATAAATTCAAGATTAAACAATTAGGGTTTTTAATCTTATCCACTATCCCTCCTATCAATTACTAATGCATATTTTATTTTCTCCTTCTTATCAAGCTAGCAAATTGTCAAAGCAGTTTATAATCAGGTTATGAATTACAAACCTCGACCTAGATGAGAATTTTCTATGTTTTTATGATAAATTCAACAACTAGGAAGCATTAACATTCACAATTTTAATATGCCACATAAACAATCACAATACTCTCCTTCTATGATTAAGCTTATGTCTAACCTATCAAAGCATAATTAAATCTTACTTTTCAGATTTTGATTCAAAACACATGTAGATTATGATACTAGATGGCCAATCAAATATCAAACAATAAGCATAGATAGGAAAGAGACTCAAAAATTAAGAAAGAAAATCAACTTTGCATTAGAACATAATAGGAGTTCAAGTGACTCAATTAAAATCCCTAATAACAAATTTAGTCCATAATCATCATTCTAAACATGAATATCAATGGAAAATAACATAGAATTCTAAAGTAAAAGAAAAAGAACTGTTGAAAACAATTGGCCGTGCTCCACAGTGTATTCCTTGCTCTCCAAAATCATTTTTCCCAAAAAGGTCTCCCTTTTCTTTCGAAGATAGGTTTATAACCTAATGTTTTTCTTTCTGAAGCAACGCGGGCCGCAGAAAACTATTCTAGCGCCGCAGTTCGTGTCTCGAATATTGGGTCCTTCGTTCAGGTGAGTCGCGACCCAAATTTTCATCTGCCGCGGCCCGTGCATTTCTTCTGGGCATGAGAATCCTTTAGCGCCGTGGCCCCTCCTTCTAGTGTCGCGGCGTGTGTAGAACTTTGAATCACATGCATTCTGTAAAGGACCTGGCTACGGTGCCACCAAGCCGTGTCGCAACCCTTAATCACTTCCTCAATTTAAACACTTTTTGTCTCGAGAATTCACCGAGGCCATAAAATATCTTGAGGACTCATCTTTTCACGGAAACAACATCAAAACGTTATTTATTTCATCAATTTTCTTCATTTGCTCTTTTCCATTATTTATTGACTAAAACCTGAAAAACAACAACGACAAGCGTAATATTGCACTAAATAATAAAAGAATTTAAATAAAAACTATCTAAAATACAACCTAAACACCACACAAAATGAGACTCAACAAACTTGTAACGCCCTGAATAACCAAGACTACTACAATGTGTATTTAAAATAGTGTCAGACTTGTTAATAAAGTAATTTGAATAAAACGTGATCCTAAAGTCATAATCAGGTTAGGGTTAAAAGATTTTGATCATAAATGGTTAATTTTCATTAAAATAGATGTTTGGTACATGAGATCCCAAAAACAGTGTTTAAAAGACAATTTACAAACTCTCAAAAGTTATATACATTCAGTGGCCACTCTAATGGCAAAATACAAGATTTTAGGCTTTTGTCCCTGTACTTTCCCTCGGTCGTGGTGGACGAGCAGCTGACAATGTACACCTCACCCCGGATCTCTCCAACTCGTAATTGGTCCAGCTTACCCTTGCCTTTACTTGCACCATGTAGCACCCGTGAGCCAAGGCCCAGCAAGAAAACCATAGCAATAATACATAGTCAATGGTAATCATCAATTAATTCACAAGACAGTTAACCAGATATTCAACAAGCCATATCATCAAGCCAACAATAGTAAACACATATATCCAATAATTCATCTCAATCAACATGCAATACTCAGGGTCGACGCCCTTAGGCCACACCCTTTGTTTAATCCACTGAATCCAGCTTGCTTAGGTTGAGTCCAGTGTTTATCTAGCTGACCCCAACTCACAGTGGCCAAGTTGCGTCCTGTGCACAAATTATAAGCCCCTGACTCTCTTAGGTCGTTCATTTCCATATGCCAAATTATTCATTTAGCCATACAATATATAAGTTCAAGTATTGGGAACTTAATCCCTTTAAAACCACTCAAGGGTACAGTTTTCTTACCTTTAATTCCAAGCGGAGATAATGGAATGGTTATGAGCATGATCCTCAGCCCTGAGCCTTGGCAGTAAACCTAGTCACAATGTCCAATGGGTAATAATTAACTTCCAAACCAAATAAATACTTAGGAGACAGAAACTAGCCTCCGGGACTTCAGTTTCTACCAAAACAGGTAGTAGAAATTGTCCCGAGCGCCTAGGTCCAAACCCCCCGAGCCTTACCAATTCTAGAAACAATTCTAAGGCTAAAATCCCTGGGTGGGTCGCAACTTGGCTTAGAGGGTCGCGACTTGCCCCTAAGTCAGAGAGCAAGGACCCAAGCCAAAGGGGAGGCAAGTCGCGACTTGGCTCTCCTGGTCGCAGCACGCCTCCATCTCAGAGAGCATACCCAGGCCAAAATGGCTACACGCGTTGCGGCGCGCCCCTTTAAGCCTAGAAATTCTGGGTTCCTTCCAGATATTTCCCAGCCAATTTTCCCTAGCACTTCACCTAAACAAACCTCCCCAATTTAAAACCAGGTCAGCTACGAATTAAGGCTTTCGATTACTCAATCAAACACAAAACCATAGTTATAGTACTAAAGCCAATACTCCAATTCAGCAGCAATTCTCTACCCAAAACCTAGTCTAAAACCATCCAAATAATCAGAATCTTTCTTAACATAACCAAGAATAAGAACTTACCTTAGCTATGATTGAATCTCCCACTAGCTTTCAATCTTCAAACCTTGAGCTTAAACCCCCAAGCTCCTTAGCTGAATTCCTTGGTTAAAAGCATCAATTCCTCGAGACCTCCCAACAAAATTCCCTTCAAACCCTTCCTTCCTTTAGCTTTTCCCACATAAAGCACAATGAGAGAGTGAGAGAGAGAGAGAGAGAGTACGTGGGAGAGAAAGAGGAGAGTTTGTAATATTTTGTAAAACGTCTACTGTCTTCTAAACTTGAGTATATCTCTAATCTCTAAACAAAAGACCTTTTGGCCCTTCTAAGGTCACTAGTCCTCAAGTTGTTCCTAGGAGTAAAATGGTCATTTTCCCCAGTTCCCACTAATTCCTCAAATGTTCCTAATATTTACCCACTAATCATGTAATGCCCCGAATTCTCCGATGCAATTTAATGGCGGGATTAGTAGGCCGGGAGGGCCATACTTGTTTAATTATGCCATTAAATGATATTATGCATGTATATGTGAATTATATTATAATATGATGCTAAATGCATGCATGTGAGTCCACATTTTTAATTACAGGGGTGTGATGGTAATTTGTCCTGTTAAGGGTAAAATTGTATACTTGTATGCATGTTGGTGATATATGTTGAGACCACATTATAATGTGGGTTTGTTCGAGCCATTCGACATGAGACGATCTTGGAATGTTGATTAGCGGTCTAGTCACAACATGTTTAAGATCGGGGTTCGGGTTGAGTCTCGGGGTGATTTTAATGATTAGAGCGTTACCGGGTATTAAAGGGTAACGGGATGTGAATTATTGGTGTTTGAGATTATCGGGAATAGCGGGAATTGGAGAGCGTTAATTATGATTAACGAGATAGGTGGAAAATACCAGATATGCCCTTGGGAGCCTTTAGAAACTTTAAATTGACCTAGGGGTAAAATGGTCATTTCACCCCTAGGATAGATATAAGTCATTTTTGGCTGAGGAGGAGGTAGAAAAACAGAGCACGTTTAAGAGTTTTCCCATACCATCTTCCCTTCGGTTTTCTTTGTGATTTTTGAATCAATCTTGAGGATTCAAGCTTGGGAAGCAAGCCTTGGGAGTTTGGGAGTGTGTTTCTCCATTGAAGGGCTTCATAGGCTGAGGTTTGGGTAAGTTTCTAACCATAGAATTCCCTGGTTTGCTCTATTTTAGCTTTGTTTTGCAGCTGTGATTTCTAGGTTGAGACTTTGGTTTTGTTGGGAGTTTTGGCTAGGGTTCCTATGGTTGGGATGTTTGGGGTATGATAGGATGGTTTTTGGGTTCATTTGGCATCAAAAATGGGTTTTGGAAGCTTTGGAATCAAGTGGAAATCGAAGGAGTTGAAGAAGGGTGTTTTAAGGGATATCAGTGCTGGAGGTAGCGCTATAGCGCCCACCTTAGGGTGCTACAGCGCTACTCAGGAGGCAGATGGGCATGTTGGGGGTTCTGAGTATAGCGCTGGGGCACTAGGGGTTTAGCGCTGTAGCGCTACTCTGTTCCTTCAAAGTTCCGTTTTGAGTGTTTTTAAGGGTTTTCGACTTAGGGTTTCAATTCTTAAGGCCCGGGATCGAATCTACTCACCGTGTGGGCATGTTTCGATGTCCCGAGAGTGGTGCTTAGGTTAAGACCCTATCATTGTGGATTCTCTTTAATTGAGGTTATAATTGGTTGTGATTAGGTGACTGCTAAGGAAGCAAAGGTCGATCGTTCTCAGGAGTCGTTCTTATTATTATTTCTCGCTCGAACCAGAGGTAAGATAACTGCACCCCATACGTGACATGCATGATGATTCTTGAGGCATGGTGATTGTGTAAATGTGGACATGGATTGATTATCGAATGCTTAGAAAATCTTGCTCACTTGTGTATGGTACTGACTCATTAGTCAGATTTGGCAAAGGTGCTAGTATCATCTGTGACTTATTAGTCAGGTTCGGCAGTGGTACTGGGAACTGGTCACATAGTGCTGACTCATTAGTCAGGGCGGCCTTATCGTGTTTAACCCAGGCCAATAAAGGTTAGATTTAATCGACTTTCGACATTGGATGACTCAAAGAGCACCAATGCCGGACCGACCTCAAGTTCGATGAATATTATAAGCGCTTGTGTGGCTTACCCATCAGTCACTCATCTGTTAAGTTAGAGACTTACCCATTAGTCTCTCATCTGTTTAAGGCGAGTGGCTTACCTAGCAGCCACTCTTCTGCTTAAATTAGTGACTTGCTTGTCAGTCACTCAGTATGGTTTTTCTAGAACCTCAAGCGATATTCACTCATCTGTTTAAGAGCTATAAGCTCTGTGTGATTATAATGATAATCATTTGATAATGTTTATATACAATACTGTGTTTTCTTGCTGGGCTTTGGCTCATGGGTGCTATGTGGTGCAGGTAAAGGGAAAGAAAAGCTCACCCAGCCTTGAGTGGAGAGCTTAGGTGGTGATGTGTACATATGCGGCCGCTTGACCACCACGGCCAAGGAGTTCTCAGAGGAACTAGGGGGTTTACCCTATTTTTCCCGCTTAGGTCAGCGGGTTTGTAATTTTGAAATAGTAATGACCTTTTTGAGTTGTAAATGACTTGTAAATGTTCTTGGGCCCATGAACAGTTTTATGTATCAAATAAAACATATCCTTTCCTTTTTATTGATTTTCACCTTAATCTGCTAATGACACTTAGAACACGTTTTTAATCAAAGGACTCGGGTAGCGAGTCGAATTTCCGGTTCATCGTTCACCATAACGGTTCTGGGGTAACCAGGGCGTTACAAATCACGTCATCCAATTAATTACCAATTATTTATTCAATGTACAATAATTTCCAAATTATTCTCTAAATTTCCAGAAAGACCCTTTCTGGGCTGGGTATTGAACCCCGCTGTGACTATTTCGCCAATCTGCTCACTGGGACTGTCTCAAGCCATATGCTGCAAATATATATACATAATAATGTCATCTCAACAATTTATCACATATAATCACATTTATGCCCTCAACAGGTCAAGATTAAAAATATGCCATTATAAGCTCTAAAGGGCTCACTTGCATATCTAATATTCACAAACATGCATGTTACATAGTCATATAATCATATTAATCATGCATGCCACATAATCACACATTATACAATTAAATCACACATATACCAATTATGCCCTCCCGGCACACCAACCAAGGCCCTTAAGCCTTAGTAATGATTTTGGGTCATTACAACTATCCCCTCCTACTGAGAATTTCGTCCTCGAAATTTACCTGAATAACTCGGGATACTGATCCCGCATCGCTGACTCAAGCTCCAAGGTCGCTTCCTCGACCTCTCTATTCCTCCATAACATTTTTACTAGAGGAATTGTCTTGTTCCGTAGAACCTTGTCTTTCCTGTCTAAGACCTGAACCGGTCGATCCTCATAAGACAAATCTGTTTGCAGTTGTAAGTCTTCATATTTCAAGACATGAGTTGTATATGAGACGTACTTCCGAATCATAGAAATGTTGAATACATCATGAAATCCTAACAATGGCGGTGACAAAGCCAATCTGTAGGCCACCTGCCCGATCCTCTCCAGGATCTTGAAAGGTCCAATTATTCTAGGGCTCAGCTTGCCCTTTTTCCCAGACCTTCTCACCCCTCAAAGTGCTAAGACTCTCAGAAACACGTGGTCCCCTACATGGAACTCCACGTCCCTACGCTTAGGATCAGCGTAGCTTTTCTGTTTGCTATGCGAAGCGAGCATTCAAGCTCGAATCTTTTCGATAGCCTCATTAGTATTCTGAACCATATCCGGTCCTAAATACTTCCTCTCACCCATCTCATCCCAATGAATAGGCAATCTACATCTCCTCCCATATAGCATCTCATATGGAGCTACTCCAATCATTGATTGATAACTATTGTTGTACGAAAACTCAATCAACAGGATATACTTACTCCAAGACCCCTCGAAGTCTATCACACATGCTTTGAGCATGGCCTCCAATACCTGAATTGTCTTCTCAGATTGTCCATCAGTTTGAGGATGAAAGGTCATACTGAACTTCAACTGATTCCCTATAGCCTTCTACAATCAACCCCAAAACGTGGAGGTAAAGATAGGATCCCAGTTTGATACTATAGACTTGGGAACCCCATGGAGACGTACGATCTCCCTCACATACAGCTCCGCATATTGATCCACAGTATAAGTCATCTTCACTGGCAGAAAGTGAGCTGACTTGGTGTATCTATCCACTATCACCCACACCGAGTCATGTAGCCCCACTGTCTTGGGTAATCCTCCAACAAAATCCATCGTAATGTCCTCCCATTTCCACTCAGGAATACCTTGTAGCAATCCCGCTGGCCGCTGATGCTCAGCCTTCACCTGTTGACAGGTCAAACACCTGGCTACGTACTCTACCACATCCTTCTTCATCCCAGGCCACCAATACAATGTCCATAGATCCTGATACATCTTCGTGGTGCCTGGATGGAGTGACCCTTGTACCGTAATAACCCAGTCTCTGAAATGGAATAGTCCTTAGCCACTCCCGCTAAGAATTTCCCTCTAACCTCCTGCAACTGTGCATCTACCAAATGACCCTCTTTAATCCACTCTAACAGGGTCAACTGTAAAGTAATATTGGCCAACCTCCCCACAACAAACTCTATCCTCGCTCTGGACATCTCCTTTGCCAATTCTCTCGATATTTGAGTAGAGCTAAATAACTGTCCTGGGCCCCTCCAGCTCAACGCATCTGCCACTACATTGGCTTTCCCTGTGTGGTAAAGGATGTCACAATCATAGTCCTTTACCAGCTCCAGCAAACGCCTCTGTCTCATGTTCAGATCCTTCTGGGTGAAGAAGTACTTCAAACTCTTATGATCGGTGTATATCTCGCACTTCTCTCCATACAGATAATGTCGCCATACCTTTAGTGAGAATACCACTGCTGCTAATTCTAGATCATGGGTAGGGTACCACTGCTCATATCCCTTCTTCTGTTGTGATGCATAAGCTACAACCTTATCATTGTGCATCAGCACGCATCCCAAACCCAACCTCGATGCGTCACAATATACCACAAACTTTCCTTCCTTGGAAGGAAGACTCAACACAGGTGCCATTATAAGTCACCGCTTCAATTCCTGAAAGTTGTTCTCACACTTGTCTGACCAGACAAACTTCAGATTCTTTCGTGTCAATTCTGTCATCGATGCAACAATCTTCGAGAACCCTTCCACAAACCGCATGTAATATCCTGCTAGTCCAAGAAAGCTACTAACCTCTGAGGCATTCCTTTGCTCGGCCAATCTCTCACTGCCTCCACCTTAGATGGATCCACCTTAATTCCATCCTCACCAACAATATGTCCAAGGAATGCCACTCCTGGTAGCCAAAACTCACACTTCTTAAATTTGGCGTACAACCGGTGCTCTCTCAATCTCTGCAAGACCTGTCGAAGAAGTTGTTCATGCTCTGCGTCTGAACTAGAGTACACTAGGATGTCGTCGATGAATACAATCACAAACTGATCTAAGAAGTCCTTGAACGCCCTATTCATCAAGTCCATAAATGCTACTGGGACATTGGTCAAACCAAATGACATGAGCAAAAACTCATAATGCCCATACCTCATTTGGAAGGCCGTCTTCGGTATATCCTCATCCTTGATCCTCAGATGGTGATAACTAGATCGAAGATCAATCTTCGAGAACACTGTCTTTCCCACAGTTGATCAAACAAGTCGTCGATCCTTGGTAAGGGGTACTTATTCTTGATGGTCAATTTTTTCAACTCCCTGTAGTCGATACACATCCTCAGAGTCCCGTTCTTCTTCTTCTTCTTCTTCACAAACAAAACTGGAGCACCACATGGCGAGTAGCTAGGCTTGATAAACCCCAAATGAAGAAGCTCATGTAACTGTATCTTCAATTCTTTCAATTATGCTGGAGCCATCCTATATGGTGCCCTCGACATTGGCTCTGTCCCCAGTGTTAACTCAATGATGAACTGAATCTCCCTATGCAGCGGCAGCCCTGGTAAATCCTCAAGAAACACACCTAAGATCTCATGAACTAATCTGGTCTCTCCCGACCCTGCTGGTAAAAACTCTGGTAGTGTCCACCACACTAGCTAGGAATTATATACAACCTCCCTGTAATAGGTCTCTAGCTCTCAATGTTGATATCATCGGTATGCGAGGTCCATGCACCGCATCCACAAAAACAAAGGGATCCTCTCCCTCAGGCTCAAAGGCCACCATCTTTTTCCTGCAGTCAATGGTAGCCCCATATCTGACTAGCAAATCCATCCCAAGAATCATGTCAAAATCCTCCATACCCAACTCAATCAAGTCTACTGATAGCTCCCTACCATCAACCATCACTGGCTAATCCATCTCTTAGACACCACCAGTTCCCCAATAGGCAGTATAGTCTCGAACCCCGCAATATAATACTCACTAGGTCTACACAACCTATCAATTAACTTACTAGAAACAAACAAATGTGTAGCACCAGAGTCAATAAATATAGTAAAAGGAGAGCCATCACCAGAAAGTTGACCTGTCACCATCGAGGGACTAGCCTCGACCTCTGCCTGCGTTAGGGTGAACACTCAAGCTGGAGTCAAGCTATCCACCTTCCCTGCTTCCTCTTTCTTGGCTGTTGGGTAGTCTTTCTTAAGATGTCCCACCACCTTGCACAGTTAGCAAGCCTTTGCTCGACATTCGCCCAGATGGTGCTTCCTACACCTCGTGCACTTAGGGTAATTCCTTCATGTCTCACCGCCTCCCTAGAGGCCACCCTGAACACCCCGACCCCTCCTACCAGGACTAGCAGTGGTCAAAGTGTCAGGGGTTTTCCTATTCAGATCATTGGGGCCTCCACCCCTACCAGGCCCTGAATATGGAGGCAACGCCCTGTGAACCTCTCGTCTCGCAGCGTTCTCCCTCCAGATCTTATTCTCCGCCTCCTCAGCGGCAAGAGCCTTCTCAACGTCCTGGGCATAAGTCATCCCCCCAAGTACTGTTGTAATTCTCACATCTCGGGCTATCATAGCATTAAGCCCTCTAATGAATCTGTCCTGTCTAGCTGCGTCAGTAGGCACTAGATCTGGTGCAAACTTTGCAAGTCTATCAAACTTTAGGGCATACTCTGTAACTGTCATATTGCCCTGCACTAACCCCATAAACTCATTCACTTTTTCCACCTTAACGGCAACGTTATAATACTTCCGGCTGAACAAGTCTCTGAACCCATCCCAACTTAGCGTAGAAACATCTCTGGTCTGTGATCCCACTTCCCACCAAATGCGGGCATCCTCTCTAAACATATAGGTGTCATAGGCCACCCTGTCATTACCTTCCACCCTCATGAAATCCAAGATAGAAGTAATCATACTCATCCACTGTTCAACCTTCAATGGATCCGGTCCTCCCTCAAAGGTTGGAGGATGCTGCCACCCGAACCGCTCATATAGTGGCTCCCACCTGTTCCCAACCTTAGGTGCCTATACGACTGGTGCCACAACATGTGGCACAATAGGTGCAACACTCCCTAATGGAGCCTGCTGTCTCAGTAAGTGAATCTGCTCTTCCTGACTTTGTAACCGAGCTTGCATGTCTGGAAGTATCTGCTGCCAGTTCTCAGGAACTGGCGGAGGGTCCTGGCCCTTCCCATCATCTCTAGCCTCAGATCCTGTGCCGGCTAGTTGTATGGATTGCCTTGGATGCATAGCTATCCAATTTTATCTGCAATCAATGACTCGGTGGTCAGACAATGATGACAAGGTAACAATCTCTCCATGATCCACCATTGGAACTCAACCAGCCACAAGCAATCAAGGTGCAAATAATCATTCAAATATTCACTCACATACAACAGCAATGCTAATAAGCATGCCTCAATATCATCACATAGCAGTCAAGGGCCAGGCCTTATCAATATCTCATGCTCCCTATTAATCATATAGTAAAGCATTCATATTTCATTCAAGCACTTAAGCATATAATCACATGTATACAATTACCAAACCCTGAGTCGAGCTTGTCTCTAGCGGCGAGTGTACATGTCCAGCCAGTCTTCAGGAACCCTTAAACCTAGACTGCTCTAATACTAAGTTGTAACACCACGGATAACAAAGATCGTTAGACTACGTATTTAAAATAGTGCCAGACTTGCTAATCAAGTAATTTGAATAAAACGTGATCCTAAAGTCATAATCAGGTTAGGGTTAAAATATTTTGATCATAAATGGTTAATTTTCATTAAAATAGATGTTTGGTACATGGGATCCCAAAAACAGTGTTTAAAAGACAATTTACAAACTCTCAAAAGTTATATACATTCAGCAGCCACTCTATTGGCAAAATACAAGTTTTTAGGCTTCTGTCCCTGTACTTTCCCTCGGCCGTGGTGGACGAGCAGCTGACAATGTACACCTCACCCCTAGAGCTCTCCAACTCATTGTTGGTCCAGCTTACCCTTGCCTTTACCTGCACCATGTAGCATTCGTGAGTCAAGGGCCAACAAGAAAACCATAGCAATAATACATAGTCAATGATGATAATCAATTAATTCACAAGACAGTTAACCAGATATTCAACAAGCCATAGCATCAAGCTAACAATAGTAAACATATATATCCAATAATTCATCTCAATCAACATGCAATACTCAGGGTCGACGCCCTTAGGCTGCACCCTCTGTTTAATCCACTGACTCCGGCTCGCTTAGGTCGAGTCTAGTGTTTATCTAGCTAACCCTGACTCATAGTGGCCAAGCCGTGTCTTGTGTGCAAATTATCAGCCCCTGACTCTCTTAGGCCGTTCATTTACATATGCCAAATTATTCATTTAGCCACACAATATACATGTTCAAGTATTGAAAACTCAATCTTGTCACAACCACTCAAGGGTGCAACTTTCTTACCTTTAATTCCAAGCGGAGATAATGGAATGGTTTCGAGCACGATCCTCATTCCCGAGGCTTGGCGATAAACCTAGTCATAGTGTCCAATGGGTAATTATTAACTTCCAATCCAAATAAATACTTAGGAGACAAAAACTAGCCTCCGAGACCTCAATTTATACTAAACCGGGTAGTAGAAATTGTCTCGAGTGCCTAGGTTCGAACCCCCCGAGCCTTACCAATTCTAGAAACAATTCTAAGGCTAAAATCCCCAAGCGGGTCACGACTTGGCATAGTGGGTCGCGACTTGCCCTGAAGTCAAAGAGTAAGGACCCAAGCCAAATGGGAGGCAGGCCACGACTTGGCTCTCCTTGTCGCGGCGCGCCCCCATCTCAGAGAGCATACCTAGGCCAAAATGGCCACACGTGCTGTGATGCCCCAAGGCTGGGTCGCGGTGCGCCCCTTCGAGCCTAGAAATTTTGGGTTCCTTCAACACATTTCCCAGCCAATTTTCCCCAGTACTTCACCTAAACAAACTTCCCCAAAACAAAACCAGGTCAGCTACAAATTAAGGCTTTTGATTACTCAATCAAACACAAAACCATAGTTATATTACTAAAGCTAATGCTCCAATTCAGCAGTAATTCTCTACCCAAAACCCAGTCTAAAACCATCCAAATTATCATAATCTTTCTTAACATAACCAAGAACAAGAACTTACCTTAGCTATGATTGAATCTCACACTAGCTGTCAATCTTCTAACCTTGAGCTTAAACCCCCAAGCTCCTTAGTTGAATTCCTTGGTTAAGAGCTTAAATTCCTCCAGACCTCCCAGCAAAATTCCCTTCAGACCTTTCCTTCCTTTAACTTTTCCCACATCAAGCGCAATGTGAGAGTGAGAGAGAGAGAAAGAGAGTACGTGGGAGAGAAAGAGGAGAGTTTGTAATATTTCCTAAAACTTCTACTGACTTCTAAACCTGAGTATATCTCTAATCTCTAAACAAAAGACCTTTTTGCCTTTCTAAGGTCACTAGTCCTCAAGTTGTTCCTAAGGGTAAAATGGTAATTTTCCCCAGTTCCCGCTAATTCCTCAAATGTTCCTAATATTTAACCAATAATCACGTCATCCAATTAATTACCAATCATTTATTCATGTCCAATAATTTCCAAATTATTCTCTAAACTCCCAGAAAGACCCCTCCCGAGCCGGGTAAAGAACCCCGCTGTGACTATTTCGCCAATCCGCTCACTAGGACCGTCTCGAGCCATATGCTGTAAATATGTCCACATAGTAATGTGGTCTCAACAATTTATCACATATAATCACATTTATACCCTCAATGAGCCAAAATTACTAATATACCCTTATAAGCTATAAATGGCCCACATGCATATCTAATATTCACAACACATGCATGTCACATAGTCATATAATCATATTAATCATGCATGCCACATAATCATGCATTAACCCATTAAATCACACATATACCAATTATGCCCTCTCGTCACGCTAATCAAGGCCCTTAAGCCTTATTAGTGATTTTGGGTCGTTACAAAACTCCCCCAAACTTAAAATTTAATCACCTTCGAGTAAGGATTCACACTAAACTCACAAAACTAGAAAACTCAAAAACACAGATGACACAAACTTATAAATCAAGTCAACAACACCGAATTAGCCTCAATTTCAGAAAATCTCACACAAAATTCCAAAATCTTGATTTGTAGAAACAATTCAGACTTTCAGTTTAACCACACCGACAACCTGATTCAATCCAAAAATGCCTATACAACCATAACCACAAAAATTACTCAACAATTGAATCTTATGTATGCATGTCAAAACTTACCATCAAACCATCCAACCTTTGATCCATATGCTTGCATTGTTCATCACTCTCCACTAATGTAGACTAAATATGCTCACGAATCATTAGGACTTTAGGCTCATAACAATAGGTTTAGGCAATGGGTAGATATGTCATTTAAGATCCAAATTACCATAAGCATATGAAGTTACAAACCAACAATTCACCCAAACAATTTCCAAAGAAAACCCCATATGAACCCAAGTCAAGGTTGATAAACACTTATTTCACTTTATCATTCATTTTTTTTAAGAAAGAATATCAAGAGTGTAGCTTGGATTTTCAAATTTCTTTTATTTAATTTTTTGTTTGTTTTTTTTCTTCAATTCTCAACATTTTTACTCTTTATTAGAATACACCAAATTACAAAATTAATCACATCCCATTACAATTCATTCCCCATTATTTATCCATATGCTCATAGTAATTTGGTAAAGGATTGAAAACTAGAAAAATGTCTATTTGGCTCACAATTGGTGTCAAACAACAAAGAGGATAATTTTAGGCTCAACAAGGGTAACAATGGAAAATTACTTTTGTGTTGGCTTGAAGGGCTCAAACATTCCAAAAAATTGCCTAAATCAAGACACTGAAATAATTCTAAACACAACAACATAGTAAATAACAGACTACCAAATACAATACACAACTAAAACACAAAACAAAAGTAAATATCCTCCCCCAAACTTAATGGACACATTGTCCACAATGTGCCATAAAAAGAAAAGAAAACTTACTGAATAGGATAGCTACTGTAGTGCACCAATTTTTTTTTTAGATTATTTAAATTTTGTGTTTTATTTTATTTAAATGTTAAGTGTGATGAATTGTTTTAATTAAATGCTGTTTATTTTATTTAGTTTTTGTTTGTTTTATTTGATTTGTTTGATTTAATTGATAGAATTGTTTGGTATAATCTTTTGAATTTAAATTTGTTAATTGTTTGTTTGGTTAATTATTTTAATAAGTGAATAATTGTGTAACATGTTTATTTTACTGTTAGTGTTACATTTTATATAAGTGTGACAATTGATGTGATTATGTGTGTTATCCAATAAATTAGCATTTGTGACGTGGCGATTAATCTCTTGACACGTGCCTGACACCTGGAGCGTCTGCTAGAGTATCGACCAGGAGACACACCAGAAGCAGGACAGACCTGTTTTTACCACGACCAGACTGGTCGGTGGTTCCGCTGGCAAAGCAACATTTATGGAAAGATCTTATGTATCCCGAATTTAGTTCATGCAATCTTCTGAATATCCCATGATTCAGGGGATAATATCTGTAACAATATTGGGCAACCCTCCATGGGCCTATAAAAAGCAAGAGATGGCTCATGGGAAGGGACCTTTTGGCAGCTAAAAAACCATAGAAATATAGAAATTATCTGTGAAAACTAGTATTGTTTATGAGGAGTGTTGAAACTCATTGAGCCCAAGCTCTCTGATCACACTTTTGTTCCCATATCAATATCATTCTAAGTGGATGTAGGTCATTACCAGATTCTGGGGCCGAACCACTATAAATTACTGTGTTTTCTTTACTTTTGTCATTACGTTATTATCTATACATATTCGCCTATATCATTCATATTTTGACTCCGTGTCAGTTGGCTAAATCGAGGGTCAACATTCTGGTGCTTTCATTGAGAGGGAGACTCATCATTGTTGATAAAACTAATGGCGAAAGCAGGGAAGAAAGCTGCTCAGACCGCCGCCGCTGCACCGTCGAATCCGCCACCTCCTCCTCCCCCAGCAAGCATGGCGGAAGATGAACCGCAACTAGATTTTGAAGAGGAGGAAATGGACGATGCGACTTTGAGGAGCACCTTGGGCACGTTGCAAGAAGAGCTGGCTAGTCTGAGAGCCAATCAAGAGACTGCCGCAGAAGCTATGGCGAGGCAGCAGCAGGAACTTGATCGTCAGAGGACGGAGTTGAGCGAGAGACAGGCGGAGGTGGATCGCCGCCAGACTGAGGCCATGGCAGCCCTTGAAGCGGCCTTGCTGTTAGCCAGAAATCAGGCCGCGCCTGCCTCGCAGCCTAATCAACCTGAAACTGGGCCACCCCAGGGAGGTCCCAATCCTAGCCCACCAGTCCATCCTTCAAGTCCGCAAAGGCCTGAACAGCCCCAGATGCCCCATGACGACGTCCCACTGGACCCCGAGGCAGATCCACCATCCCACGCTGCTCGAGGTAATCCCCCGCAGCAAAGGCAGAATAGGGCCGAGCGACAGCCTCGTAGTCCTAGACGCCGCGAGAATGATGGGCCACACCAAGCGAACAGGGGTCACTACCCTCCTGGTAACAGGAGAGACTCAGAGTTAGGCTCTGCGGTCCGTGGATCCCAGCGGCATGATAATGCACGGGGACATCGCGACCAGCGCAGGCCACCCCCTAACGCTCGAGGTGTTTCTGCCAGAGACGGGAATAGAGGGAACAACTAGTCTTACCATAGCCAGTCAAAGTTCAAAGATTGCCACGGCTACAACGAGGCTGACTCAGGCAAGAACAATGCTGATGGGAGGAACGGAAATAAAGGTAGGAGCAGGAGCCAAATACCTTAAGATGATCTGCCAAATAGACAAGATGCTGGGGGGCAACCCCGGCAAAATAATGTCTTCAACCGGCTCGGAGGTAGCGAGCAACGGAGAAGAGAGGAAGATCTAAGAGACATACTCAATGATCGTCGAGAGAAGCATGGTGAGAACATCCCCCCAGCAGCAGAGAACGTAGCTATTCCTACTGCCTTGCAAGCCCAGATAGACGCACTAAATCAGGCTGTGCAACAATTGGTCGGAGGAAGAACCTCTTATATTGACCACGATAGAAGAAAGGGCACTCCATTTATCCAAAGAATAGCCAACGCAGAGACTCCCGGCAAGTTCAAGATGCCCACGCTCCCGAACTTTGATGGATACGGAGATCCCGTCTCGCATGTGAATAAGTTTGAAATCCAGATGGACATTCAGAAGGTATCCGAAGACGCTCGGTGCAGGATCTTTCCTGCAACACTTTCTGAAGCCGCGCAGGAATGGTTCTTTAAGTTCCCACCTGCAAGCATAGTTTCCTGGGAAATGTTCGTAAGGGAGTTCTACGGACAGTTCTACGCAGGTCGTGTCCACCCGACCGAAGCAAACTAACTGGTTGAGATCCGCTAGCAAGATGGAGAATCACTACAAGATTACATCCAGCGCTTTATGCGAGCGGCAGCCGGAGCAAAGACAGTCGGGGACGAAGGAAAGATGATGGCTATAACCGCGGGAGTGAGACGCCGTTCGCCCCTATGGAAAAGTCTTCGTAAGGATGGCGTCAGAACCACCCAGGAATTCTTAGACCGAGCTGATCGGTATATCAAACTCGAAGAAGCCATTGCCGATGATGGAAAATCCTCGAACAAGGGCAAGAAGGCTGCTGAACCCGCCAAAACCGCCAATGGCACCAAACCAAATGGCAACGGCAAGGGCAACGGAAACGGCAACGGTAATGGCAAGAATGGTGGGAAACGGCAACACAATGAGCCTTCCACCTCCGACAATAAGCGAGCCAAGAGTAATCGTTATGAACCTAGGTTCACTAACTACACTGCCCTCGTTGAGTCTCGAGGAGAGGTATACCAGGCCACAAGCTCTAGCGTGCCCTACAAGAAGCCTGGGCCCATTCGAAAAGACATTTCGAAAAGAGACGCTACCAAATTCTGTCGTTATCATAACGACTATGGACATGACACTAATGAATGCAACCAGCTAAAAGATGAAATCGAGTTCCTCATTAGACAAGGACACTTGAGAAGGTACGTACGGGCCTCGGGAACTTCCCAACGAGAAGCTCCAGGTGGCAATGAGCAGACGACCACACGCCAACGCTCGCCACCATTACAGCCTGCCCCCGTAGCCGGAACACTTTTAACCATCTGTGGAGGCCCACACCTCGCTGGAAATAGCGGAAAGGCTAGAGAACGATATGCTCGAACTCTGCGCCACGACCAGGACATCGAGATGATGACTGTAGAGGACCGAGCGCCGAGCGCCGAAAAAGGCCCGCTCAGAGGAGTGCGGGATAACCTTCTCTGAAGGCGATGCCCAACACTTCCGGTTCCCACATTCCGATCCGCTGGTCGTGGATATCCAAATGGCCAATATGATGGTAAAAAGAATACTGGTCGATACAGGAAGTTCAGTGAACATCCTCTATAAATCAACGCTAGAACGCATGAAGCTGTCCATGAAGGACTTGGAGCCCTGCAATCAAACCATATACGGCTTCTCTGGAGAAGGACTCGCTCCAGCCGGAATGATCAAACTCCCAGTGACAACGGGTGCAGCGCCTGCTTCAAGGACATTACTCGCCACTTTTGTAGTGGTCGATTGTCCTTCAGCGTATAACGCCGTTATTGGAAGACCCATACTGGTTGAACTGAGGGCCATCATCTCCATGTGGCACCTAGCCATGAAATTCCCAACGGACGCAGGGGTAGGATGCGTTTTGGGAAACCAAAGGGAAGCCAGGGAGTGCTATAACGCCTCGATCACAAAGGCAAAAAGTGGAACATCAAGGAGCGCTACCCCAGAACGATTGCAGATGACGGAAGACAGCAAAACCCAATCAGGTGGAAAAGTCACCAAATAGGGTGTTGCCCAAAGTGAGGATATAGATTTGGATCCTCGCTTTGGGGATTTTGAAGAAAATGTTGGACCCGTCGAGGACCTGGAGGAGGTCCATCTCGATGAAAAAGACCCGACTCGAATCGTAAAGATTGGGAAGAATTTAGAACCTACCGCGAAACAGGCGCTAGTGGAATTCTTGCAAGAGAACCAGGGAGTTTTCGCCTGGTCACATAAAGACATGGTCGGAATAGATCCTGCGGTGATCAGCCATGTCCTGAACATAAACAAAGTCTTTCCACCGGTGCAACAAAAAAGAAGGCTGCTCGATAAAGACAGATCAAGAGCCTTGAAAGAAGAAGTCGAAAGACTTAAAGAAAATGGGTTCATCAGGGTGGCGTTTTATCCATCATGGGTCTCCAATCCGGTGTTGGTCCCCAAGCCTAACGGCAAATGGCGGACCTGTGTGGATTTTACAGACCTCAATAAGGCCTGCCCAAAAGACTGCTTCCCACTCCCGAAGATCGACCAGCTAGTCGATGCAACCGCTGGGCATGAGACCCTTTCGTTCATGGATGCGTATTCAGGCTACAATCAGATCAGCATGCATCCCCCTGATGAGGATCATACCAGCTTTCGGACCGATACGGGCTTATATTGTTACAAAGTAATGCCCTTTGGACTGAAGAACGCAGGTGCAACTTACCAACGATTGGTCAACCACATGTTCAAGGAGCTGATCGGAGTAAGCATGGAAGTATACGTGGATGACATGCTGGTAAAGTCCAAGAAGACTGAAGGACATGTGAAGGATTTGCAAAGGTGCTTTGATGTGTTAAATAAGTACCATATGAAGTTGAATCCCCTCAAATGTTCCTTCGGAGTCGGGTCAGGAAAGTTTTTGGGATTTATAGTGAATTCAAGGGGAATCGAGGCCAACCCCGACAAGATAAAAGCCCTGATCGATATGAAGTCGCCAGAAAAGATCAAGGATGTCCAAAGCCTGACCGGAAGGATAGTTGCCCTTAGTAGATTCATCTCAAAATCAACTGACAAGTGCGTTCCATTCTTCAATCTACTTAGGGGAAATAAAAAGTTTGACTGGACGGAAGACTGCGAGCAAGCATTCCAGACAGTAAAGGCTCATATGTCGCAACCTCCTGTCCTATCAAAACCAATGGAAGGAGAGACTTTGTATATTTATCTGGCGATTACCGAAGTTGCTGCTAGTGCGGTACTGATACGGGAAGAAGAAGGCGTGCAGAAAGCTGTTTACTACGTTAGCAAAAGGCTGATCGGTGCAGAATTAAAATACCCACCGATCGAAAGATTAGCGTATTGCCTAATTCTAGCCTCCCGAAAGTTGCGACCGTACTTCCAAGCCCATCCTATCACGGTTTTGACCGACCAGCCCCTTCGGCAGGTCCTCCAAAAACCTGAGGCGGCTGGACGACTGTTAAAATGGGCGGTCGAATTGGGACAGTTCGACGTGACTTATTCACCGCGAGCAGCAATAAAAGGGCAAGCCTTAGCCGATTTTATTGCGGAGTTCACCGAACTCCCCAGCAACGAGTTGTGCGAGAAACCTGAGGCGCCCATGCCTCAAGACAAGACTCCTTCGTGGAAACTATTCATAGATGGATCATCTAATGAATCTCACGCTGGAGCAGGAGTGATATTGATAACGCCCGATGGGCATCGATTTCACTGCGCAATCAGGTTTGATTTCGCAGCGTCAAACAATGAAGCGGAAAACGAAGCACTCCTCGCTGGACTGAAAATGGCCAGGGAGATGAACATAAAAGCGCTCGATATTTTCAGCGACTCTCAGCTGGTCGTGAATCAAGTCCTGGGAGAATATCAAGCACGAGGGTTAAAAATGATGGCCTACCTTAATAAAACAAAAGATTTGCTAGCACAGTTTACAAAATACACCCTCCAGCAAATTCCGCGAGACCAAAATTCGAATGCAGACGCCTTGGCCAAACTTGCAAGTGCCAAAGATGCTGACACCTTGAACATAGTCCCAGTAGAGAGATTAAGTGAACCGAGCATTGATGCAGCCGAAGCCAGCATGGAAATTCGAGTAGAAGATACATGGATGGCACCTTACCTGGAGTATCTGACAAATGGGACATTGCCAGTAGATAGAAACAAAGCCAGAACTCTACAAAGACAAGCTGCTAGGTACACACTGCTCGACGGTGTTATGTACCGAAGAGGATATTCAATGCCACTGCTCAGGTGCATTACAACAAAAAAAGCCAAGGAACTCATGAAAGAGGTGCATGAGGGTTTCTGCGGAGATCACGCTGGGGGGCAGAGTTTGGCGAAAAAAATTCTTCGACAAGGCTATTTTTGGCCAACGATGAACGAGGATTCAATGGAGTACGTACGAAGGTGTGATAAATGTCAAAGGTTCTCCAAAATCCCACGAGCAGCTCCAAACGAGCTAAAACAGATGCAAAGCCCGTGGCCTTTCGCAATATGGGGAATAGATTTAATTGGATCACTACCGACAGGAAAAGGAGGAGTAAAGTACGCAGTTGTGGCAGTCGATTACTTTACAAAATGGGTCGAAGCTGAACCACTCGCAACCATAACGACCAAGAAAGTTCTCGACTTTGTCATCAAGAACATTGTGTGCCGGTATGGTTTGCCCAGAAAGATAGTTTCAAACAACGGAACCCAATTTGACAGCGACCTGTTCACCGATTTCTGCGAAAGGCATGGGGTAATCAAGAGCTTTTCTTCAGTCGCACACCCCCAAGCGAATGGGCAAGTCGAAGCTGTAAACAAAACCCTCAAAGACACCCTGAAGAAAAGACTTGAAGAAGCGAAAGGAGCATGGCCAGAACAACTACCGGAAGTCCTCTGGTCATATAGAACATCTCATCGAACAGCCACAGGGCGTACCCCATTTTCCTTAGCCTATGGGTATGAGGCCATGATACCCGTCGAGATAGATCCCCCCTCACATCGGCGTTTAACGTATGATCAAGAGAAAAACAGCCAGCTAATACTGGAGTCTTTAGACTCAATTGATGAGATACGAGAAAGGTCTCAACTCCGAGTTGCTGCTTATCAACAAAAAGTCGCCCGGTACTTTAACTCCAAAGTTAAAGAAAGCAGATTCAACGTCGGAGAATTGGTGTTACGACGAGTCTTCTTGAATACCCGCGACCCCACTGCCGGCGTGCTCGGACCTAACTGGGAAGGACCTTACCAGATTGAAGAAGTCCTTCACCCAGGCACCTACAAACTTGCACGCTTAAACGGAGATCTCGTTCCACGTTACTGGAATGGAGAACACCTGCGCAAGTATTATCAATAAACATCCCTTCTTAAAGGACTGGCTTGTTCAAATTTTCCCCATTAATTTTTACAAGTTTTGCAAAGAGGGTTAGCCACGGTGTATGGCTAACTGCTCGTATATGTAAGATTCTGTTTCAGAATCATTCGTAAAGACATGATTAGTCCATTTTTAATACGAAATTATAAGGGACTGTGCTCAGCCAGTCGTTCTTGCCAAACTTTGTGAATTTACATTTACAAGTATTTGTTCATTACGTGTGTTGTTTTGCTGTATTACAAGTATCATTTTTCCGCTCGAACAGTAATGTTCGAACAGGCCATGGTCAAGGCAAGTGACCAAGGACCTAAGAGCTCCTCGATCACTTGGGGGGCATATAAGGCACATCGATAGCAAAGCATACTCTCAAGGTATGTAAACACATGAACAAAATGAGTGAAAGCATGCTTCAAGTACTTAGGGTATTTTTTCAAAATATATGATGCCAAAGTACTATGCTAAGTTCGGTCATACGGACAAACGTTATAATAAGTAAAAATATTATAACACCAAGAGTTAAGCTTTTACACCGCAAGCATTGCTGCTTGGATGTAATTGTTCAAACAAAAAGATTTACTGCCCGTGCAGCAAAGTTTAAAAAGAAATTATTGTCTTTACATTGCGACCCGTGGGTCGCGTGTTTAAAAAGAAAGAAGAACAGCTAAATAAATTAAGAGGCATGGGGGGCAGGAGGATCCTGGGCAACAACCTGGTCAGTCTCTTCCTCGATGGTTTCTTCGTCCAAACCAACGACGCTTGGGGTTGCAGGAGTCGCAGCTCTCGCCTCCTCTTCAGCCAGTTGAACAGCGCACCGAGCCAACTCCGCAACTCTGACCTCCTCTGAAAGGTAGCTAAAGTCAGCACCCCGATTATGTTTCCAAAAGTTATAGAAACATCGGAGTGTCGCCCTCTTATACTTTTCCAGATTCTTGGAGTTGTCGAGCTCCGACTGCTGCAGCTTGCCCTCGAGAGTGGCAATAGTCTCGTCCTTAGACTTGACTACCCCCTCCAGATGCTTGATCTCGCAGAGATGAGTTTTATTGTACGACCGGTACTCTTCCCTCAGCTTAACCGCTGCATCTTTAGCAGCTTCAGCCGCAGACAGTTTGGTCACCGCTGCATCCCGCTCTTGGACCACCGTCCCCAACTCCTTAGCATGTTTGGCTTCAGCAGCCGAAAGCTCCTCAGCCGCCTTCACCTGATGTTTCTCGAGAACTTTAACCTCAATCTGCTCAAAGTAGGCCTGGGCTCGGGTACGAGCAGTAATGGCAGAAAGTAAGGCCTGTAAACGAAAAAGAAGTCAAGACTCATCATGAGAACTGAAAAAACAAAGACTCGAGAAACAAAGAAATACTTACGCTGGAGATCTCGTTCAGAGTCCTGTTCAGGATCTGATCGACTGGTAGCTCTACTGCTTGGATCATGGCAGCCCCAACACGCTCACCTCTGCCAATTCGTTCAATTCGATCCTTAGCGGATCGAATGGTATGGCTCACGAGCCTGGCCTCATGAGCCTCTTCGCGAGAAAGATGCTCCCTAGCAGGCGCAGGTGGAGGATTGGATCGAGCAGGGGTGTTTTGCTGTTCAGAAGGAGCTAGAGGAGGGGTAGGAGTTCGCCCGGTTGGCGCAGGACTTTGCCCGGTTGGAGTACCCTGAGGAGGGTCTTCTGGTCGACTCTTCTTGGCTGAAGGGCCTCGACTGGTTTCACCAGTGCGTTTCTTTGACCTCCGTTGAAGTTGAGGGACTTCCTCTTCCTCTTCGGCCTGGTACATGTCAAAGATATTGGGAGTCGACATATCTGCATGAAAATAAACACAAAAGGTTAATAAGGGAAGAAAAAGGTGGAAAAAAGTAATACAACAGAAAGAAGATAATAAAGTGAATACCCGAGCTACAACTATTGGTCGCTATACTATTGACTCTATTAATCATATACTCATTTTCTGGCATGAAGAAGTTTGGCCCTAGATTTGGAGCATATGTAAAGTTGCCATCCCCGTCAAACATGTGACAGGGGATTGGCAGACCATTTAAAAGCGAAATAACGTTACCATTGTCGTCAGAAGACTCTTCCAAGTCAACAACTGGTTCTTTGGCCTTTTCTTTCCCCTTGCCTTGGGGAGCAGAAGGCCTTTCTGCAGAAGGGCTGCCCGTGGGTTCCCTGATCGTAACTCATGTTGGCCTCCTCCTTGGAGAAGGCACAGGAAATTGCTGCTCGGGAACCCCCCCAGCAGTGGGTTCGTCCGTTTCGGACCCTCTATTGTCATGGCGAGGAGCCAGAAGGCCAGACGACCTCAAATTCTTTTCTTGTGTCAAGGTCTTGACACATTTGGTAGCGGCAGACATCTTAGCCAGAGTGTCAGACCTCGACACCATGTCTGGTGTTGGGGTCGGGCGCAACCAGGGGCCTGAAAAGCAAGTCGAGTTTGAGAAATGACGAAGAGAAATACTCTATGATAAAGTATCGACCAGGGCAAAGACAAAATTGTACCTCCTCTCGCGAAAGCCAAGTTGTTGCTGGATATATCCGGAGTAAAGAAGTACTCCTTGTTGTAATGTCCCACGTTTGATATGTGGGTGGTGCCACTCAAAAAGGTCCGGGCAGTTTCCTGATGGCAGAAGTGAAAAAAGCCCGTCCCGTTGTGTTGAGGATTGGACTTAAGATCAAAGAGGTAATTAACCTCATGAGGTGAAGGTTCTGGCCACTTGTTAAGTTTGTACAGGACATAGAGTGCAGCCAACATCCTATATCCATTAGGGGTTATTTGAAAGGGAGCGACGCCGAAATAATTGGCCACCCCCACAAAGAAAGGATGAAGAGGGAGATAAGCCCCCGCTTCAATGTGATACTGGGACCAGGCGCTGTTTGCCCCTCCTGGACGGTTAGCCCTCTGCTCCGCAGTAGGACGTGTAATGGTTACCCCCGTTAGGGGGTATTTTCTGAAGCAGTTCGCGACCATCCGAAGGGTCATCGAACTGGCTGGAGGAGTGTACCACTCGACATCAGGCGGATTGCGATGACGAGGACGAGCCCTAGTTTGGATATTGGGGTCAGGAGTAAGATTTTCTCGACCACTGGTCGAGGGAGCCCCCGCCTGCGAGTCAGACTGGGCAGAAGGAGATGGGTTACTTTCAGATTCGGGCCTTTTCTTGCCAGAGGATTTTGAACGGGCCATAGAAGGAGAAGGGTGCGGTCTGGAAGAGGCTCCTGAGAAGGGTATCTGGTGGATGCGATCGGATATTTGTTCTTCTCCCTCGAGCTGTTGGGCAAGGAGGTCGTCGTCGATGGGTCTCTCACCTCCCCACAAATCTGGCATTAAAATCTGCAAACAGAAGAATGGGGAGGCGAGGTCAGAGGGATCTAGGAGATTCTTAAAGTAACGCTGGTCGAAGTATAAAAGCTAAGCCTTTATATAACAGTATTCTAACTAAGTCTCTCTGCGCAAACAGTTTAAAAAGCGGACCAAAAGGGTGAGAGTGAAAAGTTTTCCTGAAAATCTTTTTCGACTCCCCTCGCAACGGGAAGAAATTATTTCCAACCAGATTAAAAAATCGAAATGCTACTTCGATCCTACGTCCTAAAAAGTGCTAATCCTGGGTTTTAAACCTACTCAAAAGCATACTTTGACGACAAAAAACATCTTATCTACAGGCGTTCAAAAAACCAGAAACCAAGAGATTCAAACAGTACACCATTTAAAAGCATGCACCACGAAAGGTTAGAAGCATGGAGTTGCAGAGTAACTTACCAAGGAAAGTGGTCGTGAAGATGGAAATGAGAGTTTCGGAAGTCAATGAGCCCACCGTCTGATCCTACAGCACGAAGGAAGGTTCGCCGGAGAGAGTAAAGCTCTGGTTTTTAGGGTTTTTCGACAAAGAGATGACGTGCGTAAAAAGGAAGAAAATGGCTCAAGTAACCTTATATAAGTTTGTCTTTGGTATTCAAAAGGCGTGTTCATTAGTTTTCCATTTTCGAAGTATGGGGAAGCGTAATGGCCGTCAAAATTGTTTCTGGGAAACTGAAAAGCCTTGATTAGACAGGAGTGGTTTGCTTTTTTCAAGAACGCACGAAAGGCTCTGACACGTCAGGAGGGGTTACCGAAGAGTCGTTCGCTCAAAGTTTATTTACTGTTCGTAGTAAATAAACTTTGGGGGGAAAATGTTATCCAATAAATTAGCATTTGTGACGTGGCGATTAATCTCTTGACACGTGCCTGACACCTGGAGCGTCTGCTAGAGTATCGACCAGGAGACACACCAGAAGCAGGACAGACCTGTTTTTACCACGACCAGACTGGTCGGTGGTTCCGCTGGCAAAGCAACATTTATGGAAAGATCTTATGTATCCCGAATTTATTTCATGCAATCTTCTAAATATCCCATGATTCAGGGGATAATATCTGTAACAATATTGGGCAACCCTCCATGGGCCTATAAAAAGCAAGAGATGGCTCATGGGAAGGGACCTTTTGGCAGCTAAAAAACCATAGAAATATAGAAATTATCTGTGAAAACTAGTATTGTTTATGAGGAGTGTTGAAACTCATTGAGCCCAAGCTCTCTGATCACACTTTTGTTCCCATATCAATATCATTCTAAGTGGATGTAGGTCATTACCAGATTCTGGGGCCGAACCACTATAAATTACTGTGTTTTCTTTACTTTTGTCATTACGTTATTATCTATACATATTCGCCTATATCATTCATATTTTGACTCCGTGTCAGTTGGCTAAATCGAGGGTCAACAATGTGAGATTTGGTTGAATGCACTAAGGTGCATGGTAGATAGTGATGCACCATTTTAATTCAAATAAATCAATCTTTATTATAAAGGATTTTAGGCTTTATTGGATGAGTTAATTAGGGAAACTGCCATCTTTTTAGTAATGGCTTTATGGGGAAAATGGGGATTAAAAAGGGGATATGGAGAAGATAGGCCATTTGGCCGTGAGCTAGAGAGAGAGAGAGAGAGAGAGAGAGAGAGAGAGAGAGAGAGAGAGGCGTGCTAGAGAGAAGGAAGGGCTGCCATATTTTCTAGAGAGAAGAAGAAGAAAGGAAGAAGAAGAAGAAAAAGGGTTCAAGCTAGGGTAAGGTTTTTGGTTGTTTTCCTTATGATTAATCTAGTATTTTGTTTGGGTTGTCTCTAACCTTGTTCATCTTCTTCTCCATCTTGTTTTTCAAAATATACAACCCCTAGGGTTTGAGCAAGGATATTATTGGACTTTTGATTGGATTGGATTCTTGATTTTCTATCAAGAAGAGGTATTGAAATCCTTCCCTAAATTTTGTGATTATTGGTTTTGATGAATAAATTATTAGAGGGATTATGGTTAAAGGGGATTTATGTTTTGGGTAGGAAAAATGGGTACTTTGTGTTCTCGATATCTTGTTGATAAAAGTTGTTTGATTTGCATGAAGGGTATCATGGTTTAATGTATAAAAGGGTTTTGATATTGATTTTCTATGTATTATGATTAGTTGTAATTATGAATGCAAATATGGGGTTTCGGCCTAGGCATACCTAAGGATTATCTTGATATTTTGTTTGATGTTGTATGATTTTCAATATATTAGATCCATGTTTTAGGACCTATGTAATATGGGTAAAATGATAATTGGCAATGTTGATATTTGGATCCATGAAATTTTGATAGGATGCATGTGATTTTGTGAATGAATAAATTATAAGATGCATGAAAATGATGATAGAAACATGTTAGGTTAATATAAAGGCATATGCGAATATGGTGTTCATGAAATTAATGTATGTTATTGTTATTGTTAGTGTTTTGTTGGATTTCATGTGTAGATTCAATGGAATAGAAAAAAATGGGATTTTATAAGATTACATGTGAATATGTTAGTAATATTCTTAGAATTATGTATATAATAAGAGCATGATGAGATTTTGGGCATGCATGATTTTATGTGAAATTTTGAGATAAAAGATGAATTTCATGAGAAATTAAGCTTGCTGTTTTTTTGTAAATAATTGGGTAAAAGTTTGATAAAAAAAATGATTTGCATGCATAAGTAATGTCCTTGATGTTATGTTAATTTTATGAAATTAAAAAGGGTATTTTAATTCCCAATAAAATGATATTTTACTCAAATAAATACCTACATAATTTTTATTGTATTTTTAGAAAAATATGAGGTTTTAAATTGAATATGGTGATTTTTAAAGATAAAAATGGTTGCTGAAATTTTTGTAAAAAAAATGTGAAGTGTGTTTCACTAAAATAGATTTGATGAGTTTTTGAAACAAAATTATTATCCTAAGTTATGGTAATATTAAAAATGGTATTTTAATATGGTATGAATGCATATTTTGATAAGTTATGATTTTTCTTTATTTTGATTGAGAAAAAATATTTAGATTCTACTTATTTGTGATTTTTAAAGAAATTAAATAGTGGCTGAAAGTTTGATTTAAAGGTTAAAAATTATTATTTAATTATCACATATGGATTTATGTTACATAAAATTAAGTCTTAAATAATTTAAATAAAAATATATTTTTCCCACACTTAGAAATATATTTTTCTCACATCATTTATGTAACACAATTAACCAATGTTAAAATTTATTTTTCTAAAGAAACATATTAATCATAGGTATTTTAATTAATTTGAGGTTTTTTGTTACTTCTTTGTAATTTGAGAATAATAAATGAAATTGTCACATATTTTTAAGCTAAATCAAATTATTTTATAAAATAAAATAATGTTTTGAGAAATTTAATCAACCTAGAAATTTTAAGAAAAATAAAGCATGTTATATGTCTATTAATTTTTAAACGATAAAAGTAAGAAATGTAGAATTATCGTTTTTAAAACGTCTCAATTACGCAATGTTCCCACGTATGCATGTTACATGCAAATCCACTTTTACGTCCAAAATTATGTTTATTATTTAACTATGTGGTTTTTATAGGAAGATCATGCATGTAAAATAGGTGCAATGAGCATTATTCTTTTATGGCTTTATGTGTAGTTAAGAATAATTGCATGTTATGTGTAACTATTATTATGTGTGCATGGCCCATGCACACATGAGTTGTATGGAAGGGCAAAATAGTAATTATATGAACCTAAGAAATGTTGTTTTGGTTATGGTATAGGCTCGTTGAGAGGTTGTGAAATTTCTTAGCTTGGACCTGAGGTAAGGAAGTTAGATAGATTCTATGATTTTATGCTATGAATGGTAAGATTGTTGTATGAATGAATTGTTATGAATTATGAATGCCATAATGTGATGATATGTTGGCTTGTATGAATATGATATGTTTATGGATGTTAGCGTGATGAACGCGACACATCAAACGAGTTACTAAGGATATAAAGACGTAACTCCTAGGGCGGACGCGCCGAGGTTATTCAAGGACCAGAGACTCTTGTTTACCTCATAGGGTGACATGGACAACTAGCGGGCCATACTCATCATGTATCCTGTATGACTGTGATATGATGATATGTTACGATTACATTATGATATGCTATGATGATATGTTACGAAAACGTTATGATATGCTATGATGATATGTTACGATAATGTTATGATATGCCATGATGTTTTAGATGAACGTTAGTGTTTGTATTTGTTGTATCCTTACTTGCTTATTGTTTTTACTTCCTTACTGGGCTTTTAGCTCACACCTTACTTTCCCTTCCAGGTAGCAAATAGGATTTCTTTATGGCACGCATGGTGACCTGAGGAGTTCTATCGTTGTGGGGTGTATGGCGTGGGGCATCCTATGGACGGAAAAACGATCATCTTAGAACACCATTTAAATTATGTTATGTTTTAAGAGGCTTTCCAAATTATCAGTGGGACTTAGTTATTTAATTTTTGTTTCTTTTGAACTTTGCATAAAAATTCATGTTTTCTTTTTAAACTAATGGCGCCAACTTGAATGGTTTTAAGCAAGTCCCCACTGAGACCTTGATAATGAGTGGTATTCTTTTATAAACAATGTTATGTGAATGTTTTATAAGTATTAGTTTAGGGTGTTCTTTACAGCTACCACATCAGTATGGCAATGGTGGAGGCGGTGGGTTGTAGGGCATGTACTGCAGGGAATACATAAAGGTACTCTAGTCGGCCTCACTCATCGACCACCGTTGGACTAAAGCATTGAGCGCATCCACATGCTGTGCTTCATACTCACTGCGCTGCTCCATATATTGATTGAAATGTTTGTTTTGAGCATGATGTGACTGGATCATATACTGATTTTGTTGAATGATGTAATCCAGCTGAGTATGGTAATTAATGGGCCCACCAATAGCGAAAGAGGGCGCACTACCACTTGGCCCCGCATCATCAGCTCCACCTGCACCAATGGGATAAGTCTCCTCATTATCTACACCCCGTGGACATTTGGGGGCTTGGCCAAGTTGTGGGGCCTCAAGAGAGGCTGGAGGAAAACCATGAACCATAGACAAAGTGATCGATTTTGTGGGCTTCCATATGATGTCTCCTTCAATCACGGGCACCTCATAAGTCTCACACAACTGAGTTATGAACGTTCCATGCGCCAAGCCACCAGTGGTGTTGAATTTACTGATGTTTCCGATGTTATGCCTAAGTACATGTCCCACATCCACTGTTTTGCCCGTCATGATAGCGTAAACTAACATACATCTCTTCCGATCAAAATAAGATAAATGAGTGCTTGGCAATAGACGAGCACTCATAAAATAATCCCAAGCACGGGCAATACAATTCAACTACCATTGGAATAAATGTTTTGGCTTTACCACCATGACAATTAAATTGAGCCCCCGACATGCTCAATGTCTCTGCCACCTCTACATAATCGACCTTGTTAAAATGAGCCAACTACCAGTGTTCATCCTTAGTTGTTGGAATAGTAGGTATATGGAGAAAAGTATTAAAAGAGTCAATGTCGGATGGCACTTCCCTTCCTCGAACAAAAACTTTTAGCTCATCATCTTGACTTGGGAAATTGGCATAAAACTCATACAGTTGAGAGTAGTTGGCACTATCCACTTGCATTGGCTTACAAAACAGGCCCCAATTTCTTCTCTTATTGACTCATATGGGGGATTATTTGGGTATGGTTCCATTTGATACTCCATCCCCCTTTACGGAACAACTGATTTCCCATTTTGATTATTTTAAACAATTCTCCAACCTCCTTAGTTTTCAATTTGTTTGTATTAAAAGCAGTGGGTGGGGGCGGTGGTGGTTGTGTTTGTGGGGCTCAGGATGAGGAGGCTTTCCTTGAATGAGCACCTCTTGGAGGATTTCCTTTAGGACCCATCGCAAAAGTTCACAACCGATTACAATCACCAAACTTCCTAGAAATTTTTTGGACAGAACCTCCCCTAGTTTTTCTCACTTTCCCAAAATAAAAATATCATTAAAATAATCCACAAACGCATCAACAATTCACTTTTAGTCACAAGCCCACCCATTTTCTCTTCAATTATTCCCACTCACAGTTTATCCACAAACTACCAACTTAGCATTGAAAATTCAAAGAAAATTGATAAATTGTACTTACTTGAGTGAGAAACCCCTGTTTTTTTGTTTTGTTAACTCTTATCCTTCCTTTGACAACAAAAATTTTAGACTTCCATGGTGTTGAATAGGAATTTTTGAATATAGAGTTTTATGGAGGAGAAAATTGATGTTTTAGGTCAAATGAAGGAAATTGGAGATGATAAATGGTTTAGGGATGGTGATATAATGAAAAAAAATGGGTTATTAAGGATGACAATGGTGGATTTGGAGGTATGGGGCGGAGGAAAAACAAATATGTAAAGTGAAGTGGAGAAAAAAATAAGGGTTCTTTTTTTCCTCTTTAAAGCATTTTTCACGACCCAGCGCCGCGACTCGCCCACTCCAGCGCCGCAGCCCGCCTCCTTTTTTTGAGAATTTTTGCTTCAATGTCCGCGACCCTCCTTAGTCTATACTGCAGGCTGATTTTTGACTTTTTTTTTTTTAATTTCTGGGTATGAGCGTCGTGGCCTGATAGAGTTGTGCCGCGACTTTCCTACTCCATTGGTAAAATCACTTTGTCTCTGTTAGGGGTCTTGCCGCGGCACCATAAGACCGTGCCGCGACCCTTAATAATTTGTTTTTACTTGTATTTTTTTCATTTTTTTTTGTTTTCACGCTTTCCACGGTTCCATATTTACAAAAATAATCCAAATATTCATAATTTACAAGTGCAAAAATTAGACATAAAAATTGTTCCAACTAGACAAAAAATTAAAGAGCAAATAAGAAATATGGGATGCCTCCCACAAGCACCGTCGTTAACGTCATTTAGCCGGACGCTGAACTCCTCTTCAGATAGGCTTCAAGAGGATTACTGACTTGGCTTGGTCGATAGGACCACCCAAATATGGTTTCAACCTTTGACCGTTCACTTTGAATGGCGTGTCATTTTTTCCTTGCACTTCCACTGATCCATAAGGGAAAACTTTCACAATAGTATAAGGGCCAGACCACCTTGATTTCAACATTCCAGGAAATAGTCTCAACCTTGAGTTAAACAAAAGTACCTATTGCCCAGGTTGAAACTCTTTTCTGATCAAGTTTTTATCATGCCATGCCTTGGTGCAATCCTTGTATATCTTAGTATTCTCATAGGCTTCCTTACGGAATTCATCAAGCTAATTTAGTTGAAATAGTCTATTCTGTCCAGTAGCCTTCTCATGAAGATTCAGCTTTTCATAGCCCAATAAGCCATGTGCTCCAGCTCAACAGGCAAGTGACATGCCTTCCGAAAGACTAACTTATAGGGTGACATCCTAATCGGAGTTTTGAATGACGTCCTATAGGCCCAAAGTGCGTCATCTAGTTTCTTGCACCAATTCTTCCTGGAACTATCCACCGTCTTTTCAAGAATACTTTTCAGCTCCCTATTTGAAATTTCAGCTTGACCATTCGACTGAGGATGATATAGTAAAGCAATGCGATGATATACTCCATATCGGACAAGTAAAACATCAAGTTGCTTATTGCAGAAATGACTCCCTTCATCGCTAATAAGAGCTCGAGGAGTTCCAAACCTTGTGAAAATGTTCTCGTGCAGAAAGTTCACTATCGTCTTGCCATCATTTTCTTTTGTTACAGCTGCCTCGGCCCACTTTGACATGTAGTCCACTGCTAATAAAATAAACTTATTGTTGAAATATGATGGGAAAGGGCCCATGAAATCAACACCCTAAACATCAAAAAGCTCAACCTCGAGAATCACATTAAGTGGCATCTCATTCCTCCTTGATATATTCCCAGTTCATTGGCATTGATCATAAGCTTTCACAAAAGAATTAGCATCTTTAAACAGACTTGGCCAATATAACTCACTTTGCAATACTTTCGCCACTGTCCTTGATGCCCCAAAATGGCCACCACATTGCAGAGTATGACAATGGGTGAGAATTTAGTGCATTTTGTCCTCAGAAACACAACGATGAATGACTTGATCAACACAATGCCTATAAAGAATAGGTTCCTCCCAATAGTAGTGCTTCACCTCATAATAGAATTTCTTCAATTGTTGCCTTAACATCTCAGGAGGCGCAACCTTTGCTACCAAGAAATTAACATAGTCCACGTACTAAGGCACTATAGAACTATCACTTACCCCAAATAATTTTTCATCAGGGAAGTGATCATTTATTTGCACTTCCTTGTCTGCTACTGAATTTTCTGTGCCCTTTTATCTCAGATCTCCATGTCAAACTCTTGCAATAATAAGACCCATATAATGAGGCGGGGCTTGGAATCTTTCTTTGGCATCAAATACTTAATGGCAGAATGGTCAGTGTACACTATTACTTTGTTACCAATAAGGTACGGTCTAAATTTATCAAAAGCATAAACAATAGCTAGAAGCTCTTTCTCTGTTGTGGCATAATTCAATTGTATTTCATTCAATGTCCCACTAGCATAATAAATAGATCGAAATACATTATCAATATGTTGGCCCAAAACTGCTGCTACTGCATAATCACTTGCATCGCACATCAGTTCAAATGGAAGATCCCAGTTTGGAGCAACAACTATCGGTGCTGAGATTAACTTCTCCTCAAGTACATTAAAGGCATTTAGGCACTCTTCGTTGAAATCAAAGGCAACACCGTTCATCAACAAAGTAGAAAAATCTTCGAAAAGTCCTTAATAAACTGTGTGTAAAACCCAACATGTCCTAGAAAACTTCGAACTCCCTTAGTTGACACAGGTGGTGGTAAATTTTCAATGGTAGAGATTTTTGCTTGGTCCACCTCAATGCCTCTACTAGAGATCTTATGACCAAGAACAATCCCTTCTTTCACCATAAAATGATATTTCTCCCAGTTTAGAACTAGATTTGATTCTTCACACCGCTACAACATTTCTTCCAAATGCTTCAAACACTCATCAAATGACGACCCAAACACTGAAAAGTCATCCATGAGAATCTCAATACTCCTCTCAACCATGTCAGAGAAAATGGCCATCATACACTGTTGGAAAGTATCAGGAGCGTTACATAGCCCGAATGGCATTCTTCGGAAGGAAAATGTACCACAAGGACAAGTAAAGGTGGTCTTCTCTTGGTGTTCTGGTGCAATGGCGATCTGATGGTACCCATAATACCCATCCAAAAAACAGTAGTAACTCTGGCATGCTAGTCTGTTAAGCATTTGATCCAGGAAAGGCAAAGGAAAATGGTCCTTCCTTGTTGCCTTATTCAACTTGCGGTAATCAATGCAAATCCTCCATCCCGTCACTGTTCTTGATGGAATCAATTTGTTCTTTTCATTTGCTACCACAGTTATTCCTCCTTTCTTTGGCACTACTTGCACCAGGCTCACCCATGCACTGTCAGAAATAGGGTACACCACCCCGGCATCTAACCACTTTAGAATTTCTTTTCTCACCACCTTTTTCAATTGGGATTCAATCTCCTCTAAGCTTCAATTGAAGATTTTCCCTCATCTTCCAAGCAGATCGTATGTATCATTGTAGAAGGACTGATTCCTCTAATATCTACCAATGTCCACCTAATAGCCAGCTTATGAGCCCTCAAGACTCTCAATAATTTTTCTACCTCCACATCAGATAGAAAAGCAGAAACAATCACTGGTAAAGTCTCACTCTCACCCAGATAAATGTAACGGATATGATCTGGCAAGGTCTTCAATTCTAACAGTGGTGGTTTCTCTATAGACGACAAGGGTCTGTCAGGAACTTGACCCAACTCTTCATATTTATTTCTATAAAATGGCCAATAACAATTCATCCATCTCAAATATTATATCACCTCTACATCATCACTCTCTTCCTCTTTACTCTGTGTCAGTGACACCTCTAGAGCATCGGTACTCATCTTCTTCTAAGAAACAACCCCTCAATCACATCTATAGAAAAACAACCATCACTTGATCTAGGATATGACATTTCCTTGAACACATTGAAGACCACCTCTTCACCTTGAACTCTGAGTTTCAACTCTCCCTTCTGAACATCAATGAGTGCTTGCCCAGTGGCTAAGAATGGCCTTCCCAGAATTATTGGCACATCGGTATCCTCCTCCATGTCAAAAACTAAGAAGTCAACAGGGAAAATAAATTTATCCACTTTCACCAAAACATCTTCAATAATACCCCGTGGATGCTTCACTGAACGATATGCCAACTGTAAGGTAACTGTTGTGGGCCTAGCTTCACCCGACCCAAGTCTTTTAAAAACAGATAAGGGCATCAGATTTATGCTTGCCCCTAAGTCACACAAAGCATGCTTACAGTCGAAATTCCCAATAGTACAAGGAATGGTAAAGCTCCTCGGATCTCTCAACTTGTGGAATCTTCCTTTGTGAAATAGCACTACATTCTTCAGTCATTGCCATAGTCTCGTAGTCTTCCATCTTCCTCATTTTTGACAGAATTTCTTTCATGAACTTTACATAACTGAGATTTGCTCTAAGGCCTCAACAAAGGGAATGTTGATGTGTAACTTCTTGAACACCTATAAGAAATTGGAAAACTGTTTATCAAGAGAAGTTTTTCTAAGCCGTTGAGGGTATGGGATCTTAAGTGGGGGGTCAACAATAATGACTTCTGTTGCTTTCTCTGTAGTACAATGGTCTTCAGTAACCTTCTTAGTCTCGGAACTAGATGTCTCACCAAGCTTTTCATTCTTATGTATAGATGACTGATGCAGAGATTATTCAATTTGCTTACCACTTCTCAGAGTGATTGCCTGACATTGTTCCTTGGGATTCACCACTGTATTGCTAGGCAAATTCCCTTTGCCGTCTGTTATTCAACATGCTAGCCAACTGACCCACTTGTGTCTCAAGGTTTTGAATGGAGGACCTGGTCTCAGTCATGAATTGAGTCTGAGTATTAGTGAGGGTCAACAAAGCTGCTTGCAATTCATTGGGCTTTTCTGGTTGATCCTGTGGCCTGGGCTGCTGTGAAGATGAAGCTTGATTCATAGGCTGTTGTGACATATTCTGCTGGTATTGACCTTGAAACTGTGACTATTGGACTTGATTGTTTCTCCACCCAGGACTGTAAGTGTTGGAGAATGGGTTGTTGAAAGGCCTTTAAAAATTTCCCACTACTTGAACCTGAGCTTGGTCCATCAGAATATTATTATTAGGGCCACTTGAAGGACATTGATTGAAAGAGTGTGGACCCCCAAAAATTCCACAATCTACTGGCATTTGAATGGCATTAGCAGACACATTATTCTTTTGTAACTGTTTTGTTAAGGAAGCAAACTGCATAGTCAAGGCAGTGATTGCTTCTAATTCATCAACCCCAGCTACCTTTCTGTTACTAGTCATACAATCATCTGACCATTGATGATTGTTTGTAGCCATATATTCCAACAACTCATATGCCTCATTGGTACTTTTACTCATAAATGCCCCTCCAGCTGCAACATCAATTATAGTGCGAGTAGTACCGCACAATCCATTGTAAAACTTGTGGACCAACATCCACTTTTCAATGCCGTGATGGGGACATTTTCTCAGCAACTCCTTGAACCTTTCCCAAGAGTCATACAAAGATTCACCATCCTGCTGATAGAAATTATTGATCTCCCCTCTAAATTTAGCAGCTTTTGATGGAGGAAAGAACTTGGCAAGGAATTTCTGAGCCAAATCCTCCCAAGTATTTTATAGAATTGGATCGAAGGGAATTCAACCAACTCTTAGCTCTTTCCCACAACAAAAATGGGAATAGCCTCAACCTGATTACATCGTCGCTCACCCCATTATACTTGAAAGTGGCACACTGCTCTTGGAAATTAGCTATGTTCATGTGTGGATCTTCAGAGGGTAAACCATCGAATGCTACTGTACCTTGAACCATTTGGAGGATCACTGGCTTAATCTCAAAATTATTAGCGGTAACAGCCGGTGGTCTGATACATGTCTGCACCCCTGTGACAGTAGGGAGTACATAATCCCTCAAACTACGAACGATGGGATTCTGAGGTTGTACCTGGGCTGGCGCGGCTGGGTGCACTCTTTCATTACCATTGTTCCCCACATCATCATTATTTATGTTCTCAGCCATGGCAATAGCAGAGTTCTCAACCCTCTTGTTTCTACGATTCTGCCTGCAAGTCTTATCAATCTCAGGATTAATAGGAACAATATTATTTGCTCCCCTCCTTCTACACATATAATATAATTACCTGAAATAGAAGTAAACAAATGCAAGAAAACCAAGTTAGAAACTCGTTAAAAGACAACTAAATCATAAATAAAATTAACTATTTTAATATTGATAATTTTTCAGTCCTTGGCAATGGCACCAAAAACTTGTTGCAAAATTTAATAGCTATGTAAGTGCACACAGTCGCAATTTGTAATAAATCTTGGTAAGACCAACTATCATCCCGCAAGGACTGAATTATCAATTACCAATCAATTAAAATTTTCTATTTGGTTAACAATATTTTTGGGTGTAAAAATAAAGAACAAGAACATAAACTATTGTAAATTTCAAGAATAAAGCAAGAAATAAAAACACAAGAAATAAATTCAAGATTAAACAATTAAGGCTTTTAATCTCATTAACTATCCCTCCTATCAATTACTAATGCAGGTTTTCTTTTCTCCTTCTTATCGAGCTAGCAAATTGTCAAAAGCAGTTTATAATCAGGTTACGAATTACAAACCTCAACCTAGATGAGAATTTTCTATATTTCTATGATAAATCCATCAACTAGGAAGCATTGACATTCACAATTTTAATATTCCACATAAACAATCACGATACTCTCGTTCTATGATTAAGCTTATGTCTAACCTATCAAAGCATAATTAAATCTCACTTTTCAGATTTTGATTAAAAAACATGTAGATTATGATACTAGATGGCCAGTCAAATATCAAACAATAAGCATAGATAGGCAAGAGACTCAAAAATTAAGAAAGAAAATCAACTTTGCATTAGAACATAATAGGATTTCAAGTGACTCAATTAACATCCCTAATAATAAATTTAGTTCATAATCATCATTCTAAACATGAATATCAATGGAAAATAACATAGAATTCTAAAGTAAAAGAAAAACAACTGTTGAAAATGTGCTCCATAGTGTATTCCTTGCTCTCCAAAATCATTTTTTCCCAAAAAAGTCTCCCTTTTCTTTCGAAGATAGATTTATAACCTTTTTTTTTCTTTTTAAAGCAACGCGGGCCGCAGCCTGTGTCCTGAAAGTTGGCTCCTTTGTTCAGGCGAGCCGCGACCCAACTTTTCATCTGCCACAAGCCGTGCATTTCTTCTGGGGACGAGAATCCTTCAGCACCGTGGCCCCTCCTTCTAGCATCGTGGCTCGTGCAGAACTTTGAAAACATGCATTCCATAAAGGACCTGGTCGCGGTGCCACCAAGTCGTGCCGTGACCCTTAATAACTTCTTCAATTTAAACACTTTTTGTCCCGAGAATTCACCGAGGCCATAAAATATCTTGAGGACTCATCTTTTCACGGAAACAACATCAAAACGTTGATTATTTCACCATTTTTCTGCTAATTTTATTAATTTTCTCTTTTCCTTTATTTATTGGCTAAAATCTGAAAAACGACAAGCCAATCATAATATTGCAATAAATAATAAAAAAATTTAAATAGAAACTATCTAAAATACAACCTAAACAACACAAAAAATGAGACTCAACAATACTAAGCCTCCTAACCTGTCTATTGATCTAGTTGCCATTCCCCACTTCAAGAGTAAATCTGCTGTGGATTTTGTTGATGACATTGTTCAGTTGCACTAAGCAATTCAAAAGGAGCTTGAAGCCTCTGGTGCAACTTATAAAAAACCTACCAACATGCATCCTTGTGAAAAGTTTTTGCTGAATCAGACTTAGTCATGGTCCATTTACGCAAAGAGAGATTTCCCACTCAAAATTATCACAAATTGCAGGCTAAAAAGATTTGACCATGTCGCATACTGGATAAGGTGAATGATAATGCATATGTAGTTGAATTACCATCTGACCTACATATATCCAACACATTCAATGTGTTAGACCTATTCAAATACCACCCTCCAGATGCAGCTCCAACTTTGACGTCAAACTCGGAATCAAGTTCTTCACATAGTGTGAAAGATTGATACAATGCATAGCCTTTTTCTATATATGATTTAACTTGGACTTTTCGTTTATTTACTTATTGAAGTTTGTTAGTTTTATATGATGTGTTAGGATTGGCTAAATACCAAGCCTAAGTGGTCTTACACTCAAATATGTAAAAGTCATAATGATTTCATATTATGGAGTTGTGAAATTTGAGTTTGAATTGTAGGCATATAAAAATTATATTTTCGGTCTAAAGTGATAATAAATGTAAGACATTATAGGAATTCATTAAAAATCATTTTGTTGTAGTGTAAATGCAGTATCTAAGCATGCCCAAAAAGTTTGGGAGCAATAAGAGTTATGTAAGGTAAATTTTGAGCAAGTTGACCAGAGGTTAGGCAATATGTTGTAGGTCATTGGGCAACATATCGCCAGTGCCATGAAAAATGCACATGTAAAGTCACAAAGCAATAGGCGACATGTCGCCAATCCCTAACATGAAAAATATGTTCTTGACTCCAAAATTTGTAATTTAAAAGTTTTAATCCTATTTGTTAAACATAATGACAGTGCCTACACTATAAAAGGGGTAAATTATAGTTAAGAGGTCTTGATCACACTTCTCAATTCTCTCTCTAACCTCTCTCTCTAGCTCTCAAGAACACACTTTTTCTCTAAGAAAATCACTAAGAATTGATTGGATTGTGTATTTCCAAGGCTTTTTACATCCCAATTCTTATTTCACTACTGTAAAAGCTTCAAGCAACTTGAGAAAGGCTTACAATAGGGAATTTCGACAATGATACTCGTCATGGCAAGCTTTGGATCAAGGATTCGGTATCTTTGACATAGTGACATTTCAATTTCACTTTTGAGTCTCCCATTATATTTTGTGGTTTCTCTTTTGATATTTATATTGTATTTATTGTATAGAGTTGAAATTTTAGGGTGGTGAATACTCACTTTCCCAACATGTTGAATAGCTAAGTTATCTGCTGCTATATTTTAATCCAGGAGTGAAAACCCTACATGATAGTATCCATCATTTTGAATATAATTTAGGTTACCATTTTAGGCAGTTTAGTGAGCTTCATTCAATCTAAATACTAACCAGCTCCATCAACTTACCAACATTTGCAGCAACCATCTCCCTGTCTTCTCTTATGTTCACTCTTTGTTCTCTTCCAAGTTCTAAATCACATAATGAGTAAGTACAATTGTTTTTTTATAGGGTATAAGTGTGTTATATAAATATTTTATGTGTGTTTTTTGAACTGTCCTCGGCTAAATTTTTTTCCAAACAAGGAATTTTATGTTGAGATGATGAAGTTCCATTTGAATTCAGCGATTTAGGGTTTTTTATTCGGACCTTGTTCACACCAAATTCAATCCTTGTTCACACAATATTCAAACCTAGTTCACACCAAATTCACATCTGGTTGGAAAGACCACTTTAACTACCAGATGCTGGTAGCTACACTTTTACTTAGAAAAGACCACTTTAACTATGGATGGAGTGTCAATTGATTATTTACAGACAGAATATCAAGCAACCAAGTAGTTTGTCTCATACTGATCAAGCTCCTGTGACAAGGACATAATCAAATTGTGTTAGGAGTAAGTAAAGAGGAATGTATGATGATACAAGAGATAATTGCACTCAATCACATTTGTGGACAAATTTAGAGTGTTATTATTTGTTAGGATTGGTCAAATACATAGTGAAATAAGTCATGGACAAAGTGGTGCAAAATAATAGACTACTTAACTAAAGTCAACATGAGCGGATTGACTTTTGGTGTAGACATTTTAGAATTATCTTTTTGGGTCCAAAGTGTTTCTTTGGAGTATATAAGAATACCCAAAAAGTTTGGTGAATGCAACAGGCGTTGCATTGCCTGACTTAAGATAGCCTAGACGGACCCCTATAGTTACGTGTTTTGGCTCCCAAACTTAGTTTAAAATGTTATAATCTCATTGGTTAGCACTAATGACGGTTCCTACAATATTTAAAGGGTTCATTTGAGACTTTGGTGAACTGATCACTCTCCACTCTCTCTAACTCACAAAGATTACTAGTTTTCTCCAAGATCTTCATCAAGAATGCTTGACTTTTTTATAGACCAAGGCTTGTTAATCCTAAGACTCATTCCACCGTTGAAGTAACTTCAAAAAATCTCTTATGAGAGGCTAGGAATAGAGTCTTTTGGACAACAACTTCTATTGTGTCAAGCCTTCATGTTCATATCCATTGATTAATTACATTAAAGTATAACTTTATGATTTTATGAAACTAAGGTTTCTCACAAGAAAGGTCATCTCTTTCCTTTTATCTAATTTGTGTTTTATTCTTCCATTGTATATATTAGTATATTGTTATTGATTATCCTAAAATACAATATTCTAATTGTGTTTATAAGCCATAATACCAACAATAAAAAAACTCTATCCCCAAACCCTAGATTTCTCTTATAAGATTGTTTATATCTAAGGTTCTTATTTCAATACTCTAACCAAAACATCATGGAAGAAAGTTCATCTATCTAAGTTCTCAAGTTCATGTCCTAAGATCTAATTAGGCTAGATAGTTTCGATGGCTCTAACTTTGTTCAGTGGAAAGATAAGATCAAGTTCCTTCTCACAAATTTGATGGTATGCTACATCCTAGACAAAGATTTGAAGGCTCTGGGTGCACCAAAGGATGATGATTCTTAAGAAGTGATCAAGGAGAGGAGGAAGCGCGAAGAAGATGAGCTCATATGTTGTGATGACATCCTCAACGGTCTGCCGGATCGTCTCTACACCAACACAACATTAGCAAAATAAATTCGGGAAGAACTTGAGAAAAAGTACAAAGTCGAAGAAGAAGGTACCAAGAAATTCTTCATAACTCAATATATGGAATTCAATTTTTTTAATCGAAAAATCCCTACGTCAACAAGTGCATAAATTACAAGTTATTGTGAAAAAGTTATATACTCTAAAGATAACCTTGTCACAGTCCTTTATTGTGAGTGCTATAACAACCAATTGTTCTCCATCTTGAAGGGGCTATAAGAAGAATATTCTCCATAAGAATGAGGAGATATCTTTAGAAGAAATCTTTAAGCACCTAAGGATTGAAGATGAGTCTCATTCTAGAGACAAGTGTATGGAAGAGTCCAATGGAGGGACATCCAAGACAAATGTAATAGAGAAAACCTCTCAATCAAAAGAGAAATATCACAAGAAGCCCCAATCCAAGATAGACAATTAACTAGCCCCATGGAAGAATGAAGCACTACACCAAATACCCATTTCCATAACACATGAGTATAATACTAATGAAAAAGTATTATGATATCGTTATATATATGTGGCAAAGTAATAGAAAAAAAAGGCGGTAATTGTAATGATCCAACTATTTCTAAGACCTTGGACCATTAGATTTACTATACATAACTACTATTTTGGGAAAGATACATAAGAAATAATATAACTAACTTTATTAAATCTTGAAATATTGTATCAAATACATAATAATAGAAAATATGGCATGGGTACCCATTGTTTATGTAGAGTCCAAGAACTTTACTTAGCTAAGATAGATAGTAGTATGATAGTATTTATAGCATTATCTTTGTAACTGTGGATTTTTGGTTCAGACCGGGAATTATTTGGACACTCATAGTAGTACTTATAGATTTTCTAAGTGTAACCTATAGTTTAAGAATATTAAGTTTAACCTAAGATTGATTAATATGACTGATATTAAGGATTATATTTATTATATTATAAGGTTTAGATAGACCCAATAAGATAGTAACACTTATCATATGTATGATTATTAAGAAATTATTATTTTAATAAGAGAAATATAAGACTTAGTCTTCACCAAAATCTGATAGGAGCATGACATTTATCACAATTTTATTTATTTGTGGATTAGGTTGATATTTAGATAATTAAATAGATTTTTCGTAACTGTAGGGTACTATAACTTCCGACCTGTTTTTGACCCAGTTATATTAGGAATTTCGAAAAATAGTATTTCTTAAAAGTTGTAGATAATTTAATGAGCTTTCTAACGGTATAAAGAGAGTCCAAATCTGAGTTCTACAACTCCAGATATGTTGATTTTACTGAAGGGGAGTTTAGAGTTACGAGATTTAGGGAGTTAGAAGTTAGGATTCTATTTGTTTTTATTATTTTAAAATCAAGCTTTGAATCCTTAAATCTCTCTGAAAATTTTGAAAAATTCCTAAGCCTTTGGCTGAAGGATATTCAAATATTTTCAATTAAATTTATTTTTTTTATTCAAAGCCAAAAAGAAGATTTTTATTCCTAGAACTCTATAAATAGGACCTAGCACCAAGCATTTTTCATTCATCAAGCTAAGTTCAGAGGCTGCAAGTTGCTAGGTTATTGTGAGAGTGTAAACACTTGGGTTGGGGATTATAAGCTTGATCATCATAAGCTTATCAAACACTTTGGGAAGTGAGGTTCGTTAGTATCTCGGTTGTGGTTAGATTGGTCTTTCAAGTCTTTGAGGTAACCAAAACTCTAGTTCATTTCTGTATTATGTTATTCTCTTTCTCATAGTCTTCTACTCAATCTCTAACCTTAATCTTCATTTTGGTTAGGAAATCTAAGCTCTTGAGCACATAAGTTTTGGTAAGTGTACTTTCAATGGTTTAGTCTTCCCATTTTCCTTTTCATCTCTTTTCTTCTTTAGACTCACTCCTTCTAATGGTTATTAGGAGTGTTCCAAAAAGTCCCAACTCAGTCCACATATCCCGGTAACTTTGGTAAGGAAAATAGGCTAGAATCAATATGTTTATGTTTATGTTATCTTATGTGTTATGTTATGATATGTTATGAATATGTTATGATTGTGTATGTTTGTAGGCTTGGGCTTATGCCCTATTTGACTAACAAGACCCCAAAAAGATTGTGGGCATAAGCCTATTTAGCTGGTAGGACCCCACTAATCTCATGGGCATAAGCTTGTTTAGTCTATGGGACCCCAAGTAATAATGGCCATTATAATAAGTGTATTATGTGTTATGATATGTCTTTATGTTTATTACGAAATTTATGTTTATGACTATGTGTTATGACTATGTGTTAGATTTTCCTTGCTGGGCATTAGGCTCATTCCTTTCTGTTTATGTGCAGGAAAATAAGCTTTAGAGGCGGTAAGATTCGTGACACTTAGAGGATGTGTATCGATGGTGGATGGAGTCAAGGAGCCGAGCGTTATTCGATTCGAGGATGTAGTCTTGTTTATGTTTTTATGGTTTTAAATGTATTTTCCACATTTTCTATGTAACTCTTTTTACTTTAAGTTATTTTTGTTTTAAAGACAATGGGTACCCATATCCTATTTATTTTATGAAAGTAACCTTTGTTTCTACAAGTTTCTAATAAAGTATGGTATTTCCGCAAAAATGTAAGTTTTATGTATAGATTTGTTAATGGACCAAATAGTCTAGATTAGTGGGTCATTACAGTTTAAAACATAAAACATAATTTTAAACTAAAGAATATTATTTACAAAACTAAATGCGGAGAAAACATGATTTAAAAGACTAAAAATAAATAACTTCATCCTCGATCGACACACAGTCCACACATTCCATCCATCCTCAACACACAAGCCAAGCTACCAAGAATCCTTCCGCCTTCCATATTCATTTTTCTACATCACACTAAAAATAAAGGAATAAGCCTAATGCCCAGCAAGGAAAACCTACTAAAAACATACATCATATATCATAAGCATAAAACTTCATCATAAACATAAACATAACATATCATACAAACATACAAGATCTATCCTATTTTCCTTACCAAAAACTGGGATATGAGAACAAGATCGGGACTTTGGAACACTCCTAAAAACCATAATAGAGAGGTGAGTATACTAAAGAAAAAAAATGGAAAGAATGAACTACACCATCGAATAGATACTTACCAATAAGAATCTTACGTTCAAGATCTTAGATGCCTAACAAAGAATAGAGAATACGAGTTAGGATTTGAGTAGAAAAACTATAAGAACAATACAGAAAAGGAACTAAGAATAGGAATACCTTTGAAATTGCTATGACCGAACTACACCTCGAAACTGAAATACACTCTATGAACCTTACTTCCCAAGTGTCTAATAAGCTTAGAATGACAAAGCTTATAACCCCAACCCAAGTGTTTATCACTCTATAGTCTCACTAGCACCTAGAAGGCTCTGATCAATGTTTGAAGAATGAATGAAAAAGCTTGGTGCTAGGTCCTATTTATAGAGTTCTAGGAATAAAAATCTTCTTTTTGGCTTTGAATAAAAATAATGAATTTAAATGAAAATATTTGAATATTCTTCAGCCAAAGGCTTAGGACTTGGTCAACAAAGTTTGATTTTTAAAAACCAAAAAAATGATCAAATAGAATCCTAACTTCTAACTCCCTAAATCTCGTAACTCTAAACTAACCTACAGTAAAATCAACATATCTGGAGCTGTAGGACTCCGATTTAGAATATCTGTATACCGTTAGAAAGCTAATTAAATTATCTACAATATTTTAGAAATACTATTTTTTGAAATTCATAACTTAACTGGGTCAAAAATAGGTCGCAAGTTACAGTACCCTAAAGTTACGAAAAATCTATTTAATTATCTAAATCACAAATAAATAAAATTATGACAAATGTCAAGCTCCTAACAAATTCTGGTGAAGGCTAAGTCTTATATTTCCCTTATTTTATCATTAAAATAATAATTTCTTAATAATCATACATATGACAAGTGTCATATTCCTATTGGTTCTATCTAAACCTTAGGAATAATCCATGCTCATGACAAATGTCATATTCTTATTAGCTCTATCTAAACCTTAGGTTATAATAATTATCATATTAATAACCAGCAATATTAATCAAACCTTATGTTATAATTAATATTCTTAAACTATAGGTTAAACTTATAAAATCCATAACTATTGCTAGGAGTTTCCAACTAAGTCCCGACTTGAACTAAAATCCATAGTAATGAACATACTATAACTAATACTAGCTATACTACTACTACTACTATCTAACTAGCTAAGTAAATTCTGGGATTCTACAGTAATTTATTTTGGGTGCCCGCTACTTGTAAAAGTTATATTTTTTCAGACTAATTCCTTCTTCGTTTTCAGAAGAAGAAGTCAATCCCTTGCTTCGGCTTCGGCCACTCGTTTTCTTCTTCAACCAATCCCTTGCTTCAGCTTCAAATCATGGCTTCATATCTCCTCCATCCCTCAAATCTCCTCTCTTTCTCTCTCTCGTCTTTCTCTATCTCTCGGTCACTCCGTTTCCAGTCATTGGCCTCTCTCCCTCACGCCGACGACAAGGGACTCGGGATCTCAGCCAGGGAGAAGACACTGCAGGGTCAAGCATCAACGATCTTCGACGGGTGAAGGGTAGATTTGGTAATCAATCTCTCATTTATGAATTATTTCTTTCAGTATTTTTCTTTTTCTTTTGTGATTTTTTGGTAACTATAAACAAATTTTTTTGCCTGGTATTTAGCTCTCTCTCTCAACTATTCTTCAATTTTATTAGATTTGGTGGTGAGGGCTAGACGGTGCTTTGGTGGTGAGGGCTAGATCGGTGCAGGTGGTGGTCGACTGTGTCTTGTGCAAGGTCGGGGATAGACGGGGACTGAAGGGTGACGAATGGGTAAGATTTTTTCTCACCTGTTTTTTTTATTTTTTTTTGCAAAAGAATTAGCATAAAAATTTGTGGAGAAGCATTCTTTTGATTCACTCTAGAGTCATCTACTTCAGATTCTTATCACATTTTTTCAGCCTTTTGAAGTTTTTATCTATGATTTTGTTTTTTTATTTATATCTTATGGTAACAACTTTACATTTTCTCTCTTTCCAGAAGCGAGATGATGCTCGACAGTTTATGAAGTTTCTCCATCCGGATCTTGGTGTTGGTAATGCAGTTTAAGCTTGCAAAATTTAACTTTGCATATTATTTATGAAAATTATTTTATTTTTCATCAGTTGAATGAGAAGCTTATGCTGATTGTTTATACTTTGGAATTCTGCCTTTGTAATTACGTGCAGGACTTCTTATGGAGCTGACTGCCGCATATATCTTCCTGAAAATCCTACAAGCAGGTTTAATAATGTTTATGTATGATTTCATCTTCAATAATCTGTTTACTTATGATATTCTCTGATCATATCCTCTTGGTGTGCGGTGTACCTCTTATATGTTGCAGTTAAGCAGACTTCTAACTTCTCTATGTTTATAATATTTTAATTTCTATAGGAAACACTTTTTGATGAATTCGTTTTAGCTCATATTATTGGATGGTGGGGAAAGCTATATTGCTTCGTAATTAGCCTCTTCTTTGGGTGCTATCAATTGGATTTGAGATGATGGAGGTTAGTTCTTTGACAAATATAATATGTTTTATTGTGTGCCTTTCATAGTTTATTTAAATTGGTTATGCTTTCTCCTTCTTTGAGCGGAGATCAAATGTCTTTTATGTTTCCGACAAGTGTGTTTTGAGTGCTTTGGTGGTTATGGCTATATATTAAAGCTTATCTTGGCATTTTCAGCTTACCTTCCGTCACATGCTACCAAATTTTAATGAATGCTTCTTGATATTTTGATTTGCAACTGGTTTGGTGAGAACTCAATTTATTAACAATTTCTGGTTATAAATTGTTGAGCTCTATCCGTAGCCATAGTATTCAATTATTTCTTCTACAATATTAAGCATATTGTGGCTATAATTTTTCATTGTCTGCTATATGAGCTTTCTGTGCAAATTATGACAAGTTTCTTTTGGTGTGTATGCTGCAGGTATCTGGGCAGGAATGCATACTGTTAGGTACTTTGGAGTTGTGTATTCTAATGCAATAGAATTGTTGAAATATTTTCTTGGGCTGTTGTTGTAATTTGGAGTTGGATCAAAAAGAATTCTGTAGGTGAATTGTTTGGTCTTATTGGATTCTGATCTGGAAGTTGGGAATGATTATTCTTTTGGCTAAAGAATCAAATATTTGTTGTTTATGAATCGTTCGATACTTTTGTATGTTGTATCTATTTGTTATTTATTTTTTGAGATAAAGAAAATTCATTATTAGTTTTCACAATAATGAAAGCTCTTTCCACTAATAAAGAAGAAAACTTGGTCGTGTTTGCATGTATTTGTTGTAATTATGATATTCTTTTGCTTTTGTTCTTTGGAGTTTCTTAGGAAAGTGTATTGAATTGATGATCTTCTCATAGGTATTGTTTTAAAGAAAGCGAGAATGACTAAAAAAGGGCAAGGCAATTCAAATATAGCAAATGGGGAAGTGATAGATACACTTGTAATTCTTTCAGGTGACCTTGTTCAAGTTGTTGCAAAGGTATGAGATTTGTGCCATTTGTTTATTTCTTGAGATCTTTAATGAAGAAAAAGCCTGATTTTTTTTTATAATATGTTACCTTGTTGATGCTATTCAGGGGGGGGGGGGGGGGGGGGTTCAGCTTCCAGCTGATGGTTATGCTGGGAATGTGGCTTGTAATAATGCTGAAGCTGTTGTGGAGTCTATTCCTTCTGCAGAATTTTCAGTGAATGATGTTGAGAAATCTATAAAGTCCACTATTTGTAGAGAGAATGGTGAATAGTTAAGGTATTGTGTATTACTGAATGAGTTCTATGCAAATTTTTGGCAGTAGATCCTGTTGTTTATTTTTGCTATTATATATGAAAATAAATAATGTTTTGATAACTTTATCACCTCTTCACGCCCTTGTGATTGTACACCATCTTTCTTTCCAACAGAGGACAATATTTGTTTCTTTTTACGTACCAATCCATGAAAACATTATTGAAACTTGTGTAGCATCTACACTGTGGTATTTATGAATGTCATGAATGATGATGAATATTGGGTTTGTATATTTTTCTAGAATTTAATATGCAATCGTCCTTTAGGACTAGTCTCTGACTTGTGCTTGTAATGGAGAGGAAGAGACACTCAGCTTGGTTTTTGTTTCCTTTCATTTCGGGTTTTAGAATCAGTTAGTTTTGTTGTGCATTTGGTGGATATATTTTGTTTAAGAAAAGTCTAGAGACCTGGTTTCTCTTGTGTTGCTTTATAATATTTTAGATTTTTATCACTGTATGCCCATTATGTATTCACATTTTCTGTGTTTGGTATGTATGATGTGATTATGTCATGGTGTGCTATATAATTAATTTTACTTTAAATAGCAGGAACTCAATGCAAAATGAGAATGGATTTCTTCCAAGTTTGATGCCCTCAAATGCTAAAAAGGATCATGAGGGGAGGAATGTTGCCGAGGTACTTTCTCCTTTCTACATAATTATTTAGTTGTATGTATATTTTTATCATGCTTTGTGTCAAGGAAAAAATTAGCCGGATTGGTAAGTTCGAATATAAATACTAAAAATTGGAATGTATATACTGAAAACTTAGGAATTAAAAGGAAGGAAAATGAAAGAGAGGGAGAAAAATAGGAAAGAAGAAAAATTTCTGAAGTTTGGAATTAAGGAAATGTTTGAAAGTAAGAGCTACAGTTCCAAGAAATCATTCTCTTTTTCCTCGTCTGGGTTGACAATTGTTCTTGGTTGTGGACGAGCTATTCTAATTATTTTTATTCTATTTGGGTTTGCGTTATGCAGGTTTGTAGGCGTGATGGTGGTGGTGGTGAGGGTTCGTGGTAGTGGCTCAAAGGGCAAAGGGTGGTGTCTTCTTCATATCAATGTCTGGGTTGTTGAGTGATGCCGAGATAAGATTTTATTTTCATTTAAAAATGGGTTTGTAAATTTGATTATTTTACTTTTGAGAATAACTTGTGTGTTTCATATTTCTTTCTGGTTTGATTTTACTAATTATTTTTAAAGATTTATCTATGGTTGAGTATGTTAAATCTTTTATTTTGAATTTATTGCATATTTTTATACAAATGTATGTGTTTTTTCATAAACACATGTTTGCATAATAATCTATGAAGTTTTTTCTGATTCTCTTGATGTGATAATGTGTGCATAGAATCTGTTTGATTAAATTCCTGAATGACTTGTATTTTCTTTAACACATTGCTGCTCTGTTAAGTCCAGACCTCATTTGATGCACTTGCTGTTTTTTTTTAATGTTACATTTGAAGTCTGTTAAAATAGTTAAGATAAAAGTGTGTTGGCTTGGTGTGATTATGTGTAAATTTCCCTGTCAATTTACTTCAGGAACTTTCATATCTTATAAAAATTATCTATACATATGCATACACACTTTCAAAACTTGCAAGCCTACTGGTGCACATTATGCATTTTGGCCACTTTACAGTAAGTTAAAGTCACTAATTCTTATTGCAGAGCTTGGTGATTTGTCATTTATTACAACTATTTTTTTTTTCTAGTTTTGTTGATTAATGACTGTTTCATAGTTTCTTCTTTGGTTTTGTAAGATTTTTTGCTGAATTATGATTGATTTGGAATTTCCAATCAATGTGTTTTATGTTTGTTTCATGACTGTTCTTTGGGTGGCCATTATTTCTATCGCAATGGTGGTTTCATGCCATTTTATTGAATTATGATATTTGCCTGACAATGTCTTCTCCTTTTTGAATGTTTACAAGTAAAATGTGCTAGAATCATGTATGTTTCTTTTACTTATTATTATAATTTTTTTTGCCTTTTTTATTTATTTGTTTGTTCTTTACTTGTGGTTTAATAATATAGACTTGTGCTCGGTTTTAATATCTCTATAGTTCATTCTAGTTAACTAGGAGAAGTGGTATTAGTGATGTGACTCCATGGATTTTGGTATTGTGAAGTAGAACAAGTCAATATTTACAGTAAGTTAAAGTCACTAATTCTTATTGCAGAGCTAAAACAATGACATTATTTTGGACCTCTATAGTCTGTTTAATAAAGTATGTAATTTTCTGTTCAGTGATCCTCCCCCCTCCAAAAAAAATAGAACTCTGAATGAATAAAGTCTGTTTAGCCAACTTATTTGGTTTAAGTGTGAAAGTGTATCTATTAGTATTTTTTTTTTTTATCAATGCTTTATTTGTGCTATTTATTTTCTCTTACAGCTTGGTGGAGGTTATCTATTTGGGTTGCCTTTGGGGTTCGTTGCTAATTCTATTGGTGCAACAATTGGTGCTACAGCTGCATTTATTCTTGGTAGAGCAGTGAGTATTGTAGACCATAGTTTTCTTTAAGGACAATTAATTTTTTACTTTTCTTTAACTAGATTTAAGATGCTTGCAAGTTGAAAGTGCTTGTCATATATTAGACCATATTTTTCCTCATTTATTGTATTTAGTCTTAATATTTGATTATAGATGCTTGCCTTATATTAACCCCCACCCCACCCCTGGATTGTTACCATATATCTAATGTTTTCCACAGTTAATTTGTTATCACTATAGGCATCCATTAGGTGTACTTACCCATCAATCTTTAACTAGCTCTCATTCTTGTTATAGGTTGGTGATGGGATGGCTTAGATTCTCAGAATCTCAAAAGATACTTGATTGCATAAATAGGCCAAGCACTGTAAGAATGGAGGATAAAAATATATTTTATTTATAATATATACATATATATGTTTGCTCTGGAATATATCTTCTTCCTTCTTTTGTATTTGAGTTCTATCTCTGCCTTTGGTTTACTTACAGGCTCACCCAATTCATGTTCACGTTGAAGAAGTTAAAGGTATCCAGACCCTTGAGAAACATAATTTAGATAATAACTTAGCTTAATGCTTAGAAGCTCTATTTGACAATGTTTTCTTTGCCAGTGTAAACTCTTAATTCTTGGATGTATCTTATGATAAATTTGTTCAAATAGATAGAATTTTCCTTTACTCTATCTTGCAAATGTAGTTAGTGTTGCCCAATACATTCTTGTTGTGGAGAAAGAATCAGGTACCTTTGGCCATTCATGTTGCTTGGATTACTATATGCATTTCTATCAGCTAAGCATGTATTGTTTGATTTTGGCCTAGTGTTCCAACAATTGGCAAATGTTTTCTTCCTTTGACAGCAGAAGGTGAGAATGCAATGGTCTTTCATGAATGCCTTTCTTCCAGTTGTGATCTTAACCGATGAGTTGTGTCATTTTTAGACAAAAAAAAACTGAAGTCATGTTATACAGATGCTACCTACGAAGAGAGGTGCCGCAATGGAGGTAAAACTCTCTGTGCTTTCTGATGCGAACCTTTTTTAGCTGGCTATGATTGTTTTCAAAGGTTCTATTGTAAATCTCACCTTATTTGACTCATCTTTGCCATTCATCAACCTTGTTTGACACTTCTAGCATTTTTTTTGAAAAAATATTATACAATATTTGAAGGATCTAATATGTGTGGATTTTATTATTTATTTCTCTTCATGTTTTTATTTCATATTCCTCTGTTGATATTAATTAGCTTTTCACTTTAGATGGAAAACACCAATAGTTGGCTAAGAGAATAAACGAAATGTTGTGTTTATGCTCTAAATGTAATTTAGTGATAGTATAGATAGATTTTCCTTAGCATAGTATAGATTCCAGAAATGTGGTAAAATTAGTACTGTACCTCTACTAATCTTGGCTCAAAGTAATCCCTTTTTCAAGTGTTTGCTTCCTAGACTGAATCAAGATTTATTTACATAGATAGATACTGTACATACTATTATTAAAACTTTACTGGAAATTGACCTATTCTCTTCATATCCTAAAGGTCAATTATAAGACAAGGAATTCTCATAATTATCATAAAAAAAACTTTCTTTCTTTGATAAAGCAAAGATATGAAGCTATTGATAAAAAAAAAGCTAGTTTGATTTATAATTTAGCTTTATATGAAAAGGGTATGTGGAAAAAGTTACAAAATGAGGTGAAATTAATGTAGAGGCACATATCAAGGACTCAATAATGTATGACTATGAATTATCATTATCAATGCCCATGTAATATCTATCTTTTTTCACATAATGGTTAATCATTATAATAATAAGCAAGTTCTTAGAAGAAATCCACACTTGAATAGTCTTAATCAAACTCATGGTATAATTAATAAAAACACTAGTGATTATCTGGTAGTTATTGTTGTTTGTATTTTCTTGTTTAAATTGTATTAATTATTCATACATTGATCATTCAAATCATATAGGCATGTACAAGCGTTCATGAGTTTGTTCATTTGTTAGGCATGATTTACTTAGATTTGCAGTTATAACTGTTCACGACCTATATCTTATTTCAGAGAAAGCAATTTAAGTAGTGGCTTTATTATTCAGGAACTTGTTGATATTGATTCTAATCATTACTAGCCAATGCATATTTATGGCTCCTAAAACCAAAAATAAATATCAGTTGTGACTTTGCCTCAATGTATTTTATAAGATGTTAATAGAGAGAGAACCATATCACCACCAAAAAATGTTTATGAAAAAGTGTAAGTAGTATGAACAAGGTCTATAGACTCTATATGTATTGTTCGCACAACATATCACGAAATTCTGTTTAGCATCACAGGTTGTTACTACTCATTGAAAATATTTTGCTCTTGTTTTCTTTTAAAATCCTTGTTGGAGTGGTTCCTTTTTTTAGGTGACAAATAATGAATTTGTGTCTAAAAAAATGATGGTTCTGTTTCTTGAATTGCATGTCATACCATTCAGTATTTTGTTAAAGCAGCCAAGAACAGATGACACTGCATCTATTTTTGTTTCGTTTTGGCAAAGTTAATCCCATTGCTTATTGGTCTAATTGGTATGAAGCCAAGAAGTTCCCAATCATTTCTTCCCATACTTTTGACTCAACTGGCCATCCCTTCAACATTTCCAGGTTGTTATGGAGGGTTGTCCTGTTTTCTGATCTAGTGCATGTTTGGTTTTCAGGTTGTACAGTTATTTTAGTTAATGCTATGCTCTCAGACTATAGAATTTGTTTGCTTGCTGTTTTTTTATTTTGTTGGTTTGTTTTCTGATTATTGTCTTGAATAATGATTGTTCATAATGAAGATCATTTTTCAGTGTTCAGATTTAAAAAAAAAATATCAAGTATATGGTTGCTTAGTACTTTTTTCTAATACTAAGAGTCTAAGACCTCTACTTTTTGTCTTCAGTACACTCCTGCAATAGATATTTGGAGCATAGGATGTATTGGCTACATAATGATTGTCTTTCAGGGTCATTTATTGATTATTTTGTTGATTTTTCATTGGTGGTTCTATTAAAGTTGACATTTTTATTTTTCTTTGTAGTTTTTTGATTGGATTTATTGCTTTAAATTTTTCAGGAATCACTTTGCAGTCAGTTTTGGGATAGAGAAAATTTTGTTGATGGTCCTATTCGGTGTCTTCTTTGTAGCCTAGAAGGTGAATTTCCCTTCAGGACTGTGGAACTTATTCGCCTCTTATGAGATATGAGATGTGAGATTCGATGGATCTACCCTAGAAATAATAGTATCATTCTAAATGCTTTTGTAACTCAATTTTGAAGGCTTTGTGCTGGGCAGCTGTAGAATATTTTGTGCTGAAAGTAACTTTTCAATATGTTGAATATTTAAGATTCCTTGAATACTTAAAGAACATTTTGTTGTTGATGACATTGTTGAATGTTTTAAACTAATTTGTGGATTGTTAATACAATGTTGAATGTTTTTACTTTTTGTTATTTGAAAATCAAGTTCATTTGATGATGCTAGTATATATTAGAAAGCTAATTTTAATTATATAAAAAATTAAAATATAATAGAATAAATTAGTGTTATATAAATAAAATATATAATGAGAATTTAAACTTATCTAAATATTAAAATAATACGAAAATTGTGTTATAATATCTATTACAATAACACTTTTTATGCAAAGAATTGTGTTATGCAAACTTCATTATATAACACAAATAATGTGTTATACTAAAGTGTAGTATAACACAAAAAATGTGTTATACTAAAGTGTAATATAACACAAATTTATAAGTATTGAAATGTGTTATATAATCGACTATAAATAACATAATTAAACACTTATCTATATATTAAAATAACACAGAAAGTGTGTTATCGTTGACAGTATAATAACACATGAGTATAACAATGATAATGTGTTATGTAAAGTACCCTGACCTACGATAACATAGTCGGTCTTAACACATCAAAAAGTGTTATGGTATGTTTTGATAACACATTTTCGGTGTTATTAAAAGCATTTTTTCTTGTAGTGAAGGGAAATTCAAGGGTGTCAAATCCCTTATTTTGTTTGTGGCAAGAGTGGTCACTTGGCTAGGAACTAAAATTTTTGAAAATCTAAATTTTTTGGATCCAAGTCAACACAATCAAAGAGAAGTTGGTTGTAACTTTGAGTGAGGTGAATTCCATCCAATGGAAAGCATAGGGATGGTGGTATGACAGTTGTGCCACCATTCATGTAACTTATGATAGAGAAATCTTCAAGACATTTGGAGAAACCATGGATGGCCATGAAATACAAATGAGGATGAGCATAGATCCAAGGTGATGTGAAAGAGAATTATTGATCTCTTCTTCACATCCAAAAAGAAAGTTCTTCTAAAAAATATGTTGTATTTTCAGACATGAGTAGAAATCTTGTAAGTGGAAACTTATAAGTAAATCGGGCAATAAAGCGGTGTTTAGTCCAGTAAGCTATTTTTTTCCAAGGGAAATTACTTTGTGGGAAAATGGTATGTGTGTGATGATATGATCAAATTGTGTACTCAAGGCTCTAGTTTTGAAAATAATATTTCTACATCTTCATGTTATATGCTTGACTTTAATTCTATTACTTTGTTGCATAATAGACTTGCTCATATAGGTTATAGTACAATTAAAAGAGTTATTAAATGTGATTTAATTGTATGTGATGCTACTGAGCATGATAAATATGAACTATGTGTTAAATCTAAAATAGTCAAGAAACCTTGTCCTAGTGTGAAAGAGAAACTAATGTGTTAGATTTGATACATAGTGATTTATGTGAAGTGAATGGAATAATAACTAGTGGTGGACATAAGTACTTTATTACCGTTATTGATGATTTTTCTAGATTCACATATGTTTAATTGCTTAAGAATAAGGATGAAGCTTTTAGTATGTTTAAAATCTAAAAAGCAAAAGTTGAAAATCAATCGAAAAAGAAAATAAAAAGTAATAAGAAGTGATAGTGGTGGTGGTTACTTTTCCAATGAATTTTAATTTGTTTTGTGAGATGCATGGTATAATATATGAATGTATGACTCCTTATACGCTACTAAAAAATGTTATAGTGGAATGAAAAAATAGAACACTTTTTGAAATGATAAACACTATGCTATTAAATGCAAAGTTGAGTTTTGCATTATGGAGATAAGTCTTGCTATCAGCTTGTCATATTCTAAATTGGATTCCTTTAAAGAAGAATCAAATTTCATCATATGAGACATGGAAAGGAAAGATACCAAACCTAGGGTATCTCAAAGTGTGGGGGTGCCTTGCTTATTGCAAGAACACAAAACCTAAATGGACAAAGTTGGGTCCTAGAGCAATAAGGTGTGTATTTGTAGGCTATGCCTCAAATAATAAAACCTATAGACTATTAGACTTGGAGTACAATGTCATAATTGAATCATGAGAAGTTGAGTTTTTTGAGAACTTGTTGTATTGTGCCAACAAACCTCAAGAACGTATCTCATTGGAAGGAACTCAAGAGGAGTCGCCTTCAAGGTTTGTAGAGCAACCATTATTGCCTAGAAGAAGTTAAAGGCTTAAAGAGGTAGGATCACAAGATAAGTGATCACAAGTGGATACACTTTACTTAGTAGAGGGTAATTACAAATGAGACACTTGGAAATATCCAATGATACTTCAAGTAGAAGATGATCCTAAAACCTTTCAAGCAACTATGTCTTTAAGAAACTTCACTTTTTGGAAGGAGGCAATAAATGATGAGATGGATTCAATTTTATCTAATCACACTTGGGGGATTTTTGATCTACCACAAGGATCAAAGCCAATAGGTTTTAAGTGTGTACTTCGAAGAAAATATCAAACTAATGAGACTATCCAAGCCTTTAAAGAAAGCTTGATGGCTAAAGGGTTTAGACAAAAGGAAGGCATAGACTATGTTGATACCTATGCACCGATGGAAAGAACAACTTCAATTAGCATATTGTTTGCCTTATCATCAATACACAACTTATATGTTCACCCAATGGATGTCAAAATGACATTCTTAAATGGTAATCTTGATAAGGAGGTTTACATGGAACAAGTGGAAGGATATGCTCTAAAGGAAAATGAACATAAAGTGTGTAGGCTTGTTAAATCATTATGTGGTTTAAAACAAGCACGAAAACAATGGCATGAGAAGTTTGATGAAGCCATTGTCTCAGATGGGTTTAACCACAATAGCACAAATAAGTGCTTATACTCTAAGATTTGTGATTACTATGTCATTCTAGTGTGTCTATATGTTGATGATATGTTTATATTAAGTGATGACATGAAAGACATGATAGAAACAAAGAGGTTTCTATCTTCTACTTTCAAGATGAATGACCTTGGAGAGGTTGATCCAATACTAGGTATCAAAGTTAAAAGAAATGAGTATTGATATGTCTTATGTCAAACTCACTATGTTAAGAAAGTATTTGACAAATTCAATCACCTTAATATCAAAGAGGCAAACATGTCCTTTGATTCAAGTCCAAAGCTTGAAAAGAATGGATAGCGATGGCTCAATTAGAGTACACAAATGCAATAGGGAGTTTAATGTAGGGCCCACATTGTACAAGAGCGGATATTGCATTTGTGGTTAATAAACTTACTAGGTTTATTAGCAATACATGAATCAAACATTGGAGTTTAAAGAGTTTTTGGATACCTTAAAAGGACCAAAGAACTATACTTCCAATATTCAAAGTTTTCGAAGATACATGAAGAATATTCCAATGCAAGTTTGATATCCGGTGTAGGAAATAATCTCTCTACGACTGGTTGGGTGTTCACCCATGGTGGGTGTGCGATCTCTTGGGAATCTAAGGAACAAACATGTAGATGACACTCAACCATGGAGTCCACATTTGTATCTCTAGCGGCAACCGACAAAGAGGCCGAGTGGCTTAGAGATCACATGATGAAGATACCTAAAATCTCGGTTGATGTATCAATGATCTCGATACATTGTGATAATCAAGCCATTTTAATTAGAGCCTAAAATAAGATATTTCAGTGCACCAAATTTTTTTTTTAGTTTATTAAATTTTTTATGTTTTATTTTATTTAAGTGTTAAGTGTGGTGAATTGTTTTATTTAAATGTTGTTTATTTTATTTGGTTGTTTGTTATTTTATTTAATTGTTAGAATTGTTTGTAGAATATTTTTTGTTAAATTACTTGTTAAATGATATATATTTATTTTTATTTTAAAAATGTGATTATGTGAGATTTGGTTGAATGCACTAAGATGCATGGTAGATAGTGTTGTACCCTAGTGATTTAGTTTGTGCTAGTGCATGGTAGTATGGTACACATGTGTAGATTTTCTACACAACTTATATTTCCTTTTATTAGATTTTAATTGATTTAATTGAAAAAATAAATAAAAATAAAAGAAAGGGTAAGTGATGGTGGACGTGTAGCATGTAGTGGGAAAGGGATTGAATTTTAAATTTATTTTCTAAGGCAATAAAGTCAAAATTTGAAGAGCTAGCCATTTTTGGAAAGGAATGTGATCACCATTTTATCTCCAATCAATTGTGATAAAAGAAAATAATAAGAAATTAAAAGAAAATAAAAAGAGAAAAGGAAACTTACCATTTTATTTTGGTGAGGCTTTATTGAGAGAATTAAGATAAAGGGGGAAGGAAAGGTTGGGAAGGGCCATTTGCTCTTGGCTGCCGTGATCTAGAGAGAGGATAGAGAAAGAGAGTGTGGCGTGATAGCGAGAGAAGGAGAAGAAGAAAGAAAGGAAGAAGAAGAAGAAGGAGAAGGAGAAAGGATCGATCTTAGGGTATGGTCTTTGATTTTGTTTTATGTTTTTCTTTCTTTTAAATTTTTAGTATGTTGATTAGAGTTGTTTTTTTTAACTTGTTGTTCTACTTCTTCTCCATCTTGATTTTCAAAAGAAAATCCCTAGTGTTTGAGCAAGGAGGTGGTCCTAGTTGGGTTCTTGATTTCTATCAAGAGAGGTATTGAATTTTTCTCTCAATCTTTTGGTTATTGGTATTTGATGAATGATGTTTTGGAGAGACTATGGCTGAAAGTGGTTTGTTTGTAATAGGATAATATGTGGTGTTGATGGAATGTTTTTCTTATATTTTGATGCATGGGAAAATAGACCTAGGCGTAGGCATGGGTTTATGGGTTGGTTTGATTTTTTTTGTATGTTCCTATTATGTGTAATGAGATGATTATTGAAATATGATGTTGATGATATTCTATGATTTTATGTATGTATGTTTCGGCCTATGTAGTTTGGGCATATTGGGTTGTTTTATTTTGTGTCACATTTACATGTTAGAAACATGCTAGGTTTCATGTGTATATAGATGAGGATTTTGTGTAAATTATTGTTGGGTATCCTAGGTGTTTCGGCCTAGGGGTGATGTTCAAGCATGATTGTTTTTCTTATACGTTTTAGATCAATTGTGAATCTAGAAACATGATAGGGTGTATATGAGATTATGTATCAATATATTATGGTATGCATGAAAAATAATAGGAACATGTTAGGTTTAATATAAAAGCATATATGAGGATTTGTGTTATGTTATTCATGCTTGTTGTATTATTATTTTGTTGGGTTACATGCATGAACTCATTAGAAAAAAGAATAAGGTTTTATAAGGTTGAATATGAATATGTGTTAGATATGTTCTTTGAATTATTTGTAGAATAAGAGCATCTTAGGATTTGTGAATTATTGTGTTAATGAAACATGAATGATCTTGCATGAATCTTATGAGGTATGAGGTAATAGATAAAATTCATGCTGATTTATGCATGCTGATTTTGTGAATAAATGGTGAAAAGATTGATGAAATAAGGATATGTATGCATAAGAATGACTCTAATGATAAGTGGTGTTTGTGAAAATAAAATGGTTTTTTAATTCACAAATAAAATGATGTTTTTGCACAAATAATTACCTACAGATTTTTGTTGAGAAAATATGAGTTTAAAAAATAAGGATGGTGATTTTAGTGATAAATGTGATTGCTGGAATTATTGTTTAAAAATGTAAGGTGTGTTTCAATAAAACGAATTTGATTGGTATTTTGAAATAAATTAATAACCTAAACTATGGTAAAATTTAAAAGTGTTGTTTTTAATATTATATGAGTGGTTATTTTACAAGTTATAATTTTTATTTAATTGGATTAAGAAAAATGTTGGATTTAATTCACTTGTGATTTTTAAATAATGGCTGAAAGTTTAGTTTAAAAAGTTTTAAATAGTTATTTAATTTTCACATATGAATTTTTGTTACATAAAATTAAGTATTAAAAATAATTCAAAAAAATATATTTTTCCCACACTTAATAGTATTATTTTTCTCACATCAAATTATGAAATTCTATTAACTTAAATTAAATTGATATTTTTCTAAGAAAACATGGTAATCATAGGTATTTTTATTTTTAAAATAATTTCCAATGCCTTTGCTTTCTTTGTAATTTAAAAATAATAAATGGGTCTTTTATATTTTCTTAATGGCTAAATAAAATTGTTTTTATGAAATAAAAAGAATGTCTTGGGAGATGTAATCAACCTAGTAATTTTAAGAAGATAAACAATGGTAAACAAAACATGCTACAAGTTTATTTTTTTTTAAAATGATAGAAGTAGACGCATGGAATTATCGTTTTTAACGCCACATTTACGCACATGCAAATTCACTTTTACGTCCAAAATAATGTTTATTATGCAACCATGTAGTTTTTATAGAAAAATCATACATGTAATATAGGTAGAATGAGCATTATTCTTTTATGACCTTATGTGTAACCAAGCATATTGTACGTTGTGTGTAACTCTCACCATGTGTGCCTGGCCCATGCACACATGAGTTGTATGAAAGGGAAAAATAGTAATTATATGAAGCTAAGAAATGTCGTTTTGATTATGGTATAGGCTCATTGAGAAGTTGTGATTTTACTTAGCTTAGACCTGAGGTAAGGAAGTTAGATAGAAATTATGATTGTTATCTTATGAATGGTAAGACTATTGTGTGAATGAAATGTTATGAATTATGAATGCCATAATGTGATGATATATTGGCTTGTATGAATATTGTATGATATGAATGGATGTTAGCATGATGAACGCGACACATCAAAATGGGTTTCTAAGGATAAAGAAGACGTAACCCGAGTTACTAAGGATATGAAGACGTAACTCCATGGGCGGACGCGCCGAGGTTATTCAAGGACCAGAGACTCTTGTTTACCTCGAAGGGTGGCATGACCAAGTTAGCGGGCCATGTTCACAAGGAATTTTTTATGAACATGTTATGATGTCTGGTGATGTTTATGAATATGTTATGATGTTTGGTGATGTTTATGATTTTGTTATGATGTTTATAATATGAAGATGGCATTATGTTTATGATATTGATGCCAATTTTATGATGATGCTATGATGTATAAAGATGAATGATAGTGTTTGTAAATTGTTGTATCTTACTTGGTTGTTGTTTGTACTTCCTTACTGGGTTTTTAGCTCACCCCCCTTACTTTCCCTTCCAGGTAGCAAATAGGTTTCTCTATGGCACGCGTGGTAATGTGGGGAGTTCTGTCGTCCTGGTATGTATGGCGTGGGGGCATCCTATGGACGAAAAACAATCAATTAAAAACGCCATTTTTAATAATGTTATGTTTTATGAAACTTTTTTTAAACTTATCAGTGGGACTTGAATTATTGGTTGTTTTAGAACTTTGCATAAAAATTGATATTTTCTTTTAAAACTATTGGGCCCAACTTGCATGTTTTTAAGCAAGACCCCACTGAAACATTTATAATAAGTGACTTTCTTTTATAGACCAATGAAAATGTGAATATTTTATTAAGTACTAGTCTAGGGCATTTTACAGATATATAATGGGAAGTCTAGACATAAAAGTCTACGACATGACTGTGTGAGAGAATTTATCGATAATGGAGTCATATCAATTTAATATGTCAAATCGTATAAGAACTTAGTGGAACCGCTTAACAAAACTCTCGGGAGAGATTTTGGTTAGTTCTACAAATAGAGGGATGGGACTAAAACTCCTTGACAAATAGATTCCCCCATGATGGCAACCCAACTCCAAGCCTGTTTACATTGAGTGTAAAGTACAATGGGTAAGAACAAGTTGCTGATAAGAGAATAGTTAACAAGATTAACGATGTAAAGACCTAACTAACTAAAAGACCTCGAATCTTTAAAAATTACTAAGACATACTACTATCTTTTGGATATATACATAAAATAATAGACTTTATTATAGAAAATCCAAAATACGTGATCCCATTGTTTATACATAAAATCATAAAGAAAATTAAACATTTATTTTAATTGTTCAAATACTAAATGCGGAAATCATAAATACATAAATAAAAGACTCAAATATCAACGTCATCCTCGATTGATTCCATCAGTCCATTTCTTTAGTCCTCTCCCAATACACATGCCAAAGCCACCCAGGATCCCTCCCGCCTTCCATGTTCATTTACATGCACAATCTAAATAAAAAGGAATGAGTCTAATGCCCAGTATGGAAAAACTACTAAAGCATAACATGAAACATAAGACGTAAAAACGGACTACAATATTAATGGCCATTAACTCATTATCGTAGTATGTGATAAAAACCATATATGGTCCTCTTGCTACTATTTAGAGGTAGGTTTAAACACAATTATAGTCTACAATAATGATAAAAATCTCGAGATTTGCTTATTTTCTATCTATGCCACTATATTTCCCAAGCGACTAAAAACATAAAAACAATATACATACATACACAAAGCACTAGCACATAATCAAAACACATAAAATCTAACTTATTTTCCTTACCAAAACTGGGGTATTGGAGACAAGTGCGGGATTGGAAACTCCTAAAGCCAAATAGTAAAACCATTAGTTTCCTAAAGAAAAGAATATGAACAGAAGATCTAAACCATCGAGATTAGAACTTACCTAAAACCTTAAGTTTCAGGGAAAATCAAACACCTAACCAAAAGCCATTATGAAAAGTTAGGATTTGAAGAAAAAGAAAAGAATAAGAGGAATAACAATGAACTAAACATGAGGATAAATAGTACCTTAGATAGCTTAGAACTTTTTTCTACACCTCATTATTGAAATCACACTCTAGCTTACTTCCCAAGTGTGTAGAAAAGCTCAGATTTGAAAGCTTTCAACCCTTAAACCCTAGTGCTTCTCTCTAGAACGAATTTAGCAACTTGGAGACTCTATGAAGTGTTTGAAAAATGATGCAAATGGCTGAGTGAAGGGTCTTATTTATAGAGTTCAAGGAGTGAAACTAACTCCCATTAAAATGAATAACAATTTAATTTTATTCTCAATAGATGCCTAGAACTCGGTCAAAAGCGTTCAAGAGCAAGTCCAAGTTGTTGAGGGTTGTTTCTAGCTCAGATTCCAAAGACTTTCAAAATATGCAAGAGGAGCCGATATATCACCCCATATAGGTGATATATCACCTCCCCCATATTGTAGAGGCTCCGCAGTTTTGTTCGTACGAAGTCGGCGTATTTTCTATATCATCATAGGTGATATATCGACTTACTTTTATATAATAAACACATTTTTGCACACTTTCAGCACACTAGAAGTTGTTTAAAACCACTTTTATTGAGTAATATGAGATCCTAACAGCTGAGGGAAGGTTCTAGACTTCCGAGGTTTATCCTTGATTAATTTATTCATCTAAAATCCTTAAATCCTTAATAAACATATATGTGACAAATGCCACATCCTTAATTATTCTATCTAAACCTTAGGTTATAATAAATAATATTTCTAGGACAAACATCAATAATCAAACCTTATGATAAAATTAATATTTCTAAATTATAGGCTAAACTTACAAAATCCATAACTATCTCTATGAGTTTCCAAATAAATCTCGGCTTGAACCAATAACCACAAAAGCTAAAATACTACAGCATAAGCTACTACTATCTAACTAAGTAAAATTCTGAGATGCTAAAAATGAATAAGAGTCTCTTCTAGAATAGTTAATGTTAGTTCCTACTGAACATGAGGATTAAGCCATATAATTTTAATGAAATCCAGTTGAAGAGCAACAAGCATCTCTATCTATAGGTACCAAAAAAGATACTGAAAGAATGTCGCCTATGTGAACCTAGAGGTGGTGGTGCCTCTCAAGAGAGTGGGTGTTTTCTCTTCGGATGGTTCTTGAATGGATAAGCACAAGGCCATAAAAGTGCCAACCAAATTAAGTGAGAAATACATGAGTAATCATGTATAGGTGTGTGAGATACTGCTGTTTATATTACTAGGAATGTTTAGTTCAATCTTCTAAGAACACTAAATATTTTGATAATGCTTTGTACTATTTTCACTAAGACAAAGTTCAAACTGAAATGTACTTTACACTACTACAAAAACACCCTTTTAGGACACTTTTTTAGGACACTCACCTAGATGCGAGTCCTAAAAAAAGCTCCTGGACTTTTTAGGACTCGCAACACGAGTCCTAAAAACTCATGCGTGTCCTAAAATTTTGTTTTGTTTTTTTTTTATAATATACACATCTTGTACTTTTTAGGACTCGCGGAGCGAGTCCTAAAAATTTATGCATGTCCTAAAAGATTTATTTTGTTTTTTTAATAAACACCTCTTGGACTTTTTAGGACTCACGTTGCGAGTCCTAAAAACACGCGAGTCCTAAAAATTGATGCTTGTCCTAAAAGATTTATTTTGTTCTTTTAATAAACACCTCTTGGACTTTTTAGGTAGGGACGACGACTGGGCTGGGCTGGCTAGTGGTAGATGGCATAGGGAGGGGTTCAGGTTTGGCTGGGCTGGGTCTGGGTCGACGGTCTAGGGAGGGCTCGGCAGGGACGACGGCTAGGCTGGGCTGGCTGGTGGTCGACGGCGCAGGGAGGGGTTCGGGTTGGGCTGGGCTGGGTCTGGGTCGACAGTGCAGGGAGGGGCTCGGGCAGGGAGGGGGCTCGGCTGGTGGTCGACGGCGCAGGGAGGGGTTCGGGTTGGGCTGGGCTGGGTCGACGGTGCAGGGAGGGGATCGGGCAGGGAGGGGTTGGCAGGGACGACGGCTGGGCTGGCTGGTGGTCGATAGCTTAGGGAGGGGTTCGGGTTAGGCTGGGCTGGGTCTAGGTCGACGGTGAAAGGAGGGGCTCAGGCAGGGAGGGGCTCGGCAGGGACGGTGGCTGGGCACGAGGCTGGTTGCATTTTTTTTTATAAAAAAATTACTTTTAAGGACTCGCAATGCGAGTCCTAAAAACTTAATTAAAAGCACTCAACCATATTTTTTAGGACTCGAACATTCTTTTAGGACTCACAAAGTGAGTCCTAAAAACTTAATTAAGGGCACTCAACTAGATTTTTTAGGACTCGCAATGCGAGTCCTAAAAAACCTCTGTTTTTAAGGCTCTCAAATAAGACTCGCAATGCTAGTCCTAAAAATCCATTTTTGTAGTAGTGTTATTCTATGCACTAATATCATTCGGGATAAAGAAATAAAATGTGTTTAACCAAGTGGGAGACTGTTAGGATTTGTTAAATACATTGTGAAATAAGTCATGCACAAAGAGGAACAAAATAATTGACTATTTTACTAAAGTCAACATGAGCGGGCTGACTTTTGGTGTATGCATTTTAAAATTATCATTTTGGGTCCAAGGTGTTTCTTTGGAGTATATAAGAGTATCTAAAAATTTTGGTGACATTTGGAGGAGTTTTGGGGCAATGTACAAGGTCAAAAGTCAATGCAACAGGAGTATTGAGGGGCGATGCATCGCCTGACTTAAGACAACCCAGATAGGCGACGCATTGCCTGCATGCAGGTGACGCATCACGTGGGCCATCAATATGAAACCTTACAGTTACGTGTTTTGGCTCCAAATCTTAGTTTAAAATGCTCCAATCTCATTGGTTAACAGTAATGACGATTCTTACACTATTTAAGGGGTTCATTTTAGATTTTGGTGAACTGATCAATGTTTGCTCTCTCTCTCTCTCTAACTAATAAAGATTTTTAGTTTTCTCCAAGCTAGGGTTGCAATTTTTGACACAACACGATAACACGACTCGAAAACGACACAAAATAAATAGGTTTTTGTGCACGTTAAATAATAGTGTTGTGTTTGTGTTGCAGTTCTCAGCAAATTTAACATTCGCTTCATGTTTGTGTTTATCTTAATCATGTTATGTCATAATCATATTGAAACATTTAATAATCGTGCCATGTCACAATTGTATTGACACGATAACACGAATAATTATCATAGGTCTTATAATTTTTGATATAGTCATGATTAATTGTGTCAAAGTTGTGTTGTGTCATGACACATTAATTGTGTCATAATCATGTTATTGTGTCATGTTTGTGTTTGCATTTTTAACATATTTAATAATCATGTCGTGTTTACCTTAATTGTGTCGTGTCATAATCGTGTCAACACGAAGACAACATGATTACACAAACTACCAGCCCTAACCAGGGTTGGTGGCGAACATACACTAGTCTAGTTTCACCTTCGATAGTGAAAACATCTTCCTTATCCCAGAAAGTCCTTGACTCCTATCCCTACAAACATAGTCTTCGGGGTGTTAACTTGCAGCTCGCGATATCTACCCAAAGGGAAAATTATTTGGGAGAAGCCTTTAGTGCTCCGTTAACTCACCACTATGAATCAGGTCCAATACTTCCTCTTGACTCGTATTTTCAAGACGCGTCCGATTACTTCGAGATCGACCTTTCCAAATAACTCCAAAGAGATATAGAAAATTATTTTTTAAAATATTATTTATAAGTAACAAGAATGGCCTACTCCCAGCTTGCTCGAAATAAATTATCTGTTTGATTTAAAATCAAATTTGAGGCACTATAGAACTGGTTTTTCCATTTTTACCATCAAGACAACAATAAGTATTTGGGTGATACAACCCACAAGTCCAATGTTGGTGAATATGAGAAGAAGTAATTTTTGACAACAGATATGCCACCTACCTATTTGGCATTCCAACATGGGGGTAATTATTTTTCCTCTCTTATAACTGTAATCCTTTCACTTTGTTTAAAAATTTAACAAGATCTTGGTCGATAGGTCATTGGGTTCGACCAACTCTTGATGACGACATTCACTGAAGAAGGCTTGTATAGTACAAACTATCTAATGTAGAAAAAAGTTGTATGACCTTGGTCACTACAGCCAAACTTTGAAAAGTTGGCTTATTTGAGCCCTACCTTTTAATTAATAAAAGGGATGATCACATTGTTGAGGACACTAGAAACCTGGTTCTTGATAATGAAGATGATATTAAGGAACCACAACTTGTTACGCAAGAGGTTTGTCAAAAAAACACAGGAGTTGTTATTAATGAAGCTGTAACAGAAGAACCGACTCCTCGACCAGCTGATGACATCCCATTCACGGCAAAGGGAAACAAGTAGTGGTAGAGGATCGTGAAGCTCTCGAGATATCCTTCTTAGAGGATGAAAATGGTATTTTTATTTAGTCGATCAGTAGTATTACTAATATATATTGAACAACAAACTCCTTATTGTCCTCCAATATTTTTACACTATTATTTGGTATTCCTCCTCCTCCTCCTAACTTGTTGATGAAATCATAAATTTTAATTTGTCGATCAGTAATCGTCAAGAAGAGATGTCTTGGGAAATTATTATTTTTTTTATCAAATTTTGAGTGTAGGACAAATAGATAGAATAACTTAGAAGGCACAAATAGTTTGAGTTCTTTGATTTCATAACATACTTTACTGCTTGATGTATTTTGTATTGTACTAACTCTTTATTTTTGTAGATATGTCGAACATCTTGGACCTCTATGCCAGCACTACTCAACTGTTGAGCAGAGGTAGAAAAGCTTTGAAAAAGAGAGCAGGTGAGAGTAGTCATGCCACTACAAAAAAGCGAGCAACAACTGAAAAACAACTAACTACTCAAAATACTCCTCCGCTTCCTATTGTGATCGAGGATGTGTCAGTTGAGACTTAGGGGCCCATTCCCTACAAGCAGTTAGAGGATACAATTAAATTAACCTTTGAGATGGCTTAAAAGAGAGGGCCCCACAAAAGTTAGGTTCACATTTTTAATGAGCTTGCCAAGCTACCTTGTGATCACTTGGTCGAAATGGGTTAGAATGATATTTTTAGTGTAATTCTCGGTCTGTGTAATGTTCTTTGTGCTTTAAATTCCTCGATTCCTCATTATTATTCATGTTCTAGTTATTTTGTAGGGCGTCATTCAACTAGGTTATAATCTCCAGCAAATTGAGGCTTACTTGGCCGAGGCTAGAAAAACTGAGGAGTAGCTCAACAAAATGGAAGAATAGGACAATGCTATTTTTTAAAATTTTCGAAAGGCCAATACTGGATTGACTGTGACAAAAAATTCTTTGGAGAACGAACAGGAGTTGTGGTCAAAGAAAAAGAATGAGTTGGAGAAGAAAATGACTGAAGATGTTGCTGAGACTAAGAAGAAATATGTTGAGTCTGTGTTAGACTGTTTCTATTTATTTTGGAAGAATAATTAGGAGGCCGACTTTTTGTACTTGCCCAACCAGTTGAGGAGTGCTAAGTTAGCCAGGTTGCCTTGATCGACACATCCTCAAGACCTCGACTCCTGGTGAGGAAACCACTCTTCAAGATGAAGATATGGGCGACCAGGGTTAAGATGTCAATCAACCCTCCTCTGTCAATCTTGCTACCAGTTATCTTTTCCTCATGCAAAGTAGATTTGTTATTTTTTATTTTTTTTATCAAGTTTATGTAATTTATTTTGAGCATTCAGGCAAAATTGTTCATGGTGCAAGGAAAATATGCTGCTCGTGCAACTTTTTAAAATTATCTATGTAAGATTTTAATGACCTTAGACAATATATTACTTGTGTTTTCGAGAAATTGAAGCATAACATTTTATAAGTTTCTTTTTTAGAATAGTGAAAAGTATTTTTGGCATGATTTACTTCTTATTTTTCTCGTGTATTTTTACATATATAATAATATGTCTTGCTTTCCTTATTACATCATCTGGCCCCTGAGTAATCGAGGAGCTTTAAGGTCCTTGATCACTTGCCAATTGACCAAACTTGTTCGAACATAAACTGCTTATACAAAAAATGAAATTCATATATACAACATAAGAAAAACACAATAATATGGAAAAAAAATTAACTATGCTTCAGAATATCCATTTTATTAAATATATTTATACAAAATAACAAAATAATAATAGAAAGATTTTTTTGAATACAAAATTACAAAATAGAAAGAAAAAGTGTTGCTCTTGTTCTTTATTATTAGTATTTTTTTTAATAATACTAACTCAAATAATCAATGAAAGTTCAAAATTACAAGAGGCAACACATATGAAAATTACAAGAAAATACAATAAATAAAACACAAATTTAAAATTATTACAAAGGCTCATTATATAATGAAAATTACCCCTGTAGTAAATGTCATGTTTTATATTTATAAAAATGTGACTTTACGAACTCAAATAATCAATAAAAGTTCAAAAAGTTGTTTACTTAACTCTCACAACACACCAAGAAATGAAATCCATTAAATTTGAAAATTTTATCAACTATTTGTTTTAGCAACCATTTTACAACATGTTTGGAAAGTTCACAAAAGAACTCTAGAAATCACTCCTTAATAGCTAAACGTAGTAAAAATTGAGTTAAACCAACAAGTTGTAATTGTGCTCAAATAATTTTGACAAAGTTAGACTTAAAAATTCAACAAGACATTAAAATTCTCCAAATGAAGGCTAATGAATGTTCACCACCCCCAGATGAAAACCAAACAATGTTTCAATGTCAAAATGAATATTCAATTATAAAGATAGGGAAAGAGAACACCTGGATGATGACAGTGTCCATAAGGCGAGAGCGAAAATAACCTGATAACACTACCCCAAAAAAAAAAAAACAAAAACACACAAAAAATATATAAAATAAAAACAAACAAACCATTTGGAGTGTATAAACTAGGTCCTCAAGATGGACCTCTTCAACATGATTCACAATCTCAATGTAATGCTTCAGTCTTTGGCCATTGACTCTAAAAATTCTCCCATCGGTTGGGGCCTCGACCTCAAAAAAACCGTTGAAAAATACTTGTTTCACTAAAACAGGACCAGTCCATCACAATCTTAATTTATCGGGGTGCAAGTGCAAATGAGAATCATACAGATGCACTTTCTGATTTCTCTCAAAGAGTTTTCGCAAGATCTTTTTATGGTGAGCGACTTTCAACTTCTATTTATAGATCCTTGAATTGTCATATGCATCGTTTCTCAATTCCTCAATTTCAGACAATTGGAGTTTTTGAGTGATACCTGCGACAATATGAATAACTTTGAGGGCCTTAATAGCCCAATAAGCTTTATAATCGAGCTTGACAAGTAAATGACAGGTTTTTCCAAGGAAAAGCTGATAGAGAGGCATACCATGAATGGATATGAAATCAGTGTGGTATGCCTAAAAAGCGCCTAAAAGAAGTATAGACCAATCTTTGCAGTCGGGATTTACCATCTTTTCTAGAGTGTATTTTATCTCCCTATTAGCCAACTCAGCTTGCCCATTAGTATGTGGATGATATGCATTTGCAACTTTATGAAGTACATCGTACTTATGCATAAGAGCCTCAAAAGATCTGTTGCAAAAGTGAGTGCCTTGATCTTCGATGATAACGCGAGGAGTACTAAACCTTGATAACACATTTTCTTTCAAGAGTTTGACAATTTTAACATTATTATTGGTTCGATAGAGTGCAACCTTGACCTATTTTGAAACATAATCCACATCGAGAAGAATGTAAAGGTAGCCAAAAGAGGGTGGAAAGGGTCCCATAAAGTCTATTCCTCAGCAATCAAATATTTTGATAACAAGAATTAGGTTCAAGGGCAACATGTGCTGACGGGACAAGGACCCTAAATTTTGGCACCTTATACAAGAACGACAGAAAGTGGGCCAGTAAAGACAGCACTGTAAGATTTTTGCAGCATTTTTCTTCACAGAGAAGTGACCACCACAAGCATCATTGTGGCAAAAATTTAGCATACTGGACACCTCATCGTCGTGTATGCATCTTCAAATGATTTGGTTAGGGAAATACTTAAATAAGTATGGGTCATCCCAAAAGAAATTGCGCACTTCAACTAGAAATTTGCATTTATCTTGTGAACTGTACTTCGAAGGAAGTTCACATGTTACTAAGTAGTTAACAATGTGTGCATACCACGGTAACTTAGTAATAGAAAGCAATTGTTCTTCAGGGAAATCATCATGAATAGGTGGACCATCAGCGGGAATGCTGAATTCAAGTCAGGAGAAGTGGTCCGCGATGACATTTTCGACACCTTTCTTCTCTTTGATCATTATATCAAATTATTTCAAAAGAAGGATCCACCGTATTAATCGTGCCTTAGCATCCTTTTTGGAAAAGGGAAGGGCAGAGTGATCGGTAAAAATTCTAATAGGGGACCCAATCAAATAACCTCAGAATTTTTCGAGAGCAAAGACCACAATAAGAAACTCTTTTTCAGTAGTAGAATAGTTCATTTGAACACTATTGAGAGTTCGACTTGCATAATAGACAACAGAGGGTTTCCCCTCCCTTTGTTGTCCGAACATAGCTCCCACAAAAAAGTTGCTAACGTCACACATGATTTCGATAGAAGGACTCCAATGGGGTGACTGAATGATGGGAACAGAAGTGAGTGAGATCAATAGTGTTCGAAACGAATCCTCACACTTTGGTGTCCACTCAAATACGACATCATTGGCTAGGAGGTTACATTATGGAAGAGAAATCATTGAAGCCAACATGACCAAGCAATAACCTAATGTCTTTGACAGTCTTAGGGGAAGGCAATTTCTAGATGAGGTCAATTTTATATTGATCAACCTCAATCTCTCTTTCAGAAACAATGTGGCCTAAGACTATGCCAGAAGATACCATGAAATGGCACTTCTCCCAATTAAGCACAAGATCCTTCTCAAGGCATCGTTTTAGAATGACTTCAAGGTTGAGAAGGAAAGTATCAAAAGATTTTCCAAAGACGATTAATTCATCCATGAATACTTTGTTATGAAAACTTATACATGACCTTTATTTATTTTCATGTAGATCTAATATTAATCAAGTTAATATGAGACAACCTAGAACATATTCCTAAAATTGAATTCAAAGAGAAATAATGATAAGAATACTTACATTATACGTAGCGGAATGAATGAGTCATTCCTTCAGTTTCTCTAACCCTTGTATCCTTTCTGTCGTAGAGTATTACTAAGAAACTGATCTGATCTTCAATTTTCTTCACAGCCTTCAAAAGTATCCTTAGGATCACCTAGACTAGAGTGGGAAATTCTCAACATATGAGATAGATACAGAGAGAAGAATAGAAAAGAACAATAAGGCTTAGAAAAGGACTTATGTTTAGAGAGAATCTAAAACATATCAGAAAACTAGTGTCTGTCATCTGATTTCAACTCTCACTTACATTCCTTTTATAGACTCATTTAGGTCATTTATTTAATTAAAAAATAAATAAAATAATAGCCAATTAACATCCCTAGGTTGAAATTATCATGAGCTTTAGGCACGTGAAATTTTTCATTTGATTATAAGCCTGTTGGACTTAAAATCAATGTCTGTATTATTTTTTATTGATATAATTAATTAAATAATTATTCAAATCCTTTATCAAATTAATTATTTATAATTTGAACCTTGATTTAAACTTATTTATTAATTTAGATGCCAATTTATCTAAATTAATAAATTTGCCCTAATTTCACTTTTCTTTTCTAATTTGTATAACTCTGTGAAACTATCCAAATTTGACCTGGTCAACTTTGATAATTCTAATTGATAATTAAATTAATTAATTGAGACTATCTAGATGATTTTATCCGAGGTACAACGGGGACCATGGGCCTATGAAATCAAGCTCCAATAATTTATCATAAATCTAACAAATAAATTTACTAACTTATTAATTCCTCATGACTCCATTAAAGACTCGGAATTGTATTCTTTAATTCATAGAACGCTCTATAAAAAATATAGACACATTATTAATTACCCATTGTTACAACCACAATTTTCATTCAATCCTCTATACACGGTCTACAATGAGATGGGACTAAAATACAGTTTTACCCCTCATTGTATTTTGTCCTTAAAACATTTAGTTCCTTGTAAATGATATTTTAGTAAACAAACATTAATTACGGAAATGAGATCTTTATCATTTAGCAAGTTGAACCAAACTAAAGGAAACCATCGTTTCACTTCTTAATTAGAAGCTATAGATGTTCATACCTATGATCTACACTCCCACTCAATTATACTACCAAGTTCCCAAGATTTAAGTATGGGCTAGTCCATAGGGTAAGCTGGTAACGAACAAGTCAAAGAACTCAAATAATACAATCAATTAGAATACTAACCACTCAGAAATGAGATTGAATTGACCTATGGTCAACTAGATGATATGACTAGAACAGATAATATCGGTATGTTTACTTATCATATCAACTGTCAATATCGGTCCAGTCTGAATTAACAAATACATCCGATGTTATCTACTTTGCTAAGGTTTTGGAAAGAACATAACACTGCAATGTGTAAGTAGATCATATCGTAGATTGGCAAGTCAATGTAAATCTTGTGCACTGACTAATCTAATACTAACATATTTTGAACATATAATCATATTTATATTCCACTGTGATTACATCCCTATAAATACGATTAGCTATATGCTCGGGATTTAATAGAAGTTTATATTAAACAAATAATCATGAAAATAAAATATGTGACCAAAGTGATTGACCAAGTCAAACAATGATTTCTATTCTTGTATTGATAATAAATGAGATTACAAAGAAATTAGGTTTTAATTAGGGCATAAAACCCTAACAAACTCCCACATGCACTAATTGAAACTAATGACTTAATTTTACTAATCCCATTTCCTTGATATGCTTATCAAATGTAGCTTCTGGTAGTGTCTTTGTAAACGGATCTGCAAGATGTTCTTTGTATGCAATCTTCATAACCTTCAAATCTCCCCTGGCCACATATTCTCGAAAAATGTTATACTTCTTTTCTATATCCTTACTCCTCTTGTGACTATGAGGTTCTTTCGAGTTGGCTATCATTCTTGTATTGTCACAAAACAACACAAGCAGTTTATCCATTTCTGAAATGACACCAAGATTTGAATAGAACTTCTTTAGCCAGACTATTTCCTTAGCTACTTCTGACGTGGCTATGTACTCAACCTCCGTGGTGGAATCTGAGAGTCAAGACTGCTTTATGCTTCTCCATATCATAGCTCCACCCCCAAGAGTAAACACCATTCTAGAAGTAGACTTCCTGTCATTGACATTAGTTTGAAAATCTGAATCGGTGTAGCCTACAAAGTTCAGAACACCACCCTTGTAGACTAACATATAATCCCTAGTCCGCCTTAAATACTTCAGGATATGCTTAACTGCTATCCAAGGTTCCGGTCCTCGGTTTGATTGATACCTGCTCATACTCTCACTGCATAGCAGATATCTGGTCTAGTACATAGCGTAGCATACATTAGAATTCCAACTGTAGATGCGTAAGGAACTTTTCTCATTGCATTTTCCTCTTCAAGAGTCTGGGGAGACTGCTTCTTTGAAAGATGAAATCCATGACGGGACGTTAAACATCCTTTCTTGGAATTTGTCATTGAGAAACGTTCAAGCGCTTTATCTATGTAAGCTGGTTGAGATAGATCTAAGAGTATGTTCTTTCTATCCCTAATGATCTAGATACCTAGAACATAACTTGTTTCACCCAAATCTTTCATCTATAATTGAGTGCTCAGCCAATTCTTCACACCTGGCAATTTCTTAACATTGTTTCCAATGAGTAAGATATCATCTACATAAAGAACCAGGAATACCATTAATTAATTTGCCTCCAGTTGGTAAACACAAAGCTCATCAATATTTTGTTAAAAGCCATATGTTTTGATTATTCAATCAAACCTAAGGTTCTAGGAATGAGAAGCATGCTTAAGTCCATAAATAGACCTATTCAACTTGCAAACTTTTCTTTTTTGTCCAGCTACTTTAAATCTTTCTGGCTGATCCATATAAATAACTTCGTCAAGCTTCCCATTAAGAAAAGATTTATTGACGTCCATCTTCCAGATCTTATAGTTGAGAGCGACTGCTATGGATAGGAGGATGCAAATGGACTTGAGCATGGCTATCAGACTAAAAGTTTCCTCATAGTCCACGAATCTTCTTTGGGTATAACCCTTTGCCACTAATTGAGCTTTATAAGTCTCGATATTTTCATCAACACCTGGTTTCTTCCTATAGATCCACTTGCACCCAATGGCCCTAAATTCACTGGTGCTTCCACAAGATCCCAAAAGGAATTTGAGTATATGGACTCCATTTCTAGTTTCAAGACTTCGAGCCATAGTTCCTTTTCAAGGAAAGTCATTGCATGTTTGAAAGACAACGGATCATCATCACTAGTGTCACCAACAACCATATTGGTTTCACCATCCAAACCATACAAAAATGGGTTCCTAGAAACCGTCCCACTATGATGAGGCTCTGTGACTGTTTGCTCAGGAACAGTGGTACTTTCTTCATTTAAATCGACTTGCATTGGTTGGACATGAAGAGTGGGAATTTCATCATCAACTTGAGTTGATGACGATGGAACATTGGTTGGAGCCAATTCTTTAACCATATGCTATAAAATTACTTTGCTGCATGGTTTGAAGTTTTGGACATTGTCATTTTCCATAAAAGTAGCATTCGTAGAAATAAACACTTTCTTTTCTGAATGAATATAGAGAATTCCACCTCGAGTACCTTTAGGATAGCAATCTACATGAAAACTTCAGTTCGCGGTTCTAGCTCTTCTTCCTTTTTCCTCAGGATGTGGGCGGGACACCCCCAGATTCTATAATGGGATAAACTAGGTTCACGACCATTCCAGCGTTCTAAAGGTATTTTGGGGATTGATTTGGATGACACGACATTGAGAATGTCATTTGCGGTTTCAATTGCAATTCCCCAGAACAAAGTTGGTAGAGTTAAGTAACTAATTATGCATCTAACAATTTCTAATAAAGTTCTATTCCAGCGTTCTGCTACACCATTTTGTTGCAGAGTACCTGAGGCCATAAGTTGTGATAAAATCCTAAGTTCAGTTAAATGATCTTGGAACTGCATATCAAAATATTCTTCACCCCTATCAGATCGAAAGATCTTTAACATTTTACTTAATTGGTTCTGAGCCATCGCTAAGAATTCCTGAAACTTTGAAAATGTTTATGATTTCCTATGCATTAGGTAAAGATACGAGTATCAAGAGTAATCATCAATGAAAGTGGCGAAATACTCAAAACCACCCCTGGCTTGTACATTCAAAGGTCCACAAACATCTGAATGCACAAGTCCAAGTGGTTCTTTGGCCCTATCAACCTTTGCAGAGAATGGACGCTTGGTCAGTTTGCCTTCTAGACAAGATTCACAGACAAGTAATTCACCTAAGGTGAGTTCCCTCAAAGGCTCATCATTTGCAAGTCTTTGAATCCTATCATAGCTTATGTCACCTAGTCTCAAGAGCCATGAATACGTCATATTTTTATTATGGGTCTTTTGAAATTTATTAGTCCTAGGTTTAGCTACTTTGAATAAATCATTGTTAAGAGCGAGCGGTTTGTTAGGTCGCAGAATATAAAGCCTGTTTTCCAAACATGCAATACACAATTATGATCCATTGAAAGAAATAGATATATTAGAACTTGTGAAAGTCATAACAATTCATTCTAATTGCAACATGGAAACTGAAATTAAATGTCTACTAAAATTCAGAATAAAAAATATATCATTGAAAATTAAAAATTTATTTCCGAACTTTAGATGAGCTCTTCCTCTAGCTTGGACCGCACCGAACGCTCCGTCCCCATCTCTATGCTTTAAGCAGCCTTCATCCACTTCTCCCACGATTCAAGAAGCTGTAAAGATTTACAAACATAGTTAGTAGAACCAGAATCAATAATCCAAACAGATTTATCATTCTCTAAAACACATGTTTCTAAGATAAATGAACTATAATCATTACCTTTGTTTTCGCTACTGGAAACTTGGGGCAATCCTATTTCCAATGCCCCTTCTCTTTGCAGTGAAAACACTTACCTTTACCTTTCTTGTTTATCCCCTTAGGCGTCTGTGCACTAGGTTGTGCACTCATCTTTGCAGCCTTTGTAGGCTTGGGGTTATTCTTTTGTCCACCTTTCCTCTTGTTTCTAGCTTTCGAAGACAAAGCTTGGTGAGCTCCAACCTTAGCTGGATCCATAGTAGTAGTAGTCTTATTTTCTCCACCTTTATTAGGTCCACCCATGATAGGCTCAAAAGTCTGAAGCTCATTCTTGAGCTGTGTTAGACCATAGCTGAGTTTATTCAACAAATAGTTGGTGGTGAACGGCATGAAAGCTGGAGAGAGACTGTTGAGGATTAAGCCAACTTGAGTTTCCTCATCTATTGTTGCTCCATGCAGTTCAGCTTCCTAAAAGTATTTTGTCATTTTGATCAGATGATCACAGACATGTTGAGAGGGTGCCATCCGAGCATTGGCATATTTCTTGGTGGCCTTAAAATGAGTCTGCGCTGACTTGGCACCGAACATGTCATGGAGCTGATCCATGATTTCGTAGGTCATCTCGACATTCTCCATCTTTGTCTTGAGAGTGTCGACCATGCTAGCAAACATGTAGTACTGCACCTTGCTGTTAGCCGCCTGCCAATGCTCATACTTATCCCTCATAGACTTGGTAGCTCCTTCAGCTGGAACTTCCAGGAATTCCTCAGTCATGAAGAACTTGGAGTTGTCACCAATCAACACAATGTTGATATTCTGCTTCCACTTAAGGAAGTTTTCTCCAGTCAGTTTCTCCATCGAAAGTTGAGAAAGGATGGGAGTAGACACATCCATAATTATACTACAGATTATCAATAAAATATAAATCAATCACTTTTGCTCAATAAAATTTCTATTCACACAAAACTTCAAGAAATAGCACAACATATACAAAAAATATGTAAGATATGAGAAAAAATACAAAAAATAATCATATCTCTATTTCCTTAGGTTTTTAACTAATCTATAATTATCATTGTCCCGTTTGGCGAGAGTAAAAAATACCACTAGTTATATAAAGTTGTAAACTTATTTAATAATGGACACCATTATTAACTACCTACTATTCGATCAAAATAAGAAAAAAAAATCTCTTATTTAATGAGCTAGACCCACGATTTTGAAAATCATAGATTTAGTCCAAGTAGTCAGTGTAGGGGTGAGTCTAGGAGAATTTGATCTATAATTATCTATCTTTCGAAATCTAACCTTGTCAAAATAACTAATGAACACCTTCCGTAGGGGGACAAATCAAAGCATCTCGAGGCCCCATTAAGCTATTAACTTTGTTAAACCAATGGTGGGGATCGAATATAATTCTTAAAATAAGCTCATTATAAAATTAAAAATAATATTTTTATTATTAATTTTTAGAAAATTAATGACTATGGTTTTTCAAAAAAATGAAAAGATTAAATTTTTAAAACCAAAGTCCTATAATTTCCTGTTAATTCTAAAGTGTCATATTGAAACAAATTCAATTAATTTAGAATTAATATGTTGCTAATCAATATTTAGGTTTAACTAATATAATGAACCTATACAATTAAGTCCACTCAGGTAAATGGGCCTTAACAATTGGGCTTGTATGGAGGAGGGCTGGGTTCCATACAAGGTCCAAAAGATAGGAATTTAAACCTTTGTTTTATTAATTGTTATTAATTGATTAGGCCCACTATAGTCATGCAAAGCAAATGGGCATTCACAAGTGGAATCACCCACAAGAGATGAATTTAAACTTTACATTTTCTAAAGGGGCCAAAGAAAACCTATCATTTTATGAATATTTTATTTGGCAAAAATCCATATATCCAGCAAACATATGGCCCACTATATGCATCTATGCTCAATTGCAAAAATGCTACATATAGTGCAAACATGCATGTTATAATAGAATGAGCCTAATCAGGTTACTATATGAGCAAGTCTAAGAATTTATGCAAAAATACCACATTTATTTCATTTGCAAAAATATCACAATTAATTATCTATAATTTATCAAAAATTTCAAATTAATTAAATTTTACAAAAATAAGTCAATTTAAATGAAATTTATCAATAATTAACAAAAGTTATCTTAAATTTCATTTATCTACAATCTACTTGGTTTTAGGTTAATTTAAAAAATATTAATTTAATTTAAATAGGATTTATCAACAATTAACCAAAGTTAATTTAAATCTCATTTATTAAAAAAATATTTTATTAATTGGTTGAAAAAATATCTTAACTGATTTTCAAAAAATATCTTGTGTTGTTACAATAATAAGCTAATATTTTAACCATTTAAAAAAATAAAATATTAATAGTTATAACAATCCTAAAATATGTCAAAACAGTTAAACAAATTCAAATATCCATGAAAATATCTAACTAACAAATTTCAAATTTCAACTAATTTAAATATTAAAAACTATAGAATAAACAAATATTTATATTTTCAAAAGATTATTTAATAAAATAAGAAGTATTTAAAAGAAAATATCATAAATATCTCATATCTTAATTCTAAAATTTTAATATATTAAAATATTTAAAATTAAGTTGTTAGTCTATTTTTAAATTTGAATTTGAATCTTTGTAAAAATATCTAATTACTTAAATCTCAACCAACAAAAATATCTTATTTTAAAAAGCATTTTTAAATGATAAAACAAATCTTATATTTTTGGCTTTGATTATAAATAATTAATTTTCACATTTTAATTTCTTTAAATTAAAAAAAAAATTTAATTTTGATGAACAGTACCTGCGGTGCCTGGTGTGCACGCGAGTTTGCATTGGTTGCCGACGGATGCGTGCAGGGAACGTTGGGTGACGAGCACAGGAGTACGCGCTAGTGTGCATGGTGTGCGCGCGAGTGCGCGCACGCAATGGCAGCCAGGCGAAACAATTTCCAGAAATTTTTTTGTGCAATTTTTCAAACCAAAACCATTTTCTAATTAATTTTTAACATATTTTACACAAAATAAAGTATATATAAAAATTAATGGTATAGAAAACACAACAAAATAATCTAAAATTTCTAATAATCACGTAGAATTCAATATGCTTCATATAATCATGAAATCCATCCAATTACTCAACACATCAAATAATTCAATTTTTAACATGTTCATGCATGAAAATAAAGATTACCAAAGGCTCCGAGGCCATTTGTTAGGAAACTTATGCAAGATCTTTATTTATTTTCATGTAGATCTAATATTAAACAAGCTAATATGAGACAACCTAGAACGTGTTTCTAAAATTGAATTCAAAGAGAAATAATGATAAGAATACTTACATTATACGCAGCAGAATTAATGAGTCATTCCTTCAGTTTCTCTAACCCTTGTATCCTTTCCATCGCAGAGTATTACTAAGAAACTAGACCGATCTTCAATTTTCTTATCAACATATCAAAGTATCCATAGGATCACCTAGGCAAGAGTGGAAAATTCTCAATACATGAGATCGATACAGAGAGAAGAAGAGAAAAGAACAATAAGGCTTAGAAAAGGACTTATGTTTAGAGAGAATCTAAAACCTATAAGAAAACAGTGTCTGTCATCTGATTTCATCTCTCACTTAACATTAGGTCATTTATTTAATTAAAAAATCAATAAAATAATAGCATATTAAAAGCCCTAGGTCAAATCCTGTATTATTTTTTATTTATTTATTAATTAAATAATTACTCAAATCCTTTATCAAATAAATTATTTATAATTTGAACCTTGATTTAAACATATTTATTAATTTAGAAACCAATTTATCTTAATTAATAAATATGCCCCAATTTCTATTTTCTTCTTTAAATTACATAACTCTTTGGATCTATCCAAAATTGACCTAGTCAACTTTGATAATTCTAATTGATAATTAAATCAATTAATTGATACTATCTAGATTATTTTATCCAAGGTACAGTGGGGACCATGGGCCTATGAAATCAAGGTCCAATAAGTTATCATAAATCTCACAAATAAATTTACTAACATGTAAATTCTTCGCGACTCCACCAAAGACTCGGAATTGTACTCTTGAATTCATAGAACGCTCTGTAAGAAATATAGACACGTTATTAATTACCCATTGTTACAACCATAATTGTCATTCGATCCTCTATAGACGGTCTACAATGAGATGGGACTAAAATACTGTTTTACCCCTCATTGTATTTTATCCTTAAAACATTTAGTTCCTTGTAAATGATATTTTAGTAAACAAACATTAATTACGAAAATGAGATCTTTATCATTTAGCAAGTTGAACCAAACTAAAAGGAAACCATCGTTTCACTTCTTAATTAGAAGCTATAGATGTTCATACCTATGATTTACACTCCCACTTAATTATACTACCGAGTTCCCAAGATGTAAGTATGGGCTAGTCCATAGGGTAAGCTGGTAACGAGCAAGTCAAAGAACTCAAATAATACAATCAGTTAGAATACTAACCACTCAGAAATGAGATTGAATTGACCTATGGTCAACTAGATGATATGACTAGAACAGATAATATCGGTATGTTTACTTATAATATCGGAAAAAAATTCTAATAAATATATACACATTTTTAACGACAAGAAAATGATATAGAGCTTGAAAATAATCTAATGGAAAGATAAAGAACACAGGGATTTATAGTGGTTCGGTCCCAGCGATTGGTAATGACCCACGTCCACTTGATACTATTATTAATATTGAGCTCCCAAGGTGTGATCAAAGAACTAGGGTTCCTGAGTTTCACAGACCTTTGAAGAAGAGAACAATACAATGATGGATAATAGTAATATAATTCTGTAAACAAAAAATATCGATCCCCTTCCTTGAGCTATCTCTCGTGTGTTTATAGGCTCAGGAAGAGTTACATGAATTAAGAAATAATATCTATCCTTAATGATCGGATCTGCAGGTGATAATGAAGAGAGATTCTCGGATATCATCACAACTGTACAGATCTTTACATAAATGAGCGAATATACGACCAAGCTGGTCATATATAGAACTTGTTCTCTTCGCGCAGAAATGATGGTGGTCGATAAGCGAGCCGTATCTCTGCTGCGTGTCTGCCACGTGTCAAAAATTCTTGCCACGTCATCAGCAACTCTTTTTTGGATAAACATTTGCCCCCAAGTTTATTTATCGCGACCAGCAATAAGTAAACTTAGGAAAATAACTTTTTGTATGCCCCACGAAATCTGTCAAAACTCTCGTGTGTTCTTGAAAATAGTGACCTAATCACGTCCAATCATGCCTTTTCAGTTTTCAAGAAATCATTCTGACGGCTGTTACACTCCCCCATGCCTTGAAAAAGGTAACCCATGATTGCCCCTTTTAGGCACACCTCAGTTCTATAAATAATCCCGACATTCTCCTTTTAACTCTTTACACGCCATCCTTTTGCCAAGAACTCTCAAGAAATATATTCCAGAGCCCAGGACTTTAACGTTTTCAGACGCTTCGTCGAGGATCTCTCGCCTGCAAACTCAAAGTCCCTCCTTTTCAAGATCTTCAATCTTCACTCAGGTAAACTTTCTTCGACGTTTAACCCTTTGAGATGCCATGCATGCTGTTTCTGTGCTCTGAAACTTTTTGTGTTCTTGGGTAGAAATTTGTGAAGATTTTGCATATACCGTTTGATGCTTGATAGGGTAGTGTACTTTTGCTCTATATAAGTTAGGAATCAGTTTGATAGTCAGGATCATGGGTTTAGGGCATAAAATCGAAGTAAAAATTTGATTTTTAAGCTAGCTGAAAAACTGGGTTTTTCCCGCCCTTTTGGAGTTGAAAAAGCTTTTTTCAGAAAAACTTTTTACTTTCACTTTTTGATCCGTTTTTCAAACTGCTCGCATAAAACTTAGTGTTTCGGTTAGAATGCTGCTGGTCGATAGACGCAAGCAACGTTATTCCACCTTTCAACATAAGCTCCCAGGCTGTGCGTCTTATCTCCTCCTTTGTTTGTTTTGCAGTTTATATGCAAGACCCGTGGGGACGAGAAAGACCCATAGACAACAATCTGCTAGCTCAACTACTCGAGGATGAAGAACAACCCTCAACATTGATACCTGATATTTCCTTTTCTTGTATTAATCCAAACACTTCCCCAGTTTTGACCCGAAACATGGCTCGCACCAAAACCAAGGCCCAGAAAAGAAAAACCTTCGAAACTTCTCATCAGCCTGCTGCTACGACTGATGCTCCCTCGACCAGTGGTTAAGGCAAAAATTCCCTTGATCCAAACATCCAAAGACATGCCCACCCCCGACACGTTATTCAGACGGATGTCGAGTGGCATGTAGTCTCTGAAAGTAGGGTGACAGTCAGAATGATCGTCAACTACTTAAAGAAATATAGTCTGCCAGGGGTGACCCTAGTCAAGCCCAACCCAGAACAAAGGGCTAATCTGCCTGGAGGCGCCTATAGCGCCTGGTCGCGGTTTCATATTGAGGCAGGGGCCACCGTGCCTCTTCACCCATTCTTTCAGGGGGTAGCCAACTATTTTGGAGCTGCCCCCTTTCAAATTACCGCAAATGGATATAGGATGCTTGCTGCACTCTATATCATGTACAGCCAGAAAAAATGGCCCGTGCCATCGCCTCATGAGGTCAACTATCTGTTCGACATTAAATCTAACCCCAACCATGAAGGCATAGGGTTCTTCCACCTTTGTCATCAGTAAAACGGACGCACTTTCCTGACTAACACAACCCATATCTCAAACGTGCGGAGGTACTATCAAGAGTACTTCCTTACGGCGGACCTGGTCGCGGACAACCTGGCTTTCGCACGAGGAGGTAAAACTTTCATATCGCTGGCTGACTTCTTCACTTAGTGCTTTCCTCCACAATGTCTTAAACTTTTAATGTCTTCCAGGCCCGTGGCTGCGACCAAACCCAACTCCGGGAATGGAGTCAAGATCGACACTCTTAGCCAGCATGTCAGATGCTGAGAAGAGTGTCAAGAATCTAGTTATAGAGGCTAACCTTAGGTTGGTTGGCCTCTGGGCCCCTTAATTAGATACGAGGGGGCCTTTGGCAGGGAGTGCTCGCGCCGAAAGGGAACCTGAGCAGCAACCTCAAGCGTCTCCTCTACGGAGAAGACCGACTGGGGTCACGATCAGGGAACCTGCTAGCACTCCTCGAGCAGAGAGGCCCTCGACCCCCTTAGGAAAAGGAAAGTAGAAGGCCACCGAGCCTGTCGACCTCTCTGACGACTCGTCGGATGACAACGGTATAATAATTTCGCTTTTAAACACTTTGCCAATTCCCTGTCATCTATTCGACGGGGACGGAAATTTTAAATATGCTGCACACTTAGGGCCAGACTTCTTCGTGTCAAAGAATGAGTGTAAGACTAGTAGAGTCTGTAGTGTAGCAACCAGTAATAATAGCTCGGGTATTGGACTTTGCAATCCTTTTTTGTTTTCTTCTTCTGATGTGATGTGTTTGGCTATTCATGCTATCTCATTGTTTGACTTTGTTATTGTTTTTCAGGCATGGACTCCACCAATGTGTTCGACCTTTACAGCACCCCAGAGGCTGTTGCTGCCCCTTCAAGTAAAAAGAAGACTAGCAAGAGACATGCTAGGGAGAGCAGGAAAGAGCCTCAGGCAAAGAAGGTCCAGAATGCAGGCCCTTCGAAGGACAGGCCCTCGGCCACCGTGACTCCGCCTTCCCCCCACGAGCAGCAGACTCCATCTGCTGTGGCCGAGTCGACTCCTTCTCCTGCTGCCCCATCTGACCAAACCTTGCAGGAAGCTCCTGCCTTAACCAGGAACCTGATGGTTGGCCGTTCCTTTAAACTGATCAAGGAGAGGCTTACCAAAATCGCCAAGCATGATCGCTGCCGAGCGGCAATGGCGGCTATGGAGACGATGGGCGTTGATCCGATTCTGAACCGAGCCCTGAATGAGTTCACCAGTGTAAGTTGTCTCCTTTGTGAAATTAGGCTTTTGGTAATTTACTGTTTGTCTAATTTTTATTCTGAATGCAGGCCATGCTAACCCTTACTGACGGCCGCATCCGCCTGGGTCCTGTCACCAAGGAGCCCAGGACCTCGGATCAACGGCATGAGGACGAACTCAAAGCTACCGAGGCCAAGCATGCTGATCAGCTGGCAGTGGTGACTGCGAAAAAGGCCGAACTGGCCAAGGAGTTGGAGGAGAATCTGAAGTCTCTGGAAAAAGCCCGCGAGCTGATGGACCAATACAAGGAGTCCAACCACTCTAACTATAAGGTGGCCAAGTATCTTGAGCTGGACTTGATGGCGAGTAGGCTAGAAACCAGGGACATGGAGGACTGAGTTAAGGACTTGGAGAAGACTAATGCTGCCAACTTAGAGAGGTACAAAAATGCCACCTTGAGGTGCTTCTATGACTTCTGGAAGCACAATCAGGGTGCCAATTTTGATTATCTTCCTTAGAACGCGAGGGAAGCTGAGCTGGCTAGCTGCGCGACTCAACTTGCTGAAGAAGAAGGGTCGAGGGTCCCTGCCTCCCCCGAAATCTCGCTGGCCGCCGGGATGGAGGGTGTAGACAATGAAGCTGTCGACCAGAACCTTCCCCAGGATCCTCCTGCTCCTCAAGCTCCTTAGTTCTTTTTCTTTTATATTTCTTTTCTAATTACACGACCTACGGGTCGTGATGTAAAGAAAATATGATTTTTTGGTTTTCTGCACGGGCAGCTTTTACTTTTATTTTAAACAATTACATCCAAGCAGTTACTGCTTGTGGTGTAAAAGGATCGCTTTGATATTACAATATATTTGCATATTATTATAACATCTAATTGTTCGCATGACCGAACTTAGCATAACACTTTGGTTTGATTTTACAAAATATCAAAATTTTGGAAAATACTCTAAGTGCCCTAGCATGCTTTCACTTATTTTGCTCATGTGTTTACATACATTTTAATGATATGCTTTGCTTACTTGTACCTTGTATGCCCCCCAAGTGATCGGGGAGCTTTAAGGTCCTCGGTCACTTACCTTGACCAGAACCTGCCCGAACCTTACTGCTCGTAGCAATGTGATTAGAATTATAATATAACAAAACAACACACGTAATGAGCAAATACTTGTAATAAATACAATAGTTGGCAAGAAATGACTGGCTGAGCACAGTCCCTTTTATTCTCGTAGTAAATGGACGAAACATGTCTTTACGAGTGATCAATAACATCTTACACAAAACTTGTAAAAAGTAAAATTTATACAAGCCAATTCTTTAAGAAGAATTGTTCATTGACAATACTTACGCAGGTGTTCTCCATTCCAATATCGAGGAACGAGATCTCCGTTAAGCGGGCAAGTTTATAAGTGCCTGGGTGAAGGACTTCATCAATCTAGTAAGGCCCTTCCCAATTTGGCCCGAGTACCCCAGCAGCCTGGTCGCGGGTGTTAAGAAAAACTCTTCGGAGCACAAGGTCTCCAATATTGAACTTTCTTTCTCGAACTTTGGAGTTGAAATACCAGGCGACCTTCTGCTGGTATGCGACTACTTGGAGTTTGGCTATTTCTTGCCTTTCATCAATTGTGTCCAAGGATTCCATGAGTAGCTGGCTGTTAGAATCCTGTTCGTATGTTAATCTGCGGTGAGAGGGCGGATCCAACTCAACAAGCAACATGGATTCATACCCGTATGCCAAGGAAAACGGGGTATGATCTGTTGCTGTTTGGTGGGAAGTTCTGTACGACCAAAGGACTTCAGGCAACTGTTCTGGCCATGCTCCCTTCACTTCTTCAAGTCTTTTCTTCAGTGTATCCTTGAGCGTTTTGCTGACTGCCTCGACTTGTCCATTCGCTTGGGGATGAGCGACTGAAGAAAAGCTTTTAATAATGTCGTGACATTTGCAGAAATCTGTGAATAGATCACTGTCGAACTGGGTGCCGTTATCTGAGACTATCTTTTTTGGCAATCCATAGTGACAGATGATGTTTTTGACCATGAAGTCAAGAACTTTCTTCGTTGTTATGGTCGCGAGTGGCTCAGCCTCAACCCATTTGATGAAGTAGTCGACAGCAACCACTGCGTACTTTACACCACCTTTCCCTGTAGGCAAAGATCCGATTAGATCTATTCCCCAAACCGCAAAGGGCCATGGACTCTGCATCTGTTTTAACTCATTGGGAGCTGCTCTCGGGATCTTAGAAAACCTTTGACACTTGTCACATTTTCGCACGAACTCCATGGAGTCTTCATTCATTGTTTCCAAAAAATATCCCTGCCTTAGGATCTTTTTCGACAGGCTTTGCCCCCCAGTGTGGTCTCCGCAAAAACCTTCATGTACCTCCTTCATCAACTCTTTGGCTTTCTCCTTTGTAATACACCTGAGAAGTGGCAGTGAGTATCCCCTTCGGTACAAAATTCCATCGACTAGGATATACCTAGCAGCCTGCTGCTGAAGGGTCCTATCTTTGTTTCTGTCCGCTGGTAGCACGCTGCTTGATAGATACTCTACATAGGGCGCCATCCATGTATCCGCCATCTGGATCACTAAAGTGGTTTCTGTTGTTTAGATGCTGGGTGCGAGTATTTGCTCGACTGGCACAATGTTCAAAGTATCAGCATCTTTTGCACTTGCCTACTTTGCCAAAGCGTCTGCATTGGAATTCTGATCACGAGGCACTTGCTGTAGAGTGTATCTGCTGAACTGGGCTAACAAATCCTTTGCATTGTTCAGATAAGTGACCATCTTTAATCCCCGCGCTTGATACTCTCCCAAGATCTGATTCACGACTAGCTGAGAATCACTATAAATGTCAAGCGCTTTTATGTTCATGTCCTTGGCTAACCGCAGTCCAGCGAGCAGTGCTTCATATTCAGCCTCATTGTTAGAGGCAGTGAAGTCAAATCTTATTGCACAGTGAAATCGATGCCCTTCCAGCGTTATCAATATCACACCTTCTCCTGCGTGGGATTCGTTAGATGATCCGTCGGTGAATAATTTCCACGAGGGTGCTTGTGTTTGACATTCAGGCCCGCTAGGCTCCTCGATCTGCTCGCCACCCGTGGGCTCTGTAAACTCGGTGATGAAGTCAGCTAAGGCTTGTCCCTTTATTGCTGCTCGCGGCAGGTAAGATATGTCGAACTGCCCAAGTTCGATAGCCTACTTTAGTAATCTTCCAGCAGCCTATGGCTTTTGCAGGACTTGCCGAAGAGGCTAGTTGGTCAATACTGTAATCGGATGGGCTTGGAAATAAGGCCGCAGCTTCCAAGAGGCCAATACTAACCAGTAGGCTAACCTTTCAATGGGGGGATATCTTAATTCTGCTCTGATCAGCCTTTTGCTTATGTAATAGACAACCTTCTGCACACCTTCTTCTTCTCTCACAAGAACAGCACTAGCAGCGTAATCTGTGATTGCTAAGTAGACAAACAAAGTCTCTTTATCAACTGGCTTCGACAGGATAGGTGGTTGCGCCTTATGTGCTTTCAGTGCTTGGAAGGCCTTATGTGCTTTCAGTGTTTGCTGCCTCTGAGTAGATTGAAAAATGGGACACACTTGTCCATTGATTTTGAAATAAATCTACTAAGGGAAGCAATTCTCCCAGTCAGACTTTGGACATCCTTAATCTTTACTAGTGACTTCATCTCGATCAAGGCTTTTATCTTCTTAGGATTAGCTTAAATTCCTCTTGAGTTAACTATGAATCCCAAGAACTTCCCTGATCCTACTCCGAAGGAACATTTTAGGGGATTCAACTTTATCCTATATTTATTAAGGACGTTGAAGCATTCCTGCAAATCCCTTACATGTCCTTCTGCCTTCTTTGACTTAACCAGCATGTCGTCGACGTAAACCTCCATGTTTGCCCCGATTAGCTCCTTAAACATGTGGTTGACGAGTCTCTGGTAAGTCGCACCAGTGTTTTTCAAACCAAAGGGCATCACCTTATAACAGTAGAACCCTGTATCGGTTCGAAAGCTAGTGTGATCCTCATCAGGGAGATGCATACTAATCTGGTTATACCCAGAGTATGCATCCATAAATGAGAGGATCTCGTGTCCTACAGTGGCATCGACCAGCTGGTCGATCCTCGGGAGTGGGAAATAGTCTTTAGGGCAGGATTTATTGAGGTCTGTAAAATCCACGCACGTACGCCACTTTCCATTCGTCTTGGGCATGAGTACGGGATTGGAGACCCACGATGGATAAAACCCCACCCTGATGAACCCATTCTCCTTCAGCTTCTCGACTTCTTCCTTCAAAGCTTTCGATCGGTCTTTGTCGAGCAGCCTTCTTTTCTGCTGCACAGGTGGAAAGCTTTTGTCAATGTTCAGGACATGGCTGATGATTGCAGGATCTATCCCAACCATGTATTTTTGCGACCAAGCAAAGACGTCCTGGTTCCTTTTTAAGAACTCCACCAGTGCCTGTTTTGTTGTTGTCTCTAAGTTTTTACCGACTTTCACAACTTTGGTCGGATTTTCCCCATCGAGTTGGACTTCTTCAAGGTCCTCGATGGCGCCTACTGCTTCTTCGAAATCCCCAAAGCGAGGATCTAAGTCTCTATCCTTACTTTGGGCAACGCCCTATTTGGTGAGATTATCACTTGAGCGGGCTTGAACATTAGATGCCATTTGCAACTCTTTTCCAGCGGCATCCCTCGATACACCCTTCTTTGCCTTGGTGATCGAGGAGTTGTAGCATTCTCTCCCCTCTCGCTAGTTTCCCAGTACACATCCTACTCTTGCGTCTGTTGGGAATTTCATGGTGAGGTACCATACAGATGTGACGGCTCGGAGGTCAACCAGAATAGGTCTCCCTATCACGGCATTATACGCCGAAGGACAATCAACCACTATAAAAGTGGTGAGTAATGTCCAGTTAGCAGGTGCGGTACCTGCTGTGACTGGGAGTCTAATTGACCCTACTGGGGCGAGCCCTGCTTTGGAAAAACCATAAATGGTTTGGTTGCATGGCTCTAGGTCCTTGATGGACAGTTTCATTCTTTCCAGCGAAGACTTATATAGGATGTTGACCGAACTTTCTGTATCGACCAACACCCTTTTAACCATCATATTTGCGATTTGGACATCCACGACCCACAGATCGGAGTGTGGGAATCGCACATGCTGGGCGTCATCATCAGAGAAGGTGATCGGTTCCTCCTCTGTTCGAGCCTTTTTGGGTGCACGATCCTCAACACTCATCATCTTGATGTCCTGGTCATGGCGTAGGGTTCGACTGTATCGTTCCCTCGCTTTTCCACTATCTCCTACGAGATGTGGGCCTCCACAGATGGTGAGTAGGGTACCTGCCACGGGAGCTGGCATGTAGGCGCTGACTCATTGCCACCTTGAGCCTCTCGTTGAGAACCTCCCGCGGCTCGTACATATCTTCTTAAGTGTCCCTGTCTTATCAGGAACTCAATCTCATCCTTCAACTGGTTACACTCATTGGTGTCGTGCCCGTAGTCATTATGAAAACGACAGAACTTTGTCGAATCTCTCTTGGAGATATCCTTTCTTATAGGTGTGGGTCGTCCGTAGGGCACGCTCGAGCTGGTCGCTTGGAACACCTCGGCTCGGCTTTCGACAAGGGCGGTGTAATTGGTGAATTTTGGTTCATACCGATTATTTTTAGGGCTTTTACTCTCGAAGGTCGAGGGTTTGCCATTCGCCCGATTTCCACCATTTTTACCGTTGCCATTGGGCTTAGACCCGTTGGCGGCTTTGGCGGGTTCTTCTTTGGGCCCCTTGTCCTTTGCTGGTGATTTTCCTTCGTTGGCAATCGCGTCCTCGAGCTTGATGTATCGATCAACTCGATCTAAAAACTCCTGGGTAATGTTAACCCCATGCTTCCTAAGGCTACTCCAGAGAGGAGAATTGCGCTTAACCCCAGCGGTTAGGGCCATCATCTTGCCTTCATCGCCCACAGTCCTGGCTCCTGTTGCGGCTCGCATGAAGCACTGAACATACTCCTTCAAAGGCTCCCCTTCTTTCAGGCGTATCTTGACCAGTTGGTTTTCCTCAGTGGGGTGCACACGATCCGTATAGAACTGTCCGTAATACTCCTTCACTAACATTTCCCAGGATATTATACTTGCAGGAGGGAGCTTAAAGAACCACTCCTGAGCGGCATCAGAAAGGGTCCCTGGGAAGATCCCGCAGTGAGTGTCTACAGAGACTTTCTGAATGTCCATTTGTAAATCAAATTTGTTCACGTGAGACACCGGGTCTCCGTACTCGTCAAAGTTTGGCAGAGTCGGCATCTTGAACTTACTGGGGGTTTTTGCCACAACAATCCTTTGTATGAAAGGGGTGCCTCTCCTTTGATCGTACTCGATATGTGATGTCCACCCCCGACCAGCTGATGCACAGCCTGGTTCAGGGCATCGATTTGAGCTTGAACGACTTCAGGAATTTCTGGGGCCTCTAGTGCCGGGGGAATGTACTCATTGAGCCTTTCTCGGCGGTCGTTGAGTACATCCCTCAAGTCATTGTCTCTTTGCCGCTGCTCGCTGGCTCCGAGCCGGCTAAAGACGTTGTTTTGTCTGGGCTGCCCCCCAGCATTATGTCCTGCTTGTCAGTCTTCTCTAGGTGGTGGGCTTCTGCCTCCACCTCTCTCATCGTTTCTCTGACCAGCGTTCCCTCTGCCTAAGTCAGCCTCATTGTAGCCATGGCCGTCTCTGAACCTTGACTGGCTTTGGTGGGACCGACTGTTTCCTCTGTTGCCTCCTTGGCCTGGAACTTCTCGAGTGTTAGGGGGAGGCCTGTGCTGGTCGGTGGGTCCCCGTGCATTGTCACGCCGTGGAGGGCCCCTAACCGCAGAGCCTGTCTCTGAATTCCTTCTGTTGGCAGAAGGACGCGGCCCCTTGCTCGGTGGGTGCGACTCTTCACCTCCTGCACGTCTAGGGCTGTGGGGCTATTGCCCGGCCCTATTCTGCCTTGGACACGGGGGATTGCCTCGACCATCCTGGGATGGAGGCTGTGTCTTAGGGTCCCTAGGTGGGACATCATCTTGAGGCATTGGTGGCTGCTTTGGCCTTTGAGGGCTTATTGGTTGGAGCGGATGGCTAGGATTGGGACCACTTTGAGGTGGCCCACTCGGGGGTTGATCAGGCTGCAAGGCAGGTGCAGCTTGATTCCTAGCCAACTGGAGGGTTGCTTCAAAGGCTGCCATGGCGTCCCTCTGACGATGGTCCATCTCCGCCTGTCTCTCGCTCAGCTCTTGGCGCTGGCGCTATATCTCCCTCTGTTGTGACGCCATTATCTCGGTGGCACTCTCTTGATTGGCCCTCAGAGCGGCCAATTCATCTTGCAACACCCCCAGCGTTGTCTTTGGGGCCTCAGAATCTACTTCCCCCTCATTGAACTCCAAATGAGGTTCGTCTTCAGCCATGTTCGGTGGAGGAGGCTGGGATGGAGCGGCAGCAACTTGTCCAGTTTTCTTGGTATTCTTTTCCATTAGATTTTCTCAGATTCAAGCCTCTCAATGAAACACCAGAATGTTGACCTTGATTTTGGTCAATGACACGGAGTCTAGGAAACGAAAAGAAAATGATATAGAGCTTGAAAATAATCTAATGGAAAGATAAAGAACACAGGGATTTATAGTGGTTCGGTCCCAGCGATTGGTAATGACCTACGTCCACTTGATATTATTATTAATATTGAGCTCCCAAGGTGTGATTAAAGAACTAGGGTTCCTGAGTTTCAGAGACCTTTGAAGAAGAGAACAATACAACGATGGATAATAGTAATATAATTCTCTAAACAAAAAATATTGATCCCCTTCCTTGAGCTATCTCTCGTGTATTTATAGGCTCAGGAAGAGTTACATGAATTAGGAAATAATATCTATCCTTAATGATCGAATCTACAGGTCATAATGAAGAGAGATTCTCGGATATCATCACAACTGTACAAATCTTTACATAAATGAGCGAATATACGACTAGGCTGGTCGTATATAGAACTTGGTCTTTTCGCGTAGAAATGATGTTGGTCGATAGGCGAGCCGTATCTCTGTTGCGTGTCCGCCACGTGTCGAAAATTCTTGCCACGTCATCAACAACTGATTTTTGGATAAACATAAAAAATACAGCTTTAATTCAAACAAAATACAAATAAATTAAATCATAATAAAATATTTTCATTCATAAAATATATAATATGAATTCAATGAAAATAATAATTCAAACTTATTTTCTTTTAATAATTCAAGCACTAATCACACGACTTCTAAGCTTTGCCCTTACCTACACACACATAGTAATTGATGAACTATAACGTCGAGTAAGGAAGCTTAGTACATACTAGAGAACACAAGTCTCGAATTCATGGCATAAACATAATGCAATGTAAACTATAATTAACCAGCAATACTTCTCAAACATTCTCAAGTCAAGTATTATCTCATAAATAACATTCATTCATCACAAACAATTTCCTAACAATCGGGTTCAACAAAGACGTCATGAGCCTCGTAGCGTCTGCGACCTGGAGAATACTTACCTCTCGTACCAAAGGGCATACTCCGCTAATTCTACGATGACAGTACCTGTATTGTGGTTAGTCCCACTATACAATAGTATGGGGACCACATTTACAGAGTTCACATAGCAAGCAGAAAATTACAAAATTGTACTTACAACATTCAAACATAACTAGTGTATTTAACCCCGACAAATGGGTACTATTATGCACGTTCCTAGCAATATAATTCAAATATACAACAACATATTTAATCTAGCAGAATTCATAGCATGCAAACATTCATAGCAAACATTTCACAAAGCTAAGTTACTCTTGGTGTAGACTTCTTTACCTCTTGTCCATAGCTTTTCGTGAAATGTGCCTTGGTGAGTGTTTCCGATCGCTTTTATATCCAAGAAACTTATTGGGACAATATGACTTAGTTTATGACTTACTAAGATTTTAGAATAAGCATCTAGATTTAAGAAACAAAATCCTAAATTCCCAGCCCAAACCTGAGCCCTCAGGGTAAAATGACCAAAATACCCTTCTCAAAAACCCGAATGTTCCATCATCATCAACGCGACTTGATGATGAAATTCCCACTCTTCATGACCAACTAACATAAGTCGATTTAAATGAAGAAATAACCACTATTCCTGATGAAACAGTCACAGAGCCTCGTTGTAGTGGGAGGGTTTCTAGGAACCTAGTTCGCTATGGTTTGGATGGTGAAACCAATATGGTTGTTGGTTACACTAGTGACAATGATCCATTGTCTTTCAAACAGGCAATGACTAGCCCTGAAAAGGAACTATGGCTCGAAGCCATGAAACAGGAAACAGAGTCTATGTACTCAAATTCCATCTGGGATCTTTTGGAAGCACCTAGTGACTTTAGGACCATTGGCTGCAAGTGGATCTACAAGAAGAAATGAGGTGTTGATGGAAATATCAAAACTTATAAAGCTCGATTAGTGGCAAAGGGTTATACCCAAAGAGAAGGTGTGGACTATGAGGGAACTTTTAGTCTGGTAGCCATGCTCATGTCTATTCGCATCCTCCTATCCATAGCAACCACTTTCAACTATGAGATATGGAAAATGGACGTCAAGACATCTTTTCTTAACTGGAAGCTTGACGAAGTTATTTATATGGATTAGCCATAAGGAATTACAGTAGCTGGACAAGAAGGACAAGTTTGCAAGTTGAATAGGTCCATCTATGGACTTAAGCAAGCTTCTCATTCTTGGAACCTTAGGTATGATGAAATAATCCAAACCTATGACTTTGAACAAAATATTGATGAGCCTTGTGTTTACCAACTGAAGGTAAATCAAATAGTGATATGCCTGGTTCTTTATATAGATGATATCTTACTGATTGGAAACAATGTTAAGAAATTGTTAAATGTGAAGAATTGGCTGAGCACTCAATTCCAGATGAAGGATTTCGGTGAAGCTAGTTATGTTCTAGGTATCCAAATCATTAGGGATAGAAAGAACAGACTCTTAGCTCTATCTCAAGAAACTTACATTGATAAAGTGCTTGAACATTTCTCAATGAATAATTCAAAGAAAGGATGTCTACCGTCCACCATGGAATTCATCTTTCAAAGAAGCAGTCTCCCTAGACTCCTGAAGAGGAAGATGCAACGATAAAAGTTCCTTACGCATGTGCAGTTGGAATTCTAATGTATGCTATGTTGTGTACTAGACCAGATATCTGCTATGCAGTTAGAGTAGTGAATAGGTATCATTCAAAGCCAGGATCGGAACATTGGATAGCAGTTAAGCATATGCTGAAGTATTTAAAGCAGACTAGGGATTATATGTTAGTCTACAAGGGTGGTGTTCTGAACCCTGTAAGCTACACCGATTCAGATTTTCATATCGATATCGATGTGATATGGACAAGCGTAAAGTAGTCTGCGATCTCATATTCCACCGTCGAGGCTGAATACATAGTTGTGTCAGAAGCAGGTAAGGAAATAGTCTGGCTAAAGAAGTTCTATTCAGATCTTGGTGTTATTCCAGAAATGGATAAACCGCTTGTGTTGTTTTGTGACAACATATGAGCGATAGCCAACTCGAAAGATCCTCGAAGTCACAAGAGGAGTAAGCATATAGAAAGGAAGTATCACATTATTCGAGAATATGTGGCCAAGGGAGATGTGATGATTATGAAGATTGCATCTGAAGACAATCATGCTGGTCCTTTTACAAAGACACTACCAGAAGCAACATTTGATAAGCATATCAAAGAAATGGGATTAATAGAATTAAGGCACTAGTTTAAATTAATGCAAGTGGGAGTTTGTTGGGGTTTTATGCCCTAATTAAAACCCAATTTCTTTGTAATCTCATTTATTATCAACAAAAGAATAGAAATCATTTTTTCACTTGGTCAATCACTTTATTCACATGTTTTATTTTCCTGATTATTTGTTTAATATAAACTTCAATTAAATCCCGAGCATATAGCTAATAATATTTATAGTGACGTAATCATAGTGGAATATAAATATAATTATATGTTCAAAATAGTTAGTCCTAAGATTAGTCAGTGCACAAGATTTATACTGACTTGCCAATCTACGTTATGATCTACTTACACATTGTAGTGTTATGTTCTTTCTATAACATTAGAAAAGTAGATAAGATCGAATTGATTTGTTACATCAGACTTGACTGATATTGACAGTAGATAGGATAAGTAAACATACCGTTATTATCTATTATAGTAATATCATATAGTTGACCATAGGTCAATTCAATCTCAATTCTGAGTGGTTAGTATTCTAATTGATTGTATTATTTGAATTCTTTGACGTGTTCGTTACTAGCTTACCGTACGGACTAGCTCATACTTACATCTTGGGAACTCGGTACTATAATTGAGTGGGAGTATTAATCATAGATATGAACATCTATAGTTTCTGATGAAGAAGTGCAATGATGGTTTCCTTTTAGTTTGGTTCAAGGTGATAAATGATAGAGATCTCATTTCAGTAATTAATATTTGTTTATTGAAATATCATTTACAAGGGACTATGTGTTTTAAGGATAAAGTACAATGAGGGGTAAAATGATATTTTAGTCCCATCTCATTGTAGACCGTCTATACAGGATTGAGTGACAATTATGGTTGTAACAATGGATAATTAACAACGTATCTGTATTGCTTATTGAGCGTTCTATGAATTCAAGAGTGCAATTCTGAGTCTTTACTGGAGTAATGATGAATTAATAAGTTAGTAAATTTATTTGTTAAATTTATGATAACTTATTGGAGCTTGATTTCATAGGTCCATGGTCCCCACTGTACCTTGGATAAAATCATCTAGATAATCTCAATTAATTGATTTAATTATCATTTAGAATGATCTAACTTGACCAGGTCAATTTTTGATAGATCCAAAGAGTTATGTAATATAGAGAAGAAAATATAAATTAGGGCAGATTTATTAATTAAGATAAATTGGTTTATAAATTAATAAATAAGTTTAAATCTAGGTTCAAATTATAAATAATTAATTTGATAAATGATTTAAATAATTATATAATTAATTAAACCAATAGATAAAAATACATGCCTTGATTATGAAAGTACAAGATTTGCTAATCAAGTTATTTAGTTAAAAAAAAACATGTTACTGAAACTATAATTGAGCTAGGGTTAAAAGAGTTTGGCCACAAAAGTTGATTTTCATATATTTGAGCATTTTAGTACATGGGATCCCAAAAGTAATAAAGTTTAAAAGACAGTTTACAAAATTCAGAACAAAAGTACAGCCACCAGCCGCTCTAAGGGAAAAACATACATTTTGGTTTTTCCTGTCTTGTGTCACTCCTCGACCGTGGCAGCCAATCAGCTATCTATGTACATTCAACCGTAAATCTCTCCAACTCAGGACTAGTTCACCCTGTCCTTGCCTTTACCTACACCACGTAGCACCAGTGAGCCAGGCCCAGCAAGAAACCAGATAACAGAGCATAACCACTAAGCAGTTAGTTTACAAATCAACAATCAAACAACTCATACGCATAAACAAATGGTCAACAATCGACAACATCTATATAATCAGGCATTTTGCATACCATGTTCATCATTTAACATTAATAATAAATTCACATATTAATCAGAGTCGACAACCTTAGGTCACACCCCATATTTATCCCACTGACTCCGACCCATTTAAACCGAGCTCAGTGAATATTAAGCTGTCCTCAACTACCAGTGGCCAAGCTGCGCCCTGTGCGCAAATATTGATTTCGGCACTCTTAGGTCGTTTATCACATGTCCCATGGCATAATACCATCTGTGACATTATACAGATATAGGGAGCTCTTAGTCCCATCATTAACACATAACCGGGGGCAGTTTCTTACCTTTGATTCCGCTAGCTTGTTCAATGAAGTCAACTCTCAAGCACGATCCCATCCGAGCCTTGGCATACACCTAGTCACAGCCACAAATTAAAACCATCACTAAACCTCAATGCCGAAACCTAATCTCGAGACCAATCCCGAGCCCTCGGGAAGCCCTAATTCCACCAAACGGGGTGGTGGAATCAAACCTCGAGTCCCGGGCGAAAACCCTAAAAAATAACCCAAAAACCCACTTCTAGAGACAGGGTAGCGCTACAACGTTTCAAAGAGGGTGCTATAGCGCTACAAGCAGAGCCAAAGGCGCCAGGAAACCCAAGCCTAGCACTGTAGTGCCCAAGGGCTAGCACTACAGCGCTAGTCACAGACCAGCAACACGTTGTTTTTTCCTCCTTCGATTTTCCTCGAACCAAAACCCCTTGGAACCCTTCCAAACCTCAACTACACACTAAATTGAGTCTATCATCACCTTTATCTCACCCCACACAACCCAATAACAGAAGACTTAACCACATGCATCATCAAACTAAGAAGACAAACATTGAATCCAAGAACTCAAGAATTCAACTAGAAACTTAGAAACGTAGAACTTCAAAGCCAGAATTTGTTACCTTACATGGAGAATTTGGAGCCTAGGTTATCTCTAGTATCCTTCCAGCCTCAACCCCTTCAACTCCTCAAGCTTATTTCCCTTAATTCCATTCAAAACTCAAGCTTAGAAATCACCTCAATAAAAAATGAGAAAAACTCATCAGAAATCTTGAAACTTACCTCAATTGAGTGGCTAATCCTTGCAACCTCTTTTAGCTTCACCAAGGTCTTTACCCCTAAGTTCTTACCTAAGCTTACTCTGAGATTCCAGCTCCAAAACCCACAAAGAATGGTGAAAAAAAATGGCCAAACTGATAGAGAGAGGAAGTCCCCTGTTTTTCCTTCTCTTCTCTTTCTTTTAACTTCTGAAACTTTCTACAGCCTCCACTAAAGTTAAAAAGACAACATAACACTTATCTCTTTTCAGTCAAGTGACCACTTTTCCCTCCCATTAATTCCTAAGCCTTAAAGCACACCAAGGGCATTTTAGTCATTTGCTCCCAATTCCCGCTAATTCATCGAGTGTCCATAATAATTACCGCTTATATCCCAACACCTAACAAATCACCAATTATTTTTCTCAATATCAAATAATCTCCAATATACTCCTCAAATTTCTAGAAATACTGCTGGACTCCCACGAGCCAGTTATAAATCCCCGCTGTGACTTTTCCGCTAAACCGCTCACTAGGATCGCCTCGAGTCACAAACTACAAATATATCCACATAATAATGTGGTATCAACATTTTGTCACAAATATTTACATTTATGCCCTCAACGGGCCAAAATTACAACTATACCCTTATAACCTAATCAGGGCCTACATGCATACTAATACACATAGTCATGCATCACATTTATCTAAATAATCATATAAGCATGCTTTTCACATAATCATACATTTTCACCATTAATTTACATAACTTCCAATTGTGCCCTCCCGACGCACTAATCAAGGCCCTTAAACCTTATTAGTAATTTTGGGTCGTTACAACTATCCCCTCCTTATAATAATTTCGTCCTCGAAATTTATTCAAACATATAAGATAGTAAACCTCGTACTTCTGACCACAAATCCCAAGGTCCAATGCCTTTACTTTTACTGTTCGATACACTCCTACGAGAGTAACAATCTTGTTCCACAAGAGATTGTCTAATAGTCATACTTTCGTTTACCCCCGCTTGAACCACAAACCTGCTGAAACTCCAGGGTCTGCTTAGTTCACAAAGATCACTTCATTGACTTATTCTTGATACCAGAAATACCTATGAGTCATCACCCCTACCAGAGCGAGATCAGTTTATAGGTCCCCGGCCTAACCCTTGGTACAACTTCAGAATTTCTGCCGAGTCGGGAGTCAGAACTTCCCCTTTTCTTTCTCTGAATATCATACTTTTCCTTTTCTACACTTACCTAGAGAGATACAAATCTCTCATCTCGGAACTTTGTATTCCAAAATTAACAATTTACCAGTTCTTATATCCTTTCAGATAGGCAGACACTCCTGCCTTAAGAATTCCAACAACCTCTTTGGTTTCTCCCTGAACTAATACTAAACTGTAGTATCCACTATCCTTCACTTCTTTACTTTGCATAGTACTCCTTGCTTATTATCTTACCATGTCCTATGTCGTGTCATCTTAGCTGTACGCCAGTATTCGTCATCATGACTAACTCATCAAAGATTACATTTTCTTTAATATCTCAAGTATTCGCATACTCAATGCTTAATTCCTTAAGATAACTGTTAAGCTTTCAGATTGATATTCCATCTGCAATCAACCGATAATTCCAGGTTTCCACTCTATTCTCTTTGTTCCCTAGTTCCTTTCCAAAACGTGGAAAAATTATAGGGTCTCAACTCAGTACCATCAATGTTCTGCCCATTACTAGTTCACCTGAACCAACTTCATTAACCCATTCAGTTGAGTTATAATTTTCCCTGTCCAATCACTTTACCTATTGTTCAATGACCAGCAACATAAGCACACAACATAAGATTATGACTCCCCTATTATCCAATGATCAGTAAAATAAGCATACAACATAAGATCATGGCTACCCTATTGTCCAATGATCAACAAAATAAGAAAATAACATAAGATCATGGCTCCCCTATTGTCCAATGATCACGTGTGACTCTCATTTTGATCATTTACATGGCACCCTTATTGTCAATGTCTTTACCTGGCACCCCTATTGTCCATAATCTCAGGCACGACTGCCTTCAATAATGCTGGAGCACTAGGTTAAGCAAACATAAGTAAATCCATACATATCTCATATATATAGTTCATTCAGAAACAAAACAGAAAATCTAGCCAACTTCCTTACCTCAGGTCCAAGTACAAAACACAAATAGGACAAGACCACTTCCTCAAAAGCCTAAACATAGCCAGTACAATTTGGTCTCAATCACAATTCATACTCACACAAAGATATAACAAAAGTTTGCATGAACTGGTATGCTCTAAGTGCCTATGCTGAAACCTATAGGTCAGAAATAATTTCACAAGGCTCATAATTCATGACCTCGTGCTACTATTTGTACATAAAATCATAGATTAAATCACATAAGAATTTTAAACAAATCCAAACATCGAAATTCTAGACTTGGCCTAAATGTACAAAAAATGTGACACTTTGTTTCACAAAGTTTAACCAAAACTCATGTTTCATATTACCTAAAACCAATAACATGTTTGAACCAAATTTCTTTTTAAAAAAATCTCTAAGGACCTAAAAATATTGGTAAAAGGACTAATAATTCTCACATTTTTATTAAACTCATTTCTAAACAACTTTTTTAAAAAAAAAATAGTTTTTTTCAATCTTTAAACCATGAAAATCTGCATCTGTTTTATTAAAGGAGAATACACTATTAAAGTGTGAAAATCACCTTTTAATTTTATAAATTTTAAAAATGTGAATTTTTAAGACATAAAATGTCCTCTTTTAAAACCATATATAATTTACCATAAAATATAAACCTAAAATCAACAAGTAATATTTTATTTAAAAAAGCTATTATTCATGTTTAATCACTAAACTTATCATGTTTCTATATTTTCATGCATTTGAAGAAAATAATACAATTAGCATGCATCAAAGACTTGGATCATTTCAACAGCACAACTTAAAAAAAAAAAAAAACCTTCTTCGAATATACTATCAACTTAAAGAAAACTACATCATGTTCTCCTTCAGTCATGCATCCTCATATATTCTTGAGATCCAAAACATTATCATATAATTCACACCATTCTAGCATGCTTTTCTACAATACATAAAACATATTTATACCTCATATCTGTCATGCTCATATTCCTTATGCTCAAATCTTACACAATATCCCTTAATCAAGAAATATATTTATAAAAATGGAAAAGAAATAAATTGAATCAAACCACAATGCTAGGCCGGAACATACACAAAGATATCCTCTTGTTTCCAAATATTTAATTAAAACCTAATGATGCTTCTAATCAAGAGATCATCAATATACACATATTTATCAAAACCATATGATAAAACATAGACATATTTTCTCAAAACTTCAAATACTAATCAATGATCATAAACAAGAATAAAATCAACAAAAGGGTAGGGAATCCCATTACCTCCTTGCTAGTCTTCAAGAACACAAAGAAAACTAATCATTTGGCATCTAGGGAGTTCAAAATAAACCACCAAAGAAATGAGAAACAATTTTCTTAGAATTGAGAAACCTAATCTTAAAGGATCAAAAACCAAAACCAAAATCAAGACAAGAACACATACCTAGAGATTTTTGAAACCTTTTCCTCTTCTCCTTCTTTCTCTCCCTCTTTTTTCCTCTCTTTTTTGTGCACTCCTCTCTTGCTTTCTCTTTCAATTTCAGCAGCCACACAACAAAGGTTTCCAAGGCTAACGTGTCTCATATTTACAACCCCTAGTGACCTAACCACAAGAAATGAAACCAAGTATGAAAGCTCAGATCCTATCCCACCAAATAAGCCTAATTCCACCATTTCTTCTCTTTACACCTCACCTAAACACTATTCAAATGTGAACATAATCCAATAGATAGGCATTGTCATCTTATCCCAAAATATGACAACTACATTCTTTTCCATTTTATTTTCTTAATTTAAATGAAATATCAATAAAACAAATATCCACACACACACACACACACACAAATTCGACACACACACATTTAATAAAAAAAATGTAACCTACTCTAATCACATAATTTGTCACACCTAATAAAATGTAACACTAATAATTAAACAAACATTACAATAAATTTGTAAATCCTAATTCACACAAAGCAATAATTCAAAAAAATTTCTAATATCAAAACAATAAAAATAATAAAATTATTAGGATCACTACAATCTACCCTCCATAAAAGGAATTTCGTTGTTGAATTTATCCCTTAATAAACAACTCGGGGTAGCGTTGCCTCATGTTCTCTTCCAACTCCCAGTTTGCCTCTCTAGCTTAACAGTATTTCCACATGATCTTAACTAGCAGAATCTTCTTTAACCTTAGCCCCTTGACTCATGTCTCTAAGATTTGCACTGGCTGCTCACCCTAACTCAGGTTCTGCTTCAGTTCCAATAACTTAAAATGTAACGCTCCTAATTTCCTATCTCTATTAAAATACTAGTTTTAATAATAGTTCAAAAGATTTCTTAATTTTGTTTGAAAACAAAGTGGGACTTTATAGGAAATAAATGCATAGTTTGGATTCAATGTTCAAAACAAAAGAGAGTTTGATGCAGTCTTAAAAATAGCTAAAATACATCCCACTGATAAATTAACATAAGAAAGACTCTAAGGCACTACGGTGTTCTGGATCGTTTTCTCGTTCATTGGCTGCCTGCAGCATACATACATACTTATGAAAAAACTGACTCAGCTCACCATGCGTGCTAAAACAAGTCTATCTATTTTCTACATGGCAAGGGGGAAAAGTAAGGAGGTGAGCTAAAAGCCCAATAAGGAAGTACAAACAAGACATACAAGCATAAGCGACATATCTCATACATTCTTAACATACCTTTCTTACAACAATCACTATCAACATAAGTCATAATCATAAACATGAGACTATTTGTGGCATAAGCATAATCGTACATCATAAGATCGTAATCATAACCATAATATGATTTGCATCGTGAGCATAAACATACAAGGTAAGGTCATAAGAAACATAATCATAAGCATACAACATAAGATCATGGCACCCCTATTTTCCAATGATCACATGTGACTCCCTTTTGTTCACTCCATGGCATCCTTTTGGCCATAATTCACCTGACACCCTTTTGGCCATGAATTTTTTTGGTACCCATTTGGCCAGAGTCTTAGGCACGTCTGCCTTTCATAATGCTGCATCACTATGTTGAGCAAATACAATCAATTCCATACATATCATCATAACTAGAGTCCAATCAGAAACAAAACAGAAATTTAACTAACTTCCTTACCTCAGGTCCAAGAAAAATAAGAGCGAGAATACTTCACAACGAGCCTAGAATAATATTCAAACACTCGTCTTAATATCATATAAAATCACACATGAACATTTCGAGCACATCCCACGTGTGCATGGGCCATGCACACGTGGCATATATCCTACACAAGTTGCACCACATTCGTAACTCTAAAAAGAATCCACATATGAAGTCATGTTAGCAAGTCTCACATAAGTAACAAAATGTTATTTTACTCATCAACACTCAACGTTCTTTAAATAAGAACCTTAGACTTAATCAAATAACATATAATTATGCGTAAAAGTACACTTGCATGTAACATGCATACGTGAGGCCATTTTCAAAAATTCCCTCAAAGTCGGAATTATCACACTTTTTATTTCTTGACAATTTTACAAAAATTCAGAAAGCAGTTTTAAACTTAAAAATAAATTCCTAATTAGTTCCCTATTATACTTGCTATTATTTTTCCTTTCAAAATCATATCAATAATATGCATAAAATTTATTTTTAAAAAAAAAATCTTATACAACTCACAATAATTCATGGCTCAGTTTGACAAAGGCATTGACCTAACCAATAATTTATTTTGGAACCCATATTTCAAAATAAATATTTAAATTTTATTCGTGCTCTCAAATTTTACAAAAATAAGAAAACTACATTTTTTCAATAAACTAAATAAAATGTGACATATTTTTTTTTAGAACTCATAATTTCATAAAATAACGCTATTTATAATTAATTAAACTTGGTAAAAAGAACTCATAGCATATAATTTACTAAAATTTTAACATATAATTTACTAAAATTTTAACATATAATTTACTAAAATTTTAACATATAATTTACTTTGCATATTATATGTTAAAATTTTAACACATGTTTTACTTAATTGCCTTATATTTTAAACATATATTCTCACATAAAATCATATAGTTTCTTAAACATATACAATAACAACATGTACAAAATTTATACCTTTTCATTTTTAACATTGTTATCCTTAAAAAATCCAGAGAAGATGTGGCGAATGAGAAAGCAATACATGGCATCACAAATCAGGGAAAAACGACGAAGTATTGAAAAAATACCAATGAACAAAAAAGATAGGTCCAGGACCAATAGAAAGTCAACCAGGCCTAAACCCCCTAGGGTGGTCGGCCTGGCATTGGCCCCCTAGGGGTGGTTGGCCTGACCTTAACCCCTAGGGGTGGTCGGCCTAAGCATGCCCAAGAACCTTTTGGGGTGGTCGACCCACCGTATCCTTCATAGGGTGGTCGGCCTACACTCCCAAAGACACTTCACTAGGTAAAACTCATACTCATTTAAACTAAGATGAACAAGCCTAGCACCCAGCAGATCAACATGCCTAGCACCCAGAAGATCACAGACCTAGCACCCAGAGGACCAACGGGTCTAGCACCCAAGCTCTAAAGGGTCATCGAGCCTAGCACCTAAGTCTCATAGACCAATCAAGACTTAGCATTTTCTCGAAGGTCTCAATCGTGCTTTTTCGACTATGATCCAGATAACACAACGGGAAGACCCAAGATCTCATAATCAGGGGAAGGTGGACACGTATCTCCACTCCTAATGATCGTGTACCTAACCACGATCCCACTCTTACTGATCATGTAACAGCCACTCTTACTGATCACTATAAATAAAGGACCCAGGGCTTCGTTTCAAAGGACTCTTTTTCTAAACTTTTTGGATCAATCTTTTGGACGAACTTGTCAGGAATGATCTTTGAGTTGAATTTTGTAATTTTCTATCGAACGATTCAATACTAAATACTAAATGGATTAGGTTATTACTGTTCAGAAGAACAGGGCTAAACCACTATAAACTTTATGTGTGTTTATTTAAGATATTTGTACTCTGTCGTATATTAGATTCTTTTCGTTCAAAAGGTGTCTTGTATTCTACATACGACCGTTGGAAAATTTTAGAGGTCAACATTTTGGTGCTTTCATTGAGAGTGTGAAATCAAGAAACACACTTTCATCAGTTTTACGATGCCTCCAAAATCCAGTGAGATAAAGAAGACAACTCCGACGGATTCCACCACTCAGGATCCCATCGATCCCATTAACAAACCTCAGGTGGAGGTTGGAGACCAAAGTGATGTAGAAGATCCATAGGATGCTCACCAGGAGGAGATGGCACAATTTCTGGCAAGGCAGGAGGCCTTTGCTGTAGAAATTGCCCTCCAGAGGGCGACTATGGAACGACAATGACGGGAGATAGATGAGAAGGTCTAGAGGATGATCCAGTGGGAGCAAGAAGCTAACCGGAGACACCAGGAGGCAGTTGTGGCCCTTGTGCGGCTACCTAGTTAGCCTGAGCTAACGCAGAAGCCGCTGCTCAGGCGGTGAGGGAGGCTCAGGCCAAAGGAGCAGGAATGCGAGACAGCAGTAATAGGGAGTCCTAGGGGAGGATTCGAAACCCAAGGCCGCTCTAAGAGCCACTTTCCCAGAGACCAGATGAAGAGGCACAGTCCAAGCCTGCCTCCTCCATGACTAAGAAGAATAACACTTCATCTCGAAGTTAGAGTGTTACCAACCCGAAGCCCCCCCCCCCCCCCCCCCCAAGGGGGACAGATGAAACAATGCAGGAGATGAGGGTCAAACATCTGAGAGGCATTACAGGAATATAAATGGCCGCTCAAAGTCTCAAAGTCATGTAGGAGGAGAGGCTTAGGAGCAGGGTCGCACCAACAAGGGCAAGGCAGACCTACCACCCCTACACCCTCAGTCTCTTAAGGGAAATGAACCGATGAACAACACCACTACCACATTCAATAGACTCGGGAAAGATGCACAACCTCAGGAGCTGAGGGAGGTCATGAACATGAGGACCAACTCTCAGGAGGGGGTACCAAGGATATCTACCCCACCTAGAGCAGCGATCCCACCAGCAGTGCAGCCTCAAATAGATGCACTCATCATGGCTGTTCAGGGTCTGACAAAGAAACCTTTCAATATCGAGCTAATTCATAGAAGTGGGAGTCCCTTCAGTGCCAAGATCCAAGCTACTCAACCACCACCGAAATACTAGACCCCAAAACTTCCAACATACACTGGGAAGGAGGAACTAGTACGACACATTGGAAAGTTCAAGGATGAGATGGAGTTATTTGTTGTAGAGCTTGATTATAGAAGCAGGGTATTCCCTACCACTCTCTCTGATTCAGCACAAGACTGGTATTGGAAATTCAAACCTAGATCCATCACTTCCTAGGAGCAGTATAGGAAGGAATTTTGCAAGGTCTTCAATGTCGGATGGATTCAACCAGTTTATACCAACCAGCTAGCTGACATCAAGCAAAGGAAGGATGAATCCTTGAAGGACTACATCCAATGATTCATGAGAGAAGCGAACTAAGCGTCCATAAGAGGAGATGAGGGGAAGTTCGTTGCCATCTTGGCAGGAATAATTGATCGTAGTCCCTTGTGGGATAGCATACACAGGAACCCCATCAACCTTGCAGGAGTTCCTGGACCCAGCAAACAAATACATGAAGCTAGATGACGCTATCCAGAAGGAAGAAAAAGGCATAAACCATCCAACCACTACCAAGACAGACGAGAATGGAGCAAACCCTCAGGGTCGCAATGAAAGAAACTAGTCGACAAACAACCTAAGCATCAACCCTAGCAGCCCAGATTCACCAATTATACTGTCCTAACTACATCGAGGGTTAAGATTTACTTGGAAACATACCAGGGGTACCATAACGAAAGCCACCTACATATCCACCGAGTTTTTAACAAGCAAGAGCTCAACCTCCTCCTTTACAAGTTTCTCAAACAAGCTCTTTGGAGAATTTGATGAAACAGTATATGACCAAGAATGATGTAGTGATTCAAAGTCAAACAGCATCTCTAATGAATTTAGAGAATCAAATGGGACAACTAGCTAATGAGTTGAGGAATAGAACACTAGGCACCTTGCCTAGTCATACCGAAAGTCCAAGGAGAGACGGTAAAGAGCAATGCAAGACGATCACTTTGAGGAATGGTAAAAATATAGAGTTGAATGAGGACAATCCTAAGAGAGAAAATGTGCCCACTTCAATCCAAAGTAGTGTGGAAAAAGAAAAAGAGTTGGGAGTTTGAATATGTCCAATACTGATCTCGAAGAAAATGCTGCAACAATTCCTTCGCAAAATGCATCAGAGAAACCAATGAGCAAGCCATCTCCACCATTTCCTCAGCGATTTCAAAAGCAACAGCAAGATAGCCAATTTCAAAGATTTTTGGATGTTTTGAAGCAACTCCACATTAACATACCTCTGGTGGAAGCTTTGGAAAAAATGCTTAACTATGTGATGTTCTTCAAGGATATTTTGACAAAGAAGACGAGGCTTGGAAAATTTGAAACGGTTGCCTTGACTGAGAGTTGTAGTGCTATTTTGAAGAATAAAATTCCTCCAAAGTTGAATGATCCGGAAAGTTTCACAATTCCAATTTCTATTGGGGGACGAGAAGTTGTTAAAGCTTTTTGTGATTTGAGAGCTAGTATTAATTTGATGCCCATGTCCATTTTTAAGAAGTTGGGAATTGGAGAAGCAAGACCAACTACACTCACCTTGTAATTAGCTAACCATTCTATGGTGCATCTGGAGGGAAAGATTGAAGACGTCCTAGTACAATTTGACAAGTTCATTTTTTCAATGTATTTTATTATTCTTGACTGTGAGGAAGATAGGGATGTACTGATCATCTTGAGGAGACCATTTCTTGCCACTGGGAGGACGTTGATATATGTTGAAAAAGGAAAGCTCACCATTCGAGCTCAAGATGAACAAGTAACATTCAAGGGTTTTAATCCTATACGCTCTCCTAATAAAGTTGGAGCTTGTTTGGCCATAAGTGCTTCTAACTTCAAGTTGATTGAAAAGATGCATGAAAAACATAGCAAGGGAGTCAGGAGAAAGGTCCCTTTTGAAGAAATTGAGAATGGTGGGGAGCCATGGATAAGTAAGAAAGAAGAACCATTTCATCCTCCAAAGCTACTGAAGAAAAAGAAGCATAGAGGAAAACCTCAATCACAAATGTTGGAAGTTGGGAAAAGAGTGTTTTTTCTCAAACTTTCTAGTGAAATCAAGGTGTGATTGTGGGTTCGTAGTGAGCAAGGTATTTCCCAATGGTGTGGTGGAATTATATGATGAGCATTTGGGAAGAGCATTTAAGGTTACAAGGAAAGGAACAAAGTTTGGGGGAAGCGAGGATGTGCAATACTAAGCCTCGATTTCCTTTAAAGATCCTTAGAGAAAAAAAAGTGAAATTTGGGTTGCATGGTTTTTGGAGGATTCATTTGTAAAGTAACTCAAGGAAAGAGAGAATAAAAATGCATTGAAAAAAATGAAAAAAAAATCAATTTTAAGAGAAAAAATGAAAAAAAAAATATTAGTGTTTTTAGTTATTTTCATTTAAATTTTTGTTACATTAGTTTCATTTTATTGTATTATTTTTTGGAGTGGTTTTATGTTTTTTTTTGTGTTTCATGTGTTAAAATACAAGAAAATGGTGTTTTGAGAATAATTTGGGGGTCTGATGGTTTTGCGGAAATTTTGCTGAAGAAAAACGAGGAGCAAACTTTTGGACGTGGGACAAGCACAAGTCAGAGAGATCAGCGATGCATCGCGAGAATGGTGCGTAGGATCAGTGCTCAAGGTTAAAAAAAATATTATTAATTAAAAAAAATCAAAAAGAAAATTAAATAAAAAAATTTCACCTGATACCCGTTAACTTTCTCCTCTTCATTCTCTCTCTCATCTCCCTCCTAGTACCCAGCCACCACCACCATTTTCCTCAGCTTCGAGCCCCACCGCTTGCAAAACCAGCACCAAACCTAGCTCTGCCTCCCTCCGCCCTTGGTGGCTGTTAAGGATTTTAATTAGACTTGAGGGCATTTAGGTCTTTGTACCTTAAGGATGTATATGAATCAAGGGAGGCTGTAGAAAATAGGAAGCAAAACAGAGCACTTCACCTCTTCTCTCGTACATCATCTCCCTTCCATTTTTCTTTGTATTTTGAAGCTTATTTTGAGGAACCAAGCTAGGGAATAAAGTTTTGAGGATCTAGGGTATTACTCCACCATTGAAGAGGAGTTCATACTGAGCTTGAGGTAAGATTCTAACCATTAGAACTCTGGTTTTCTGCTCTATTTTCTTATTTTGTTCAGTTGAGATTTTGGGTTTGAAAGTAGAGAATTCAATGGGGTTTTTGGCAAAGCTTGCGTAGGTTATGATGCCTAGGACTAGTATATATGGTATTTGGGTTCAATTGGGGGTTTGAATGGTGTTTGGAAGCTTTTGAATCAGGTTGGAAATGGAGGATTCGAAGGAAGAAGAACCAGGGCCATGTCTGCCTGATCCTAGTGCTATAACGCGCAGACAGTAGCGCTACAGTGCTAGCCAGGGTAAAATGTCCCTGGTTGTAGCGCTGGGGCGCTAGGGGGGTAGCGCTGTAGCGCTACCCTGTTTTCTCAGATGCTCATTTTAGGTGTTTTAAAGGGTTTTTGGCTCGGGGTTTCAATCCTTAGGGCTCGGGATCGAATCTACTCAATGTTTGGGTACAATTTGGGGTCCCGAGAGTGAGGTTTAGGTTAATCCCCTTTTATTGAAGTTTTCATTAATTGGATTCAATATTTGTTTATGACTAGGTGACCGCTAAGGGATCAAAGGATCGATCGTTCTCTAGGGTCGTTCGTAATGTGTTTCTCGCTCAAACAAGACGTAAGAAAACTGCACCCGATTATGTGGTTAGGTTGGGACTAAGTGTTCCCTATGTTTGTATGCATTGTTATGTGATTGTGATAAACCGTGTGAACATAAAGGGACTAAGAGCTCCTTATACTCGAATATGATGTCATGAGATGGTATTATGCCATGGGGACATATGATAAACGACCTGAGAGTATCGGAATCAATATTTGCGCATAGGGCGCGGGTCAGCCACTGGTAGCTGAGGACAGCCTATTAATCACTAAGCTTGGTTAAGCTGGCCAGAGTCAGTGGGTATAACACTGGGGGCGACCTAAGTGAGCCGAAGATAGTGGGTTAAACAGAGGGTGCGACCTAAGGGCGCCGACCCTGAGTATCATTTGATGGTTGTGATAAACTGTTGATTATAAATGTGATTATTGTTGTGAACCTGATGAATATGATATGTTGATTATTTGGATGACAAATTGTTAATTTGTCGATTGTTGTCACTGAATAGGTGAATGTTATGAATTGTTGAATACTTGGTTATGCTTTGTGGAATAGTTGGTTATTGATATTGAGCATGCTGTCTTGTTATGTTTTCTTGCTGGGCTTCAGCTCACAGGTGCTACGTGGTGCAGGTAAAGGCAAGGGTATGTAGATTCAACCATGAGTTGGAGAGCTCTGGGGGCGAGGTGTACATTGTCAGCTGTTCGGCTGCCACGGTCCAGGGATTTTACAGGGACGGAAACCTAAAATGTGTATTTTGCCATTAGAGTGGCCTAAGTTGTTTATAACTTCTAGAATTTTTGTAAATATGTCATCTAAACCCTGTTTTGAGATTCCATGTACTAAACTATCATTTTTAATAAAATAACCTGTTTATGACCAAAATATTTTATTCCTAATCCATTGATGACGTTAGGTTCACATTTTGTTTAAATGACTTGATTAGCAAGTCTTGTACTATTTTAAACACACAGTGTAACGGTCTTGGTTACCCAGGGTGTTACAGGCAGCCATTTTTCTGTTGAGATTGGGAGAGCTGCAAGTACAGAGAGAGAGAGAGAGAGAGGAGGAAGGAGAAATACAAGAAGTCCAAGAAGAGAAAAGAAGAGGAATCTTACATCACAATTGAATAAATTTTATTCTTACTCTCTCTCTCTCTCTCTTTCTATATTTTTATTTCCTCTTTTGATTTGTGAATTTTGATGCTCATGGACAGAATTGAAAGAGGATTTATGCTCTTAAAATTAGTGATGGACTAATCTTTCATTGCTTGAATTGTTGAGGAACTCTATGTCTTAATTCTAGATTTCTAGCACTTTATTTTAGTAATTTGCCCATTGTTCATTCAATTGTGCTTAATGATGAATTCTTGTTATTGCTTGATCACCAATTACAAGATATTGAGTTATATTTTGTGCTGGAAAGTTTGAATATAATGGATAGATTTGAATGACACAAGTGGATAATCTTGTTAGATTATGTTTGTAAATAGCTTAGGAATGTGTTATTTACCTTGTGTAACAATGATGAATTGATGCTTCATTCTGGATTCTTTAACTTGATTGGCATAGGAATATGTTAAATTATGTGGAAGAATTAATATCATGGGTCTTGGAAAAGTTTCATGAGCGTGTTTTGAATTCTTGTTAACTCTGGGTAGTTTGCTGAGATTTTACTGCAGCAAAATGTATAGGTCAATTGACATAGAGGGATTTAATAATTCAAGCATATTTTAACCAATCGATTTCATCTCACTTTTATATTGGCATTGCAGTTTATTTTTGAGCATTTTGAATTGATTCCAAGTAGTGTTAGCTTACAAAAATCAAAACAATTTAATTTGGTTACTCTTGTGCAATTATTTGGTAATTAATTGATGCATTTAGTTTTAATTTGCAATCTGTGTGGAGACGAACTTGATTTACTTATTATTGTATTGCTTGTTTGCCGACTGTGTATACTTGCACATACCATTCAAAAATAAGAATAACTTTTTTCATTTGGAAAAAATTTCAGTTATGACAATAATAATTCAAATTAAATAAAGAGGTATTACTAATAATAACTATGGTAAAATTTCTAAAAATCAGGATCATCTACATCTGATCCTTCATCTAAAATATCATCAATTATTTCCTCATAATCATCATTATCAGAAGCCTCGAATCTACTACGGAAAATATTTCTTAGGATATTATTCTTTCGTTCATTGGCGAATTGAATCTCAAACCTATAGGTAAACCTAAGTATAAGAAAATAATATATAATAGCAATTGGTAATTTATCATCATTATCTAGAGCTTCCCATATTTCTTTTAATTTGGAAACTACAAAAGGCATATCTCTGAAAAGCCTAATTACTAGGACATATTGATCCATGTCTCTCATCATATTTTGCCTAGTGATTTGAATGTGAGCTATCACCTTGTGAAATCTGACCAATCTCTAAGTGATTTGTTCTAGCACATTTATTGTATCCTTTGGCACTCTAATCCTTTTCAATGCCTTTATGGCACGAATATCCTGATAATTCATGGCTCCATTCATTTTGACTGAAAACATATTAACTAAAATGTTAGTTTTAACATAAGCATAATATTCATAACATAAACACTTACATTGGCGGTTGGATTAGGAGCTTTTCCATGTGTATCAAGGAGAACTTTATGCATTTGAACCGTGGCTCTGATACCAACTTTAAAGACCCGACTAATTTAAAGACCTCGGACTTTTAAAAACTACTAATACATAACTACTATCTTTTGGATATATACATAAAATAATGAAATTTTATTATTAATACATAGAAAGTTCAAAAAAATATACGGGATCCCATTGTTCATACATAAATAATAAATAGAACAAAATCTTTAATTAAAATTTAAATATTCAAAGTATTAAGTGCGGAAACTTTAAAGACATAATTCAAAAGACTCAAAAATAACAATGTCATACTCGATCGATCCCATAGTTTTATTTCTTTAGCTCCTCATCCGATACACAAGCCAAAGACGCCTCGGATTCGTCTCGCCTTCTATGTTCATTTTCCTACACAATCTAAATAAAAAGGAATGAGCCCAATGCCTAATAAGGAAAAACTACTAAAACTTTAAACATAAAACATAAAATATAAAATAGACTTCAATATTAATCGCCATTAAATCATTATCGTAGTATGTGATAAGAACCACTATATTCCTTTTATCTTAATTATTATTTTAGAGGTAGGTTTAGACACAACTATAGTCTACGATAAAAATAAAAATCTCAGGATTTGCTATCTATGCAACCATATTTCCCAATCGACAAAAGACATAAAAAAAACATACAAACAAATAGCACATAAAATCTAACTTATTTTTCTTACCAAAATCGAGATATTAGAGATAAGTGTGTGATTGGAACTCTTAAAACCAAACATTAAAAACCATAAGTTTCCTAGACAAAAGAAGATGAAGAGAAGATCTAAACCATCAGAATAAAGACTTACCGAAAATCTTAAGTTTCAAGGAAAACAAGTACCTTAGATAGCTAGAGCTTCGATCTATACCACAAACACTGAAATCACACTATAGCTTACTTCTCAAGTGTTTAGAAAAGTGGAGATTTGAAAGCTTTCAACCCCAAAACACAAGTGTTTCTCTCTGGAATGAAAATGGTAGCTTGCAGGCTCTAAGAAGTGTTTGAAAAATGATGCAAATGACTGAGTGAAGGGTCCTATTTATAGAATTCAAGGATTGAAACTAACTACAATTAAAATGAATAAATAAAGGAATAAAAACTAATTTATCCACTCAAAAAATGCCCAGAATTTTGTCAAAATCGTTTAAGAACAAGTCCAAGCTGTTGAGGATTGATTCTAGCTTCGGATTCCACAGAAATTCAAAATTGGCACACACAGTCGATATATCGCCCACTATAGGTGATATATCGTTTGTTCTGATTTGTCGAGGCCCCGTGGTATCGATCATGCAAAGTCAATGTGTTTTTCCGTATTAGCATAGGCGATATATCGCCCCCATTGCTACGATATATCGGCTTACGCTTATGTACTAAGCCACGCTTTTGCACGTTTTAAGCATACTTAAAGTTGTTTAAACCACTTTGACTGATTAATACAAGAACCTAGCATCTGAGAGAAGGATTTAGACTTCCTAGGATTATCCTTGTTTATTTTATTCATCTAAAATCCTTAATATATATTCACGTGACAAATGTCACACTCTTAATTATTCTATTTAAATCTTAGGCTAAAATAATAATATTTCTAGGACCGACTGCAATAATTAAACCTTATGATAAAATTAATATTTCTAAATTATAGGCTAAAATTATAAAATTTATAACTAGCTCTACGAGTTTACAAATAATTCCTAGCTTGGACCAATATCACGAAAATTAAAATTACTATAACATAAGATAATACTATCTAACTAAGTAAAATTCTGAGGCACTACACAACCACTTTCTTTTAATTATTATTTAATAATTATTTATTCAAAAATATATAAACCTAATAATTTATCTTATTAGATTAATTGAATAATATATATCATTTCAAATTCAAATCCAATTTGAATTATGAGGTATATCTTTTCACATTATTTAAATAAATAAAACTAATTAAATCAAAATTAATCATCTTAATTATTTAAAAGATATTTTTGAAAATTCCATTTTACTTACAAAATAATTTTAAAAAATATATTAATAAATTTATTATTTTTTAAATTTAATATATTAATGAATTAATTTATATCAATTACATATTTTCCATTTTTGAGATTCTTCCCAATTTCAACTCTTACCTTGAATAGTGTTGATTGAACCATCTCGTAGACCTATGGACCTATAATTTAAAGCTCTAATAAATTTAGATTATTAATTAAAACTCGTTAATATAATAACCTTAATTTATCAATCTCATTATTAATCCACTAAGAATATGAGGTTGCACTCTTGTCATTATAGACATTTATTTATTGAGTACTTTTAATTATATACAAATTGTCCATCGATTTAATAACTACATACAATTTAATCCTCTATTAGTGGTTCATAATTAAAGTAGGAATTAATTATCATTTAACCTCTTTAATTATATCTTGTTTCCTTAAGTACCATTAACTTTAATTCAAAAAGTTATTTATGAATTTGAGCTCATTAACCTTTCAGTTCCAAAAGTCAACCCTTAAGAGAACCATTATTCAAATTCTCTCGGAAAGGTATAGATTCCATATCTTTATATTATGTCCCCAGCCATCCACAACAACGACTTCCCAAAACAAAAGTTTTCAGCCTGATCGTTTGGATAAACCACAACGAGTGAAACAAAGAACTCATAAGACATAAACATGAGTTCATAATAACTTCATGGTTAAGATCAATTTGCATATGATCATTGTAACACTCTCTCAATCAAGGATCGTTACACTTTGTATTTTAAATAGTACTAGACTCACTAAACGAGTCATCTGGCCAAAACCGTGTAACTAAACGTGATTAATGGTTTATGGTTAAAAATATTCCCCAAAAGGTATAGCCATTTCACTAAACTTTTACTTCCATAAATATGATCCCAAATTATCATTTAAAAAGGTTAATTACAATTGAAAAGTTACAAGCAACCGGCCTATGCAGCAAAATGGAGTTTGACCTAGTTCCTCTAAGAAACCCCGAGCGAGGTGGTCGAGTAGCCGCATATGTACACATCGTCACCGAAGCTCTCCAACTCATGGATGGTCAAGATTCCTTTTCCCCTTACCTAAACCACATAGGACCAGTGAGCCAAGGCTCGGAAAGAACACTTAAACATGCTCATAAGTACTTAATAACATGTTACCCAATCATAATAAGCATGCCTTGCAGTAATAAGCCCACTCATGCATGCATATAATTCATTTAAATGACTACATCGTCATATGGGGCCTGCTGCCCTAATTAAATAATTAATGAATCATACCGGGGCCCGTTGCCCAAAATACATGATTAATGAGTCATATTGGGTCCCGTTGCCCAAAATACATGATTAATGAATCATACTAGGGCCCATTGCCTAAAATACATGAGTAATGAATCATATTGGGGCTCAACTCCCTAGGAAATGGGACTAATAAGTCACCGCGGGGACTAATAAGTCCCGTTGCCCAAAATACATGATTAATAAGCCTAGGAGCTGGCCAAGCGTACCTAATGCTGAATTTTCCACGACCATTGGGTCAGACAATCGTATGATGCGCTCTTGATTATTCGTAACCATATCGACCAACGTTAAGCACGTAATGTCGTTGTTGGCTTATAAGTAAAGTCCGGGGCCTAGCTCTAGGATATGGGACTAATAAGTCACCTCGGGGCCCATTGCCCTATCCTTTGTATAACCAACCTTGGAGCTGGCCCAACGTACCTGGCGCTGAGTTTTCCACGACCATTTGGTCAGACAAGCGTATGATGCCCTCCTGATTAGCCTAACCATTTCAACCAACACTCAGAGAACTATTGCCGTTCTTGACATATAACTAAATTCTTTTCAATTAGATAATGCATAAAAGCATGTATCATATATCAAATATCTAGATACAAAGCATTCAACATGCTTAATCAATAATCAAAAGCATAATCATAATAATGCACCATCTCAGAGGCCCAAGCCCTGATCAAATCTATATTCAACATTCGGGCCAAGCCCTAAACATGTACATCATGTATTGGGTGCAATTTTCTTACCTTTAGTCCAAGCACAGGTTAATAATGAACGACCATTGAGCACGATCCTGGTTCCGAGCCCCTAGCGATAACCTAGTCACAACCAAGTAAAGAATCACGTCAATACTGAGAAAATGAAGGCTTCCGACCGAGGCCTAGCCTCTGGGAGGTCCAATTCTACTAAACTGGGTAGTAGGATAGATCTTGAGCCCTTAGGTTTGAGTTCCCGCACTCAAAACCTCCTTGGGGCTCAAAAATACCTTAAGTGCCATGGCACGCCACAAGAAAGAAAGTTGAAGGGCTCTTTCCTGCTTCTACATGTGCCGCGGAGTGCCCTAATAGGGACCGCGACTCAAATGGCCCAAAGGCACCTGCATCTCCCAGCATTCAAGAGAGTCATGATGCCCCAAGAACTAGGTCGTGGCTCAATAAGAAAATTCTATTTTTTTCTCCGTTTTCTCAAGCCAAATCCCTCTGTAAACCTACCCAAACATTACCCAAACTCGTAATTCAATCCCAGAGCATCTTCAGTACATCCCAGGCAACAAAACCCAAGTTACAAACGAATCAAAAACTCATCAAAACCATAAAGTCCAATCCAAGCTTAAAGAAATAAAATTCATAAACTTAAAGCTTAGATTACCTTTGATTATAGTTTTTTGAGTTATATGGTTATGAGAGGTTGCTTCTAGTTCAAGTAACCTTAAGAAAATCCCAAGGCTCGAGGTACCCAATAATGTCCCTAAGGGAAAAATGGTCAAAATCCTCAAAATTCCCTCATAATCTCGCTAACTCCAAATATATCCTCGATTATTTATTCCCTTTACCCAATATCTCGGTAATGTACTAAATACCCAAAATACCCCTTGACTCAACCTGAGTCGAGTATTTCTCTCATTTTGACTTTCCCACTAGCTTACTCCCTAGGATCGGCTCGTGTCGAGTAACCCAAATATATCCACATAATGATGTGGTCCCACACATACATCACATATATACACATATACTCCAAATATACCCGTAACGAGCCAAATTACGAAAATTTCCTTTTAATGAGAAACGGACCCGCATGCATATTTAATACACCTAAACATGCATATCAAGTAATATTATAATATAACTCACATAATCATACAATGATACACATATATATAAGATAAACACATAAGTTTTCATCATTTTCCATCCTGGTCCCCTAATCAGGGCCCTAAGCCTTATTAGGTAATTTGGGATGTTACAACTATCCCCTCCTTACTGGAATTTTGTCCTCGAATGTTTATCTAAATAGCTCGGGATACTGATCTCGTATAGCTAGCTATAGCTATTAGGTCGCTTCCTCGACCCTGCTGTTCCACTATAATACCCTAACCAAGGTATAGTCTTATTCCTTAGGACCTTGTCCCTCCTGTCTAAAATCTGAGTTAGCTACTCTTCATAGGATAACTCTGCCTCCATATCGATAACCTCATAATTCAATACACTAGTCACGTCTGATACATATTTCCCAAAGGTCGAAATATGAAATACATTGTGTATGGCCGACAATGTTGGAGGTAAGTCCAGTCTATAGGCCACCTGATTGATCCTCTCCAAGATCTCAAATAGTCCTACAAATCTAGGGCTCAACTTGCCCTTTCTCCCAAATTTCTTCACTCATCTTAACGTTCCTCAACTTTGTGTCTAAATAACTTTTTTGTCTACTTTGAGAAGCGAGCATCCGAGCTCCAATCTTTTCAATATCATCAGTGGTCCTCTGAACTGTCTCATCCAAGTGAATGGGCGATCAACAATTCCTACCATACAACATCTCATAAGGTACCACTCCAATATTCGATTGGTAGCTGTCATTATAGGAATTCTATTAGAGGCCAATATTCACTCCAAGACACTTCAAAGTCCAATACACATGTTCTCAGCATGTCCTTCAATTTCTAGATAATCCTCTCTGATTTACCATCAGTCTGAGGATGGTAAGTTGTACTGAAATTCAGCTGTGTACTCATCATCTTCTATAAAATTCCCAAAAGTTGGAAGTAAAAATAGGCCCCCTATCTGATAGGATAGACCTCGAAGTCCCATGAAGGCGTACTATCTCTCTCACATGGAGTTCTGCATACTGGTCAACTTTATTGTTCGTCCTCACTGACAAAAAGTGAGTTGACTTCGTATACCTATCCATAATGACCTAAAAAAATCATTCTATTGAGGATTGATTCTAGCTTCGGATTCCACAAAAATTCAAAATTGGCACACACAGCTGATATATCATCCACTATAGGCAATATATCGTCTGTTTTGATTTGTCGAGGCCCCGTGGTTTTGATCATGCAAAGTCGACGTGTTTTTCCGTATTGGCATAGGCAATATATCGCCCCCCATATCTACGATATGTCAGCTTACGCTTATGTGCTAAACCACATTTTTGCACATTTTAAGTACACTTAAAGCTGTTTAAACCACTCTAACTGATTAATATGAGATCCTAGCATCTGAGGGAAGGATCTAGACTTCCTAGGTTTATCCTTGATTATTTCATTCATCTAAAATCCTTAATAAATATACATGTGACAAATGTCACACTCTTAATTATTCTATTTGTTATCCCCAAAAATTGGAGATCGATGACGTGGCAATAGAGGTGACAAGTGGCAGTAAAAGACACATTAATAGTCAATAAATACATTGACTCCTCAAAGTTGTGATAAAGTGACTCGGTAGACTGATGAAGAGTTTTGACTGCTTGAGAGGTGTCATGTCCAAGCAAGTGCACAAGTGCACCCGAGGAGACCCCAAGAATTTGGTCCGAGGAGACCCCAAGGGTGTGGTCCGAGGAGACCCCAAGAATTTGGTCCGAGGAGACCCCAAGGGTGTGGTCCGAGGAAAGCCCAAGAATTTGGTTCGAGGAGAGTCCAAAAGGTCTGGTCCTTATGTATATGTCCAGCAAGTGCATGGTTGTCCAAAGAGAGAAATGGCATGCTAGAGGAGAGTGCCATGTTAGATGAGAGACATGGCATGCTAGAGGAGAATGCCATGTTAGACGAGAGACATGGCATGCTAGAGGAGAGTGCCATGTTAGACGAGAGTAGTGCATGTCCTACCACCATGCACATATCCGACCAGAAAATGCATGTCCTACCAACAAATGCATGTCCTACCAGCAAGTGCATGTCCTACCAGCAAGTGCATGTCCTACCAGCACTTGCATATGTCTAGCATGCATGTGTCCGACCAGCACTTGAATGAATGGCCAGTAGGAGATATGGGTCGACCAAATAGAGGAGGACTAAGTCAAGATTCCCAGAAACGGCTTCAACAAGAATCGATCTTGGCACACGCGGGAATCTCTCATTCTTCCCACAAATTGGGGGTTTTGTTACATTTTGAATGTCTTTTGTAATTTAAATATAATAAATATAATGAAATATCCCGAAACTAGGGGGATATCAGTTTAGGATCCCAAGCCTATAAATAGAGGGTTGATGGGATCAGAAAAGGACTTTTGGCAATTTGAAATTTGGTCTGAGTTTCTAGAGAGAGAAAGTGCGTTTTTGAGAGAGAACCTTTTTTGTATTCTGAGAATTTACACTGAAGAAACTCAGTTGACACTGGTTCATCTGATCTTGAGTGTAGATAAATCAATCAAATCTCTAAGTGGATTAGGCTATTACCGACTGAACGGGGCTGAACCACTATAAAAATCTTGTGTGTTGTTTACTTTTCTCGATTAAACTGTCTGTGTTGTTTAAATTCTCTTGAAGGTTTATCGTTTTTGACGTTCTCACATCGTTGGCTAAAAACATAGTCAACATTTTGGTGCTTTCATTGAGAGCCTGAAGAGAAATACAGACGGTCCCTGAAGTCATATGGCACCTAAGAGCACCAATGCAGCTTCCAAGAGGACAAGCTCCTCTAAAGAGCCTGGTAGATCAGAAGGTCCTAGCCCACAAGACCATGAGAATGAGCCTAGATTCATGCTCGAGGACGTGACTCCAGGAGTTGAAGAGCTCCAAGAGGCCATGGGGGCCTTCCAGGAGGAGATGGCACAATTCCACGTCAGGCAGGAGGCGTTTGCTGAAGAGATGGCCAGGCAGAGAGCTGCGTTAGAGCAGCAAAGACGCGATATGGAGGCTAGAAGCGAGGAGCTCAGACAACAACAGGAGGAGGTCAACAGGAGACATCGTGAAGCAGCACTTGCTTTAGAGGCAGCTACCCAGTTGGTCCAAGCCAATGCCCAAGCTGTAGCACGAGGAGGACCCCCTCCAGGAGCAAGGACCACAGAAGCTGGTGGTAAGAACAATGATAGACCAAGGAGGGGTGGTAATAACCCACCTGGTCGTGAGGAAGATGGAGTCCGATTGCACACTGCCTCAACACAAAGGGAGCACTCTAGAACCCCCTCCAGGAGCCACCGATCAGAAACTTGAAGATCTGGAAGTCACCGATCGAGTAGTAAGAAGACTCCACCTGGGCAGGAGCAAAATAGAGCTCCTCGAGATAAGAGGACCTCACAGTTCAAAGATGGGCATGGTCGTGATGAGGCTGATAGTCATCCCACCGACCAGTCAAAGGAAAAGGAAAGCCACAACCCACAAGGAGGAGAAAACTGCCCAGAGCGCGCCAAGAAGCCTCCACTGCACCCCGACCAGCAGCGTAGCAGGAGAGAGGAGGTCCCGCGTAGTAAGCCCTCTGGGAAATCGAAGAGTACGGTGTTCGATCGGGTAGGAGTGCATGCTTCTCAGAAGGATCTAAGGGATGTTATCACCAGCAAGAGGAGGACCGTTCCGGTCGAAGGGAAAAATATGGACCGCCCTGCCAATCAAGTAGAAATACTTGACGGTGGCGCGCCAGATGGTAATGCCCGACCAGGCGGTCAAGACCTTGGAACCTCATCAGTTGCACCAGCCATCCAAGCCCAACTTGACATGCTAGCAGCTGCAGTGCAAGGTTTGTTGAAACGACCTCCCGAGATAGATGCGATAGACCACCGGAGTGGAAGTCCATTTTGTGCTCGAATTAGAGCAGCCCAGCCACCAGCAAAGTACAAAGCATCGATACTGCCAATTTATTCAGAAAAGGCAGATCCCATCAGACATGTTGGGAAGTTTGAGGACCAGATGGAACTGCTTGGAGTGAGTGATGACTATCGGTGTAGAGTCTTCCCCACCACCTTGACGGATACTGCCCAGGAATGGTATTGGAAGTTTAAGACAAACTCCATTACTTCTTGGGAGGCATTCAGGAAGGAGTTTTGTAGACAATTCAGCACTGCCCGAACTCCACCAGTTTATGCCAACGACTTGGCAGATATCAAACAAGGAAAAGATGAGTCTCTAAAGAACTATATACAGAGATTCATGAGAGAAGCCAATAGAGCAACTGCTGTAGGAGACGAGGGGAAGATGGTTGCCATATCTGCTGGGATAATTTATCGGAGTCCTCTATGGGACAACATCCATCGCCATCCAATTTCAACACTTCAACAATTTCTTGACCGGGCAGACAAATATATGAAATTGGATGGTGCAATAGAGAAAGGGGAGAATGGCATAAACAATCCAAGCAGATCAACTGACTCTCCTAGTGATGGTGGAAAGAAACGTGGAAATAATGGGTCTGACCACCATGAGGAAAAGAAAGCAAAGTTGAGTTCAAGTGAAAAACCAACCAAGTATGAGCCTCAATTTACTAACTACACCACTCTCTCAACCAGCCGAGCAGAGATATACCTTGCTAGTCATGAAGAGGTTCCCTACAAGAAGCCTCCACCCATCAGGAGAGAGATGAGGAAGAGAGACATGAACAAGTTTTGTCGCTTCCATGAAGATTATGGTCACGACACGAATGAATGCAACCACCTCAAGGACGAGATAGAATTTCTTCTCCGGTCGGGCAAGTTGAGGAAGTACCGGGCGGAAACACCCCAAGGAGAAGGAGGTAGCAGCAACTTTGGTCTCAAGCGACAAAGATCTCCACCCTTGCAGCCTAGACCTGTGGACTTTACCTTAGAAACTATATGTGGAGGACCACACTTGGCTGAGGAGTGCAACGAAGCAAAAGGAGAAGTATGCTGAGCAGGAGTGCTAGGATCAGGAATCACTGGAGTGGTGTGCACATAGAGCATCGAAGGATATATAATTTTTAAATATCGCTTTCAGAGTGGTAGCTTGATTTCGAGTTGTTAGACTTGTTATTTAAGTTTGGTTTATGAACTGGTTATTTGCTAACCAATCATTTTATTTTTGAACAATTTTGGTTGTTTAAGACTCGTTATTAGACATGTTTTATCCTTTTTAATTTACGAGTAATAAAAGAGACTACGCGTAGCGTGGTCGATTCTTGCTACAAATATGCATGTGTGTTAGTTATCCGAGCAGTGTTCAACTGGTCGATATGTTCAAGCAGTGTTCAACTGCTAGAATATTTTCCATATATTCTATGTGTTTCACGAGTAATTAACTGCTCGAACAGATTCGGTCAGGTAGCAAGTGACTAAGGATCTTTCAACCCTCAATCACCTAGGGGGCCCATGGGGTATACTGGTATATAATTTAACACAGGCAATAAGAGCACGAGTTAATATATCTGTTTTTAGGCTGACTTGTAAATTTTCGAAGTCCAAAAAGGCCATTAAGCTAACTTGTTTGACAAAGCTTAAGTAACTTGGAATTTTTTAAAAATTTTAAGTTAGGAGCAGATATTCGTGTGACCATAAACATCATGCTCATAAAATGTTAGAGCAATAAGAGTGTGAGAAAGTAGACTTAGCATGGACTTATGAAATGTCTAGAATTTCTAAGTTAGAAAACTAAGTACTCATGCGAAAATATAAGGCATACACCAAAGTGACTTTACTATTCACAAAAAAACTTATAACTTTTTAAGTCTCGAGGAGACTTAGAATGTTTTAAGTTAACAAAGAGAAGTAAAGTATAAATGCCAACAGCTACAAGTTTAGCTGATCAGGTGCAAATTTTTCTTGCTCAGGAGAGCAGATACAACTTCCCTGGTCGGCTAAGCATGTATCACCGATCAACTTCCTTGGAGTGAATCAAACAAATGCATGCAAAATAAATGCTACGTAGTGAAAAGTTGTCTTTGAGAGGAGAAGTCAAGTTTTCCGCAAGATTGATTGAGAGAAATCAATCTCTCAAAATAATTATGGGAGATTCGAACAAGGTGCTTTGGTGGTCTTTTGTAGGGAAGGACTTAAATGGCTATGCCATGTGCCCAAGCAAATGCCTAAGAGTGCCTAAAGGTGCTTAGTGTTTAAAAAAAAATGTGGTGTCGAGCATACACCTTAAGATGGCCGATCGGATGCATGTTGATCCGAGGAGCATCTCGCCTATGTCCAAGGATCTGGGCCCAGAAATTTGGTGCCTAAGGTGCTACATCCGACCAAGAGGAGCCGTGCATGTCCGAGCCAAGTGCACCCAAGATGCCCAATGCCAATACCCTTGTGTGTCCGGTCGGACTTTGGTCCGAGGAGCACTCTGAGGGTGTGGTCGGACTTTGATCCGAGGAGCAGTCCAAGGCGTGGTCGGACTTTTATCCAAGGAGAAGTCCAAGGCGTGGTCGGACTTTGGTCCAAGGAGGAGTCCAGGGCATGGTCGGACTTTGGTCCGAGGAGAGTACTTGGGCTAGGACCATGTCTGGTCGGATGCATGACCGAGGAGAGTACTTGGGCTAGGAGTGTATCCGGTCGGACACTCATCCGAGGAGAGTGCATGCCTTGTGTCCGAGAGTGCATGTCCACGAGTGCATGCATCCGGTCGGACACTCATCCAAGGAGAGTGCATGCCTTGTGTCCGCGATGAAGCATGAGTTAGTCTGAGCAGATCATGTTTTGCATGGTGCAAGCCGAGCATATCCAAGGAGCCTAATGCATGTGTCCGGTCGGACAATCTTGTTCGAGGGCCCTAGCCCTAACATCCGATCAATCACCGAAGTTGTAATCCTAGCGCAACCAAATCAAGGATACTCAACAACCTGTCTCTATACCATGATGATTTTGCAAATTAGACAAAGGGAGAATCAACAGGAAGGCTATGTTTTCATTATATCAACAAAATAGAGTTTGAAGAGATCCCAAGACAAGTTCAGTCGTGGAAGTTTACGTGAAAGTTATCAACCGAATAGGAGCTTTTGGATGACCTCGAGAGCATTTGGTTAGAAGAAAAGTTTATCATATGAAGAAAATCGTATAATAAACTTGGGGGGCAAATGTTATCCCCAAAAATTGGAGATCGATGACGTGGCAATAGAGGTGACAAGTGGCAGTAAAATACACATTAATAGTCAATAAATACATTGACTCCTCAGAGTTGTGATAAAGTGACCCGGTAGACTGATGAAGAGTTTTGACTGCTTGAGAGGTGTCATGTCCAAGCAAGTGCACAAGTGCACTTGAGGAGACCCCAAGAATTTGGTCCGAGGAGACCCCAAGGGTGTGGTCCGAGGAGACCCCAAGGGTGTGGTCCGAGGAGACCCCAAGAATTTGGTCCAAGGAGACCCCAAGGGTGTGGTCCGAGGAGACCCCAAGGGTGTGGTCCGAGGAGAGCCCAAGAATTTGGTCCGAGGAGAGTCCAAAAGGTCTGGTCCTTATGTATATGTCCAGCAAGTGCATGGTTGTCGAAAGAGAGAAATGGCATGCTAGAGGAGAGTGCCATGTTAGATGAGAAACATGGCATGCTAGAGGAGAGTGCCATGTTAGATGAGAGGAGTGCATGTCCTACCACCATGCACATATCCGACCAGCAAATGCATGTCCTACCAACAAGTGCATGTCCTACCAGCAAGTGCATGTCCTACCAGCAAGTGCATGTCCTACCAACACTTGCATATGTCCAGCATGCATGTGTCCGACCAACACTTGCATCAATAGTCAGTAGGAGATATGGGTCGACCAGATAGAGGAGGACTAAGTCAAGATTCCCAGAAACGGCTTCAACAAGAACCGGTCTTGGCACACGCGGGAATCTCATATTCTTCTCACAAATTGGGGGTTTTGTTACATTTGAATGTTTTTTGTAATTTAAATATAATGAAATATCCCGAAACTAGGGGGATATTAGTTTAGGATCCGAAGCCTATAAATAGAGGGTTGATGGGATCAGAAAAGGACTTTTGGCAATTTGAAATTTGGTCTGAGTTCCTAGAGAGAGAAAGTGCGTTTTTGAGAGAGAACCCTTTTTGTATTCTGAGAATTTACACTGAAGAAACTCAGTTGACACTGGTTCATCTGATCTTGAGTGTTGATAAATCAATCAAATCTCTAAGTGGATTAGGTTATTACCGACTAAACGGGGCTGAACCACTATAAAAATCTTGTGTGTTGTTTACTTTTCTCGATTAAACTATCTGTGTCGTTTAAATTCTCTTGAAGGTTTATCGTTTTTTACGTTCTCACGTCGTTGGCTAAAAACACAGTCAACACTATTTAAATCTTAGGCTATAATAATAATATTTCTAGGACCAACTACAATAATTAAACCTTATGATAAAATTAATATTTCTAAATTATAGGCTAAAATTATAAAATTCATAAATAACTCTACAAGTTTACAAATAATTCTTGGCATGGACCAATATCACGAAAATTAAAATTACTACAACATAAGACAATACTTTCTAATTAAGTAAAATTCTGAGGCACTACACAACCACTTTATTTTAATTATTATTTATTAAAAATATATCTAAACCTAATAATTTATCTTCTGATATTAATTAAATAATAAATATTGTTGATGCGGTTTTTAGTAAACAGTGCATTAGGAAATTATACAGGTAAATTAGTGCTAGTTTATAAATCGCAATGATATAGCAAGCATTCACTGAAAAGCACAGAACTTTTACGTGGTTCAGTGGTTAAAATCAACCTAGTCCATGAGTCACTATTATTACTATTTCTCTCTCTATTTCTGCAGAGTTTCGATAATACAAAAGAGTCCCCCCTCTCCTATCCAATATTACTAGTATTTATAAGGGAATTCCATGGACAGGTTCGAGTCACTGTGTAAATAAACCGCGTAATTAAATAAGGTATATAATTAATACAAATTATTCCTATTTTCATTGGGATATGATTTGATAACATAATAAATATACTCCGGCTATCTCAGATAATAAATGACAGAAATATGATACAACTTGGTCATTAATGAGAATATAAAGAATCCTCGAATCTCCTGGGATCCTTTAGTATGTGTTGTCTAGGCACTCACGAACTGAATATTTCATTTGAGCTCATGTTTAATCAATTACATGACTCCGAGCTCGTAGTAACTTCAGAGCGCCCAAAGTTGGATCTAACCATTATGAGTCCTGAACTCGATTGTTACCTTAAGTGTAGGTCAGATGATCACTTGTATACTCTGTACGAACTGGATAGGATCTTGAGATGTTCACATCATTAATTACAAGATATTCCACTTGGTTCTTTTTCCACATATTTATCTACCAGTTGTACCTGATCTGAGTAATTGAACTCGTGCTAATTTTAGGGTACAACATTTGCCCCCCAAGCTCCTGATCATGCTTGATGTCATCACCTTTTGACATGCACAGTAAGGTCTTTTAGACTTCTTCCATATAAAATTGTGCCTGCCCACTACTCAAGTACTGGACATGTGGATTCCTACAATTGGCGTCCATTCGAGTTTCGAGGATTGAAACAACTATCCTGTCAACTTTTTTCCGCGGAATGGTTCATTTAATCTTGGCCCTCGGATCTCGATCTAAGCCAATTGGATGGCCCATATTAATTTCCATAGTTTACGTATAAATAGGATGATTAGTTATGAGAATTCACTACCTTTGCATTCAAAATATTTCCTTTTCAAAAACCCAAGCTTTCTTTTTTCTTCTCCAGAATCCCCAAAAAACTCCATCGCTTCGCAGACCTTTAGAAGCTTTAAAGGAGCTTCTTGTGGATACATTGACATCTTCTCTGAATCGAACATATTTTCTGCAAGTATCTCATCACCTGGTTTGATTTTTTTTTATTTTCCAGTGAGTTTTCTTTTTTGTTTTTTTGAATATTGGTCATTGTTTGATATCACTTAGACTATGTCTGAGTGCGAATAGGAAATAGGATTCAGTTTAGGCTAAATGAATGAAACAAAACTTATTTACAAATAAGATAAGCATAACTCTGGGCAATTTTTTTGGGTTTTTCTGAGAAAACTCTAAAGGAAAATCGGTTCGAATACCTATTTAGGATATAGAAACTGAAGGGGTTTTAGGTTTAATCCTAAGTATCTTAGAGGTTATGATTCCTTAGGCAGTTTTTCATTAAACCACTTTGAAAAGGAAAGTAGTGGGTTTGACGACTCTGACACGCGGATCCCAAAGTATCTAGGGAGTTTAAGAAATCATGGCGCGTGGCCTAGGATACCACGTGGGACCACGCGTTGAGGCTAGGGCAAAGTTTATCTCGTATAAACTTTCAAATTTTGAAAGTAAACCAATTATACCTTTTCTTCCATACCTCTACATCCATGGCCATAGACCATCTTAGGTCGCCTACTAATTAGGCTACTTTGCCGCCAGGCGATCTGAATCATGGCACCTCCTGAGAAGAATGTCGAGAGCTCATCTGCCCAAGACAAAAGTAAAGGCAAGCAGATCGCCATTGACTTTCCCATCCCTCACTTTAGTCCTGTGGTGGAGAGAGAGGTTGTCGTTGACCCCAATGCTTTTTTCGAAGTTGAGCATAAAGTCTAACGGATAATGACTCAGGGGAAGGTGAACAAGATCCTGCTGAGTCACAATATCTAGACGAGAGCTGATGGTCTCATTTCCTGACCTACATGTGAGGGAGAACGGACCTGCACCCCCTTCCAAGACGACTACGGTGCTTGGAGTGACGAGCATCTGAAGGCAGGTGCCTTCCTCCCCTTGGACCAATATTTCGTATATTTTCTAAACTACATTAAATTGGATCCCTTTCAGCTCCCCCAAAATTCTTACAAGCTTTTGGCGGGATTAAAATATTTGTTTCTGAGGCATGAGTAAGAGGTCCCCACTTCAGTAGACATTCTATATTTCTTCGGCCTCAAAGCCAATCCTGACCCGAAAGGGCGAGGTGACAAATTTTATTACCTCACTCGGTCTCCGAATTCCACCTCCATAATTTACCTTCCTAGCCACCTAAATGACTATAAAGATTTATTCTTTATGTCAAATGGATTCAAGAACTGTGGCCATCAATATTTCAACTGTCCTCGTAAGTCTTCTATCTCTGTGAATTCAGCACGTGAATTTTTCTCACTTTCATTGTGAATTTTTTTTATATATATGTTCTGATTGAGTTTGATCCTTGTGCAGCTATAATCGCGAGGATAGGAGGATATGAGACCCTCGGGGGTCAGTATGAGACTTTGTCTAGCCTTCCTACCGAGGAAAAATACTATCGCCAAATTGTGAATGACGCCACCATGGGGGCATGAAAATTAATCAGCAAGGGTGAGACATTAGCTCTGAGGAACCGAGTTCCACATCCCGTCATCCCCGAGCTCCCCTTTTCCCAAGAGGCCTTGTCATCCAATGATGATGTTGAGGAGGAAGAAGATGTGGCTCTGTTGGTGCAAAAAAAATGAGCTCCTGAAGATAATCAGGGGCCCGATCCTGAACGAGCTGTGTCCGGGGCAACAGCCGACCCCTCTGGCCAAGGTAACCCATACCTTTTCGGAGAATTAGATTGGGCTGATGTCAGCTATAGGCTAATCCATTTTAACCTTAACCAGCTCGTTACTCATCACCCTACCGATCTAGACCTAAACGTAACCCTTCTCTAATGTGTGGATCATTTAGTGGTATGCTACGATCATAGCTATCCCAAAGGCACCGTCGTAGTTGATAACATATTAATCTTTAGGTCCACCATCTTTGAAGAGTATGGGACCAACCGTAGGACCTGGCCTTCCTTACTCCAGGGTGCATGTGCATTCGCTCCAGGTTTTAGGTAGTACGTAGATGAGTCAAGCCCCGAGGAAGGACATGAACCCCCTAGGATCCAGGAAATCATTTAGTGGAGATTGTGCCTAGCCCGACAAATATACCCGAGCTGATTGTAATAGGTTCATCCCCTAGCCCGGAGGGTAGGATTCTCGTTCTTTTTTTTTCTTTTACTTATAATGTTTTCGATGCATTACTCCTATGAACTGAATCTTCTGTTCTCTCTTTTTCTAGGTGAAGAAATGGAATTGTCAGAAGCTTTAGATTTAAGGTGTGCCTTTAGGGTTGGAGGGTCCAGAGCTGGTCTCGCGGTAAAAAGGCCCAAGGTGGCAAAGAAGACCACCCCTAAGATGGGGGGTACCACAAAATCCCCTCCTAAGGGTAAAGTTGCAAGCACTGCCCGGGAGCAACCACCAAAAGAAATCCCCCTAGCTCTGGTAACAACTGTCAATGTCCAGCAAGCTCCACCTCCCCCTCCTCGACATATGCCTTCCTCACATCCCCAAGTGATTTAAACTGAGGCCCCCATAAGAAATGAGATTCCTCTCGTCCGGATACCGGTCGAGCCACATGATTTGGACAAGATCCCTAAGGCTTTTCGAGGTATCGTGTACGAGATGGAGAGTCACATGGTGGAACATGCGTACAAAGCTAGTGCCAGGGATCTGAGGCCCATAGAAGAACTCAGCCTAGAAGATGTCTTCGAATATGCTATGGGGGTTAACCTCACCGTGAGTCCTTTTCCCACTTCTAACTTTTCCTCTTCTTTTTCTTTATTATGTGTTTTTGTCTTTTTTTTTTTTTTTTGACTTGCTTCATTATTTTGAAGTCTATCTTGGCTCAATACCAAAGCATAACTCGTGTTAAAGCCAGGAATGAGGAACTATGAGCTGCTTTAACTGCTGCCCAAGAGAATGAACAGGTCGCTCGTGCCGCCCTGAGTGTTGCTCAAGAGAGTGAGCATGCTGCCAAAGCTGCTCTCATTTCTTCTCAAGAAGGCGAGCAGTCTGCGAAGGCCGCACTGTCCACCTCTCAAGCTCAGGTCGTGTAGGTGAGTCGTCGTGCTGATCAGCTTCAGGCCGAGAATGATGAACTCAAAGCGAACCTGATCGAAGTCAAGGCTAAGGCCAAGGAGGAAGCTACAATGTCCTTGTCGACAATGGAGGCGATGCTTTACCATTGCTCGGCTTTCAACCAGGACGGGAACTTCTATTTCATGCAAATTGAGTTGTGGGACCTATATCTCGCTAGATTCAAGATTCGATTTTTGCAGGAACCCTCGAAGACTGGCAAGACTTCCGGAGCTGTAGAGGGAGACGATGAGGAGGTCACCTCGGTGGAGCGTGCTGACAGGGCTTAATGACGTTTTTTCTAGATTTTTATTGTAACTATTTTTTTTTAGTTTTTCTCCTCAGGATGACAATATATATTTTTTTTATTTGAATATACACCTAACTTGTGATCTATTTGTATTTCCCTTATTATTTTCTCATGTTTATGAATCTTCAGACTCTTATACATTCGAAATCTTAGAGATGACTTTTAGATCAAGATAGATTTTATCAATATCTTGGTTGTATCCAAGATTTTGCTCGCTTATTTGCGTCATAAGAATCAGGACTCGGATCTGGTTATATCCAGAGTTTTTAATAAACTTAATAGTGTTATACCTGTTAGGAATCAGGCCTCGGACCTGGTTATATCCAGGGTTTTTATTAAACTAAATAGCGTTATACCTGTTAGGTATCAGGCCTCGGACCTGGTTATATCCATGGTTTTTTAAAAACTAAATAGTGTTATACCTATTCGGAATCAGGCCTCGGACATGGTTATATCTAGGGTTTTTGATGATTTTTATACTTAGTTCGTGCTAGCTTTACTGAAAAACCCGAGCTTTAAAAAGACGTCGAATAATCAATTTCTCCAAGCCTCTAAGTTCTTAATCTTATCTGAGTAAGCTTAATTTTCTCAAAAACTCACCCCCAAGTAACCAGAACATATAAACATTCCTAGTTGCTTTTACAATGTGAGAACACGAGCTCGTAATAATAAAACTAAGAAGTGGTTATTCAATAATCCATCTGTCATTTATTTGAAACGACTTTTATAAATAAGCCTTACATTGATGGTAATACTACTGATAATACTTTTTTAAAATGAGAGCATTCCAGGTCCATGGGATTATTTCCACGTTCAGTTGGGCTAGCTTAAAAGTTGCTTCGTGCAAGACTTCTATGATCAGGTACGGTCCTTCCCAGTTCGGACCCAACACACCATCCTTTGGATCTTTATTCGACAAAAAGACCCTTCGGAGAACCAGATTGCCCAATCCGAGTCTGCGTCTCCTGACTTTTGAAATGAAATAACAAGTGATCTTTCGTTGACAATGGGCGAGCTGCAATTACGATTCCTCTCATTTTTCTTTGATCAGATCGAGGGATGCACTAATTAGCTTGTTATTCTGATCTTGATCAAATGTCTTCTGCCTGTGAGTAGCCACCATTACTTCAATTGGAAGCATGGCCTCACTTTCGAAGGTTAGGGAAAAGGGAGTATGTCCTGTGGAGGTTCTATGCGAAGTTCGATAGGCCCAAATTACCTATGGGAGATATTCGGGCCATAATCGTTTCGCTTCATCCAACCTTTTCTTTAGGCTAGCCTTGAGGGTCTTATTTACAGCCTCGACCTGACCATTGGCTTGTGGATATGCTACCGACAAGAAACTCTTCATTATGTCGTATCTTTCACAAAACTCTATGAAGAGATCACTATCGAATTATGTCCAGTTGTTTGATACAATCTTTTTAGGCAGTCCAAATCGACAGACGATATTCTTCACCACAACATCCAGGACTCTCTTTGAGGTGATGGTTGCCAAAAGTTCGACCTCTACCCACTTCGTGAAGTAATCGATCGCCACTAATGCATATCGAACTCCTCCTTTTCCCATAGGTAGGGAACCTATCAGGTCAATTCCCCATGCTGCAAATGGCCAAGGGGACGAAATCATTGTTAGCTCGACCGAAGTAGCTCAGGCGACTATGGCGAAACCCTGGCATTTGTCGCACTTTTGAACATACAAGATCGAATCTTTCATTAAAGTGCATAGTCTCAGTACCTTTAGTTCTAACTTTTGCCCCCCAGCATGATCTCCACAAAAACCTTCGTGTATTTCTTGCAAAATGATTATGGCTTCCTCGGGTAACACATCGTAGGAGGGGTAACAAATGACCTCGCCGATATATGATTCTATCAAGTCTTTTCTGTCATTAGGTAACTTTCCACTTGCAAATTATTCCATTATACAAGTCATCCAGGTTGGTCTTATGTCAATCATTTCGACTTCCACTGTTTCTCCCATTACACTCGGGCTTTCCAAGAACTCCACTGGTACTACATTCAATTTTTTAGCCTTTTTGGATGTAGCAAGTCATGCGAAAGCATCAAAGTTAGAGCTCTGCTCGCGGGGTATCTGTTCAACAAAGTAAATTTAAATTCAAAATATTCCCTCTTTACTTTAGCCAAGTAGGCCGTATCTTGATGCCTCGAGCTTGATACTCTCCCAATATCTTATTTACCACAACTTGGGAATCACTATAGCATTGGATGGCTTTTGCCTTTAGCTTCTTTGCCACCCTCAGCCCTGCCAATAAGACCTCATACACTGATTTGTTGTTAGATGCTTCAAATCTGAATCTTAGAGCTGTATGGAACCAATGTCCTTCAGTAGAGATTAAGATTATCCCTGCTCCCGATACATTCTCGTTTGACGATCCATCAATGAAGATTTTCCATAATTCCTGCATTGGCTCCCTCATGAGCTTGTCTTGAAAACCAGTGCACTCAGCCATAAAATTAGCAAGGGCTTAACTCTTGATCACAGTACGTGGCATGTATAATATCTCGAACTGGCTAAGTTCAATGGCCCATTTTAAGAGATGTACCGACATTTCAGGTTTTTGCAATACCTGCCATAAAGGTTGGTCGGTTAGGACGTTGATAGAATGGGACTAAAAATATGGTCGGAGCTTTCTGGAAGCCAAAATTAAACAAAATGCCAGCTTATCTATCAGTGAATACCGTGATTCAACTCTGAGAAGCCTCTTGCTTACATAATATATTGGTTTCTGCTTTCCATCTTCTTCTCAAACTAGCATGACACTGAGTGCATTTTCTATCACGGCCAAGTAAAGAAACAGAGACTCTCCAGACGTCAGTGTGGATAGTACAAGGGGTTCAGCTAGATGCGTCTTCAGAACATGGAATGCCTTTTTGCATTCTTCGGTCCACTCAAATTTCTTGTTTCCTCTGAGCAGGTTGTAGAATGGCAGACACTTGTCAATGGATTTTGAAATGAAGCAATTTAAAGCTGCCACTCTCCTAGTTAGGCTTTGAACTTCCTTATGCGACTTGGGTGAAGGCATGTCTAACAACAACCTGATTTTATCAGGTGTGTAATATGAACCCTAGAAATTTCCCAGAAGCCACCCCGAACGTGCATTTATGGGGATTCAACTTCATGTCAAATTTCCTCAAGATTTCAAAAAATTCTTCCAAGATAGACACATTATTATTAGCAGTTTTTGACTTGACGAGCATGTCATCGACATACACTTCCATGTTTCTCCCATTCTGGTTAGCAAACATTTTGTTGACTAAGCTTTGGTATGTAGCACTGACATTTTTTTCATCCGAATGGCATAACTTTGTAACAATATACATTGTGCTCGGTCCTGAAACAAGTATGTTCTTGGTCTGCAAGGTTCATCGCGATCTAGTTATATCCATAGTATGTGTCCATGAAAGACATGAGCTCGTTATCTTTCGTGGCATCTACCAACTAGCAGAGGGAAACAATCCTTGGGACAAGCCTTGTTTAGGTTAGAGAAGTCGATACAGCTTCCTTGATAAACCCGCATTTTAGTAATCAAGCTACTTCTTCTTCAAGTGCTTCAGCTCGTACTGTTCCCAAAAGCCTTCACTTTTGGGATTTTTTAGGCACGTTCTTATCCAAGTTTAATGTGTTCATTATTATACTCGGACTAATTCCCACCATATCCTCGTGCGACCAGGAGAAAACATCTAGGTGCTTTCGTAAAAAATTAACCAGCTCCTTCTTTCCTTTGTCTTCAAGATTTTTCCCAATTTTTACAACTCTTGAAGATTCTTTGGGGTTGATGTTCACTTCCTCGAGCTCTTCTATGGCTTTGAGCTCTAACCTATCTTCACCCATCCAAAGATGAATTTCGTCACGCTTGGCGACCTCACCAGCTTCTTCTTGAGGTTCTTTCGTCCCATGGGTGACTTCTGCTCCCTTGGACTCCTCACCTCCCTCACTTATGACCATTGCCTGCTACCCAGGTTGTGACTTTAACTTCATAGAAATACTATAGCATTCTCTGGCAATGAGATGATCGACTCTGACTGTACATATCCCCAAAACTGAGGGGAATTTCACTGCTAGGTGTCTAATCGATATTATGGCTTCAAATGCCATCAGCGCGGGTCGGCCCAAAATCGCATTGTATATGGCCAAACAATTGATTACTACGAACTCGAGTTCGATTGTCACCACTAGTTCGATTGTCCATATGGCCGCTGTTCCCTCACCTGAAACTCGTACTGAGCCATTGAGGTCGCCTTCGAATCAGATCCGGACAGTTCTATTTTTTCCAGGGTAGACCTGAAAAGTAAATTTATAGAGCTTCCATTATCCACCAGTATTCTACGCACCCTTTAGTTGGCGAGTTGTACGGTTACCACCAGCGGATCATTATGTTGGAATTGGACGTGGCTAGCATCCTCTTCCGTGAAAATGATTGGTTATTTTTTCAAACGTTGTTGTTTAGATAACTGTTGCTCCGGGATAAACTCCACTACATTATGAGCTTTCAGCTCATTGATGTACCTCTTTTGGGCCCCACTGATAGTGCCCGCCAGCAATAGTGGTTATATCTCCCCCAGCAATAGTGGTTATATCTCCCCCAACTATTGGAGGAGGATCAACCTGAATCGCCTGAGCTCCAAATTGGCCTATCGGAGCTTCTGGGACTGACTGAGAATTCTGCAAGGCGGGCTAATTGGGAACTATCCAATTTTGATCTTACTGTACCAACGCTCCAGCTCGGATGAGAGCCTCAATTTCATCCTTCAGCTACCGGCAATCATCAGTGTTATGACCGATGTCATCGTGGAATCAGAAATTTCTTGAAGGATATCTCTTCGCCATCTAGTTTCTTAAAGGTTCTGGCTTCTTCCATGGGAGGAGATTAGAATTAGCTAGAAAGATACACTCTTGGGTGTCCGTTAGGTTAGTATAAGTAGCGTAGATAGGCTTGAACTTCTCTGCTAACTTGTTCTTCTTCGTCGCGCCTTGATTGCCTTCACCATTCCTTCGTCGCGCTCCAACGGGTTGGACAAGGGTCTAGCTGGTTCCCTCGACAGAAGCTCGTGCCTCCTCTAGATTTATCCATTCCTGAGCTCAGGACAGTAATTCATCTATGCTTTTAACCCCTTTTCTTTGGAGCTCTTGCCACAGGTCGGCCCCGATGAGGATTCCCGTTCTCATTGCCATTAGCTTGGAGCTATCATCGGCATCCCTAGCTCGTGCAGCAACATTGGCAAGTCTACTCAGGTATGCCTTCAATGTCTCACGAGGTTGCTAATTTACATTGGCCAATGAATCGGCCTGAACTCGAGCTGCATGTGAAGATCTGAATGCTTTTTTGAAATCTGAGGAAAATTTCTTCCACGAGCTTATGGAATGCCTCTTGTATTATTTAAACCACTTCCTGGCAAGCCCGACCAGAGTTGCAGGGAATAAGATACACCTTACATCGAGCCCGACATTTTGGGCCATCGTCATGGTGTTAAACATTCGTAGGTGATCATACGGATCTCCATCTCCATCAAACTTTGACATGTGCGGCATCTTAAAACCTACAGGATATGTTGTTGCTGCAATGTTTTGAGCAAAAGGTTCGTGCTCCTCATCTGAGTCGTAATTGTCCTTTTCCTTCCTAGATAAGAGTCTTTTCATTTGTTTTGCCATTAGAGCCAGTCTCTCAAGGGTTTGGTCCCTAGTCCCTAGGTTAGTTGGAGGGACAATAACCTGTCAAACGCGTATAATAGGATGGGAGCTATTGAACAACCCCCATTGTCGCGTACAATGGATGAACCTCCCTCGTGCCAAGTACAGCTAATATCCTTATCCCAAACTAGATAACTTCTCTTTGTGTTAAGATGATCGTACAAGTTGTGTTGTGGATCATATCAAGGACTTTGTGCTGAACTCAAATGATTTCTTAGGTCGCTCTAAGATCTGCCTCCACGCTGTCTCTCCATCAAATAACTTCTGTTTGTGAAACTTACAACTCATAATTGAGGTCGAGGACCTGGGTTCTCAACACGCATTCGTGGGGCAGAAGTATTCGCGAACGGGGGAGGATTTCTCCTACTGTTCCCACGAGTTGGAACATCTTGATGAGGACGAGGTGGTGATGGATGTCTTACAGGTGACAGAGGATACCTTATGGGCGAGGCTATCCTCGTTCCATCAGGATGGACTAAATTAGCTCGATTTAGTTCTACTCCAACATCCCTAGTTCTCAAAGCTTGAGGCTCTGATCATGGCACATAAGGATTTGTTGGAGCATTGCGTCTTCCTGAGCTTGTCCCAGCCCCCCTGCAGATTGTTATCGGCATATATGGGAATCCATGAAGAAGGCACAGAGCTTGGGTTCGTGGTCCTGATCAACATACTAACATGTTGATCACCCCTCGTGGTTCGCCCTGAAGGCACAGAATTTGGAGTGGCGGTTCTGACAGATCGACTTAGTTTAGATCGGTTATTCCTATGGGACTTATGAGACCCACTTTGCCTCTTTCTGACATTAACGTCGATTGCAAGAAGGGGTAACCAAGCCAAGATCTCCTCAATCTGCATGCTTGCCCTAGTGAGATGGCTCCTTAACTATGCATTTTCTATCTCAATGGCAGTCAGATATCCTGGATTAGGATTTGGCGGTAGTGACACTGAACTCTCAATATCATCTTGACTCATCGATTTTTTTCCCGGACATTGCTAAATCTGGTCCACTTTCATTATGAGCAGTGGTATGATAGGCCTCTTGTCCACCAGACTGTTCTATCTCATTATCATCCATTGAGTGAGTGAACACCATGATGAAAGTCAACTGTAACTTGTGACGCACTAATTTACTTTCAACGAAAGCACCAAATTGTTGACGCGATTTTTAGCCAACAATGTATTAAGAAATTATACAGGTAGATTAGTGCAAGATTATAAACCGCAATGATATAGCAAGCATTCACTCAAAAGCATAGAACTTTTACGTGGTTCAGTAGTTAAAATCCACCTATACCATGAGTCATTATTATTACTGTTTCTCTCTCTATTTCTATAGAATTTCGGTAATACAAAAGAGTCCCCCCTCTCCTGTCCAATATTCCAAGTATTTATAGGGGAATTCCATGGACAAGTTTGGGTCACTGTGTAAATAAACTGCCTAATTAAATAAGGTATATAATTAATACAGATTATTCCAATTTGCATTGGGATTTGATTTGATAACATAATAAATATACTCCTGCTATCTCGGATAATAAATGACAGATATATGATACACCTTGGTCATTAATATGCGTATAAAGAATCCCTGAATCTCCTGGGATCCTTTAGTATGTGTTGTATACGCTCTCACAAACTGAATATTTCTCCCTAGCTCGAGTTTAATCAATTACCTGACTCCGAGCTCATAGTAACTTCAGAGAGCCCAAAGTTGGATCTAACCATTATGAGTCCCGAACTCAAATGTTACCTTAAGTGTAGGTTAAATGATCTTTTGTATACCGTGCATGAACTGGATTGGAACTCAAGCTGTTCACATCATTAATAACCAGATATTCCACTTGGCTATTTTTCCACATATTTATCTGCCAGTTGTACCTGATCTAAGTAATTGAACTCGTGCTAATTTTAGGGTACAACAAATATCATTTCAAATTCAAATCCAATTTGAATTATGAGGAATTTCTTTTCACATTATATAAATAAATAAAACTAATTAAATCAAAATTAATTATCTTAATTATTTAAAAGCTAATTTTGAAAATTCAATTTTATTTACAAAATAATTTTAAAAAATATATTAATTAATTTATTAGTTTTGAAATTTAATATATTAATCAATTAATTTGTCTCAATTACATATCTATCATTTTTGAGATTCTTCCCAATTTCAAATCTTACCTTGAATAGTGTTGATTGAACCATCTCGGGGACCTATGGACCTATAATTTCAAGCTCCAATAAATTTAGATTATTAATTAAAACTCTTTAATATAATAACCTTAATTTATTAATCTCATTATTATTCCACTAAAAATATGAGACTGTACTCTTGTAATTATAGACATTTATTTATTTATTTATTGCCTGAAATACATGAATAATGAGTCATATTGGGTCATGTAGCCCAAAATAAATGATTAATGAGCCATACTAGGGCCTGTTGCCCAAAATATATGATTAATGAATCATATTGGGGCTCAACACCCTAGGAAATGGGACTAAGTCACCCCTGGGCCTTTTTCCCTATCCTCTGTATAATAAGCCTTGGAGTTGGCCCAGCGTACCTGGTGCTAAATTTTCCACGACCATTGGGTCGGACAAGCGTATGATGCGCTCCTGTTTAGGCGTAACCATATCGACTAGCGCTAAGCACGCTAATGTCATTTTTGACTTATAAGTCAAGTCCAGGGCCCAGCTCTAGGATATGGGACTAATAAGTCACCCTGGGGCCCATTGCCCTATCCTTTGTATAACCAACCTTGGAGCTGGCCCAACGAACTCGGCGTTCAGTTTTCCACGACCATTGGGTCGGACAAGCATATGTTGCGCTCCTGATTAACCTAATAATTTCAACCAGCGCTCAACGCGCTATTGCCGCCCTTGACTTATAAGTCAATGCTTTTGACCAACGCTCAAAGCACTATTATTGTTCTTGAATTATAAGTAAATTCTTTTCAATTAAATAATGCAGAAAACCATATATTATATATCAAATATCCATATACAGAGCATTCAACTTGCTTAATCAACAATCACAAGCATAATCATAATCATGCACATTCTTAGAGGCCCAAGCCCTGATCAAAACTATATTCAACATTTGGGCCAAGCCCTAATCATGTACATCATGTATTGGGTGTAGTTTTCTTACCTTTAGTCCAGGCATAGGTTAATAATGAAAAACCCTTGAGCACGATCCCGGTTTTGAGCCCCTAGCGATAACCTAGTCACAACCAAGTCAAGAATCATGTGAATAACGAGAAAATAAAGGCTTCCGACTGAGTCCAAGCCTCTGAGAGGTCGAATTCTACTAAACTGGGTAGTAAGATTGATCCTGAGCCCTTTGGTTTGAGTTCCCGCACTCAAAACCTCCTCGGGTCTCAAAAACCCCTTAAGCATTGTGGCCTAAACATTTGAGCCGCGGACCGCCCCAAGTCAGAGAGCCGAAAGGGCTTTCCCCTACTTCCACCTGCGCCGCGCTGCGCCCTAACAAGCGTCGTGACTCAAATGGCCCAAAGGCATCTGCTTCTCCCAGAGTTCAAGAGAGTCGCGGTGCCCCAAGAACAGGGTAAGCCAAATCCCTCCATAAATCTATCAAAACATTACCCAAACTCGTAATTTAATCCCAGAACATCATCAGTACATCCTAGGCAACAAAACCCAAGTTACAAACTAATAAAAAACTCATCAAAACCATTAAATCTAATCCATGCTTAAGAAAACAAAACTAAGATACTTAAAGCGTAGGTTACCTCTAACTACGTTGTTTTCCAACTTAGTCCCTCGGCTATCAAGCTTCGGATCTTCCCTAGAATCGTTATGACTCTAATCTCACTTGAATCTGAGTTCTAAAACTCGAGCTTCCTTCGAAAATGCTAACAAGCTAAAATGAGACAACGGGAGAGAGAAGGAGAGAGTTTTGTCTGAGTTATACGATTATGAGAGGCTACTTCGAGTTCAAGTAACCTTAAGCAAATCCCAAAGCTCGAGGTACCCAAGAACATCCCTGAGGAAAAAATGGTCAAAATCCCCATAATTCCCTCCTAATCACACTAAATCCAATTATATTTTTGAATATTTATTCCCATTACCCATTATCCCGATAATGTACTAAATGCCCTAAATACCCCTTGACTCACCCCGAGTCGAGTATTTGTCCCGTTTTGACTTTCCCACTAGCTTACTCCCTAGGATCGCCTCGTGCCGAGTAACCCAAATATATCCACATAATGATGTTGTCCCACACATATATCATATATATGCACATATACTCCAAATATACTCGTAATGGGCCAAATTATGAAAATTTCCCTTTTAATCAGATACAGGCACACATGCATATTTAATACTCCTAAACATGCATATCAAGTCATATTATAATATAACTCACGTAATCATACAATAATAAACATATATATCAGATAATTGGCCCCCTTAATCAAGGCCCTAAGCGTTATTAGGTAATTTGGGATGTTACAATCATATTATTGATATGTTAAATTAATACTTATAAAGTAAATGATATTATTAAGTATTAATAACACATCGGGTCCCGTTCTTGTATAACCACTTTATACAAAGTACCTCAATTAAGATGTCCTACTACATCAGTAATCCGGACCTAGATTACATGTATTCATAATACTAGTGAACGGTGCTTACAGTATTTAATCCAAAGATTCCATATAATTTTGTTTTACTGCGAACTATTTAAATTCTTTCCCTGCAATCTTAATCATCTTATACCAATACAAGATTGGAGTCACAATAACGAATTTGGGAATTTTATGATATTCATATAATATTATTCTAATAATAATAAACAATAAATATATGCTAAAATTCATTTCAATTACTTATTAATAAAATATTTTTCAATACATATGATTTAAAGGGCACTAATTCCTGCAATCTTCTACTTGCCCTAAAGTAAATGTGGCATCTCCCTCAAACCCATATTACTAACATGATCTTTAAAAAACTTGGTAGACAAAGTCTTATAAAAGGATTGGCAAAGTTATGTTCCGAAGCTATCTTCATAACTGCTACATATCCTCTGTGAACAATATCCCTTATCAAGTGGTATTTTCTCTCGTTATGCTTTCCTCGCTTATGACTTCTTGGTTTGTTCGAGTTAGCTACTGCCCCACTGTTATCACATTACAGGACTAGTGGCTTATCCATGTCTGAAACCACTTCCTGATCAGAATAGAAATTTTTGAGCCACACAGCCTCTTTAGGTGCTTCATAAGTCGCTATGTATTCGACTTCCATGGTAGAATCTGCGATACTGGTTTGTTTAACACTACGCCAAACTACATCTCCTCCACCAAGTGTGAACACTGATTTAGAAGTCGATTTTTGACTATCTCTGTCTGATTGAAAATCACAATCAGTGTGTCCAGTGGGGTTCAAGTCACCACCTAAATATACAAGAATATATTCTCTAGCATTTCTAAGATACTTGAGAATTTTCTTTACTGCAATCCAATGACTCAATCTAGAATTGGATTGATAACAACTGACTATCTCCACTGCATAACAAATGTCAATATTAAGTAGTTCATTTTATTCTATGCTCATTGGTTCTGATTAATTAGTCATTAATAAGATTAATTAGGAAAACCTTAAGGAACTTGGGAAAGGGAATTTTTGTTTGACCATGAGTAGAATGATGTATGATCACTGAGTAAACCTTGTGAGTTTCACATAGGATAGGAATATACTTGTGGGGCATATATAACTACTAAAGGAAACCGTGCTTAATGAATTTTATGCTAAATTGATTATCATAAGAATTTAGAAAATTTATTAGATAAGATATTTTAGCATAACCATCGGGAGAGGCTTGTGAATATTTTTAGATTCTAGGTTAACATCTTGTATTGGTTGATAGAATTGAGTATAATTATGTTCGAGTGAAAATATTGAGGGAAAATTGTAATCCTTGGTTTCTCTAAAATTCAATCAATTATTATTTTTGAATTAATTATTTCAAAAAAAAAATCTTTAATCTTTTATTTTATTATTTTTTGCATAAAAACAAGAAGACCTAATTTTAGTACTTAATAACTCCTTAGTGATAAATTCTCTATGGGATTGACACTCTACTTACACTTTATTACTTGTTGCGATAGCATGCACATGCGTTGTTTAGAAATTACACATCATGTTTCGACGCCGTTTTTTAGGAATTGTAATTACTAAAATTTTTGTTGATATTAATGCCATTCTATCTTGTTTTTAATTCAAATTTTTTTTTTTTTTTTATATTGTTATTGTATATGCTATTCCAAAATAAATGAAATAATTGGTTAGCATAGTGGATTATCATTGGCTCAATTCATCCATCTGTCAAGAAGTGGTAAGTATTATTATAAAGGATGAATGGAGATATTTGGAGGAAACTGAAGATAAGGTCATGTATTTGGAGTAAAATGAAGAACCTATATATATTTTTATTCTACAAGAAAAAGAGTTAGAAGATGAAGAGAAATTGATAGAATAGACGATGAGGCCATTGAAGAGAATGTGACACTCATATGTGAAGAAACAAAAGACCCCATGGATCTTTATAGTCTAGTAGAAAATGAGGTTGAAGTAGATGTGCAATTTTTTTACTTTGTTGATATATTACCTAACTTGCACAACTTCTTTTGTTTTGTAGGTGATGATGAACTGGAAATCCATACACTAGTGACTAAAAATGTATGTAGCTCATCCAACGAATGAACTATCAACCATCGATTACGAGTTGGATAGAAATATTTGAGAAATCTAGCTAATGACTATAAAGCAAGCGCTTCATCGGAGGCAATCTGTATTTCTATCTTCCTTTTTAATATTTATTAATTTTCTATGTTATGATTTTATTTTTGTGTGACATAGGTTGTTGCACAAATTTGGGGGAGCACAACGTGGAATCATCATCAAGAAGCCTCCATTATTGTGTATTTAACCTAAGGGTGTTTTCTCTTTCTCTATCTTTTATTTTCTACATTAAGGGTAATGCACTGTTCAAGTTTGGAAAGTCTTTTGATTTTGTTTTGTTTAGTTGTTTGCCTTTTATTTTTTAGTCTAGTTGATTTTGTTTTAGTAATTTCTTGTATGTCAAGAAAAGTGGATGATAAGAATTATGTTCAAAATTGAATATGGTGATTGAGATGATGAATGTTGCTTGGCAAGATTGTTGTTGATTGAACTGAACAATAAATCATGTTTTTTTTTTCAAATCTCAATGCACATAACTCGAATGCCTTGTATTTTTTGCATCCTTGAAGAAAGTTTTCACTACTATAAAACTGTACTTGGGCAACATACGAGAGACAAAAGTTTTAATAAAACAGTGATCTCATGTCAAAAATAGACATGACGCGACAATATCTCTTAAATTGTTGTGTCATGCAAATTAAAACTTGCATGAGATGATAGTTCTAGTGAGACTGTCTGAGTTTGCAGAGGAAAATCACAAGGTTCATTTGGGGAAGAACACTAGGGTAGCGTATGACTGTGACAGTGCCCCAGAGACCTAAAATTTTCTAATAGTGCGATCGCGCTAGGGCTGGTGTGACCAAGCCAGGTGGGCCGAAATGTGGGTTTTCTGATTTTGGGAAAATAGGCAAATGGGTCTCTAGAATCTAATTTGGGGGCCCACTTTGGGGCTCGAGGAATGACTCCATTACCATGTTGAATGGAATTGGAGGTCCAAAGAGCTAGGATTTAATTTTGGAGACCGTGACCAGGCATAGCTCCTAATGAGCATATCCTTAGTGTTGTGACTAGGGTTTCCATGAGGCTCGGGAAATGGATCGTACTTGAGATCGTTCCATCTTCAGCGCGAGATTCGAGGTTAGAAAATTGGCACATGTACCAAGAATAGGGCATTGGTCCCAACTTTTGAACGTGGTTATAACCATGTGCTGATTTTGATTAGAGTTATATGTCCTTGTTCTATAATTGCCTCTGTTGTCTTATTATTGTTTGTGATTGTTCGGCAAGGGTCGTATTCGGTGATAATCATGCAGAATGTAGGTCATTATGGCTGGGTCACTTTGTGGTTGTGGTATGCACTCTTCGGTATAAGTCGTATAATATGTTAGAAGGTTGACTTAAGATTGTTTATAATCTGTGAAACATGTGTTTAACGTTTATGTATAAATACTTGTTATGCCTAATTGAGTTTTTTTTTTTGTGTGGTGAAGGTAAGGGCAAAGGGAAGATGGACCAGCCATGAGTTCAAGGGCTCTAGGGTGGTTTGTACATACTCGGCCTGCTCGGCCACCACGGTCGAGATATTTTGAGGGACTTAGGGTATAAGTCCAATTTTTTCGCTTAGGTCAACTATTTTTGTAACCATTGGTTGTAATTATACTTTTTTTTTTAAAAAAAAAAACCTTTTTGGGATTCCTTTTAAATATTCCAAGTTTTTAAGACAATTTTAATCCTTTTGACCAAAAATTTTAATACCTAAACCAATGTTTAATTTTAATTACACTTTTGACATGCTTAACGAGTTAAGCACTACTTTAAGTACACAATGTAACGGTCTTGGATCAATACTGTGTTACAAGTGGTTTCCTCAGTTTGTCGTTTATCATTTAATGATGATGATGATGATGATGATTGTTATTGAATTTTATTAGTTGTGAGTTCCTCCAAAACTACCTTGCTTTGAGGTTTATAGTTAGTCATATAGTCATGTTCAAGGAAGGTCGCATTTGTGGAAACAAATACCTTTTGGTCCTTGTGACTAGAGAAATAACCTCCTCGTGTCTCTAGATCATAGCCTACAAAAATGAACACTTCAGACCTTGAGTCAAGTTTCCCTGACATAGGTCTAAGAACATGAGTAGGAGAACCCCAAATGCATAAATGGCACAAACTAGTTTGTTACCATTCCATCGTTCCAGTGGTGTCTTGCTTGTGGTGTTAGATGGGACTCCATTCAAAATGTAATTTCATCGTTTGAAGTGTATATCCCAGAACGAGAGAGGAAGTGATGAGTAGCTTAAGATAGAACTGACCATGTCAAACAATGTCCCGTTTCTTATTTCTGAAATGTCATTTTGTTGTGGCATTCTAGGTGTTGTGAGTTGGAATAGAATACCATGCTCCAACATTGTAGCATCTTGGAATTTTACATAGCTAGATAGTAGTAGCTTGTGCTGTAATCTTTCAGTTTTCATGGTTATTGGTTAAAGTCGTGATTTAGTTGGAAACTCATAGTGATAGATATGAATTTTATAAGTTTAACCTATAGTTTAGAAATGTTATTTTTATCATAATGTTTGATTATTGAAGCTAGTCCTAGAAATATTATCTATTATAATCTAAGGTTTAGATAGAATAATTAAGGATATGACATTTGTCACATGTATGTTTATTAAGGATTTATAGATTTTAGATGAATAAATTAATCAAGGATAAACCTATGAAGTCTAGAACCTTCCCTCAGATGTTAGGATCTCGAATCACTCAGTCAAGGTGGTTTTAAACAACTTCATGGTGATGAAAGTGTGCAAAAACGTGTTTACTATATCAGCGTAAGCCAATATATCGCAGATATAGGGGCTTATGTATCACATATGATTGATACGGAAAACACGTCGACTTCGCACGAACGGAACCATTGAGGCTTGGGAATATGGGGTAGGTGATATATTGCCTATAAGGGGCAATATATCGGCTCCCTTAGCCATTTTTGAAAATCCATGGAGTACGAGTTAGAAATAGCCCTCAACAACTTGGACTTGCTCTTGGACGATTTTGACCGAGTTCTGGGCATCTGTTGAGCAGAAAATTTAATTTGTATTCATTTATTTATTCTTTTTAAAGGTAGTTAGTTTTACTCACTAAACTCTATAAATAGGACCCTTCACTCAGCCATTTGCATCATCTTTAAAACACTATTCAGAGCCTCCTAGCTGCTAATTTCGTTCTAGAGAGAAAGTCTATGGTTTTAGGGTTAAAAGCTTTCAAATCTAAGCTTTTCTAAACACATGGGAAGTAAGATAGAGTGTGATTTCGGTATTGAGGTGTAGATAAAAGTTCTAAGCTATTTAAGGTACTCTTTATCCTCGGGTTTTTTTCATTATAGTTCCTCTTATTCTTTTCTTTTACTTTAAATCATAACTTGTTATAATGGATTTTTGTTAGGTGTTTGATTTTCATTGAAACTTAAGGTTTTCGATAAGTTCTTGACTTGATGGTTTGGATCTTCTTTTCTTTAGGAAACTTATGATTTTACTGTTTGATTTCAGAAGTTTCCGATCTCGCACTTGTCTCCAATACCCCGGTTTTGGTAAGGAAAATAAGTTAGATTTTATGTGTTATGATTATTTTTATATGCTATGTGTATGTATGTATGTTGTTTTTATGTTTGTAGTCGCTTGGGAAATATGGTTGCTTAGATAGAAAATAAACAAATCCTGAGATTTTTATAAATATTTTAGACTATAGTTGTGCCTAAACCTACCTCTAAATAGTAGCAAGAAGACCTATATGGTTTCTATCACATACTATGGTAATGAGTTAATGGCCATTAATTTGTAGTCTTATGTTTTATGTTTTTACGTCTTATGTTTTATGTTATGCTTAATAGTTTTTCCTTACTGAGCATTAGGCGTATTCCTTTTTATTTAGATGGTGCAGGTAAATGAACATGAAAGGCGAGACAAATCCTAGGTGACTTTGGCATGTGTATTGGGAGAGGACTAAAGGAATGGACCGATGGAATCGATCGAGGATGACGTTGACATTTGATTATTTTTATTTATGTATTTAAGATTTCCGCATTTAGTATTTGAAAAATTAAAATAAAGGTTTTGTTCTCTTTATGATTTTATGTAATAACAATGGGATCCCATATATTGGATTTTCTATAATAAAGTTCTATTATTTTATGTATTTATCCAAAAGATAGTAGTTTGTCTTAGTAGTTTTTAAACATCCGAGGTCTTTAATTTAGTCGGGTCTTTACAGTTGGTATCAGACCCAGGATTCATATGCATGAATTTCTCCTTGATACACACGCAAAAGCTGTGAATCTAACCGTCAATGTAAGTGTTTATGTTATGAATATTATGTTATGCTAAAATCTAACGTTCTAGACATTATGTTTTAAGTAAAAATGAATGGATCTATGACTTATCAAGATATATGTGCCATTAAGGCATTGAAAAGGATTAGAGAGCCAAGGGATACGATAGGAGTGCTAGAAAGAATCACTCAAAGATTGGTCAAATTTCACAAGGAGATAGTTCACCTTCAAATCACTAGGCAAATTATGATGAGAGGCATGGAACAATATGTCTTAGTAATTAGGATTTTTAAGGATTTTCCTTTTGTGGCTTCAAAATTGGAAGAATTATGGGAAATTATATATAATGAAGATGACTTACCGGTAGCCATGAGATATTTTTTTCTTTTACTTAGGTTTACCTATAGGTTTGATATTCAATTCACCAATGAAAAAAAGAATAATATCCTAATGAATATTCCCCGCGGTAGTTTCAAGGCTTATGATATTGATGATTATGAGGAAATAATTGATGATATGCTAGATGAAGGGTCAAATGTAGAAGATCCTGATTTTTAGAAATTTTACCTTAGTTATTATTAGTATTTCTTCTTTATTTATTTTGAATTATTACTGTTATAAGAGAAAATCTTTTTCCAAATGAATAAAGCTGTTATTTTTGAATGGCATATATGAATTTTTGTTTTGAATTTATTTTATTAAATCATAATTAACTTAGAATATATTCAATAAATAATGACTGAGTTCGATGAGGGTGGATACAAATCAATGAACCGGGTTCTTTATTGAGGGTTTAGGGGGCCATAGTAGTGGGAACGATTTTACTAATCCCAACCCTCCGTCAATATGGTTAACTTTGGAATAGCGGCAAGTTTCGAGCTTGATAATTAAGTCATATAGTGTGGTTAGAAACAGACTTAGAAAATAATAAAGATGGCCTTATATTCTAAGTATAGAAACACACCCTAATTTATAAAGATGACTTACATAATTTTTTTTATAAGACATCATAACTGATAGGTTCGAGTTATGCTTGCTTAGACTAAGTTTTTGCCTTAGAAACTATTAGGGTAAGTTCTACCGTGTTTTCTCAACTGTTAGAACTTTGCTGAAGATTTCCCTACGAAGGTCTACACGTACTAATGGAAATGCCCCTAGCATTGCTAACGAGACTCATGAGGCCCCTCTAGTCCGAAGAAGGGGGAAACGCACTGCCCCTGCTACTGCTAATAGAAATGCACCACCTCTTGTTGACAACAACACTGAGATTATCATGTTACAGCAACAAGTAGAAGAACTACTGCAGCAATAACGACAACCTTAGCAGCAACCTTAGCTGCAGCCTCAGCCACAGCCTCAATCGCAACCTCAGCCAGTGGCTCAAGCACCCTAACAAGAGCATAATGGAGGATATCCATATGGGGGATGGCTAATGGCTAATTATGTGCCTTATCCAGCTCAGAACAAAGAGCCAGTCTACAAGTGTTTCCGTAAGCAGCACTCTCCAAACATTGAAAGGACAACCGACCCCTTAGAGGCTGAAGAATGGCTCAGGAATGTAAAGCTGATTCTAGCACATATGAACTATTAGGATTAATGCCCTAAAAGCATGTAAAGACATTTTATTTTTTTTAAATAAAAGTAAAGTTTTATTATATTTGAATGCTATAACTATTGTTTGAATTAATTATATAATAATATCAAGAAAATTCCTTATTCATTCATGAGAATATGATTTTGTATTATTACGAGAGAATTAAGATCCTATATAATGAATAAAATAGTCAGTAACATATTAAAGTAAGGAATATTTAATGTATGGTTTTTTAAGCATACGAGATGCATGTAATCTAGATTTGGAGTACTGATGTGGATACACATCTTAGTAAAGGTGTTGTATATAATAGATATTATATATGATAGGATTGATGAGAATTAATTATCTTTATAAACTTGTCGTTTGACGTAAAGATTTAATTCTTGTCAAAATAGATGATCATTTGTAGATCCGTCTAAATCCTGAGTATTCATGAACCCCTATTTATGTTTATTGGATCTTTTGATTCACTCTTTAAGTTCTCTTAGAATAATGAGGCTATTGACTTTTTTTTGTAGATTCAATATCATGTGGATGGCTGGGAAGATGAATTACAATATTTGAATCCATACTTTCCTAACGGATCGAATATTGGTTACCTTAAGGGTTGATTCTCGAATTGAATAGTTATTGAGCTCAAATCTATAATTAGATTATAGATTATTTATTCGCTAGTGAATTAATGGCACTTAAGGACCAAGAGGTAATTAGAAGGGTAAAACGATAATTTTGACCAACTCTAATTAATGAACCAATAAATGGAGGACAGAACTACATATATTGATTATATCAATGGACTACTAGAGAAAATTCTATAAATACATCAATGCAATTCCATATTTATAGTGGAGTAATCATGGAATTAATAAATAAGATTATTAGATTAAAGAGTTTAATTAATAATCTGATTTATTGGAGCTTCGTATTATAGGTCTATGGTCCCCATATTACCTCTGTCCTACACTGTCAAGGGTAAGGATGTCAAAAGAAAGACTTGTTAAGAGAAAGGACTAAATTGCAAAGGAATTAATTTTCCAGGGCAAGGAAATAATTATTTTATAATTATGGGTAATTGATTAATTGTGAATTAATTGGTTATTTAACTATATAGTTTTTATTCTGAAAAAACTATAGGTTAAAATTAATATTAATCTTGTTTGGATTAATATAAAGGAGAAAATAATAAATATCTTATTTATAATATGATATTTATTTATTTATTTTGAAACTGATATTATAAGATAAAGTTAACTTTGAATTAACTGATATTTATGTTGGAATAAATATCTTGTCTTAAAAGTTGAATAAATAAACAAACGAGAAAATTAGGGCAACCCTAATAGAGTTGGGCGACACACACTGTACAGTACTGTGTGTGGCGTCTAGCATCAGGGTTTTTATCCCTGGGATTTGAATTTTGACTTTCAAATAAATTTATTTAATCATTTATTTAATTATTCTTTTTAAATATGATTTAAATATATAATTAAATGAAAATATTTAATCAGTTTTAAATTTAATTATATTTTAGTTAAATAAAGATTATTTAATAAAATTAAATATCTTTATAAATCTGATATACGTGATATTCAGAGAATGATTGTTAATCAGACAATCTCTCTAAAAAGCGATTGTTTTCTCTAAACTTGAAAACTATTCTAAACTTTCTCTCTGTAAAAAATCTCTAGATCTCATGTGTTGAGTACATCTAGGGAGTCACATAAATTAACATTTTGAATCCTACGTGCCGACACACATCCTTGTGTGTTTGAGTATTGGTCCGGAAGATCAGGGTGTGAGATCTCAGAACACTGGCTAGGAAGATCATTGATTTATACAAAAATACTTAAGGAGACTTGATAGGCTACAAGAGGTAATCCCTGATCTATTTGTATGAGACTTAATATTTATTAAAATGGGTCCATATATTCCACTGCGTACCTCTGATTTGATCATTTAATACCAACATTAACCTCGGCAACGCAGATCGCATATCCGACATTTCTTCTCTACTAAAAAAGGATGTCATAATCTGGTGAGATTTGGTACAGCAGCACATGATGTCACCACCATGACTTGGGCTAGATTTGTGGAGCTGTTTCACAAAAAGTACTATAACTTGGCAGTCATCGCTACGAGGGTGAAAGAGTTTTCCAGTCTGAAACAAGGCAATTTGTCGGTAGTTGAGTACGCTCGACAATTGGATCGGCTAGCCAAGTTTGCACCAGAGTTAGTCCCAAACGACTACTTGATGGTTACCAAGTTCACTAGGGGACTCAGACCCAAGATTGAATTAGGTGTCAAACTTGGAAACCCTAGAACCACTTCTTACGCCGATGTTCTAGAAACGGCTATAGAGGTGGAAAAGCTCCAAGAAAATGTTAGCAAGGAGGAGGCAAGCAAATCTGAACCCAAGCAGCAGAATCAGACTCGGAATGATCGAAACTACAACAACAACCATCATAGCAACAATAGGCAGAAAAGAAAGCATCCCAATAATAAACAGATCGATGCTGACAAAATTTCACGAACTAATAATGGTAATAACAGGTCGGATTATGTGGAATACCCTCAGTGCTCCAAATGCCAAAAACGACATACTGGGGATTATCGGGAAAATAGCAACGGTTGTTACAATTGTGGCCAAGAAGGTCATCGAAAAAGGGATTGTCTGCAGCTCAAACTAGAAGAAAAGAAGGACAACAAGATGGTTCCAGCCAGAGTCTTCGCCTTGACCCAGGGAGAAGCCGAAACTAGTTAAAATGTGATCTTAGGTCAGCTTCCTATCATCGATAATATATGTTCAGTATTTTTTTATTCGGGAGCAACACACTCATATATCTCGTTAGGAATGATAGAAAAACTATACAAACCTTGTGAAAGATTTAGAAATAGGTTTTTTACAGAACTACCTTCGGGCGAAGTTGTTCTATCATAACGAATAGTATGAGGAGTACCGATCAAAGTCGAGGGCACGGAGCTAGTAAGAGACCTAATAGAGCTAGAGATCAAGGACTTCGACATAATACTGGCATGGACTGGTTAGCAAGACATGGTGCAACCATCGACTGTCGACCCAAGAAAGTGATGTTCGAAACCCCTGAGGGTTAGAAACTATGTTTTATGGGAAACGTTTCACGACTACGGACACTGCTTATCTCATCTCTCAAAGCTCAGAGGATGATAGAGAAATGATGTTATGCATTCTTAGCAATCATCATGGATGTGGCACAAGAAACACCATTAAATATTGGAGATGTCCACATTATAAAGGTATTTCAAGAAATATTTCCTGATGACATACCACGATAACCCCCTACTCAATAAATTGACTTCACAATCGAACTAGTACCATGAACCAACCTATCTCAAAGGCACCATACCGGATGCCACCTATCGAACTCAAGGAGTTAAAAATGCAGTTACAAGAGCTCTTAGAATCGGGATTCATCAAACCGAGCCATTCACCATGGGGGGCACCAGTTCTATTTGTGAAGAAGAAGGATGGAAGCATACGGATGTGTATCGATTACCGTGAGCTGAACAAGGTAAAAATTAAGAACAAGCACCCGTTACCCCGAATCGACTACTTATTTGATCAACTCTGAGGAATGACTGTATTTTCTAAGATTGATCTACGGTCCAGTTATCAAAGGTAAGTGTAATGACCCAACTTATTCTAGACTTTGGACCATTAAAACTACTTACATAAAGACACTATTCTTAAGAAAACTTACATACAAAATAGTCATAACTTTATTAAAACTGTAAAACAAAGGTTAAAATACATAAAAATTCGGGGTAGGATATGGGATCCCATTGTTTTGAAAAATAAAACCTATCTTAAATTATAAATAAATTATTTACAAGATCATGTGTGGAAAAATACATATAAAGCATAATTGAAATGACTAAAAACAACTTTGTCCTCGAATCATTCACGCAGTCCACCGAATCCATTCTCCCTCAATACACAATCACAAGCCACCAAGAATCTTCCCGCCGCCATAACTATTTTCCTGCACACATATAAAACAAAGGAATGAGCCTAATGCCCAGCAAGGAAAATCTATTAAAAGCATGAAACATAAACATAAACATATAACATGCACTATAAACATATATCATAATTCTAACCCATGTACATGGTAAACATTTGAGGTTTGCTAGCCAACAACTATAAGCCTGAAACTACAATGAGGTTTGCTAGCTAAGCAACTATATGCCCCAAGAATATAAAAGTGTGGGGGTTTGTTAATTAAGCAACTATAAGCCCCAAAACCTACATATATCATAACATATAAAAACATACTATAGCATAATCATATAAGCATATAATAACTATCCTATTTTCCTTACCAAATACCAGGATGTGAGAACAATGACGGGATTTTGGAACACTCCTAAAAACCATTAATGAGAAGGTGAGTATTTCTAAAAGAAGAAGATGAAAAAGAAATGAATCTAAACCACCGAGAAGAGGAGCTTACCAAAATGAAACCTCAAGTTCAAAGAACTTAATTGCCTTTGAATGCACTATGACCATACTACACCTCAAAATCGAAATACACACTATGAATCTTACTTCCCAAGTGTTTAATAAGCTTAAAATGATAAAGCTTATAACCCCAACCCAAGTGTTTAACACTCTAAAGTAAACCTAGCAGCTTGAAGGCTCTGAACTCAGCTTGAAGAATGAAGGAAATGGTTGGGTTCTAGGTCTTATTTATAGAGTTCAAGAATGAAAAGATCTTCTTTTAGTTTGAATAAAAATAATGACTTTTTAATTGAAAACATTTGAATATTCGTTCAGCAGAGGCTTAAGACTCGGTCAAAAAGATTATGGGCTTATCAAGAGGTTATGGGTTGAATTGAGCTCAGTTTTATAACCATTCAAAAATAATGCCCTAGAGCTGATATATCGCCCATGGTAGGCGATATATCGCCTGGGCTTATCTACCCGAGGCTCGTCGAGGTGTTCGTGCGAAGTTACATGTTTTTCGTATTCCCTGAGTGGGGATATATCGCCCCTTAGAGCTGCGATATATAGGCATACGCTGAAATATTATACACGTAATTGCACTTTTTCAGCCTAATTGAATTGAGTCAACAACTTTGACTGAGTCCTATAACGATTTCAAAGCTGCTGGCAGACTCTGGGATTTTCAAATATTACTCTTAATAAACTATTCCTCAAAATACTTAATTTTTCAATAAACATACACACGACAAGTGTCATGATCTTATTGGGTTTATCTAAACCTTATTGTATAATAAATATCATCTTCATAACCAACTATATTAATCAAACCTTATGTTATAATTAATATTCTTAAATTATAGGTTAAACTTATAAAATCTACAAGTGTTGCTACGAGTGTCCAACTAAGTCCCGACTTGAACCGAAATCCACTGTAATAAACATACTACAACTATTACTAACCATTACTACTACTACTACTACTACTACTATCTAACTAGCTAAGTAAGTTTCTTGGACTCTACAGTAAGGGAAGAGGATACACCAAAGACAACTTTTAGGACTCGATACGGACATTACGAGTTCCTAGTTATGTATTTTGGTCTTACAAACACTCCAACCACATTTATGGACTTAATGAATAATGAATCGGGTCTTCAAGGATTACTTGGAGAAATTCATCGTGTTGTTCGTTGATGATATATTGGTGTACTCCAAGAACGAAGTCAAGCACGATGAACATTTAAGAATGAAGGAGCATAAACTTTATGCCAACTTCAAGAAATGTGAATTTTGGCTATCACAAGTAACGTTCCTCATCCACGTAGTAGGATGGAGTCACAGTAGACCTAGCTAAGGCGGAGTCTGTGAAGGATTGGCCAAGTCCTACGAATGCGTCAGAAGTTAGAAGTTTTCTCGGGCTTGCAGGCTATTATCGAAGATTTGTAGAAGGCTTTTCAAAGATAGCCACTCCGCTTACTAACTCAACCCGGAAGCAAAAAAAGTTCAACTAGACGGAAAAATGTCAAGAAAGCTTCCAATTGCTTAAAGATAAATTGTGCTCAGCACTAGTACTTTGCGTACCGACACCCAACGACAAGTTTGTAGTATACTGTGATGCGTCCAAGAAAGGTTTAGGTTGTGTGCTGATGCAAAATGACAAGGTGATAGCCAACGCCTCAAGAAAGCTGAAGGAATACGAGCAACAATATCCAACACACGATATGGAGTTGGTAGCAGTGGTCTTCGCATTGAAAATCTAGCGCCACTATCTATATGGAGAATGGTGTGGCATTTATACGGACCACAAAAACTTAAAATATTTCTTCACGCAAAAGGGGCTCAATATGAGGCAACACAAGTTGTTATAACTAGTAAAGGACTATGATTGTGAAATCCTACACCACCCAGGAAAGGCGAATGTAGTTACAGATTCGTTTAACCGAAAGAGTTACGGAAATCTGGCAGCATTAACTGAAATTGAAGAGTCACTTCTGCAAGAGCTGATTAATGTCAGGACAGAAGTAGTAATGGCTCTTCTAGCCAACTTGTCCATCCAGTCAAGTTTACTAAAGGATATACGAATTAGGAAGGGCATGATGACACGTTAGTATCACATATGGCTACAGTCAAAGAAGGCAAGACTATGATTTCTCTATATCAAGACAAGGATTCTTGAAATATAAAGGTTGGGTATACTTGCCGAATGATCATGGGATTAAGATGAAGATATTAGAAGAAGCACACACTACCCCATACTCTATTCACCCGGGGTCTACCAAGATGACTCACGACCTTAAGTCACTATATTGGTGGCTGGGAATGAAGAAAGATGTAGCAGAGTACGTGTCCAAATGCCCAACATACCAATAGGTGAATGCAGAACATCAACGACCCGCAGGCTTATTGTAATCGCTTAGTATTCCAGAATAGAAGTGGGATTACCATGAACAAATAAGAAACACGACTTGGCTTGGGTTGTGGTAGATAGACTCACCAAGTCAACTCACTTCCTGGCTGTCAGGACTACTGCGAACTAGTATGCAAACATTTATGTTCGAGAAATTGTACGACTGCATGGAATCCCTAAGACCATAACATTCGATAGAGGTTTAGTTTTCACATCGAGATTTTGGGGAAGCTTGCAGCAATCCATGGGTACCAATCTCAGTACGGAACTTCATCCTCAGATTGATTGACTGTCTGAGCGTACCATATAAATTTTAGAAGATATGTTGAGTGCTTGTGTACTGGACTTGGGAGGATCATGGAGGAAGTACTTGCCACTTATAGAATTCTCTTGCAATAATAGCTACCAGGCAACTATCAGTATGGAACCCTATGAGCTATTTTATCGAAGGAAATGTCGGTCACTGTTACATTGAGACATGGTAGGAGAAAGACAACTTCTTGGACTCGAGGCTGTTAGAGAGGCTCAAGACATTGTGGAACGGATTACAAAGCGTATGCTCACTGCTCAGAGCTGACAAAACAATTATGAAGATGCCAAGAGACGAGATGTGGAATTCAAAGTTGGAGATCAAGTCTTCTTAAGAATATCTCCTATGAAAGGAGTGAAGCGGTTTGGAAAGAAAGGCAAACTTAGTCCTTGATTAATAGGTCCTTTTGAGATATTGGACAAGGTGGGAACAATAGCATATAGATTAGCCCTACCGCCAGCTCTAGGAGATAGCCACAATGTGTTTCACATCTCAATGTTGTGTAGATACGTTTCAGACCCATCCCATGTTCTCAAGAATGATATGTTAGCACTTCAGAAAGACCTCAGTTATGAGGAACGACCAATTAGCATCCTAGAGAAGAGGGTGAAGGAAATACAGTCTAAGAGTATTCCTATAGTCAATGTCTTATGGAGTAATAGTACAGAATAGAAGGCAATGTGGGATTTGGAGGAAGACATCTGAGCACGGTATCTGGAATTGTTTGGTAAGTAAATTTTGGGGACGAAATTCTTTTATGTAGGGGAGAAATGTAGCGTCTCAGAATTTCACTTAGCAAGATAGTAGTAGCTTGTGCTGTAGTATTTTAGTTTTCATGTTCATTGGTTCAAGGTGGTTTTAAACAACTTCATGTGTGCTGAAAGTGTGCAAAAATGTGTTTAATATGTCTGCGTAAGCTGATATATCATAGCTATAGGAGCTGATATATCGCCTATGATTGATATGGAAAACACGTCGACTTCGCACGAACGAAACCATGGAGATTTGGGAATATGGGGTAGGCGATATATCTCCTATAAGGGGCGTTATATCGGCTCCCTTAGCCATTTTTTAAAATCCATAGAATTCGATCTGGAAACAGCCCTTAACAACTTGGACTTGTTCTTGAACGATTTTGACCGAGTTTTGGGCATCTGTTGAGCAGAAAAATTGAATTTTATTCATTTTAAAGGGAGTTAGTTTCACTCCTTGAACTCTATAAATAGGACCCTTAACTGAGCCATTTACATCATCATTCAAACACTTTTCAGAGCCTCCAAGCTACTAATTTCATTCTAGAGAGAAACACTAGCATTTTAGGGTTAAGAGCTTTCAAATCTAAACTTTTCTAAACACTTGGGAAGTAAGCTGGAGTGTGATTTTGGTACTGAGGTGTAGATAAAATTTCTAAGCTATCTAAGGTACTCTTTGTCATCGGGTTTAGGTCATTATAGTTGCTCTTATTCTTTTCTTTTACTTTAAAAATAAACTTGTTATAATGGCTTTTTGTTAGGTGTTTGATTTTCCTTGAAACTTAAGGTTTTCGATAAGTTCTTAACTTGATGTTTTAGATCTTCTTTTCATCTTCTTTTCTTTAGGAAACTTATGATTTTACTATTTGGTTTTAGGAGTTTCCAATCCCGCACTTGTCTCCAATACCCCAGTTTTGGTAAGGAAAATAAGTTAGATTTTATGTGTTATGATTATGTTTATATGCTATGTGTATGTATGTATGTTGTTTTTATGTTTGTAGTCGCATGGGAAATATGGTTGCTTAGATAGAAAATAAGCAAATCCTGAGATTTTTAGACTATAGTTGTGCCTAAACCTACCTCTAAATAGTAGCAAGAAGACCTAGATGGTTTCTATCACATATTATGGTAATGAGTTAATTGCCATTAATTTGTAGTCTTATGTTTTATGTTTTAACGTATTATGTTTTATGTTATGCTTTAGTATGTTTTTTCCTTACTAGGCATTAGGCTCATTCCTTTTTATTTAGATGGTGCAAGTAAATGAACATGGAAGGTGGGACGGATCCTAGGTGGCTTTTGGCATGTGTATTGGAGAGGACTAAAGTAATTGACCGATGGAATCGATCGAGGATGACATTGACATTTGAGTCTTTTTATTTATGTATTTATGATTTCTGCATTTAGTATTTGAACAATTAAAATATAGGTTTTTTTTCTTTATGATTTTATGTAATAGCAATGTGATCCCGTAGTTTGGATTTTCTATAATAAAGTTCTATTATTTTATGTATTTATCCAGAAGATGGTAGTATGTCTTAGTAGTTTTTAAAGGTCCGAGGTCTTTAAGTTAATCGACTCTTTACAAACAAGAAATCTTTATATTCTAAATTCAAATATTCACCATCTCGATCTGATCGAAGTGTTTTGAGATTCTTACCTAACTGCTTCTCAGCCTTAGATTTGAAGTCCTTAAACTTGCCAAAGGTTTATGGCTTCCTAAGCATTAGGTATGTATGACCATATCTTGAGTAATCATTAAAGAAAGTGACGAAGTACTCATAACCCCCTCTAGCATGTACATTGATTGGACCACACACATCATTGTGTACAAGCTCTAATGGCTCATTGGCTCTCTTTCCTTTCTCTGGAAAATACTTTTGATCATTTTCCCTTCTAGACAAGACTCACAAAATGGAAGAGTTCCAACAATTTGTTCTCTTAATGGCCCATCTTTTGTTAATCGGTTTATTTTGTCTACACTAACATGACCTAGTCTAAGATGCCAATGATTTGTTTTATCCTCATTTGAAACTTTTTGTCTTTCATTTCCTTTCGTTCTAGTGACTTTAAGTAATTCAGAGTTATTTATTGAATGTTCATTTAGTGAAAGTGTTTACAGTCTGAACTTTTAATTGCATGCCTACAGACAAGTTAAGAATAATCATATTATAAATAAAAGATTCCAAAGTCAATACATTCAATAAAACAAATAAAAATACTACATGGAATAAACAAAAAAAATTCCAATAAAAAAAAGCTCTCAATAAAATAAAAAACTAAAACATAAACGAATTGTCTTTAACGCATTATAGAACTAGACACGCTCTCCATCTCTGTCTTCAAGAACTTCATCAGCAACCTGTTGGGGTTTTATGCCCTAATTAAAACCCAAATTCATTGTAATCTCATTTTATTATCAATAAAAGAATAGAAATCATTTTTTAACTTGGTCAATCACTTTGCTCACATGTTTTATTTTCATGATTATTTGTTTAATATAAACTTCTATTAAATCCCGAGCATATAGCTAATCTTATTTATAGTGGCGTAATCACAGTGGAATATAAATATGATTATATGTTCAAAATAAGTTAGTCCTAAGATTAGTCGGTGCACAGGATTTACACTGACTTGCCAATCTACGATATGATCTACTTACACATTACAATGTTATGTTCTTTCCAGAACATTAGCAAAGTAGATAAGATTGGATGTATTTGTTACATCGGACAGGACCGATATTGACAGTTGATAAGATAAGTAAACATACTATTATTATCTATTCTAGTCATATCATATAGTTGACCATAGGTCAATTCAATCTCAATTCTGAGTGGTTAGTATTCTAACTGATTGTATTATTTGAGTTCTTTAACTTGTTCGTTACCAACTTACCCTACGGACTAGCCCATACTTACATCTTGGGAACTCGGTAGTATAATTGAGTGGGAGTGTTAATCATAGATATGAACATCTATAGCTTCTGATGAAGAAGTGAAACAATGGTTTCCTTTTAGTTTGGTTCAAGGTGTTAAATGATAGAGATCTCATTTCAGTAATTAAATTAGTTTACTGAAATATCATTTACAAGGAACTAAGTGTTTAAAGGATAAAATACAATGAGGGGTAAAACAGTATTTTAGTCCTATCTCATTGTAGACCGTCTATAGAGGATTGAGTGACAATTATGGTTGTAACAATGGATAATTAATAGCGTATCTATATTTGTTATAGAGCGTTCTATGAATTCAAGAGTGCAATTCCAAGTCTATAGTGGAGTCACGAGGAATTAATAAGTTAGTAAATTTATTTGTTAGATTTATGATAACTTATTGGAGCTTGATTTCATAGGCCCATGGTCCCCATTGTACCTTGGATAAAATCATCTAGATAGTCTCAATTAATTGATTTAATTATCAATTATAATTATCAAAGTTGACCAGGTCAATTTTGGATAGTTTCACAGAGTTGTGTAATTTTGAGAAGAAAAGAGAAATTATGGCAGATTTATTAATTAAGATAAATTGGTATCTAAATTAATAAATAAATTTAAATCAATGTTCAAATTATAAATAATTAATTTGATAAAGGATTTAAATAATTATTTAATTAATTAAATCAATAGAAAATAATACATGCCTTGATTTTAAGTCCAATGGGCTTATAATCAAATGGGAAATTTCTTGGGCCTATAGCCCATGATGATTTCGACCTAGGGCTTCAAAATGGTTGTTATTTTATTGATTTTTTAATTAAAATTAAATGGCTTAATTGAGTCTATAAAAGGAGTGCTTAGAGAGAAGTCAAAAAAAGAAGTTTGACAAGTCACAAGTCAGATTTTCTGATAGTTTTAGATTCTCTCTAAATAGAAGTCCTTTTCTAAGCCACTTTGTTATTTTCTCTTCTTCTCTCTATATCTATCTCATGTGTTGAGAATTTCCCACACTAGTCTAGGTGGTTCTAAGGATACATTGGAAGATTGTGAAGAAAATAGAAGATCAGTTCAGTTTCTTGATAATACTCTGCGACAGAGAGGATACAAGAGTTAGAGAAACTGAAGGAAGGACTCTTTAATTCCGCTGAGTATACTGTAAGTATTCTATTCTTTGTTTCTCTTTGAATTAAATTTTAGAAACATGTTTTAGGCTATCTCGTATTAATTTGTTTAATATTAGATATACATGAAAATAAATAAAGATCCTGTATAAGCTTTTTCCAACACAACCTTCCTTCAATCATAAGATTCAACAATCTGCACAGAAGAATAGACAATATTAGTGGACCCTGAGTATAATATTCAGGATGATAGCTCATTTTCCACTTAGTCATAAGAATGAATAAATCATATTTACCTTTCTTATTCTTCATAATTCCAACGATTGTTTCACGCTTGGCCAATAGGATTTCATTATCATAAAACCACTTATCATATATGTGTCCATAAGTCACATGGATGGCCTCCCTGAGTGGTTTTGAATTAACATCGCTTTTGAAAACCAGGTCTCTGACATGTGATTCTCGAGATGACATGGCATGTGAATCTCCATGTTGAATTCCTTATCTCATTCGCTCGTGTATGATTATTTTTAGTTTTGTTTCCTCGGGACTAGCAAACTTTAAGTTTGGGGGTATTTGATATCATGTGTTTACACTATAATGAATTACCTTAGAATTTATTGTTTGATAGTGTTTTTCAGCTTATTTTGCTTAATTTAGTGTGTTTTGTAGTTTTGAGAGTCATTGGAGCAAGAAAAGGGATGTAAGAAGAATTGAGTAAGAAAGAAGAAATTTAATGCAAAAAGTAGTACTAAGTATCGTGATGGCTATCTTTAGTGATGCGACGCTAGGGGAGTTGTCAAATAAGTAGTTAAGGTTGCAATGGCCAGAGACAGTGTCGCGGCGCAGAGCAAAAATTTAGAAATGGGAAACTACGTTATTGGCTTACTTTTCTTGCAATTTTTTACCTAGACTATAAAGGATGGAGAGCATCATGAATTTTCGGAGAGTTTTACAGAGACAAACTAATTCAAAAGGCCTAGAGTGAGAATGAGATAGAGGAGAATCAAGATTAGAAGATTATATGACTTTTTTGTTGGTAACTGGTTTACCATGTGCGCGGCGAAAAGCACAGGATGGTGGGCCCAAAGATTTCAAAAAGATATTTATTTAAACAATCTTTAAATAATGGATCCATTAAATGCAAAATATTAATCAAAGATAAAGAAAAAGATAAGGATTTACCAGTTGTAGAATAGACAATACCCTGAGTACAATATATAGGATGACAGATCATTCTCCATTTAGTCATAAGAATGAATAAATCATATTTACCTTTCTTATTCTTCATAATTCCAACGATTATTTCACGCTTGGCTGATAGGATTTTATTCTCATAAAATCTCTTATCATATATCCATAAGTCGCATTGATGGCCTCCAATATATCGTATGCAGATTTAATGCATTCAAGAGTACTTTTGGTTTCATTATTTACAGTTTGTAGTAAATAATAAATAGCCATGTGGTTTATCCTCAACCACTTAGCATACTCAAACTAATCATTCACTGAAGCCTCTAATGATGGTTATTGCATGGGTGGTATTTTAACAGCTTCCATCACACTTTCTCTTAGTAATAATATTTCAACATCATGCTTCAAAATAATAGATTTTCATCATTAAGTTCAATCACAACATTGTAATCGTTTTGAGACAATTTCGCTGAAAGAAATAAAATTGAAAAGTATATTATAATTTGAAAATAAATATCAATAAATTGGGAAGTAGATATGATGCATGAATGCAACAATTAAAGCACATAAACTTGACATTTACTATTCCATGATAAAACCACCCAACAAATAATGTGTTGCCTTAGAGTAGGTCAAATTAATTTCAGATAACTTATATGACATTCTTAACATTATTATTTAAAACATAAAATAAGTCATATTTTCTCTTTTAAAAATAAAATACCGCTTGTTTGGTTAAGATACAATTTCCAACTACAAAAGCTTAATTGTATCTTTGTAAGTGTAACCCCTTATTTCAAAATTTATGACTTAACATAGATAGTGTCGTCTTAGGGTCGGTCAAACCTAAAATACATCACTCTTTCCTATCTTCGTAAGAAGCCATCCTTGGTATTAATATGACCAAAATCCTTCCTTTGGGGGACAGAAACAAAGCCTCCTCGAGGCCCTAATCTTATTTCACGGTGTTGTACTAATAATGGAGATCATAGGTCACATTGAGATGTTAATCTTCTCCCACTTACTATTTTTAGAATATATGTGTTTATTAAAGTAATCAACTAATTCTAAATTAATTACTAGTTTATTAATAACCATGTAAACGTAATTAATTACAAAAAATATATAATTATAAAAGAGCATGTTAAGAAGCCTTATCAGGGGCGAGCTGGGACCCAGGGTTGAGAAGCCTTTTCTTATTTTATTTTTACTTCGTGGACTTTTATTGCCCCTAGTAATCAGGCCTTAAAGGCTAAGGAGTTTTCCATTTTGGCTAGTTTCAAGGTTAATATCCTCGTTCTAAATTCACTATTTTCGTATCTTTATACAATTATGTTATACCATATTATGTGTTCATTTTAATTTTATACACATGCGTAGTTAAAGGAATTATTTTAGATCGAGTTATTTTTATAGTTGTATGCATAATATCTTACCTAGTAAGTTCTTTGGTCGCATACTTGGTTAGATCCAAGATTTCATTAACTTAGTAGCTTACCCGTTATTATTCAGGCCTTATACCTGCTTAAGTCCAAGTTTTTATTGCTTTGATTTTTTTGTTAACTTCAGAGATATTATGAAAATTTGGGCTTTTTCAAGCCACCAAATTACTCACTTCCAAATTCTATGTTACAGAATTTTTCAGAGACTTAATATAGTAAAGACTATTGTCATGGGTATCTGCCCCCCAAAGCGATTAGAATTTATGAATATTCTAGGTCGCTTTTAAAGGGTTATAATACAAAATTTAACGAAATTTGGAACTGTGTTTAAATTACACAATAACCATTAAATTCATTTTATTATAAAAAAGACTCAAAATAAACAGCTTTTATAAGTAAGCGTCACAATTGGACATAAAAGAAAATTAAACATGGACTAAACATTTATTGGTAATATTTCTTCAAATGTAGTGCGCTCTAAGTTCGAAGAACTCCTCCATTTAATCGACCTAATTTGAAAGTTCTTTCTCCTAGGATTTCCACGATCTGATAGGGTCCCACCAAGTTTGGTCCAAGTACGTCGTCTTTAGGATCCTTACTCACCAAGAACACCCACATCAATACCAAATCTCCTAACTTAAACTTACTTTCTTTAACTTTTGAACTGAAATACCGAGTTACTTTCTGCTCTTAATGCTCGAGCTATATGTGTTGTGCTTCTCGTCGTTCTTCAATTAGGTCTAGAGATGCTTGTAGTAGATCGTGGCTATGTTCTTGGATGAAAGTCCTTTGCCTATGGGCTGTCACTAGGGATTCAATTGGGAGCATTGCTTCACTTCCATATGTCAATGAGAACGGGGTATGGCCAGTGGATATGCGAGGAGAGGTTATGTATGCCCAAAGTACATGCGGGAGCTGTTTAGGCCACAATCCTTTAGCACCCTCCAATATCTTCTTCAAGCTCACCTTTAGAGTTGCATTTACTGCTTCAACCTGTCCATTAGCTTGTGGATACACCACCGAGGATAAGCTCTTAATAACTCATTACGTTTTGCAGAAGTTTGTAAATAGGCCGCTGTCGAACTGAGTTCCATTATCTGATACGATTTTCCTTGGGAGTTTGTAGCGACAAATTATGTTCTTCACTATGGAATGAAGTACTCTCTTCGAGATTATTGTTGTCACTACGGAATCAAGTACTCTCTTCGAGGTTATTGTCAGCTTCAACCCACTTTGTAAAATAATCTACAATGACCACATCATAGCGAACTCCACCTTTCCCCATCGGTAGTGATCCAATCAAATCTATTGGCTAGATAGAAAATGGCCAAGGCGATGAAATCATTGTTAGCTCGACAGGTGCAACCCAAGCTATTGTTAAGAAAATCTTGCATTAATAATACTTTTGAACATATGAGGCCGAGTCTTTATTCATGTTAGGTTAGAAATATCTTTGCTTGTGTATCTTCATGGCTAGATTCCCCCCCCCCCCCCCCCCCCCCCCAACGTGATCTTCACAAAACGCTTCATGGATTTCCTTTAGAATAACTCGGGCTTCCTATGGTGTAACACACCTAAGCAAAGGCATAGAATGACCTCACCTGTAGAGGATTTCTTCGACCAGAAGATACATCAAGATCTAGTATAGAAATCTTTCTGCATACTTACGATCTTCAAGTAGTCATTAAAAAGAGAGATAATCTATGATTGGATTCATCCAGGTCGATCATGTGTGAATTAGTTTGATGTTTTCCGATCCACCTTCTATGATCGGAGTTCCAAGGAATTCAACCCAAACTACATTCAATGTGTCTGCTTCCTTGGTTGTGGCAAACTAAGCTAACATGTCAGCATTGATGTTTTTTTAGTGGGAGACCTGCTCGATACAGTAAAGCTCGAACTCTGACAATTCGCTCTTTACCCTGGCTAGGTACGCAGGCGTCTTCATTCCACGAGCCTATACTTCTTCCAATAATTTGTTTACCACGAGTTGTGAATCACTGAAGCACTGGATGGCCTTCACTTTTAACTCTTCGGCGATTCGAATTCTAGCTAGAAAGGCTTCGTATTTAGCTTCGTTGTTTGCGGCATTAAATTTGAATCTTAGAGCAGTGTGAAAGTGATGTCCTTTAGGAATAATTAGAATGATTCCAGCTCATGAATCGTGTCATTAGATGACCCAGCCATGAACGATTTCCATAATTCCTGCACAGGTTCCCTCATAGGTTCATCCATAAAACTTGTGAATTCTACCACAAAGTCAACTAAGGCCTGTCCCTAGATGGCCAATCATGATTTATACAAAATCTTGAACTGGCTAAGGTTGGTGGCCCACTTTAACAACCGTTTAGATGTTTCAAGTTTTTGTAAAACCTGCCTTAAAGGTTGATCGGTTAAGACATGTATTGTATTAAGATTGGAAGCAAGGTCGTAACTTCCCTGAAGCCAGGACCAGATAGAACACAAGTCTCTACATCGAAGGATTTCGAGTCCCAGCTCCCAAAACCCTCTAGCTGGTGTAATAGACCGGCTTTAGAGATCGATCCTCTTCTCTAACTAATACTACGTTGGTTGCATTTTTTGTCACCGCCAAATAAAGGTACAAAGCCTCTCTGATAACAGGCTTAAAATGGGGGGTTAAGCTAGATGTTTCTTCAGATCCTAGAAGGATAGCTTGCACTCTTTACTCCACTTAACTTTTTGTTCCTCCTAAATAAGTTATAAAAGGGGAGACATTTATCAATGGACTTTGATAAGCGATTTAGAGTGACAATCCTTCCTATGAAACTCTAGACATCATTTTGCAATCTGGGTGATGGCATGTCCAGCAGGATTCTAATCTTCTCGGGGTTGACTTCGATCCCCCTTGAATTCATGATGAAGCCTAAGAATTTCCTCGGCGAGACTCTAAATGTACTCTTCTGGGGATTTAGCTTAATGTCATATTTTCTTAGCACAGTAAAACATTCTCCCAAGTTAGCCACATGGTTACTGACAGTCTTCGATTTCACTAACATGCCATCAACGTACATTTCCATCTTTCGGTTGATATGGTTAACGAACATTTTGTTCACGAGCCTCTGATACGTACCTAATGTGTTCTTCATCCAAATGGGCATGATGTTGTTGCAATACAAGTTATGCTCGGCCATAAAACTTGGGTGCTCTTAGTTAAAAGGGTTCATCACGATGTGGTTATATCCAGAACACGGGTCCATGACTGACATGAGCACATGACCTGCTGTGGCATCTATGAACTGATCAATTCTTGGAAAAGGAAAACAATCCTTGGGCCAGGCTTTATTAAGGTCGGAGAAGTCAATGCAGGTTCTCCATTTTTTTTTAGGTTTTGGGACCAGGACAAAGTTAGCTATCCAAGTTTGCTATTTTTCTTCCGTGATGAACCCGCATTTCAAGAGGTGGTCTACTTCCTCCTCAAGAGCTTCACCTTTTTCCTTTCTGAGCAATCTTCACTTCTATTATTTGGTTGTTATGTCCATATACCTTGGGGCTGATATCAACCATGTAAGAATGTGACCATGCAAAGACGTCAAGGTTTTTCATTATAACCTTATTAGATTCTCATTTTTTTTAGTACTAAGATTCCTCCCAATCTTAACGACTTTGGAAGTAGCTTCCTGGTAGAGGATTACCTCTTCCAGTCCCTCAAGAGCTTGGAACTTCGACTTATCCTCGCCTATTCGTGGTTCAATTCCCTCTGATTCAGCGAACTCGATTTCCATTATTTGAGGCTCGTCTGCTTCCTCAATGATCACCCTTGCTTGCTGCCTGGGTTGTATTCTTCCCTTCATTGAGATGCTTTAACATTCTCAAGCACCTAGTTGATCTCCTATGATCATACATATTCTCACTGGTGTGGGTAATTTCATGGCCAGGTGGTGAACATAAGTTATTTCCTCGAAAGTGATCAAAGCATGTGGACCTAGAATGGCATTGTAAGTAGTCGGGAAATCTATGACGATAAACTTGAGAATTTTCGTAGTGGTTCAAGCTTCATCCTCAATTGTTACCACAAGCTCGATTGTTCCTATAGCTACCAGACCTTCTCCTAAATAGAGATTTTTTTAAGAAGCTTTTAGGTCCGTGACCGAGAGTCCCATCTTCCTTACAGTGGACATGAATAGCACTTTCACGAAGCTCCCATTAACAATCGAAATTCTCCATACTATTTTGTTTGCGAGCTGAACGGTTATCACAATCGGATCATTGTACAGGAACTGGACATGACTCATGTCCTCCTCTATGAAAATGATCGGTTGTTTGTCCGTCTTTTGGTGCTTTGGCATACGCTGCTCGGGAGTATGCACTACACCCTTGTGAGTCTTCACCTCCATATCTTTTGGGCCCCATTGCTTGTTCCTACTAAATGAGGTCCTCCTGTGATCGTTGCTATATCCCTTCCTTCCACTAGTGGTGGAATGAGTGGGTTTTTCGGAGCAAGAAAAGCCACATGTGGGTTTGGCTGGTTACCCAGAGCTGGCTGCTAATTTTGTACGACCTGCTATTTGTGAGCTACTTAATTCTGAGCGTACTCTGGTAATGGACCAACTTGGATTAGCATCTCAATCTCATCTTTCAGTTGGCGACTGTGATCTGTTGTATAAATGATGTAGTTGTGGGAACAAAAAATGTTTGTCGAATCTCTTTTAGCCCGTTGATTCTTCATGGGCTCGGGTTTCTTCCAGGGGAGGCGAGCAAAGTTGGCCATGTATATAAAGTTCCCCGTGTATCCGTGAAATCGATATACACGGTGAAAACAAAGACATACTTGTCTCCAGATTTATTTTTCTTGGACCCCGCCTAGTTGTTATGGGTAACTGGCTGAGATGGTGCCACGACAATAGTTGCCACGACAATAGTTACCCCTCTTGTAGGCTGAACGGGAGTACTATTAATTCCTTCCACTACTGACTCTGCCTCCTTGAGGTTAATCCATTCTTTAGATCAAGCAAAGAATTCATCAGTGTTCTTAAACCCTTTCTTTGGAGTTATTTCCATAAACTTCTTCCTCTAATGATTCAAGCTCACTTTCCATGAGTATGGCGCTATCGTCAGCATCTATTGCTCGAGCTGCGATGTTGGTGAACCGATTTATGTAAGCCTTGAGAGACTCACTCGGTTTTTGCTTTATGTTGGTCAATGAGCTAGCCTCCACACGCATCTCCTTGGCAGCTCAGAACCTTAAAATCTAAGGATAGTTGATTCCATGAAGTGATTGTATGCCTTTTAAACTTGTCGAACCATATTTGTGTCGCACTTGTCAAAGTTGTTGGGAACAGAATGCAACGTAGGTCGATGCTCACATTATGGGCCCTCATCAAGGTGTTGCAGTTCCAGTGAGGTTAGATAGATCTGAGATTCCATTGTAGGTTGCCATATGTGGCATCTTCAAACCCGGCGGAAAGGGAGCTGTGGCAATATGACAAGGAACAACTCGAGCTTTTCATCAGAGTCACAGTCGTCCTTGTTTTTATAGGCTAGGAGGTGCCTCATCTACTATTCCATTAAGCCAAATCGTTCTTGGGTTAGATCTCTCCCCGCCGGGTTATTAGCGGGCTAGTCATTAGCTCCTAGCCCGAGTTGCGCGTTATCCAGGTTATTGTCCCTCCAAGCTCAAGCTCAGTTTATAGGGACGTTCCCGTCATCACGCCTCTAAGGTAGTTTTCACTTGGCGGGGTGTAACTCAGCTCGTTGTCGTGACCTTGCTGTTTCCGTTGTGAGTTTAAGTGCTCACACAAGTTGGACTTATTGTGATTGGTTAAATACATGGTAAAATTGGTTAGGCACAAAGAGGTGCAAAAGACATAATGATCTGTGTCAAAAGGGCGGCAAGGAATAGATATTTTTGGACAACAAATCTTTGTTTGTGTCAAGCCTTGTTAAATTTTATGATTCACATAAAATAATAGACGTATGATTTTATGTAACTTGGAAACCCTGGTGCAATGTCATAGTGGGAGGATTGTGAGACAACCTCGAACATGAGGCACATGTCCTTGTTTATGATATAGACAAAGATGATCCATTAACCTTCAAAGAGGCAATAGATGATCTTGAAAAGGAGAAATGGAAAGAAGCCTAAACCAAGAAATGCAATCTTTGTATTCTAATTCTATTTGGGAACTTTTAGATCAACCTGAAGATGTTAGGCCCATTGGGTGCAAATGGATATACAAAAAGAAAAGAGGTGTAGACGGGAAAGTTGAAACTTCCAAAGCAAGGCTATTAGCCAAAGGCTACACTTAGAGAAAATGTGTTGATTATGAAGACTCATGTGGCCATGCTAAATTTCATTCACATCCTCTGGTCCATAGTTGCCACCTATGACTATGAGATATGGCAAATGGACGTCAAGACAACCATTCTAAATGACTGTCTTGATCAAAGTGTCTATATGGTACAACCAAAAGGGTTCATCAAGAGTGGGGAAGATCAAAAGGTGTGTATTTTTGTGAAATCCATTTATGTATTAAAGCAAGCATCTTGTTCTTAGAATATCACCTTTGATGAAACAATTAAAACATATGGCTTCAAACAAAATGTTGACAAAGCATGTGTGTATAAATACATCAAAGGAAAAGTAGTTGTTTTCCTAGTTCTTTACATTGGTGAAATTCTCCTTATTGGCAACAAAGTAGAGACATTGTCAAAAGTGAAGAAGTGGGTAGCCGAAAATTTCCAAATGAAAGATTTGGGAGATGCGAGCTATGTTCTAGGAATCCAAATCCTAAGGGATAGGAAGAGCAAGCTCCTAGAACTTTCTCAGGCTAATTATATCAATAATGTGCTTGAAAGATTCTCTAGGAATCCAAATCCTAAGGGATTGGAAGAGCAAGCTCCTAGAACTTTCTCAGGCTAATTATATCAATAATGTGCTTGAAAGATTCTCTATGAAGATTTCCTAGAAAGGTCAGTTACTGACCAAACATGGAATTACTCTCTCCAAGGAACAATGTCCTAAGACAACTCAGGATGAAGAGGATGTGAGAAAGTATCCCTATACTTCAGCAGTTGAGAGTCTAATGCTTTCCATGTTGTGTACATGACCTTAAATATGCTATGTAGTAGGGATTGTGAGTCGTTAACAATCAAATCCTAGTTTGGAACACTGGATTGCAGTAAAGTAGATTCTCAAGTATCTTAGGAGAACGAGAGATTATATGCCTGTAGGTGAGTTGAACACTACTTGATACACTGATTCTGATTTCCAATCAGACAAAGACAGCCGTAAGTCGACATTTGGGTTAGTGTTCACTCATGGTAGAGGAGTTGGGGTCTGGAGGAGCATTAAACAATCCAGCATAGCATATTCAACCATGGAAGTCGAATACATAGCAGATTTTGAAGCAGATAAAGAGGCAGTATGGTTGAGAAAGTTCTACACTGATTTGGAAACATATCTAGATATGGATAATCTACTAATCATATACTTTGACAATAGTGGAAACGTAGCTAACCCCAAGGAACCAAGAAGCCACAAGAGAGGAAAGCATATAGAAAGGAAATACCATCTTGTTAGGGAGATTGTACACCGTGGTGATGTGACTGTTATGAAGATAACGTCGGAACAGAACCTGCCTGCCCCGTTTACCAAGATACGTCCTTCAAAGTCATTCGTGGATCACATATGAGACATGGCATTAAGAGAGATGCTCACTTTCTTTGTGGGCAAGTGGAGATTGTTAGGATTATTGCCCTTAAAGCATGTAAAGACATTTCAACTAAAATTAATTAAAATAACAATTTTATTATATTTGAATATTATAATTACTGTTTGAATTAATTATATGATATTATCAAGAAAATTCATTATTCATTAAAGAGAATATGATCTTGTATTAGTATGAGAGAATTAAGATCATATATAATGAATAAAATATTCAATAACATATTAAAGTATGGAATCAATAATTAATGGTTACTAGTGCGGTTTACTAAGCATACGGGATGCAAGTGATCTAGATTCGGATTACTGATGTGGATAGACATCATAGTAAATGTGTTGTATATAATAGAGATTATATATGATAGGACCGATAAGAATTAATTATCTTTATAAACTTATTGTTTGACATAAAGAATTGATTCTTATCATAATAGATGATCATTTGTAGATCAGTCTAAATCATGAGTATTCATGAACTCTTGTTTGTGTTTATTAGATCTTTTGATTTCACTCGTTAAGATTTCTTAATATAATGAGGCTAATGACTTTTGTTTAGGAGATTCAATATCATGAATGGCTGGGAACATGAATTACAATAATGGAATCCATATTTTCCTAACAGATCGAATATTGGTTCCCTTAAGAGTTAATTCTTGAACTGAATAGTTATTGAGCTCAAATCTATAATTTGATTACAAATTAATTATTGGCTAGTAAATTAATGGTATTTAAGGATCAAGTGGTAATTAGAAGGGTAAAATGGTATTCTTGACTAGCTCTAATTAACGAACCAATAAATGGAGGACAGAACAACATTTATTGATTATATCAATGGACTGCAAGAGAAAACTATGTAAATATAATTCTATAAATACTTAGAGTGCAATTCCATATTTATAGTGGAGTAGTCATGGAATTAATAAAAAATATTAGTGGATTAAAGAGTTTAATTAATAATTTGGTTTGTTGGAGCTTCGTATTATAGGTCAATGGTCCCGAGATCACCTCTGTCTTACACTGTCAAGGGTATGTATGTCAAAAAAAATATTTTTAGAGAGAATGACTTAATTGCAAATGAATTAATTTTCCAGGGAAATGATATAATTATGTGATAATTATGGCAATTGATTAATTATAAATTAATTAATTATTTAACTGTATAGTTTTCAAAAAATATATGTTAAAATAAATATTAATCTTATTTGGATTAATGTATAAAGAGAGATTAATAATTATCTTATTTAGAATAAGATATTATTTTATTTAGTTACAACTGATATTTTAAGATAAAGTTAATTTTGAGTTAACTGATATTTTTTTGGGATATATATATTGTCTTAAATATTAATTAAATAAATGAGAAAATTAGGGGTAACCCTAATGGTGTGGTCGACATACTCACTGTACAGTGAGTGTGGCACCACACATAGAGATTTCTTATCCCTGGGATTTGAATTTTGAATTTCAAATAATTTATGTTATTTAATTATCATTTTTTAAATATGATTTAAATTAAATAATTAAATAGGGTTGTAACTGATCAATTTTATTTTAATAAAATAAAGATTAAATAAATTAGTCAATTATTTTTATAAACCTGAAAAAAAAGTGATACTTTTGAAGATTATTATTTTCATAGACTGTCAAACTTTGTCTCTCAGAAAGAAGCAATAGTTTTTCGAAACCTGAAAACTATTAAATTCCTCTTCTCTGTATCAAACCACTCTAGATCTCATGCGTTGAGTTCATCTAGAGAGTCATAAATCAACATTTTGAATCTTATGTGCCCACACACGTCTTTGTGTGTTTGAGGATTGGTCTTGAAGATCAAGGTGTGAGCTTTCAGAATTTGGATAGGAAGATCGTTGATTTTATACAAAAAGATTCAAGGACACTTGATAGGCTATGAGACGTAATCTCTAATCTTATTGTATGTGACTTAATATATATATATATATGTGTGTGTGTCTATAATCTTTGTTGGCATTAAACACTATTCAAAAAGACCCAATTTCCCGCTGCATGTCTTTGATTTGCTCTTTTAATACCATCAATATTAGTCTAAGACATCAGTATGTGAGAGAATTGATTTGAGGAGGAATCATATTGATCTCATATATTAAGACAAGTGAGAACTTAGTGGATCCATTTACAAATCCTCTTTCTAAGAGGTTAGTAAGTTCCAGTTCAAAAGGGATGGAGCTGAAACTCCTAGAAGAATATATTCATCAATGATGGCAACCCAACTCCAAACTTGTATACATCAAGGGCAAGAGTTCAATGGGTAAGAACAAGTCATTGAGTGAATACTTTCAACACTAACTTAGTCATGAGTTCCATCCAAGAATGGTTAGTGTTGGTTGGTACCGAGTGAGGGTTAAGCCTAGGGCTTCTAATGAAGTACAGTTGTGTGCAAAAATCATCTCTAAAGGTAACAAAGATGTTGTAAGAACTTCACCTATGTGAACATAGAGGTGGTGCCACCTCTCATGGGAGATGGAGTTTCTACCTAGAAAGTTCATGAAATGAATAAGCATCATGCCATTAAAAGTGCTAAGCGTGAATAGTTGGAAATACATGAGTAATCAAATAAATTTTTGTGAGACATTGCCAGTTTTATCACTAGGAATGTGGGGTTCAATCGTTTAAGAATACCTTCCCTTTTCGGTAAAAGTTTTGTAGTGTTTTCACAAAGAAAAATTAAAAACCAAAAGGTACTTTACTTTATACACTAATATTGTTTGGCTAGAGAATTGAGGATGTATTTAACCAAGTGGTGGAATATTTTGATTGGTTAAATACATGGTGAAATTGGTAAGGCACGAAGATGTGCAAAAACCATAATGATTTCACATAAGTCAACATGTGAGAGTTTACTTTCAGTAGAGGCAATTATAAATCATCTTTTTGGGTCCAAAATGTTTCTTTGGAGTATATGAGAGTACCCAAAAAGTTTAGGAACATTTGTGGATGTTTTTAGTCATCAGCGATGCGTCCCTCTGGGAGGCGACACGTCGCACGACCAAATTTTAATGAGGTTCCTATACTATTTAAAGGGGTCATTTAAGTTAATTGGTAAATTGATCACTCACATCTCTCTCTCTCTCTAGCTCTCAAGATTACTAGTTCTCTCCAAGATCTCCATCAAGAAAGCTTAACTTGGATAAAGATCCAAGACATATAAATCTCAATCTTATTCCATTGTAGTAGCTTCAAGCAATCTCAAAGGGGAGGCTAGGAATATAAATTTTTGGACAACAAATTTTCATGTGTGTGAAGCCTTGTTACATTTTGTGATTCACATAAAATCATAGACTTACGATTTTATGTAACTTGGTTTTCTCTCCACAAAGGTCTATTATTTCTCTTGATCTAATTTATATTATTCTTACATTAAATCAATTTTTATAGTGTGATTAAATGTTTCTAAATTTATGTTATAATTATTTATGTATTTTTTTAATTAATGATCAAGATTTGTATTCATAATTTGAATATGATTATTTAATTATCAAGATTTGCACTCATACTATGAATATGGTTCTTGATTAGTCTTTAGGATTTGAAATATTTGATTAATTTCTATTATTAATTGATGGATTAGAAAGTATAAGCCACAAATCCCCAGCAGGATTAACGGTTACTGCAGAAACTATGAGCAGATTTTTGATGACCTCTCATGTCGGACTCTTCTCTTCGAGAGTGAGTGTTGTGAACACTCTCTGACCTGTCTTCATGACAATTTTCCATCCAATAATTGTCATCAGCAAAACTCACCACCCGTTGATGAGGTCGGTGAGTCTGGTTGTTAACGTGGACCCGAATCATAGTGTTGTAAGGAACTATTCCTAGTGTGCAGCGAAAATTGCGGTAATGGTAGTATTGTATACAAGAAAATCTTTTATATTAACGACATTATATGAGGATCCTTAAATATGTAATATGTTAATCAACAAAATATGTATACGTAAAAATTAATGCGAAATGATTTACCTCTTTTAGCTTATCAAGAGTCCTTAAATCTTTTCATATATAATTCTGTAGAGTCCAAGAACTTTACTTAGCTAATTGTTAGTAGTATTATAGTATGTTTAGTGTTATCTTTGTTACTATGGAATTTTTGGTTCAGACCGGGAATTATTTGGACACTCATAGTAGGACTTATAGATTTTCTAAGTTTAACCTATAGTTTAAGAATATTAAGTATAACCTAAGGTTTGATTATATGACTGATATTGAGGATAGTACTTGTTATATTATAAGGTTTAGATATCAACCAATAGGATTTTAAGCACATGTTATGAATGGTAATTAAGGATTAAGTATTTTTGAGGATTAAATTAAATAAGGGTAAAGTTTGAATGTTATAGGGCCAGTCAGCAGCCTTGAGTACGTTGAGGGCTTAGTCAAGGCTGTTTACTCCATTCAAACTTAGCTAAAAATGTGTAAATTCGTGTTTAAATATTCAGCGTATGCCGATATATCGCAGCTATAGGGGGCGATATATCGCAGCACGTAGATACGGAAAACACGAATCGATGCACGGTCGCCTCGGGAACAAGGTCCAGGCGATATATCGCCTATAGGGGGCGATATATCGCCTCCTCCAGTATGTTTTCAAATGTTTTTGAATTCATTTCCTTTCAGCCATTCAAACTCCTTCAACAGTCCAGCATCTTTTGAACGATTCTTCAGCCTCTGCTGAACGATTATTCAAATGATTTTTACCTAAAAAGCCATTATTTTTATTCAAGTAAAATGAAGATATTTTCATTCCCAAACTCTATAAATAGGACCTAGTACCCAGCCATTATTCACCATTTGCTCTAAGTTCAGAAGCTGCTAGTGTTAAGTGAGTATGAGAGTGTAAACACCTGGTTTGGGGAAAAACTATAAGCTTAAACATCATAAGCTTATCAAACACTTTGTGAAGTGAGTTCTATAGTATTTCGGTGGAGGTTAGATTGATCTTGCAAATCTTTGAGGTAACCAAAACTCTAGTTCCTTTCTGTATTATGTTTCCTTTCTCTTAGTCTTCTCCTCAATTTCCTAACCTCATTCTTATTTTGGTTAGGGAATCCAAGTTCTTAAGCACTTAAGTTGTGGTAAGCATATTTTCTTTTAATGGTTTAGTCTTCCTATTCTCTTTCATTTCTTCTTCTTCTTTCAACTCACTCTTGTTCATTATGGTTTTAGGAGTGTTCCAAAAAGTCCCAACTCAGTCCATTATATCCCGGTAACTTTGGTAAGGAAAATAGGCTAGAATCAATATGTTATGTGCTTATGTTATCTATATGTTTTATGTTATTAAAAGTGTTATGATATGTATATATGTGTTTGTAGGCTTGGGCATATGACCCATATGACTAACAAGACCCCAAATGGGTTATGGGCATATGACCTACTTAGCTAGTAGGACCCCACTAATCCCATGGGCATATGCTTGTTTAGTCTATGGGACCCCAAGTAATAATGGCCATTATAATAAGTGTATGTTATATGTGTTATGTTTAGTCTTTATGTTTCTTATGAAATTATGTGTATGACTATGTGTTAGATTTTCCTTGCTGGGCATTAGGTTCATTCCTTTCTGTTTTATGTGCAGGAAAATAAGCTTTAGAGGCGGTAAGATTCGTGATGCTTGGAGGATGTGTATCGATGGTGAATGGAGTCAAGGGGCCGAGCGTTATTCGATTCGAGGATGTAGTTTCGGTTTTATGTCTTTTTATATGTATTTTCCGCACTAATTATGTAATGTCTTATTATTTTAAATTATGTTTTTGTTTTAAAGACAATGGGATCCCATATCCGTTTTGGTATTTACTTTGTAAATAACTCTTATTTTGCAAGTTATTCAATAAATTATGGTATTTTCGTAAAAATGTAAGTTTTATGTATAGTTTCGTTAATGGTCCAAATAGTCTAGATTAGTGGGTCATTACAAATTCGATATTCCTATCCTCGCTAGAGTACTCACACCAAAATCTTCCAAGACGTTCTCTACACCTCAAGATGTTGGTGGGCACATAGAGAACAAGAATCAAATTTTTGAATCAAATGTATTCTCAACACATGAGGCTCTTTATTATAGGCTAGAGAAAAAGGTTTATCTTTTGTGAGAAAAAGATGATCACTTTTACAGATGGTTCAAAAAACTTAATTTTCCTATTTGCTATCATATAGAATATATAGGAATTATTATCATAATAATAATAATAATAATAATAAGATAATAGTGATCATTTTAATAATAAAAAAAATAAATGATAATTGAAGACAAAGTCTTACATTCCATTTTAAAACATTTTTCAAAATATTTTATTAATTAATTAAATAAAAGAAAAAACCAATAACTGATCACTATCAGTAGTGGTACACGCATAGGACAGTCGAGGGAACCCTATGTGTGTAACACTTCCCTAAAATAAGGGGAATTGATTTTTCATACATATTTATTTTCATTAATTAATAATTAGAAATTCAAATAAGGTATAATCTTTTTAAGGAAAATATAACAACTTAAAATTCAAAATTCAAAATTTAAAATTTCAATTTTCATATTAATATTAATTAAATAAATATAATAATCAAAACAAATTTTGACTATCCATATTTATGCTTCCTCACTTAAATAAATTAATTAATTATAATCAATTTCTTTTATTTCTATACAGTTTTGAAAATTGCATTAATGCAATAATAAATTGTGCAACTTCAATCATCACATAATTGTATATTTATCCCAAAGAAGAAATATTGTCTCAAATAGCCCATTTACAGTTTGATCCTTCTATCAAATCTTACCTTGATTCATAGAGCCGCCCGAGGACCTATGGACCAATAATTCCAAGATCCAATAAATAATAGATTATTAACCAAAACTCTTTGATTTATTAATCTCATGATTACTCTGCTATAAATATGAGCCTGCACTCTTGAGAATTAAAGACATATATTTACTTAGTACTTTATTCTAACCATAAAGTGGCCATTGGTATAATCATTACATACAAATTAATCCTCTATTGATGATTCATAATTAAGTGGGAATAAAATTACCATTTTACCCTTTTAATTATATCTTATTTCCTAGTGTACCATTGACTTCACTAGTGAAGATTAATTCATAATCTTATTATGAATTTGATGTCAATAACTTTTTCAGCTCCAAAAGCCAAACCAATAGGGAACCATCATTCAATCTATAAGAAGGTATAGATTTCATATTTGTTAAGCTATGCCCCCAACCATATACATCATTGAGTCCGCAAAACAATAGTTCTTATCCTGATCATTCTGACAAATAGTAACGCATGAATCAAAGGATCAAATGACATATATAGGAGTTCCTAGTAACTTCAGTATTAAGATCAGTTTGTATATGATGTGTTTTATAATACTACGAAACGGTATTTAAACAAGTAATATCGAATCACATCTAGTCTAGTTTTATATACTCTTAGTATGCAAAGTACCTCCACTAAAATGTTCTACTACACTAGTAACTCGGATCTAGGTCACATGTATTCATAATACTAGTGGACCCTACTAGCAGTAATTAATCTAACAATTCCACAACTTTATTTTACTGCGAACTATTTAAGTCCATTATCTTAATCTCGATCCTTTCATATTAATATGAGATTGAGACCACATAGATGAACTTTAGAATATTCTGATATTTACTTAATATTATTAACAATAATATTCTACATAATCTACATATTCCCAATAATTCAATTAATTTATTCATTTCATTAAAATCACTGTCAACTACAATTGCTTTAAGGGCACTATTCCCAACAATCTCCCACTTATCCTAAAGAAAATGAGGCATTTCCCTCAACCCCATGCTTCTTACATGACCCTGAAAAGATTTAATAGATAAAGTCTTTGTGAATGGATATGTAAGAATATCTTCAGAGGCAATCTTCAAGACAATAACATCTCCTCAATTGACTATCTCTCAGATCAAGTGACATTTCCTCTCGATGTGCTTTCCCCTCTTGTGACTTATGGGTTCTTTTGAATTAGCTACTGCCCCACTATTATCACAGTATAGAAGAAGTGGCTTATCCATGCCTATAACAACTTCCAGATCAATATAGAACTTCCTAAGCCACACAGCCTCTTTAGCTGCTTCACAAGATATTATGTATTCGGCTTCCATGGTGGAGTTTGTAATACTAGATTGTTTAATACTTCTTCAAACTACAACACCTCCTCCAAGTGTGAAAACTAATCTAGCTTTTGACTTTCAACTATCTATGTCTGATTGAAAATCAGAATCAGTATATCCAGTGGGGTTCAGGTCTCCACCTGAATACACAAGCATGTAATCTCTAGTATGTCTAAGATACTTGAGAATATTCTTTACTACTGTCCAATGAGTCAATCCAGGATTGGATAAATAATGGCTAACTATCCCTACTGCATCACAGATGTCAGGTCTAGTGCATAACATTGCATACATTAGATTGCCTACCGCAGAGGCATAGGGATAATGTCTCATGTCCTTCTCCTCCTGAGGTTTTTCGGATATTGTTCTTTAGACAATTTAACTCCTAACTGGGTAGGTATAGTGCCTTTCTTGGATTTTTGCTTGCCAAAACGTTCTACAACTTTATCAATATAAGTTGCTTAAGACAGTGCCAAAACTTTGTTCATTCAATCTCTACAGACCTGAATTCCTAGAACATGTCTAGCTTCTCCCAAATCCTTCATTTGGAATTGCTCAACTAACCATTTCTTTACTTTTGATAATGTTTCTATGTTATTCCCAATGAGTAGAATATCATCAACGTAAAGAAATAGGAATACCGCAATCTTATCTTTGATTTGTTTGTAAACACAGGGTTCATCAACGTTTTGTTCAAAGCCAAACGTTTTGATTGTTTTATCAAATCTAAGATTCCAAGATCTCGAAGCTTGTTTGAGTCCATAAATAGACTTAAGAAGCTTGCAAACTTTTTGCTCCTGAACTTTAATTTCGAACCATTTTTGTTGAGACTTGTAAATGGTTTCGTCAAGACAGAAATTCACAAAAGTTATTTTAACGTCCATTTGCCAAATCTCATCATTCATGCAAGCAACTATGAATAAGAGTATGTGGATAGATTTAAGCATGGTCACAGGTGAAAAAGTTTCTTCATAATCAACTCCTTTTTGTGTGTAGCCTTTTGCTACTAGCCTTGCTTTGAAAGTCTCTACTTTCCTATCTGCTCCTCTTTTCTTTTTGAATATCAATTTGCAACCAATAGGTTTAACATTTTCAGGTGGATCTTCAAGAGTCCAGATGGAATTGGAATACATCATTTCCATTTCAAGGTCCATGGAGTTTAGCCATTTTTCTTTGTTAGAATCTTCCATTGCATCTCTATATGTCAATGGATCATCTTTGTTTGTGTCAAACACAATCATTTGAACTTCATGTTCATAGCTAACTGGTTGTTTACCAACCCTCCCACTACAATGAAGATCTCCATTGTTCTAACTAGAACTAGCGATATCCTCTGGTCGCTCTCCATTTTCCACTTCTAGTGATTGGTCTTGTTTATTTGAGACCATTTCCTCAAGTGAAACTTTCCTTTGAGGTTTGTGGTTATTTATATAGTCATGCTCTAGAAAAGTAGCATGTGTAGATACAAACGTTTTGTTATTTTTGGGACTATAAAATACACCACCTTTTGTTTCTTTGGAATATCCTACAAACATGCACACCTCAGTGCATCATTCCAACTTCCCAGTCTTTCCTTGAAGCACGTGTGTAGGACATCCCCATATACGAAAATGGCGTAAAATAGGTTTAGTACCATTCCATAATTCCAATGGAGTTTTCTTAATAGACTTAGATGGAAAAACATTTAGTATGTATAGAATACATTTTATTGCATAACCCCAGAATGACATAGGCAATGATGAGAAACTAATCATCGATCTAACCATATCCAACAAGGTTATGTTCCGTCTTTCTGAAACACCAATTTATTGTGGCGTTCCAAATGTAGTGAGTGGTGATTGAATACAATGCTCATGAAAATGATCCTCAAATTAATAATCTAAGTACTCTCCACCTCGATCTGATCGAAGCAATTTTAGTGATTTACCTAATATATTTTCTACTTCTGCTTGAAATTCGTTAAACTTACCAAAAGATTAGGATTTCCTTTGCATTAAGTATAGGTAACAATAACTTGATTAATATTCAATGAAAGTGACGAAATATTCATAACCTCCTCTAGCTTTGATATTTAATGGACCACAAACTTCTGTATGTACAAGTTGAAGTTGTTCTATGGCTCTTGAACATTTAGCAGAGAAAGATCTCATGATCATTTTGCCTTCTAGGCAGGATTCACAAATAGGGAGAGAACCAACAAATAGTCTCTTAAAGGATGATCCTTATTTCGTCTATTAATTATGCCTAGACCAATATGCCCCAATCTCAAATGGCACAGATATGTTTCACTATCGGAATATGCATTCTGCCTTTTAATAGATCTGGAATTTGCAATTTTAAATAATTCAGAATTAAAAACATGCTCAACATTGGATTCTAACTTGTAAAGTCCACCTTCAAACTTTGCAAAACAAACGTCAAAATCACATTTCAAAATAACAATCAAATTATTATTAAAAGAAATATTAAAACCTTGTTCATGCAATTTGATAAGGAAATCAAATTTCTAGAATATCCATAAATAAAATAAACATTGTCCAACACAATAAATTTATTATTATCAAAAACTGGGCGAGCTTTTCCAACTGCAGCTGCTGAGATCTCCTGCCCACTTCCAACTCTCATGGTCACCTCTCCATGAGCCAGTTTCCTCGAAGCACTAAGACTCTGGGAAGAAAAACAATTATGTTTAGTGGCTCTGGAATCCACTATCCAAGATGAAAAATCACCTTCCACTAAACAAGATTCTAAAACAAGTAAATCAAATTTACCCTTATTTTTGTTTTCAATTCAACCAGGTACTTAAGAAAATTCATTTTCCAATGACCATCAAATCCTCAATGAAAGCATGATCCTATCGATACCATCTTTTTGGAGTTCTTTACAGCTTTATTCTTCTTGGAAGACTTGTTGGTCTTCTCTGGTTGTTTGTCCTTATTCTTGTCCTTTCCTTGGCCACCCTTCCTTTTCTTTGAATTGCCATTTAAAGAGGCTTGGTTTTAGCAACATTTGCCTCCTCAACTTTAGTGGAACTTTTTTTTAGAGACTCAAATGTTTGCAACTCATTCAGCAGTTGGTAGTGAATGCCACAAAAGCTGGTGTGAGAGATTCAAGTATCACACTTACTTGAGTTCTCTCAGCAATGGTTGCACCATCGATTTTTCCATCATGTAGTATATTGATCATGTCTAGGACATGTTCTCTGACCGAAACATTTTTCTTCATTTTCATATTCATGAAGTTTCTAATAGCATCCTGTCCGCACTTATCAGACTGATGGTCAAACATGCCTTGTAGAGATTCTCAAATCTCATAAGTTGTTTCAACAGCTTCAAACTTCTTTTTGAGCACATCGCTCATACTAGGAAGCATATAACATTTGGCCTTATTATTAGATAAGATCCAATTGTCATACTATTCTCTAGCAGTTTTGGCAACAGTGGGAGCAGGAACCTCAGGACATTCATCATTCAGGACAAACATGTGGTTTTCACATATCAAAACAATGTTCGTGTTCGATTTCCATTTCACGTAGTTATCACCAGTCAATTTCTCATTAGAAAGTAAAGCAGTTACAGAGTTTGGATTAGACATATTGCTGAAAAATATATATATAATGAATTAATGCATATAATAAATATCAGTTTATATTTCAAATGGTAAACATGATGCATGAATGCAACACATAAAATAACACAACAAAATAGTTACTAATCCACGATAGATTAATTTGAAAATTAATGGAGCAGCCTTGGGGTAGGTCAGACTAATTACAAAATAATCTTGAGACAAGATCTCAACTCCATAATTAAAAACTTATAAAACTCACTTTTTCTCTTTTGACTTATGAATTACCATTAGTTTGGTCAAGATGTACTAGTCATGCTCGAAAGCCTAGATACATCTTCGGAGTGTAACCCATTATCTTTTTATTAATGACTTAACTCAAGAGTGTGCCTTAGGTTCAGTCATGCTTGAAATATATCATTGATCTTATTCTCGTATGAGAAGTCAACCTTGAGATAGAATAAACATATTCGGAAGTCTTTCCTTAGGGAGGCCGCAAACGGAGGCAACACGAGGCCCTTCGTATGCCTTTCGGTGTTCAACCAATAATGGAGACCATGGGACTTATTGTCATAATTCCCTCTCCCACTCACTATCTTAAAAGAATGTGTTTTTCTCAAAATAAATATTTTCAAATTTAGTTGTAAAACTAATTAAATTAATTTTACCAGATGATATTCTAATAAATACTAATAAAATTATGCAAAATAAATAATTGGGCCCTAGATTAATTTTATTTAGCTTTTAATAAAAAGAATACCATTTTAATTTAATAAAACATTTTTATTAAATAAGAAATAAACAACTTTTAAATTCTATTTAGCATCGTAACTAATTAAGACTACATTATTTATAAGAGTTCTCAAATAAAAACATATAATCAATCCTAAGAATGTTTCTAAAAAAAATGGTTGCATGCTTAATGTGTAATGTGTGGGTAATATGTATGGCATGTTATAATGCATAATAAAGTATTAAACAATTTAATCATGTTCAAGCAAATAAAAATAAATAAATAAATACATGTTGGGTGCTTTGGGTATTTCTATAAAATTACAACACTTGCCAAAAATACACAAAAATGTAATTAAACTAACTAAGGCCTAATGAAGAGCAACTCCTTTGATCTTGGACCTTCTCTTTTAGTCTTTGGACCATTAACATTTTAATTATCCATTATGAATTAAATAACCTTTTAATTATTTTAAACAATTTTTAAAATAATCAAAGTTTGGGTTTTAATACCCAACAAGTTATTGAGGCCAAATTGGAATTTGGACTAACCACAATTAATTCAAAAATTATAATGAAAACACTTTTAATTATATTGGGCACAAAATGGCCCAAAAGGACAATTACACATCCATTAGGGTTTGCAAGACACAGATTCTAATGGCTGTGTCGAGGTGGGCAGTGGCAAGGGAACCCGACGGTGGAGGAGGGCACGGTCGGCCATTTGTTGCGGTCTCACGTGCCTTGGAGTGCGTGCGGCATGGGGAGGCCGAGAGGTGGTCAAATCATCATGCACGCTAGGGCAAATGAAGCACCAAGGCCGAACGACCTTGGGACTTGTGCACGGCCACGGTCCACGAAGGAGGACTCGATGGCGTGAAGTCTCCTAGGGGTGCGGGCCATTGTTTACAGCATTTTTATAATTTAAAATACAATAAAATAAATTACAAAAAAAATTCTATGCCCATAATGGCTTACAATTTTTGTATATCTAGACAATTAAAGAACTTCTCCTAACCCAAAAGAACCATGAAAACCAACCCTTAAGAACATCAACAATTTATACATACACATCCATCCATTCAAATATTACACATAATATAAAAAAGTCATATCATACTCATAGAATAATTAACACACTTATGGATTAAAGACCGCACTAGTACCAATTGTATGGAACTGTTCCTAGTGCGCAACAAAAATTGCGGTAATGCTAGTATTGTATACAACAAATTTTTTTATTTAAACAACTTTATATGAGGATCATTTAATATGCAATATATTAATAAAAAAAATATGTATACAAAAAATTGATACGAAATGATTTACCTCTTATAGCCTATCAAGAGTCCTTGAATCTTTTCGTATATAATTCGATCTTCTTATCCTCGCTAGAGTACTCGCACCAAGATCTTCCAAGGCGCTCACTACACCTCAAGATGTGGGTGGGCACATAGAGAACAAGAATAAAATTTATAAATCAAAAGTATTCTCAATACATGAGACTCTTGATAATAGGATAGAGAGAAAGTTTTATCTTTTGTGAGAAAAAGGTGATCACTTTCTATCATATAGAATATATAGGCATTATTATCATAATAATAATAAGATAATAGTGATCATTTTAATAATAAAAAAATAAATGATAATTGAAGACAAAGTCTTACATTCCATTTTAAAACCTTTTTCAAAATATTTTATTAATTAATTAAATAAAAGAAAAAACCAATAATTGATCACTATGAGTAGTGGTACTCGCATAGAGCAATCCATGAAACCCTATGTGTGTAACACTTCCCTAAAATTAGGAGATTTGATTTTCCATACATATTTATTTTAATTAATTAATAATTAGAAATTCAAATAAGGCATCATCTTACTAAGGAAAAGATAACAACTTAAATTTCAAAATTCAAAATTCAAAATTTTTATTTTCATCATCATCTTATTATTAATCAAATAAATATAATAATCAAAAGTAATTTTGACTATCCATATTTATCATTTTTCACTTAAATAAAATAATATATTAAAATCAATTTCTTTTATTTCTATACAATTTCGAAAATTGCATTAATGCAATAATAAATTGTGAATTATCACATGATTGTATATTTATCCCGAAGAATAAATATTCTCTCAAATAACCCATTCACAATTTGACCCTTGTATCAACTCTTACCTTAAATAGTGTTGATAGAGCCGCCCTAGGGACCTATGGACCAATAATTCCAAGCTCCAATAAATAATAGATTATTTACCAAAACTCTTTGATTTAATAATCATATTTAATATTCTCATGGTTACTCCACCATAAATATGAGACTGCACTCTTGAGAATTAAAGACATATTTATTGAGTACTTTATTGTAATGTCCCGCATTTAGGGCACCGGGTAAACCTTAGTTTTGGATATTTTAAATACATGTATTTTGTATTATTTCGGAGGAAAATTTTATGTTACAAGAAGTTCGTGATGTTTGAATGCTAGCCATGTTGTGATAAGTGCTGTTTTTTTAGAAACATAGACATTTGTTCGTGGAACGGGTCAAAAACCCTAATCGGGTAAAAATCTCGGATAAAATATTCTTGATGCAATAATTATTGCAAAACTAAGTTTGAGCATAAACTTAAAAAAAATAAGTATAGGTTATTTTAATAATAAAATATGATAAGTTTTGTGATGTCGCCTTTTATTTAAATTTATTTTTCTCACTAAGAAAAATTAATCAAAACTATACACTATGCTAAATGCTTTTTTGACCTTATGTTCAAGCTTATTTGAGGATAAATAAATTTTAAATTAAGGGCACTTTGAGGCATGTGTGGCTGGTTATGTAGAGTGCTTGAGTGGGAAAAACTTGCCCAATATAATTTCAAGAAAAATAGCCATCATTATTTTCCCATGTTATCATTTTTTTATATTGAAAAGAAAACTAAGCTAACTTAACACTCAACCTCACCACCCAAAGACCCCAACCGAACCCTCCCTCTCTCTTACTCTATTTGATTTTTTTCAGCACACACTCATCTCTCTCTAGAAATTAGAGCCCCATTGAAGAAGCTCCATAGAAGATTTTACAAAAATCTTGAACCAAAGTTAAGAAAAAGGGGTGAGTTCTCTTGTTTTTCTTACCATCTTCATTTTCCTTCTTCTTCCTATGTTGACCGAACCTTTAAGGGTTCTAAAACTCTATGAATGCTGGTTTAACACTCACCACAGTCATCATTTCAAATCTAGGTGTGGTTGATGCAAGTGTGAGCACCATCATCTACATGCATGCAAGCTTAGAAATAAATTTTTGAAAGACGTAAACCCTAGAGCAAAATCTTTTTAAGCTTCCCTCTCCTATTCTTTTTCTAGCTCTATTATCTTATTCTTAGTGTTTATGGGAATGGATTGAAGTGTGTAAAGTTTTGAGAAGTGGTCCGAAACCCTAAGAGTTCAACCACCCCAAAGCTTGAACATAAAGAGGTATAAAAATCTTGATTCTTACCATAACATTTTAATGGCTTTAGCAAATCTGAATTTGATTGTTGTTTTATGAGTTAAATTAATTATTTGGGTTGTAATAAGGTTATTTAGTAGATTGATGATGCATGCATGTAGATTCTGTGGTGTTTGGTAGCTTGGAATCCAAAGTTCCATAGGATTGGTTGATGCATGCTTGCTGCCAAAAAAATTTAGTGGCATCCAAAGGGCCAAATCATACCTAAATGACCTAATTATTCAATGAAAAATTTTGTGATGAATTATTTGGAAAGATTACATGATTTTAACATCATGAACCACAGAAAAACGTTTTATATAACTACAAGTTATGAGCTTTATGGGAATCTAGTGTAAGCTGGATTAGGATTTGGCATTTCCGACCTTAAAACTTTGAACAATTAGTTGAGTGGGTAAAAATTATTATTTTTGGCTGAACTTTTTACGGACTATTCTGAACATATTTATTATTAATCCCATGAAACAGTTTATCAAAATTCACAATATTTTCGGATTTATAAATTTTCCAACTAAGATGTTGAAAATTGTTTGCTGCCAAGATGGTGTTTTTACAGTGGCTTCCAACGGGCCAAACACTAGGTTATTGGTCAATTTTTCAAATGAGACTTTCATAATTTCATTATTTAGGAAGATTAATTTTTTTTAGCATTTTGAAACACTAAAAAACGTTATGGCTAGGTCAAGTTATAAGCTTTTTGTGATTGATGTGCAAGCTGCAGTGAAAAAACTAACAGCTTGAAGAGTGCATGTTTGAGCAACGTTTTTACAAGTTTCAAATCAACATTTTTAGATGGTTTTAATTATTTAGACTTTTTTATATTAATTAAAAGGTCTGCAAGAGTTTCATAAGAAATACCCCATAGATTGTGAGTTTTGTTTTTTCTAAAAGGTTGTCAAATCAAATTATGTTTTGGACATATTTGGTTTTTTAAACTTTATGTCATAATTCATTAGTCAAATCATGTTTCTTTTTCTTAAAGTTAATATAAGATAATTTTCTATGGATTAAGGGTTAAGATTTAAGTGGCTTAAAATATAATTAGATTTTACATTTTATGGAAAAATCTTAAGATAGTACTCTGGTGTGAGATAGGGCTAAAATTTGTTCATTTGGTCAATTGAGAAAATAAAATCTTTTTATGGGTTTCTTAAATTACTGACAACAAACCTTTTTAATTTATAATTTTAATAAAGGGGGAGACAACATTTAACACTTTTATTTTATAAGGAAAATAAGAAAGCGATAATGAAAGTTTTCTTTAGGCTTAAGAAAGTGGTCTCTTTATGCAATAGGGAATTTATTTCCAAATTTCTGGCACCATTATTTGCACGCATGTTTTTTTTATGAATAGTGTGATAAGGCTACAAATTCAAGTGTTTAGTCTAAGTTCTAAGATTTAAAAATAAATTATTTTAAAGTATTGAAAATTTTTTAAGTCCATCCCTAATCGCTCAACTTATAGACATAAACTAAATTAATCATACGCCATAATTAATTCGAGTCACTGTATTTTTTTTTTACTACAGTGTTATCTAGCAGGAAGGCTCGCTTCTGGATAAAATATTTCCACAAGCAAGCGCTAAGGAATCCGGGTAAGACAACTTATGATATGTTTGGCTACAATACGTTAATGACTAGTTTCGATAACTAAGTTATAAGCTAATAATTTGAACTAGTATTAGAAGGTTTACTCAAGACTGTGGTCCTAGAGGGTCCGCATACTCATGAATAATGTAAGCAATCTGGCTAGCTACCGCGACGACTATGAACTCCGGCTACCTACTGGGAACTAAGTAAGAAACCGGTGCCACCGGTGACTATGTAACTAAGGTCGGTTGGCCACCACAATATAAGAAGTCTGGTTTAACACCTGTGACATAAAAGTCCGGTTAAACCCTAGTAAGTTAATTCTGGAATCAAATCTCTATAACTAAGAAAGTATGCCGAATTCTTCTAGGAGTCTGGGTAACCGGTGTAACTAGATTACACCCGTCGACGATATGGTAAGATATGTTATGATATACTAAGATATGTTAAGCTATAGTAAGATATGCTAAGATATGTTAAGTTATGTTGAAAGTTCCTCTGGAACCCTAAGTAAGTATGTATGTTAAGATATGAATGACTAAGTATGTATGTATGTTAAGATATGAATGATTAAGTATGTATGTATGTTAAGATATGAATGACTAAGTTTGTATGTACGTTAAGATATGAATGACTAAGTATGTATGTATGTTAAGATATGAATGACTATGTATGTATGTATGTATGTATGTTAAGAAATGAATGACTAAGTATGTATGTATGTTAAGATATGAATGACTAAGTAAATATGTATGTTAAGATGACTAAGTAAGTATGTATGTTAATATATAAATGAATAAGTAAGTATGTATGTTAAGATATGACTGAGTAAGTAAGTATGTATGTTACCAGTTAAGACTGTATGTATGCTCTGGGATTTTCTAGATGCAGGTGTACTTTTAGGATATGAATTTTGGTTATGAGGCATAACCATAAGTTTTCCAGGACGTTCGCACGTTCTTAAATTGTATGTTAGGGTTCGGTTTCATCAAAATCCTATTATTGGTTGGTTACCTACCTAGTTATAGTTAGTTTAAGTTCCACCTTCGTTTATATGGTTATGTTTGTTAAGTTCTTCTTACTACGTTTTTTGCTTATCTAGTTGTTTCATGTTGTAGGTAAGCTCAATGGCAAGTAGATCAGTGAGCGCTGGAGTTTATCTGCGAGGATGTACATGTGGACCGACCTTTTAGGAATTAATGTTTTGGGGATTAGAACCCATAAGATAACTAAGAAATTATTTTGGGCTTGTTGAATATTTTCAAATTATGACACTTTAATTTACTTTTAAGTATGCGCATACTTTCGAACTCTTGCATGTGTTGAAATATTTTTTATATATGGATTTTCGGTTACCTTATTTTTAGAAAATTTTTATGTTTTTTCGCAAATTATGTTAAGAGATTTTACGAGACGTTACATTTATTGTAACCATAAAGTGTCAATTAATATAATCATTACATACAAATTAATCCCCTATTGATGATTCACAATTAAGTGGGAATAAAATTACCATTTTACCCTTTTCATTATAACTTGTTTTCTAGTGTATCATTAACTTCACTAGTGAAGGTTAATTCATAATTTGATTATGAATTTGACGTCAATAAATTTTTCAGTTCCGAAAGCCAAACCAATAGGGAACCATCATTCAATATCTAACAAGGTATAGATTCCATATCTATTAAGCTATGTCCTCAGCCATATACAGCATTGAGTCCCCAAAACAATAGTTCATAGCCTGATCATTCTGACAAACCGTAACGCATGACTCAAAGGATCAAATTACATATATAGGAGTTCATAGTAACTTCATGATTAAGATCAGTTAGTATATGATCATCAGTTGATGTGTTTTATAATACTACGAAACGGTATTTAAACAAGTATTATCAAATCACATCTGGTCCAATTATGCATGCTCTCAGCATGCAAAGTACATCCACTAAAGTGTCCTACTACACTAGTAACCAGGATCTAGATCACATGTATTCATAATACTAGTGGACTGTACTAGCAGTAATTAAGCTAAAGATTCCACAACTTTATTTTACTGCGAACTATTTAAGTCCATTATCTCAATCTCGATCCTCTCATACCAATATGAGATTTAGACCACATAGATGAACTTGGAATTTTTTTGATAGTTACATAATATTATTAACAATAATATAGTTCATAAGCTACATATACACAATAATTCAATTCATTTATTCATTTCATTAAACCACTGTCAACTATAATTGCTTTAAGGGCACTATTCCCAATAGGTGTTGCAAGATCGACTGACGTAAGTGACCTCTCTAAGAGCAGAGTTCTTTAGTTATTTCCATGGAGAGACATATTTCCTCGAGCTCATGGGGTGATGGATGAAAAATAGGTGATGGTGGATATCTTAAAGAAGAAGCCACTGGTCATCCATCTTGGTGTACTATCTAAGGTTGCCCATTATCCCCCAAGTCCTGATTGCTTGATGGGACATGAGCTGGTGGATTTGAAGGGATCTCCTCTCTGTTTGTGCACCTAGAGTTGGTTCTAGCTTGGTTAGGTTGATCAGGCTGTCTCTTGGGTGCATGAATGGTCTGCTCATTGTTGGGGACCTAGTCAGGTCGCTGATTCCCAAGAACATGTATTGATGGTACAGTACTGGGGTGGCAGTTCAATCTGAACAGCTAACATTCCTGCGGCTGCATTTGCGTGATCTAATCCTTTGAGGCCCACTTATTCACCTTCTGATATTTGGATCAGTTGCAGGAGGTGGTAGTCAGGACAGGATCTTGTCAATACTTCTATTGGCATGGGCGAGCTGGCTCTTGAGCTCTGCATTCTCCTGCTAGAATAATCATACATAATATTCATAATGGAGATTTTCTTTGTTGGGTCGTGACAAAGAGCTGATCGTGTCTTGATTGTTTTCAACTTGGACTTGAGGGTGTTTCCAAGCAAGCCTGGGCACTGAAGTGCCTTCTCCAACAGGGCTGGCCACTCAAAAATTCCTCTGGCCACTAGGCCTTTCTGACTAGACTTCACGCACTGACCTTCGGGTTACCACCAATTTTTCAGGGAAGGTTTCAGGATGAAAAATTGCAAGCCTAATTTCACTCTCAATGAAAGCACCAATCTGTTGATGCGATTTTTTGTCAATAAAGATTAAGAAATTTGAGAGGTAATTAGGCTTAATTTAAACCGAATAATAAGAACACAGAAAGCTTTTACGTGGTTCAGTGGTTAAAATCCACCCAGTCCACGAGTCTATGTTATTGTTGTTTATCTCTCAACAAAATGTTTATGACAATTTCTCCAGAATTTCGGTACACAAAATATGTGATTCTTTTTCTTGTCCACTATTTCTCTATTTATAGGGGTTTAATGGACAGATTTGGGTAACTTACCATATTTTGTAACTCCCCAAATATACAAATAATAACATTTAATATATCGATTGCATGATATTATACATTTATCAGGATAGATTACAATATTCTAATTGTGCATATAAAATCCCAAATCTTCAAGGATTCAAATCCATGCATTCCATGCGTCAGTAGCGAGCTGAATTCACATTACATGAGCTAGAGATTTCTAGGTTTGTCAATCTGAATATTGAGAGGTTCGAGCTATATCTACGTGAACTAATGGTCAAGCTAGGCGATCTCTTTGATACCTTGTCGACCTGCTTAACTTGAGCTACTCATTAGGGAACTCGTACCATGAGCTTGGAACTAGGAATAACTTCATTAAATGCATCCTAGCTATACCACGAACAATATGTAACGCCCCACGTCACTATGGTTGCTTCCTGGAATGACGACTAGCCCTCCAAACCAACACAAGTCTTTCCAGGAAGCGGCCATAGTGACGTGGGGCATTACAGATGGTATCAGAGCCGTGACCCAGCGGAAGTGTGGCTGACGGGGACGTCTGGCCCATAAGGGGGAGTGATTATGACAGTCAGAATTATGTGATCCGCAGGGGGAAAGACCGGGTAAAATCTGTGTAATTCCACACCACCTAAGGAAGGTCAAGTATGATGATTCTAAGACTGTGTAGGTATGGGACTACAAATTTGTAGAGGGCTTAAATGGATTGATGGGATTTACCTATGCCAACAAGATGCATCTTCTTTTCAGTAGCCCATCACTTCAGAACTCCAAAGTTAAGCATGCTTGACATGGAGTAGTCTCATGATGGGTGACCCCTTGGGAAGGTTTCCAAGGAAGTGTGCGAGTGAGGACAAAGCACCCTGGAAAGACTTGTGTTGGTTTGCAGGGTCAATAATAATTCCAGGAAGCAGCTATAGTGACGTGTTGCATTACACAAAACAAGTCGCCCGTGTTTTTCAGGTACAAAAACTATCAAGACCTATTAGAAAACATAATTACCAATACAATCAAATAACTTTGACTATTTATATTCTAAAATTTTTATGCAAAAACATCAATACCTATCGAAAACTATTGCATGGCATCAAAAAGTATTGTATCAAAGAACATTGAAACCATCTAAATGATTTGAATTTACTAAAGAAGGAAATTGAATCGTGAACAATGCAAACCCTCAAAATCCAATCGGGAAAAATTGAAACCAGTCAAGGAAAATAGAATCAAATATTCAAAATCATGAAATCAAACATATAATCAAATATTTTCACTGAAAAACCAGCAAGATTTGGAATCTATACAACCAGAAATATGAAATTTTCAATCCATAACCTTTCAGTTATAGGAGACGAGTTGTCGATCGGCATGGGTCATTGGCGGAGGTGGGGAACTAGGTTGGCGGTGGGTCAGCGAGGCAGCAACATTATTGGGTCTGTCGAAGTTTTGGATGGTGAACGGGATCAGTTGAGGTGGATGGATACGTTAAGACCTTCGAGTCAAGAGAGAGAGAGAGAGAGAGGAATCTAATAATGAGAGCGAGTAAGTGAGTGAAATATGGGAGGTATACTTTTGTCTTAGATTTGAAACATTGGCATATTTTCACAATGTATGCATACTTTCTTAAATTTCCGTATATATTCACACACATAATATAGTCTTGGTCATATATCAACTGACGCACGTAAATGTCGAACTTGAGATGAAAATGGTTCAAGTGACTAATTAGATATCTAACATGATGCATACAATATAATTTATTTAGTTATATATTATTTTATCATCTTTTTATTAATTGGCATGTACAAAAATGGTAATTTTCATCCTGAAGTTACAAGAAACATCAATATATATATACAATTTAAAATCATAATTTCCTAATGTCCTAACTTTTACACTACTAAAAATAAGGATTTCAGCATCGGCTCTGCACTAATTCTTTTTCCAATTACGTCAATTTTAAAATCGACAATATTGAAGGCAACGCGATTGAGATGATTAGAAGCGTCCATGGAAAATGCGTCAGTCTATACCGACACAAATTTATTACCAAAAGTTGGCAGAGTTTTGTTGTTCTTGCAGATTGTCCTCTCTATAGCTCATATGAATCCAGGACACTATACCAAATATAATTTACCTTAATTAATTAGTTAATATAAAACATTATTAAAGTAACTAAGATAAAAAGTCATATGACTTACACATCAATGCACTGCTTGATCTCTGGGTAAATACGATGATTCAGTTGATCCTAAAACACTATCAAATGGATGGAAGGTTGAATAAGTACAAGTATCCAGTGCTCCCTACAAATTCCCAAACAAATGTGTACAAGATGTAAGCTAGTATAGTAAACTTTAGTTATATGTATAATAATATATATGTAGTTAGCTTACAATTAGTTCCACTGGCAAATGAGAAATTTTTCTAGCTGAATTTGTCGCATTCGATTGCAAAGCGCTTCAACACGCACTTTAAAGAAACTCGCATCGGCGGACACCAAAGAATGATTCATGAATACATATACCGAGTCCAACCCATTATCCTCCAATATTGTATGAAAGTAGCTGCTGAAATTATAAATCTCATTAATAACATACAATTGAATATTCTAAAAAAAATAACTTAGAATTATAAAAAGTGCTTATACGTCAGCCACCACGACATCACAGGGGCTCCAATCTTCTGCATGTTGCAAAGTTGAAATATGTCCTCTTTGAAAATCATGCAAGCATCACCTTGGAGCCCAAAAATTTGCTCTGGAATGTCAATTGTGATGTTTTCTTCCTTCCCCCATGGAGATACCATCTTCTCTATCAAATCTAATGTCGTCATTCGAAGAGGCAGAGTCAGCGTCAATGTGTCGTTCCCAGGTCGCTGGGGGTGTACAGAGGGTTGTGTTGAAGGTGCAGTAGGATCTTTGGGAGTCTCAAGCTTCTTAAATCACAAAACAAAAACAAGTAAGTTTTTGTGTTTATTATGAAACCAAAAGAAATGGAATAAAAATAAAAACTAGGTTAAAATGTACCTGAAGAGGTTGACCATCGAGGAGGACTAGCCTCTTCGGTCAAGCTACATAGTAACCGACCGCTTGACCCACTAGGTTGTAACCTTCATGCTTGATTGAGCATGGCAGAACTGCACTCCCTTTAATGGATACCTCAACCATGACTTGAAAATAGTCATTGCCATATTCCTCTCCATGTACCTTAAGCTTCTTGGCCACTATCTCCTTAATGTGGCATGTTGCCATGATGTTTTCAGTTGAGTCAACGGACAACTTGAATGGAATTACCTACATTCGAAAACCAAACCAGTTATTTATAAATTTATTATAATTATTTAGGTCAACTAATTAAATAACAAAGAAAATATTATTACCTTATCCACATTATGAGGTGGAGTGGGAGCTCTTGGTTGTGGTAAAGATGGAATCCAAGCAAGAGATGTTGCTTGTGATTGTGGTGGATGCCGAGCGAGAACTCTTGTCTATGGTGGTGGTGGTCGATCGAGAGCTACTGTCTATGATAGTGGTGGTGATCGAGCAAGCGCTCCAGTTTGTGGTGGTAGTGGTGGTCAAGCGAGGGCTCCTATATGTGGTGGTGGAGACGGACGAGCAGCAACTGATGGCTCGTTCCAAGCTCCTCCAACGTCCAAACCAGATGACGTAGATGACCCAATATTATGGCTATATTCAGGTCTAAATTGTTGGAGAAGCTAACTTGGCCTCCTGTTGGCGAGCCTTCTCCTCAGACTGTCAGAGTCGCTCCTCCGGTTCATTGATGTGTCTAGTCTCATCGTGTGTGTTGGTCTTTTTTCTTTTGGGGTGGGGGTGTTGAATAATTAAGTTTGGGTCACACGACGACCCATACCTCTAAGATTCCCCCCGTGCTCTGGAGTCCCCAATGCCAAGGTTAAGATATCCTGGGACCCTTTGATGACTAATGTGTCATCTGCCACCTATTTCATGTACTCAGCCAACAAATGTAATGCAATAGATTAGACTTGAAACATAAATATCAAAATTAAATGTAAATCAAATTTATAAAATATAATATACTTACAATTCTCTTCACCTCCTCCTGAGCTTCTCCTTTGATCTCTCCTTTCTTGATCAATCTGAGTCTGGTCCACAATTCAGCTCTCTCGAACTCAATTAGTGGGTGACCTAAGTGTTTTTCTAGTTCTTGCTTGACCTTAACATAACCACCGTGTCTTGTGCGGTAATTGTATTTGTTATTTGCTTGATTGGCTTGTGCTTGTTCTCTAAATTTTTTCTAGTCAGGAGTTAATCGCTTTGGAACAAACTACTTCCAATCATTTGGATGATAAAATTCTGCATAATTCGCTGGGGAATGCTGAAGAAGATGAGGAGCATCGACCTTGTATTTGTAAATAAGGTTGGTGGTAGGTTTAGTCTTCTAATCCCCCCACTGTTCACCAACTTCTTGCGAAACAACTTTTTTCCCCTTAGGGCCTACATCAAACAAGCCCTGCAACGATTCAACCAAGTCTTCAGGTTAGAAGAAATAGTTATAATTAGATAATAATATAATAACTTTAGAATAATATAATGATAAAATAGTTATGAGTTTGAACACAAATATTAAAAAAAATAGAATCTTACCTTGGTTTCCTCCCAAATCTTGTCCTTATACTGCTTTGCCCTTGATGTCAATCATTGCAAGACAATGGGAGGTGGCAACACGCTAATAATCCAATGTGACTATTCATTTTATTCCCTCCATCGCCAAAAGACTGGCCAAACTGGTTTTACACCACCTCTTTCTTCTTCCCCTCACTCCTCATTTTAACAAGGTCATTATTTTTAGTTCTCCCTCTCATCTTCTTCACCCCTAAAGATGAGAAGTCTTGTGAATATTGTGCCTCCTCCCAAGGCACTGACTCATCGGCATCATCGAAAAATGGGTCGGGGTCATCATGAAATGGTGGATCCAACATCAACACACCTACAATTGAACAACAAAAATAAATTATCACCATGTTTATAGTAATATGTGAAACGAACATAAATGAATATAAACAAACAAATAAAAGTATTACATACTCAATTTTCAATCGACAACCCTTCACTGTCGATTCAATAACAAGTGTTATCTTCCACAACGGTCGAATTTGTATGTGGTGGAGTGATTTCAAAAGTTTCACTATCAAGATGAAGATCATCACCACTAGAATTATTCATGTCATAATTTTTTGGTGGCATTTTTAGGATAACTGACCATCGAGCATCTAGTGGATCACTCATATAAAATACATGTGTAGCTTATGATGCCATTATAAATCTATCATACTTGTGCCCTAATCGATTTAAGTCAACTAGTTTGAATCCTAATTGGTCATCCTTAACCGCGTTATCATTCTTTACCCAATCACAAAAAAAGATGGAATTCGAAAATTAACATAATCTACAACATATAATATGTAAATATCAAACAATCAATCAACATGCATAATTCCAACCTTATATCACTGCAACACATAGTCCCATAACATATCTTCACTAATTTTTAATCCTAAATTCTACTAAATTTAATATCACTATATCTTTCGATATATATATCTACTATATATATACAAATGAATCTGTTGGTGGTCATTCTTCTTTTCTCATTTTGTATTGTGATTTTTCTTTTGTTATTTCCTTCCTCACACTAATTTACTATATATAATACTACTTTATATATATATATTACTATATAATAAAGATGAATAGTCAAACATTCAACCTATTTTTTCTACTACCTTCACTTCTTAACCATTATTTGTATATACATTTTAAGAAATCTCAATCATTCATCGTGGATAAATTAAAGTTCTAATGCCTATATCATACAAACAAATTACTTTGAAAAGTGTGTATCATTATCTTGTTTGTTTTTCATCTTTCTTTGATTTTTCTTCTTGAGCTTTATGCGTTTTTCATTTGATCATTTTCTATCCAATGATATTTTAATATCTAGAATAAAATAAAATGAAATGCTACGTGTTTGTTTTATCTTTAGTATTTTTACTTTTAGCTAGCTTGTAGATTGAAAAAACTGATCTTTATCATTTAATTTTTTATGTTATCAGATTCATATATTATTGAGCTTATTTTATAATTTTAATAATAAAACTTACAAAATATGTGCTTGGTACTCTTTTAAACTTTTTTATATAATTTAATAAATAAAATTTGTTCATATTATGACATATATTAGAACAAAATTTTAACTTTATTCTTTTGTATTTTATTTAAATACTTACTAACGTAATTTGTATTTTTAATGATTTATCAAAATGTATGAATATATTTGACAAAATTATATAAAAATATCTATTAAATTTAATTTTGATTAAAATTATTTAAAAAATAAAATTAATTTTTCTAAATACATTATTTTTAATTAACGGAAGTATGTGTCTTAGGCACATACCTAAAAACAAGTATACATATATATAAATATATACTATTAAAGTTTTAGTAAATTACCTAGTGCTATCCACAAATGGGATCACCACCAAATCCAATCAACCACAACAAAAAGCGTCAAACCTAACCACAATTAAACATTCACAATTAATAATTAAAACTAATTATATAATTATATTACAAAAATAATTTAAATTATTGAAATAAATTACAACAAAAACTTTCAATTAATCTGAAATTAATTCAACCTAATTAAAAATATTATTAATTTGAATTTAAACATAAACTAAACTACATTTTATCTTCTTTATAGTTCTTATACAATAAAATTTATAAACTTAATTTTACAATCCAAATAATAATTCTGCAATCAATTTACGAACACACAAATAAAAATATAACTAGATATATTATATACATTTATATATATATTGATGAATTATTAATGAGAAAAAAAAAATTTTAAAAATACAAATCAGGCATGTACCGGAGGGGCTTGGGCTCTCCTCCTCATCGCTGGCGTTCGAGAGAAGGCCAAGAAGGGCGGAGATAGTGGGGGAGGTCTTGAAATTGGGAGGGGCAATGGAGACCCATGGGGGAGGGCTCTCAAGGGTGAGGGAGGGGCGGAGGCACAGAGTTCTGAGGTCAGAAGGGGTTCGGGAGGGCCTAGGTTCAACTTGGGACGACGTGGGTTCACAGTCACCTTATCACCTGTGCAATTTTTCGTGTGAGGGTATTGGGAGGGAAGGAGGAAGTTCAAAGAAAAATCGACCTCTATCAAGGATAGCGTCAGTTCTAAATGTTGGTAATAAATATGAAAATCAGGATACACAACAAAATGAGATCTTTTAAATATTATTAATACTAGTAAGGATCATACATATATAGATATATTAAATCACTTACAAATAGATAAAAGATTACCTCTTGAACCCTATCAAGTATCATTGAATCTTTTTGTAATAATCAATTATCTTCCTATCCTTTCTTTGAAAGCTCACAACCTCAAACCCAAAGAATTTTAGTTTAAAACATAAGGAAGAGAGACATTCAACTTCAACTTAATTTTATGATATTGTTTAAGCTTTTTTTTTTCAAGATCGTCATCGAGCCCCCTAGTTAACACTAACAAAGACAAAGTACATCCTTAAGACAACAACAAAACAATGATAACACAATGACAAACTAAAAACAAAAAAAATGACACAAAGAAACAAAGACAACAAGTTACAGCCACAGAACAAAAGAAATACACAAAACAACATAGTAAATAAAAGAAAATGAGTTAAGATAAGAAAACTCCCTCGCCTATCCGTCAAAATTTTGTCTGAAAGGAAAAGGTCGATTTTGAATCGATGGCCTTTGTTTTTGTTTGTTGTGTAGTGGAGGATTCGGGTGCCTTTTGCTTGGGAGCTTTAGTTATAGCGGTTGCCATATGGGATCAAAATTGGAGCAAAAATGGCAATGAGCTGCCAAATTGATACTATGGCCCAATCTAATCACATACAACAGCCAAATCGCAACTACAATAGAAAATCAAATGGCCCTTGGTTACCTAAATACAACGGTGTGAAAGGCTCGGGTTCTCTCAAAATTGGACGCTCGTACCTGCACGCCTGGGGTCATAGGGGTTTCGCGCACAACTTGGAATAGCGCTTGGGTTGGGCTTTCGAATGGTGTGTTGTGGAGTGTGGTTCTAGGCTCTGGGTTTGAGTTTTTTGGCTCCGACTAGGTTGGAGTTTTGGATTCAGAGCTGGGCGAGGTTCTAAATGCAGTAGGTGTAGTTGGGTCGCGGGTTCTCGAACAGACAGAACAAAGGCACAAATGGTTGCGACTGGGTTCGCATGCCTAAGACAGGGGCTCTCTGGCTGCGGTTGTGCAACAGGCGCGGGTCTTGGGGATGGAGATGGTGGCTAGGCGGAGGTGGCTTGACTTCGGGGTTCTCACGTGCTGGGTTCGAGAAGGCAGGAGGCGACGGTGGGAGGGACGTGAAGGTGGTTAGAGGTGATGAAGATGATGGTGGTGATGGTGGGATTTTTGGGGTGGCGGCTAGGGCTATGGAAATGGTGAGGGAAGAAGAAGAGAGAGGGAAGAGGGGTATTAGGTAAAGCTTATTTTTTATTAATTTTAATTTTTTTTAATTTGTATAATCCGCAATTTCAAGGAGACAGAGGTAGTGGATCGCTCAACCTCTCTTCCCCCAAACTTTGTTCCTTTCCTTGTCACCTTAAATGATTTCTAAAAATGTTCATCATATAATTTCACCACACCATTGGGATACACTTTGTTCATTAAGAACCCACCATCACACATTGATTTCATTAGAGAGTTTGAGAAAAACACTTTATGCCCAACTTCAAATATTTTTTACTAAGTATTTCTACCATGTTTCTTTTTCTTCGGTAGCTTTTGAGGATGGGATGGTTCTTCTTCCTTTCTTTTCCACGGCTCAACACCTTTCTCAATTTCTTCAAAATGGACCTTTTTCCTCACTCCCTTGCTATGCTTTTCATGCATCTTTTCAATCATCTTGGAGTTTGAAGCACTTATGGCTAAACAAGCTTCATCTTCATTAGGAGAACTATAGGATTATAAACCTTGAATGTTACTTATTCATATTGAGCTCAAATGGTGAGATCTCCTTTTTCAACATCAATGTGATAGTGAGAATCCTGTGATCCGCAAGGGGAAAGTCCGGGTAAAAGCTGTGCAATCTCACACCGCTTGGGGAAGGTTAAGTGTGATTATTCTAAGACTGTGTAGGTATGGGACTACATAGTTGAAGAGGGCTTAATTGGATTGATGGGTACTACCTATGCCAACAAGATGCATCTTCTTTTCGGTAGCCCATCACTTGAGAACTCCAAAGTTAAGCGTGCTTGACTTGGAGAAGTCTCATGATGGGTGTCCTCCTAGGAAGTTTTCTCAGGAAGCATGCGAGTGAGGACAAAGCATGCTAGAAAGACTCGTGTTGGTTTGTAGGGCCAGTCATCATTCCAGAAAGTAGCCATAGTGACATGGGGCGTTACAATCAAAGTCCTCCATGTGGCAATGAATGGTATCACCAAAATGATTGGAACCTCCCTATCTTCACAGTCAAGAATAATAAAATCTGCCAAAAAATGAATTTGTCAACTTATACTAGGACGTCTTCAATCTTTCCTTCTTGATGCACCATAGAATGGTCAGCTAATTGCAAAGTGAGTGTAGTTGGCCCTGCTTCTCCAATGCTCAACTTCTTAAAAATGGACATGGGCATCAATTAATACTAGCTCCCAAATCACAAAGAGCTTTACCAACTTCCCTTTCCTCAATAGAAATTAGAATTGTGAAACTGCCCAGATCCTTCAACTTAGGAGGAATTTTATTCTTCAAAATAGAAATACAACCTTTAGTCAAAGCTACCGTTTGAAATTCACCAATCCTCCTTTTCTTTGTCAAAATATCCTTCCAAAACTTCACATAGTTGGGCATTTGTTCCAAAGCTTCCACCAGATGTATGTTGATGTGGAGCTGCTTCAAAACAATTAGGAATCTCCGGAATCAGCTTTCTTGCTGCTGCTTTTGAAATTGTTGAGGAAATGGTGGAGGTGGCTTGCTAATTAGCTTCTCTAATGCATTTTACAGAGGAATTGCTACAGCATTTTCTTCAGGATCAACTTTTGACATATTGGAAATTCCAAATCTTTGCCCTTTTCCACACTACTTTGGATTCAAGTGGGCTCACTTTTGCTCTTAGATTTTTCCTCATTCAACCCCAGATTTTACCACTCCTCTAAGTGATTTCCTTGCAATCTCTTCTTTGATTTACTCTTGGCCATATACTCTTTCATCAAATTCTCCAAAGAGCATGTTTGAGAAACTTATGGAGGAGGAGGTTGTGCCCTGGGTTGTTATTGAGAAAAACTGGGTGGATAAGTAGGCTTGTTTGGAATGGCTGCACCACTTGAACTAGCCCCTTGACCTCCCCAAGAAAATATTGGATGATTCCTCCAACCCGAATTGTAAGAGTTGGAATATGGATTGTTTCAGTTGTCATTTTGATTCCCAAGTAACAAATCGAAGCGTGATTAGAAGGACAACTATCAAATGTGTGTCCTCCTCCATAATAATCATAAGAAACATTTTCTACTTGGCCCATAGGATCTAGTTTTAAGTTACTCCCCATACTCATGGTCTTCAAAAGGTTGGTCATAGATGAAACTTGAGTAGTCAAAGCAATCAAAGCATCTACCTCATGAATACCCGCCAGTTTCCTTCCCGTTGGGGCTCTTGCATTAGACCATTGGTAATTATTTTTGGCAATGTGCTCCGAAATCTCATATGCTTCATTGTAAGACTTGGAAAGAATAGCTCCATTTTCCGAAGCAACAAAAACCATGCACGTGGAGGCATTGAGATCATTATAAAAAGTCCCCATTTGAATACAATGCGGAATACCAAGATGTGGGCACTTCCTCAATAACTCTTTGAACCTCTCCCAAGCGTCACATACCAACTCATCCTCCAACTGTTGAAAATAAATAATTTCATTCTGAAACTTGGGATTTTTCTTTGGAGGAAAATACTTCATCAAAAATTTCTTAGCTAGCTCATTCCACGTAGTGACTGAGTCGGAAGGAAATGTATTGAGCCAAGCTCTAGCTCTGTCACTTAGAGAAAAAGGGAACAATTTCAACCTCAAGTTCTCTTCACTAACACCTTGTAACTTGAACGAATCACTCACCTCCAAAAATGATTGAAGATGAAGACGAGGATCCTCTGTAGGCAGCCCACTAAATTGACTTACTGTCTACAACATTTGGAACATCACGGGCTTCAACTCGAATTGTGGTGCTTGAATTTAAGGCCTAGCAATGCCCGGATTGAGCTCATTGAACATGGGCGCAACATACTCCCTTATGTCTCTTTCTCTATCATCGTCCATAGAAATCGCATTAGTGATATTGTTAGCACCCTCAACTCCTTCAACCTCTTCAGCCATATTAAGGCGATTTTGAGCCCATTGTTCCCTTAGTCTTCTTCTAAATATACGTTCAATGTCGGGGTCAATAGGATCTAGTTCAAGGTCTTCTTGCTCGTTCATACAATAGATAACCTAAGAAAACACAAAAACAAGCAAACAAGATTAGAACAAACAAAGAAAAATAAATTGCAAAGTAATTGATATTACACAAAATTCTAATTTCAATACCCAGCAACGACACCAAAAACTTGTTGTGAAAATTTAATTTATTTAAATGCGCAAGTGTGCATAATCACACAAGTAATACAATGATAAGTAAATCATCTCCACATGGATTGCCAAAATAGAAAGATAGATAAAACAATTATGAAGCAACTTAAAGCTAAACTAAATATTAAAAAGATGAAAATACTGAAGAAAAAAAACTGAACTAAACAAATTAATTAGAAAGAAAAATTGGATTGTAAAATGAACTTTAATTATTAAATCCCCCTCTGTCAATTATACTGAACAAATTGCGTTAGCAATATTTTAGCAAAACTCTCAGGTTAACAATAATTTAATAAAAGCTCATAGAACTTTCACAAACTCTATGATATTAATTCTTTCACCTAATTAAACATATTCCTATGCCAAATCAAATTTAAGAACACAATTTCAAGGTACAATTCTCAAAAGTTACACGAGGCAAATAACTCATCTCTATGTTATTTGCTAACATAACCTAACAAAGATTATGAACTTGTGTCATCCAAGTTCTTTCCATTATATTTAACCCTTCCAGCATCAATCATAGCTAATCATCTTGCCATTGATGGCCAAACAACAACAAGAAATTAACACAGCATACTTGAATGAACAAGAGAGATTTTACTAAAATAAAGTACAAGAAATTACTACACTATGACATAGGGTTCATCAATAATTCAAGCCACAAAAGATTAGTTCATGACTAATTTAAATAGCATAAATCCAATTTCAAATCTACCCATGAGTATAAAAGTAGAGATTAAAATAGAAAATACAAGATAAAATTTAGAAACAGGAGAAGAGAGCAAATCAAATTGATGATGAATGTCCTTCTCTTCATTTTCCACTTCTTTCATCTTATTTCCTCTTTTTCCTTCTTATATCTCTGGTTTTCTCTCTTTTCCTGTGTATATTTCTTCAAAAATGGCAAATCCCCTCTTTATGCGGCTGATCCTCCTTCCTTTGTACCTCTAGGTTACCTAATTTAGTAGTCTAAGTACAAAATTGCCCCTCTTTCCTTTCACACGTGAGCTTCCTTTCCTTTCTTCTCTTAAAATTGCTTCCAAATTGGCTATGTCCCATGTACTTGCCACCTCAACCACTAATCCAAGTCACTTAATGAATTACCAAGCGGACTTCCTTGTCATGCATAAAATTCCAAATGAAACCTGATCAAAATGCTTCAGCAAAATCTGCTTTGCTACCACAAACCTGATATTTCAACATCAAAATTTATCTTAGATAACTTCACAATTCTAGTTTCATTCTATATACAAATATCTATCCATAAAAATATTATTTTCATACCATTAGCTCTTAAAAACTACACAAACAAATTAAACTAACTAAAATCATAAAAACACAAAAGTTAGCTACAACAGTTAATAATAAACTAACATCACCTTCGATTTTTCCTCATTTATGAGCTCCAAAGCACAAGAAATAACTCTTTATTCAAGAGTTATCATAACCTTAGCCTTTCAAGTCAATCCTCAAACACACAAGGACATGTGTAGGCACGTAGGATTAAAATGTTGATTTAGACTCTCTAGATATACTCAACACATGAGATTGACAAAGGACTGCGAAAAGAGGGGCTATATAAATTTCTATAATTTCATATTTACGAAATTCTATCGTTGCTTTTCTTGAGAAAAAGTCTGACATTCAAAACAACTTCTAAAAACTTTAATTATTTATTTTAAATCATATATATAAAAAATAATTAAATAAACAAATTAATTTTAAATTCAAAATTCAAACCCCAGGGATAGGAAATATCCCTGGGTGGCCCCACTCACTTTACAATATCGTGAATGGCGTGAGCCACATTAGGGATTTGTCTATATTCTCATTTGTTTGTTTAATTAATATTTAAGACAATATATTTATCCCAAAATAAATATCATTTAATTCAAAATTAACTTTATCTTAAAATATCAGTTTTAAATAAATAAATAGATATCTTATTATAAATATCTTATAAAAAGATAATTATTAATCTCTCTCAATAGTAATCCAAACATGATTAATATTTATTTTAACAAAAACTTTTCCAAAATAAAAAATATAGTTAAATATTTAATTAATTTCCCATAACGATCACATAATTATTTCCTTGCCCTAGAAAATTGTTTCATTTGAAATTAAGTCCTTCTCTCTACAAATCTTCCTTATGACATCCTTGCCCTTGACAGTGTAGGACAAAGGTGACCTAAGGGTCGTGGACCTATAATATGAAGCTCCATTAAACCACATTATTAATTAAACTCTTTAATCTAATAATCTTATTTATTAATTCCATGATTACTCCCTTATAAATATGGAATTGCACTCTAAGTATTTATAGAAGTATATTTACAGAGTTTTCTTTGTAGTCCATCGGTATAATCAACAAATGTAGTTATGTTCTCCAACTATTGGTTCATTAATTAGAACTGTTCAAAATTATTGTTTTGCCCTTCTAATTACCTCTTGTTTCTTAAGTACCATTAATTCACTAGTGAATAATTAATCTATAATAAAATTGTAGATTTGAGCTCAATAACTATTCAGTTCCAGAATCAAAGCTTAAGGGAACCAATATTTGATACATTAGGATAATATAGATTTCATTATTGTAAATCATGTTCCCAGCCATTCATGATATTGAATCTCCAAAATAAAAGTCATTAGCCTCATTTTACAAGAAAACCTTAAGGAGTGAATCAAATGATCCAATAAGCACAAAACAGGAGTTCAAGACTACTCATGATTTAGACAGACCTACAAATGATCATCTATTATGATAAGAATTAAATTGTAATGGCAAACCGTAAGTTTACGAAGATAGTTAATTCATATCGGTCTTGTCATATATAATCTCTATTATATACAGTAGATTAACCAAGGTGTCTATCCACATTAGTAATCCGAATCTAGACTACTTGCATAATTTATGCTTAGTAAATCGTACTTGTAACGCCCCAACTCCAGGGACCGCTACAGTGCACATTGCAAACGGTGCTAAACTCGCTAATCGAGTCGTTTGGCCATAAACGTGTGACTAAGTATGATTAGCGGTTTAGGGGTTAAAAACTTTGGTTAAGATAAAACGTTTCACTAGAACATTTACTGTATACATTGGGATACCAAAAACATAATTTCAAAGTTTATTACAAGAAAGTGTTTACAACAGGCCGTTCTAAGCGGCAAAACAGGGTTCATCCCTAGTTCCATTTTCAAACCTCGCCCAAGTATTGGTCGAGCAGCTGCATATGTACACGTCATCACCTAAGCTCTCCAACTCAAGGATGGTCCAACTTCCTTTTTCCTTTACCTGCACCACAAAGCACCCGTGAGCCGAAGCCCAGCAAGAAAACTCATATGCTCATAAACAGTCATATCATGATATCAAATCATATCTGGCATGCCTAGCTATCATAGCTCTATTCAGCATGCAAATGAGTTCAAACAGATGCTGGGGTATCCAGGATAAGAAATCCTGTCCTTCTGATTGGAGGACTATCAAGTCAATCCAAATCAGATGAGTGACTGCCATGCAAGTCACTAACCAAATGGAAGAGTGGCTGCTAGGTAAGCCACTAGCCTTCAAGCGCTTATGATATTCATCAAATGAGTGTCGCAACACTTGAGGTTCTAATAAACCACGCTGAGTGACCGACAAGCGAGTCACTAATTCAAATGGAAGGGTGACTGTTGGGTAAGCCTCTAGCCTTCAATAGGTTCTGGTAACCATACTGAGTGACTGCCAAGCACGTCACTAATTCAAATGGAAGGGTGGCTGTTGGGTAAGCCTCTAACCTTCAATAGGTTCTGGTAAACCATACTGAGTGACTGACAAGCACGTCACTCATTCAAATGGGAGAGTGGCTGCTGAGTAAGCCACTAGCCTCCAAGCGCTTATTTCATTCATCCACCCTCGGGGTCGGTCTGGCATTAATGTTCTTTGAGTCATTCAATGCTGATAGTCAAATAGACCTCAACTTTGATGGCTTGCATGATACACGCCAAGACCATTCTGACTAATTAGTCAGTACCATGCACAGGTAAGCAATGCTATCAATGTGTATCATATGCCAATTATCCAAGAATAGGGCATTCAGCATGCTTACTAAACAGTTGCTAGCATAATTATGATCATGCACAAACTCAGAGACTCAAGCTCTGACTAATCTCATACTCATCATTCATGGCATGCCCTAATCACATGTTTCTCGTGCATCACATGCATCACATTTAATCGTCCAGCATGCCTCAATAATAATCATATGCAAATGGGCAAGATTGCCAAGCATTCATTATGCTATCAATGTTTACATTTAAACATTCAACATGCATCAATCATAACCATGCATGTCACATATGGGGTGCAGTTTTCTTACCTTAGGTCCAAGCACAGGTTACCAACAAATGAGCCACAAGCACGATCCTGATCCAAGCCTCTAGTGTTAACCTAGTCACAACCACAAATGATGACCCAATGAGTTCAAGTTCTAAAACCAACCCTTGAACTAAAACTTAGCCTCCAAGACATCAACCCTCACTAATCCGGGTAGTAGGAATGATCCCGAGGCCTAAAACCATGTTCCCGGGGTCAAAGCACCCAAACGGGCTCAAAAGCCTGCCTGAGCCGCGGCCCTGGCACCCTGAGCCGCGGCTCCCAGCACCACCAGAAGCAAGCGCCGCGGCGCCCAACACCAAGGGCCGCGGCGCCCAGCAAGGCAAAACTGGGGCACCTGCTTCATCGAGCAAGGGCCGCAGCGCCCAAGAACAGGGCCGCGGCCCAACTTCGGGGCAGCCATTTTCCCTTCGTTCTAACCTTTTAAAACCTCCCAAAAACATGTCTAAACATTCCCAAATCATCAAATCAAAGTTCCCAAACTCCCCAATGGTCCAAAACCACCAAAACCCAAGGTTCAAACAAACTAGAAACCCAACGATTCACAAGGTCCAATTCAAGCTTAAAGACTTTTAAAAGCTTAAAACTTAAACTTGAATTACCTCCGATTGAGTTGTTTCCAACTAAATCCTCCGGCTAATAAGCTTCTAAGTTTCCTTAGGATTGATATGCCTCGATCATCGCTTGATTCCGAGTCCTAGAACTCAAGATACCTTCGAAAATGCGATCGGGAGCGAAAAGGGAACTTTAGGGAGAGAGAACGTACAGAACGTTCTTTTTATTTTTCTTAAAAGGTTACTTCAAGCTTAAGTAGCTTCCAATAAAACCTAATGCTCGGGGTCCCGAAAACACCCCCGGGGACATTATAGTCAAAACTTCCAAAATTTCCCCCTGGTCTTACTAACTCCCAATTTATCACCAAATGTTAATTCCCATTACCCAATAACCCGGTAATGCTCTAAATACCCCTTGACTTACTCCAAGTCAAGCTTAAATCCCGTTGTGACTTTCCCACTAGCTTACCTCCTAGGATCGTCTTGTGCTGGGTAACCCTGGCATAACCAGATAATAACAAAGCACCACCCCCATTTCACATATACGCCAAAAATGCCCGAAATGACCAAAATATAAAAATCACCCAATTAATCGCAAATGGGTTCACATGCATATTTAATACACCTAAGCATGCATATTATCATTAAATAGCATAATAAAGCAATTATGGCCCTCCCGGCCTCCTAATCAAGGTCCTAGACCTTATTAGGAAATTTGGGGCATTACAACTATTAACCATTCATTAAATATTCCTTACATTAATATGTTACTGACTATTTTATTCATTGTATATGATCTTAATTCTCTCGTACTAATACAAGATCATATCCTCATAAATCAATATGGAATTTTCTTTATATTCATATAAATTATTCAAATAATATTTATAACATTAAAATATAATAAAATTTTACTTTTATTTAAATAAATAAAATGTCTTTACATGATTTTGGGGCATAAATCCTAACAATCTCCCACTTGCCCTCAAAGCAAGTGAGGCATCTTCCTTAATCCCATGTTTCGCACATGACCCATAAACGACTTTGCAGGAAGTGTCTTGGTAAACGAGTCTGCCAGGTTCTGTTCCGACGCTATCTTCATACAGTCACATCACCTCGGTGCACAATCTCTCTAACCATATGGTATTTTCTTTCTATATTATTCCCTCTCTTGTGGCTTCTTGGTTCCTTAGAGTTTTCCACTTTTCAACAGTATAGGATTAGTGACTTCTCCATGTCTGGAATTACTTCCATATCAGTGTAGAACTTTCTTAGCCAACCCGCTTCCTTAGTTGCTTCACAAGCCGCTATATAGTTGGCTTCCATGATTGAATCTGCAATTTTGGATTGTTTAATGCTTCTCCAGACTACAACTCCTCCACCAAGAGTGAACATTGACCCAGACATCAACTTACGATTGTCTTTGTATGATTGAAAATAAGAATCAATATATCCAGTAGGGTTCAGCACACCCCCTGAATGTACAAGCATATAATCTCTCATTTTCCTAAGATACTTGAGAATGTGCTTTACTGCAATCCAGTGTTCTAAACCAGGATTTGATTGATAACGACTTACATTCCCTACTGCATAGCATATGTTGGGCCTAGTACACAACATAGCATACATTAGACTCCCAACTGCTGAGGGATACTTTCTCATGTCCTCTTCTTCTTGGAGTGTCTTTGGGCATTGCTCTTTGGAAAGAGTAATTCCATATCTGGTTGGTAGCTTACTTTTCTTGGAATTCTCCATAGAGAACCATTTAAGCACCTTATCTATATAATTAGTCTGAGATAGTGCCAATAGTCTACTCTTCCTATACCTTAGGATTTGGATTCGCATAACATAGTTCGCTTCGCTCAAATCTTTCATTTGGAACTTTTCAGCTAACCACTTCTTCACGTTTGTCAGTGTCTCTACATTATTAGCAATGAGGAGAATGTCATCCACATAAAGAACTAAGAAAACAACCATTTTACCTTTGACATGTTTATACACACATACTTCATCGACTTTGTGATGGAAGCCGTGTGTTTTAATTGTCTCATCAAAGGTGATGTTCCAAGATCTAGATGCTTGCTTTAATCCATAAATGGATTTCAGCAACTTATACACCTTATGATCTTCCCCATCATTAATGAGCCTATCTAGTTGTATCATATAAAAACTTTCATCAAGATATTCATTTTGAAAAGTTCTCTTGATGTCCATTTCCATATCTCATAGTCATATGTGGCAACTATGGATAAGAGGATGCGAATGGATTTTAGCATTGCCACATGAGAAAATGTTTCATCATAATCAAAACCCTCTCTCTAAGTGTAATCTTTGGCTACTAGCCTAGCCTTGCCTTGATAGTCTCTACTTTCCCATCTACACCTTTTTTCTTCTAGAAGATCGATATGCACCCAATGGGTCTAACATCTTCAGGTGGGCCTACAAGTTCCCAAACAAAATTAGAATAAGTCGATTCCATTTCTTGGTTCATGGCATCTTGCCATTTCTCTTTTTTCAGGATCACACATTGCCTCGTTGAAGGTTAATGGATCATCCTTGTCCGTATAAAGAAAAAGGACATGTGCCTCATGTTCATAGCAAACAGGTTGTCTCACAGTCCTCCCACTACGACGTTGCACTGGGGTTTCCTTTTCACAAATAGTTGTTTCCTTAGTTTTTCGTTTATCATTTAATGATGATGATGAAGGTGGTGGAATCTTATCAACTGTGAGTTCCCCCAAAACTACTTTGCTCCAAGGTTTATAGTTATTCATATAGACGTGTTCCAGGAATGTCGTTGTTGTGATAATTTTGAAATACGCAAGTGCACGGAATCGTAACAAGTAATAAATTAGTATGTAAAATATCGTTCCCATGAGGACTATTACTAATTACCAAAACTGAATTTTTAGTTTTAATTGATTGACAATTAATAAATTCTAAGTTTATAAAACTAAAACACTAAAACAATAATATAGAACAATGGAGAACTCAAAAGTAAATATTAATTCAATGGATTAAAAGTTAGGGTTATTAACTTCATCAACTATCCACCTATGTTTCTCTAATGCGAATTTAAGAATTCCTATCTCTATGGTGATAGTGGATTACAATAATATATTATATTCTTACTAGGACTTATAATTCTCTACAATAAGCAATCTCCTACATCTCTTTGGTAAACTAACATATTCCAGGCATTAAACATGTAATCTCTAAGCTACACAGATCATACAGGTACTCTCGTCCAATATAAATCTACGATTATTTGACTATAGCATAACTATCCTTCACTTCTCACATTTGAGGTTAAAATCATATGAATCATGCAATTAGTTGTCAATTAATCGCAAGCATTAAGCACAGGCCAAATAATTCACACCATTGATAGGAAAATCATAAAAACTTCATTAAATAATGATAAGGTTTCAAGAGAATCCATTAACACCCCAAATAAGAAATTAGTTCATGCTAAACATAGTAAAATCCATTAAACCAAATATGAACATCACTAATCCAGAAAGTCAAAGTGAAATTCTGCTTTTGCCCCTGCATAAAATGCCTTATTCTGCGAATTAACCACTCAAGCTTTGCAAATCTATAATGAGGCACCGCGGCCCGTGCCCAAAAACTGGAATACGCCTCCTCTCTGATTGCTCAAGTGTCATGACCCTAACAGTCTTGCATCGTGGGTCAAATTCCCCAGCCAATTGCATCGCGACTCTCAAAGGCAGTGCCGCGACCCTAGTTCTTTCGATGGTTCGACCTCTCTATCTACTCGCAACGACACGGCTCTATGTCCAAGCGTCGCGGCTCAAATGTTCTTTTTTCAACAATTTCCATCTTTTTGAAGCCAAGCGCAGTCATTTATCAATTACTTCCCATAAATATTAAATATCATCAAACACGGGCAACATAACTTCATACTGCACAAAAATAACTAAATAAACTCAAAAACTCAAAAAAATAACCCTTAAAATACTATAAAAACTACTCTATCAAACTCCCCCAAACTTAACTTTTACTCGTCCTCGAGTAAAATTTATTGACACTTTCTAAAACAAACTAATCGCATAAATGAATCAAGTTCACCTAATAAGCCTCCACCTCATGAAAACCATGCAATACAAGCTCAGAATTTTAGTAAAATCAATTCAATAATCAACTTTAATCTTTGCTACGCAAATCAGCCTTAACCAATAAATAATACACACTCATAATACCATATGCATTTTAAACCTTCCAAATCATTCCATCAAAACAAAATATTTCATATTCTTGCATAATTCATCAATCTTCCCTAATATGATAACACATGCTCAAAAATCAGTAGGACTTTCATGACTTATAATTGAATGGCTAAGGTAAAGGTTGATGAAAATGTCATTTAGGCTAAAGTATACCATCAACACAAAACCAAACAAATCAATCTTGTATCAACTTGCAAAACCAACAATAAAAATCCCAAATTTTCTTACTTTGAGAGAAAATTCAAAAATTGAATTTGTTTTTTCATTTCATTTTTTTTCTAATGATTCTACACTTGCCCAAACTTATTTCTTGTATTTTCAATTGGAGTGTAGTTCATTTTCAATATTTTTTTTTCTTTATTACTCTCTAAATTTTTCTTCTTCTATTGACACAAATTTATAAATATGAACCCAATTACAAACCATCCCCCAATTACTTTTCACATGCTCATGGTTTACATCCAAGCAAAGGTAAATAACAACGTTTCAATTAGGCTCAAAATAAGTGGCAAAAATAATCACATTAAGATGAAAATTTGGGCAACTAGAGATTTAATATATTAAGGTTGCCTTGAAAGGCTCAATCGTTCAAAGAATTGCCTAAATCATCTTCCTTAGCATGCATCATTCCAATTTCAACTCAATCAACAAACTATGCAAGTTCTAGAACATTTTCAAATTTTGATCCACAAACCCACTTAACATGCATATATTAAAGGATTGTAAGAAATTTATTAATTAAGGCTTTCATGAAAATTAAAACTCAATTCAAAGCTAATCACTAAATTAATTTTAGCAAGCACACAGATTCACATAGTTTGTCAAAAAAATCACTCACATCACATGGTTATAAGTATTATTGGCTTCCAAAACAACTTGTTTCGTAATTATAAACACTAAAAATAAAACAAAGTAATCCCTCCCCCAAACTTAAATAACACATTGCCCCCAATGTTTTACAAAAAGAATAAGGAAAGAGGACGTACCAAATCATCCACCACATCAGTATGGTGGTTCCTTTTTTTTCTTTTTCTCTCTTTCTGGTAGGCGCGCCTAGGCCGCTCCGAAAATCCCTGGGCCTCAAACTTCTCACGGGTCGCGGCTCTAATATGGAGGCATAGCAGCTCAAAATTGATACCTGCATATTTTTTTATGTTTTCAAGTTTTCACGATTTCCACGATTCATATTTAGAATCTAAAGTGTAAAAGTCCAAAATTCTAAAGAAAAATTATAACATAAAAAATTTAACACTAAACAAAAACTAATTGTCTAAATAAAATAAAGGAACAAAATACTTAAAAAAACTTGGGATTCCTCCCAAATAGTGATGTCGTTAATGTCATTTTGTCGGACACTTGTTTTCTCTTCACATTTCAACTTTGATCAAGTCCACCCTTCACATCCTTGAGATCCATAGTGTCATGAGTGGACCCTTGTTTCTTGTTATTATAGATTGGTGGAACTTTACCTCACTCATGTAACATTTGAATCATCTCAATACAAAACCTTTTTAAATGATGACACACTTTTCGCATACCACTTTTAACCATGGATCCTCACTTAGAGACTTCCAACTTGTTTTCTCCTCTTTTCACAACAACTCTAAAACAAGTTGGAATTTTCGTTGCTGCAAAAAACATTAAATGTTACCTCCTCTTTGTGCACTCGCATCTTCAACTCACCCTTTTGTACATCGATTAAAGCCTCAACAGTGGCCAAGAATGTCCTTCCCAGAATTATTGGAATATTTTCATCTTCCTCCATATCAAAAATAATAAATTCTGCAAGAATGATAAATTTGTCCACTTTAACCAGTACATCCTCAATCACTCCACGAGGATGTTTAACTGAACGATTCGCCATTTGTAAGGACATGGTAGTAGGCAGAGCTTCTCCCAATTTCAACTTACGAAAGATTGATAGAGGCATTAGATTCACACTGGCCCCTAACTAACATAAAGCCTTTGTTACCACTGAGCCCCCAATAGAGCATGGGATATTGAAACTACTAGGATCTTTAAGCTTGGGAGGTAGCTTCTTTTGAATTATCGCACTGCACTCCTCAGTAAGTGTCATTGTCTCGTAGTCCCCCAATTTTATTTTCTTTGACAAAATTTCTTTCATAAACTTCACATAACTTGGCATTTTTTCAAGTGCCTTAGTAAACGGGATATTGATGTGTAGCTTTTGAAAGATATCCACAAATTTAGAAAACTACTTGTCAAGCTTATTATTTCGAAGCGTCTGAGGATATGGGATCTTTCTATGGTGATCTATGCTTATTTCTGGCTGCTTCCCTAAGTTCTCAGTAACATTTGACCCACTAACTTCCTTCTCCTTATCAACCACTTTTGGCTCTTTTAACTCCTTCCCACTTGAGGGTATTGCATTGCACTGCTATTTTGGGTTTACCTTAGTAGTGCTTGGTAAATTCCCTTGAGCATGGTTTTTCATCAAAGTAGCCAACAACACTATTTGAGTCTCCAAACTCCTGATAGATTCCCTAGTTTCAGTCATGAACTAGTTCAGTACATCGAATTGTGCTTCATGCTGTTTCATGTGTATTGGTTGTGATTGTGGTTGTGGAGGTGGAAAATATTGCTGATTTTGAGGGAAAGGCTGTTGTGTGGCTTGGTTATTTGTCCATGAGAAGTTAAGGTGATTCCTCCACCCTTGGTTATATGACATCGAAAAGGGGTTGTTGGTTGGCCTTTGAAAATTGGCTACAGCATGGACTTGTTCCATAGTTATATTATTCATATCAATGGTAGGACACTGAATTACTAGATGAGCACTCCCACATGCCCCACATAAACTCTGTGCTTGCATGGCTTGGGATGACAGGTTGCTCTGTTGTAACTATTTCGTTAAGGCGACCACTTGAGTTGTAAGCATGGAAAGAGCATCTAATTCTATTATACCAGCCACCTTCTTTGGTTGTCCCCTTTCAGTTGGCCACTGGTAGTTATTCATTGCCATCTCCTCTAGCAACTCATAAGCTTCATTATCACTTTTGCTCATGAATGCACCCCTTGCTGCAGCATATATTATGGTACGAGCAGTAGCATTCAACTCATTATAAAAGTTGTGGACCAGCATCCACTTCTCTATACCATGATGTGGGCACTTCCTTAGCAACTCTTTAAATCTCTCCCATGCATCATATAATAAGTCCCCTTCTGTCTGGTAAAAATTATTAATTTCCCCTCTAAACTTTGCAGCTTTTGCTGGAGGGAAAAACTTTGCTATGAACTTCTGGGCTAACTCCCATGTTGTGATAGAATTAGCTTGCAGAGAAATTATCCAACTCTATGCTCGGTCTCGTAGATAAAATTGGAATAATCTCAGTCTGATTGCATCGTCACTCACTCCATTCATCTTAAACGTTGCACATAGCTCTGAGAAATTGGCTATGTGCAAATTAGGATCTTCCGTAGGCAACCCCCCAAATTGAATAGTAGAATGCACGATTTGTAATATTGCTGGCTTGATCTCGAAATTATTTGCAGCAATAGTGGGGTGTCTAATGCATGAATGCACTCCTGTGACAGTAGGAAGTACATAATCTCTAAGCGTCCTTGGTCCTTATTCCACTGGAACCTCTACAACATTTGGAATACTGTTAACATTAGCAGCATTGTTTGCTGCATTTCCTTGATTTTCAGCCATAGCGAAATCCAGCAATTTCTTTATCTTTCGGTTTTGTCTACACGTTCTTTCAATTTCAAGATCTACTGGTATGAGTTCCTTTTGTCTACTTTGTTTCATATACCAATAATTCCTGAAACACAATACAACCACAAACCGAATGAGTACTTGAAATAAAAACCAATTTAGAATAAAAATCAAGTATATTGATATTAATAATATAGTCCTCGACAACGGCGCCAAAAGCATGTTATGATAATTTTGAACTACGCAACTGCACACATTTGTAACAAGTAATAAATCAGTAAGTAAATATCGTTCCCACGAGGACTTTTACTAATTACCAAAACTTAATCTTTAATTCTTATTGATTGACAATTAATAAATTCTAAGTCTATAAAACTAAAACACTAAAACAATAAAATAGAACAATGGAGAACTCAAAACTAAATATCAATTCAATGGATTAAAAGTTAGGGTTATTAACTTCATCAACTATCCACTTATGCTTCTCTAATGCAAATTTAAGAATTCCTATCTCTATTGTGATAGTGGATTATAATTATAAATTATATTCTTACTAGGACTTATAATTCTTTACAATAAGCAATCTCCTGCATTTCTGTGGTGAACTAACATATTCCAGGCAGTAAACACGTAATCTCTAAGCTACATAGATCGTACAAGTACTCTCATCCAATATAAATCACGATTATTTGACTATAACATATCTATCATTCACTTCTCAGATCTCAGGTTAAAATCATAGGAATCATGCAATTAGTGGCCAATTAATCACAAACATTAAACACAAGCCAAATAATTCACACTATTGATAGGAAAATCATAAAAACTTGATTAAATAATGATATGGTTTCAAGAGAATCCATTAACACCCTAAATAAGAAATTAGTTCATGCAAAACATAGTAAAATCCATTAAACAAAATATGAACATCACTAATCTAGAAAGTCAAAGTGAATGATGAAATAGAATGATAGACTAATTGATCTCCAAGCCTTTGCCTCATTAGTGTGCTCTTTGAGTCTCCTCCTTAGATTTTTTTTTTAGAAATCGTCATAATGATGATTAATAGTAATTTGTGCTTTGGATGTGAACTCCCATTTTTGACCCTGCATAAAATGCCTTGTTCTGCGAATTAACCACTCTGGAACCGCGACTCTATAATGAGGTGTCGCAGCCCGTGTCCAAAAGCTGGAATGCGCCTCCTCTCTAACTGCTCAAGCATTATGGCACTAACAGTCTCACACAATGGCTCAAATTCCCTAGCCAAGAGTGTCGCGACTCTCAAAGGCAATGCCGCCCTAGATCTCTCGATGGTTCGACCTCTCAGTCTAGTTGCAGCGTCGCGGCTCTATGTCCAAGCATCGTGGCTCCAATGTTCTTTCTTCAACAATTTCCATCTTTTTGAAGCCAAAAGCAGTCATTTATCAAATACTTGCCATAAATCTGAAATATCATCAAACACAGGCAACAAAACGTCATACTGCACAAAAATAACTAGGTAAACTCAAAAATTTAATAAAATAACCCTTTAAAATACTATAATAAATACTCTATCAATCACATTTATTGAAACAAATACCTTTTGGTCATTGGGACTATAGAAATAACTGCCTCTTGTTTCTAGAGCATAGCCCACGAAAATGCATACATCAAACCTCGAATCAACTTTCCCTAATTTAGGTCTAAGAACATGAGCAAGACAGCCCCAAATACGGAAATGGTGCAAACTAGGATTGTTACCATTTCGCAGTTCCTGTGGCATTTTTCTTATGGTCTTAGATGGGACTACATTCAAAATGTAAGTTGTCATTTGAAGTGCATATCTCCAGAATGAGAGAGGAAGTGAAGAGTAGCTTAACATAGACCTGACCATGTCCAACAAGGTCCTGCTTCTCCTTTCTAATATACCATTTTGTTGTGTTGTTCTAGGTGATGTGAGTTGGGATAGAATACCATGCTCCAGCATGAAATCTTTGAATTCTAAATCCAAATATTCACCACCTCAATCTGATCGAAGTGATTTAAGTGTCTTACCTAATTGCTTCTCATCCTCAGTTTTGAAACTTGAAACTTACCAAAGGTTTCAAACTTCCTAAGCATTAGGTAAGTATGACCATATCTAGAGTAATTGTCAATAAAGGTGACTCATATCCACCTCTAGCTTATTCGTTATTGGACCACAGACATCATTGTGTACAAGCTCTAAAGGTTCTTTAGCTCTATTGTCTTTTGCTGAGAAAGGACGTTTGGTCATTTTGCATTCTAGACAAGACTCACAAACCAGAAGAGTTAAAACTCATAGTTCTCTCAATGGTCCATGTTTCGTTAACCGGTTTATCTTGTCTAGTCCTATATGACCAAGTCTAAGATGCCAAAGATATATGTCATCTTCATTTGAAACCTTTAGTCTTTTGTTTCCTTTCAGTTTAGCTACTTTAAATAATTTTGAATTATTTAGCAATCATTCATTTGGCTTGAGCATATATAGTCTGTTTGTATGTTCCACCTCAAAAATTTTGAAACCATTCTTTGAAATAATAAGCGATTATTATTAAAAGAAATGTAAAAAGATTGTTCATGCAACAACATAGATTGTTCATGAAAAATCCAGGAATAAAATAAACATCATTCAAAATAAGATAATTGTTCCCAAAAAATAAACGGATTGTTCCCTTGACTCTTACTAAAATGAGCACTCCACTTCCAACTCGCATAGTCACCTCGCCATTAGCAAGTTCCCTTGATTGCTCAAGTATCTTCATAGAAGAACAAACATTGTTAGAGGCTCCTGAATCTAAAACTCAGGATGACATATCGTCTTCCACCATACAAGGTTCAAGTACTACTAAATCAGATTTACCTTTCTTTTTTAGCTCAATGAGATACTTTTTACAGTTTCTCTTCTAGTGACCTTCAACTCCACAGTGGAATACTTTCCCTTTTGGTTCCTTCCTTTTGGAGTTGTCATTTTTGTTATCCTTGGCTTTTGGTGCCTTCTTGCCTTTCTTGGACTTCTTGCCCTTACTTTTGTACTTCTCATTATTCTTCTTCCTATTCTAGGCTTTATCCTCGGAAGTTGAAGGTTTCTCCTCTGTCGCATTTGCCTCAGCCTCTTTGGTTATGGATTTGTTAAGAGACTCAAATGTTTGCAGTTCATTCAACAGCTGGGTCATGTTGAATTCCAACTTATTCATAATATAGTTTGTTGTGAATGCAGAGAAAGTAGGAGTGAGCGATTAAAGTATGATGCTTACTTGTGTACGCTCATCAATGACGACCCCATGTATTTCTGCTTCATGCATCACGTTGATCATGCTCAAGACATGTTCACGCATAGAAACACCCTTCTTCATCTTAGTACTTGTGTAGGTTCTAGTAGCCTCATGTCTAGTTTGATTAGATGATGTCAAAACCTGGCTTGCAAAGATTCCATTATCTCAAGAGCACTATCCATGTGTTCATGCTTTGGTCTCATAAAATCATTCATGCTCACAAGCATGTAACACTTAGTCTTATTATTGGATTGTATCCAGGAATCATATTTGTTCCGAATATTCTTCCGAACATTGGCAGCGGGCTCTTCAAGACACTCCTCAGTTAGGACAAATTTTTAGTTCTCACAGATGAACATTAAATTTAGATTCGATTTCCATCTTATAAATTTATCACCATTAAGTTTTTCAAATGAAAGTAAAGCATTAATTGGATTTCCACCGTTCGACATTACTGAAAGAAATAAAATACAATAATATTACTATTTGAAAAATTTTGATAATTTGGAAAGTAAATATGATGCATGAATGCAACAATTAAAACACATAAACCTAGCATTTACTATTCCATGATAAAACTACCCAACAAATAAAGTGTCGCCTTAGGGTCGGTGAAGTTAAATTCAAATAGCTTATAAGACAATCTTATATTTATTATTTAAAACTTAAAATAACTCTTTATTTTCTCTTTTAAAAATAAAGTACCGATGGTTTGATCAAGATACAATTATCCACCGCAAAAGCTTAATTGCATCTTTGTAAGTGTAACCAATTATTTCAGAATTCGTGACTTAACTTAGAGAGTGTCGCCTTAGGGTTGGTCAAGCCTAAAATACATCACTCTTTCATATCTTCGTAAGAAGCCATCCTTGGTATTAATATGTCTATAAACTTTTCTTTAGGGGGACAGAAACAATGCCACCTCGAGGCTCTATTTATATTTCACAGTATTGTTCTAATAATGGAGACCATAGGTCACATTTAGATGTTCACCTTCTACCACTTACTATTTTAGAACAAATGTGTTTATTAAACAAATTTTTTAATTCCAAATTAATTACTAGTTTATTGATAACCCTATGAATGTAATTAATTTCAAAATAAATTTAATTATAAAAGAATTTGTTTCTACAATTAATGTGATCAAGATAATTACCCATTACTTTCATCTCACTTTACTAAAACACTTTTTAAACAATGTTGGTTATCTTAAAGGCCTATAAAAACTATTGCATTTATTATGGTGTGATTTACCAAGTTTTAACTAATTTAAGACTTAGCAGTTTCTTGCAATTGATTTCTCCAAAAAAATCCATATAAACACTTAGAACAATCCTAGATAATCATGTTTCTAAAAGATACATGATTTATCAAAACTGTGTGAGGTTTCATGAATGGCATGTAATTGACTAATGCGTGATCATGTTATCAATCAAACATTAATTAACATTCATTTACATAAATACAATAAATAAATAATAAATGATGAACCGAGTACTATTGGGTATTTTTAAATTTACAACCCTTTGAAAAAAAAATAGAAATAAAATTACAAAATGGTTTTTAGTTGTTTGTAAGACTCCAAGAATGCTTCTCTTCTCATATTGGCCCATCTTTATAATTCGTAGGAATTTATTAGGCTCAAATAAGTAATGAGAAACTAATTTTCTAATTGATTTATTTAATTATAACTAACTTTTTAATTAAATAACTATTTTGTCATCTTTTTATTTTAGTTGAATTTAAATAATTAAATAATCAAATTCAAATAATTATTTAAACTTAAGATAAGATCTTAACCAACTAAAAGTTGTTTTATTTTTCTAAGAAAAATAAAATAAGATAATTAATCTTTCAAATTCAAAAAATTTAAAACTCAAATTAATTAAAAGATAATTAACACAAAAATAAGATTTAACTTAGGCACCAAGATTGGTGCCCTAAATCTCTTAGGCTCGACAGCTACAAGGTGAGCCAATGGGCTCGGTTGCATGCGGCTAGGTGGCTGGCGTAGAGGCTCAGGGCTTGGCTGGAGGGTTGGTTGCACACAAGGGCATGGGGATGGGCACCCAGGCGTGCAGGACTTGGCATGCGCATGGGTGTGCGCAGGGGCGTGGGGCAGGGTTCCTAGGCGCGCGGGACTGAGCATGCGTAGGGGCACAGGCTAGGTGAGCACAGGCAACTGTGCTTGTGGCTGAGGGGCTCAGGCCTTGTGCCTCCATGGTTCATGGCTCGGGTCCCTTTCTCTTATGTACAGAATTTTTCAGATTTAAAATTTAAAAAAAAAATACAAGAAATCATATGCCTTTTGTTATCCATATTTTCCACCTTGGACATGTGGCATGGCCAAATGGGTTCCATGGGCTCTCAGGAAAGGCTCAAGCCCAATGAGCAAGGAAACCTTGTCGACCCAGACCATACCGAGCCCAACAACTGTCGTGTAGCATGAGCATAGCATAGGGGTTGGACCAAAGATTCAGGCCAGAATCACCTTTCTAATCACACTCAATCTATATCTTCCCGGATGTAAATTATGGTGACGGACGATCCATTACAGAAGAAGGATCTAGGTGAAGTCTTCGCCATCAAGATGTCCGCCTTGGTACATGAACTCGAAGCTTGGTAAACGAATCCAAACATCGATAAATGAATCTGAATACCTAGCCTGATGGAACAAGCCCAGTCCTTCCTATAGTTGACTGTCCCCGAGAAATCTGGCAGTTGGTCTCCCTAACTAGCCTACAAAATGGGGTACGCATGGAATGTACGTTGTTCCTAAGAAACGGTACTGGCACTACTTTGACAAATCTTGTCCCCAGGATCCCCTTGGTAGTCCACGCGAATTAGTTCGTGCCAACGTCTAAAGGGGAGCTGTAAGGTTCTATCACGCCTAAGTCGGCCCAATGGACCCAGATTAACATCCTTTAATCATGTTACATTTCTTGTATTATGGCTCTGTTAGCAAGCATTTGTAAGTATATCCTTATTGGGCCCAGATTAGTCCGACCCAAGTCATATGACTACCTATAAATATGGTCATTCATGCACTGTAGAGGGGATTCTAGAATTTCTCTTGTAAGCAAAATGCTGCTGAACTTGCAGAAAAGCTCCATTGTCAAAACTTTCTAAAGCCTAATACTAGTGACTCGTGGACAAAGGCTCTTTAACACCCCAACCACGTAAAAATTGTGATCTTATTTATTTCTTATCCTTTCTTTCTAGCTCTTACTTTTCAATATATTTGTAGTTTCCGAAAAACTCGGTAAACATTGTGCTTTCATTGAGAGCTGAAGAAAGCTTGAGTCAAGTCATTTGCAGAAATGGTGAACACCCAACATACCATGTTTGATCCCACTCACCAACAACAACAACAAGACAATGGAGAACCAATGCAAAACCAACCACTTCCTCAAGACCAACCAAAGGATGTGCCTTACCATGGGCCTCTTCCTGATGACTCCCAGAACTTCTGAGAAAAGGGTGAATACGAGGAAGATGGAGAGGTGTATGAAGACCATGAGGCCAAGAATCCTATTTATCCTGGCAAGAACGATGTGGAACCTGAGCAAGAGGACCCAGGAGTGGTCCGTCTGAGGCAACAAGTCCTGGACCATGAAGCAAGGATGGCTGAATAGCGGGAGACCACCTGCCAGATGCAAGAGTCCTTCTTTGCACTTCAAACCTTTATGGTTGTTCTAGGATTTGCAGCAAATCCCTCAGTCATTCCTCCCCCATGAACACAGCTGCATGTCCCACCTACAAGGACTGGCATACCCAACAATGTTGCAACCCCTATTCCTCCTTTCAGACAATCCCCGCATCACAGAACTGGTCCATCAAACCCATTTCAAGAAAAAGGGAAAGCCAATGTGGTCAATCCCTTCGAAAAAGAAAACCCCCACAAGAAGGCTGACCCAGGGAAATTCCCTTGGAAAAAACAGATGAATTTGGTTCCAGGACGGAATCATCCGAAAATTTCGCAGGGAAAATGCCTGCAGGGTATTAAGCCCCAGAACGTCCCCAAACAGGACGATTAGGGAAGACGCTTTTATCCTAGCACTTCTGTGAACAAGGATCATAGAGGACGCAAGCGCAGAGAAGAGCCAGAAACGGTCAGAAGGAGTAGGCCCAATAAGAAAAGATTCGCCCTCGAGGAGGCCACTTGTGGAATAACCTCAACAACAGGAGGAATGAAAGAGTTCCCCTTGATGATGGAATGGCCAGGCAGTTCACGGAACAGCTGGCCACTCTCAAAAATGTCACAAACTGCTTGGTCCAGAAGCAAGAAGGCGGAGGTTCTGATTTAAAGACGAAGAAAAGGAACCGTGCGCTAAGCACATCCTAGACGTCGTGTTACCAGAAGGGTTCAAGATGTCAGACATACCCGCCTATATCGAAAACACTAACCCGAGAGATCATTTATCACGCTACAATTGCTTGATGATTGTAGCTCATGTTTTCGACAACGAAAAATGTTTGTGCTTCTCGATAACTTTAGCCGAACCCACCGAAGAGTGGTGGAAAAGGCTCAAGATGGGATCGATCTTGTCTTGGTCTAGATTGCAGTCAACTTTTCATAAACAATTTGTGGCCGCCAAAAAACTGGACATGGAAGTCAGTGCGTTGGCCAACATTAAACAACATCCCACCGAAAACCTTAGGGCTTACATCCAACGCTTCATGGAGTAAGCTTCAAAGACTAAGGTGGATGATAGGCAGCGCCTAGTATCCCTCCAGTCTGGAATCAGAGTAGGATCCCCTCTCTGGGAAGACATACAACGCAGCAAGGCAACCACTCTTGTAGAATTTATAAGGAGGGCACAAGGCTTCATCAATTGGGAAGAGGCTCGAATCCAGGCCTTTGGATGGCAGCCAGCACCCCCAATCGATAGCACAAACCCTCTTCTGGTAGGGAGCACAGTACCTGGAAAATCTCTATCTGGAGTTTCCCACAGTGTCTGGAACCCTCGCAATGTAATTTATGACCCTGACTGTCTATGGCCCACTTCATCTGGGTATGCTCCAGCTCCTTCAACTCCTTTATCCGGGTACAGACTAGAACCAACCATATATAGTGCTGCTCCTGAAGGTGTCCAACCATCGCTGAAGAAGTGGCATAAGCGAACATTAACTCCTCCCAGAGAAAGAGATCTAGCAAAAATCAGAGTCGATCCGAGCCCACAAAGAAGGGAAAGAAGGGGTACAATCCCCAGTACACGGAGTACACAAACTTGATGGATACCTGGGAAAACATCTACCCTTCAACAGACAACGTAGACCATTACCGGAAATCAAGCCCCATTTTTAAAGGGTGAAAGAATTCGAGGGACACTAGAAAAAGGTGTGTCTTTCACAAGGACATGGGCCACACAACCGAAGAGTGTCATCAGCTGAAAGATGAGATCGAGAATTTGATAAAACTGAGACATCTCCACCAATGGGTTAGGATGCCAACGGGAGTTCTGGACTGCTAACGACTCCCAGACAATTTTTGGCCCAGGGCGCGCAGGTATCATACTGAACTGCTCAGGAAGGGAATACTCTGGGAACGGTAGCACAGGCCCCTTAGGGGACCCCAATAGTGCAATCACATGGAGGCCCTATGGCTCTCAGGCCCGAGATGCCATATCCCCTTGGAACCACGCCTCTTCGGTAGATGGCCACGTTGCCACCATATTGGGAGGCCCGCACCTGGGAGGACCATCTTGGAATGATCAGAAGAGATACCTCTCTGAGGTCGATCATGACCATGAGTTGTGTGCATTGGTCCAGTCTCTGACCCAGCACCCAAAGTTGATGAACCTGCCCATAACATTCATGGAGGAAGATGCCTGGAAGGTTCATTTCCCGAATCATGACCCATTGGTTATTGATGCCCAAATTGCCAACAAAACAGTATCCCGAGTGTTGGTGGATGATGGGAGTTCCATCAATATGACGACCCCATTTTCCTATTTAAGCCAGCCTTCATGATGATTGGTTTAATAGAGGCGAACCTAGCCTCATGCCAATCCAAATCTACGGCTTCAACAGAGATTCGTTGCTCCTGATGGGCAAGATTCAACACCCCATGACGCTGGGGAATGAGGTTCACGGCTCGTTCAATTATTGCACCCTCGTAGTGGTAGATTGCCCAACTGCGTACAATGTGATTTTTAGGAGCCCTGCTCTAGTCGACTTCCGCCCCATCACCTCCATCTGCCATCTATGCATGAAGTTCCTGTGGGATAACGGTGGAGTGGAGAAATTACGGGGAGATCAGAAGAGTGCCCAAAAACGTTATCACGTCTCCGCCTAACCAATCTTCATGGTCCACAAAAAACCTCCCAAAGAGGAAAACGCTGATCCAATCCCACCACCCCAGCCAGCACGGAGGGTGGTCCAGGAGGACGACGAATTGGATCCATGAATAGAGGAAAATAGGGCATTAGTTACCATGGAGGAGGTTGAGGAGATGTGCATTAGTAACACCGACCCGTCCAAAGTGATCCGGGTAGTGAGGACCTTGAACCTAGAAGTCAGGGCTGCCATAGTTGCCCGAATAAAAGAAAACCAGAATGTCCTGGCCTAGTCCCACTCAGATATGACCGCAACGTCATATGCCATGCCCTGAACATCGACGAGAATGCAACTCCCATCCGGAAGAAGCGAAGGCCCCTTGGAAAGGAAAGGGCGAAGACCCTCAAGCTGGAAATCGAGAAGTTTTCCTCGATTAACTTCATCCGGGAGGCCTTGTATCCCATTTCGCTGGAAAATTTGGTGTTCGTGCCAAAGCCAAACAGAACATGGATGACTTGCATCGTCTTCACTGACCTCAACAAGGCATGCCCAAAGGATTTCTTCCCTCTTCCCTGAATTGACCAAATGGAGGATGTTACATCAAGTTACGAGTTGCTAAGCTTCATGGATGCTTACTTCGGCTACAAACAGATCTTGATGCATGTAGCAGACCAGGAACACACCAGCTTCCACACAAATAAGGGTGTATACTGCTACATCGTCATGCCCTTCGGGCTCAAGAGTGCTGGAGCCACTTATCAAAGACTGGTCAACAGAATGTTCTGGAACCTACTCGCGAAGAACATGGAGGTCTACATATACGATGTGTTGGTCAAGCCCAAGACATCGGACCAACACGCAGATGACCTAGCAGAAGCATTTGCCATTATCTAGAAGTACAGGATAAAACTAAATCCCAAGAAGTGCACTTTTGGCGTGGCATTCGGGAAGTTTTTGGGCTTCATAGTAAGCTCAAGAGGGACAAAAGCGAACCCAGACAAGATCAAAGCAATGATCGACATGCCATCGCCACGAAAACACAAAGATGTTCAAAGCCTGACGGGAAGAATAGCAGCTTTGAGCCATTTTCTATCGAAGTCCATGGACAAGTGCATCCCATTATTCAACATACTTCACGGAAACCAAAGGTTCGAGTAGACGGTTGGATGCGAAGAGGCCTTCAAAAACAATGAAGGGGCATCTAGCCAAAGCACCAATCTTGTCAAAACTGGTGGGTGGGGAACTGTTGTACCTATATTTGGCAGTGTCAGAACATGCCATCAGCGCCGCATTAGTGCGAGAAGAAGGAAAGGTCCAACTCTCAGTTTATTACGTAAGCAAAAGGTTTTTGGGCGCGGAGTTCAGATACCCTTTGATCAAGAACTTGACGTTTTGCTTACTGACCGCTTCTTGCAAGTTAAGACCTTACTTTCAGACCCATGCCATTATGGTACTAATGAATCATCCCCTACGACAAGTATTACAAATACCTGAGTCAACGAGAAGACATTTTAAGTGGAACATGGAGCTGAGCCAGTTCGATGCGCTTATGTTCCCAGAGTCTCCATCAAGGGGCAGGCCTTGGCCGACTTCGTTCTATAATGCATTGGGATAACCAATGACAAAGAAGTTGTTGACCCCATAGTGCCCTTTTGGAAGATCTTTGTGGATGGAGCCTCCAATGAGAATGGAGCCGGGGCCGAGATCATCCTGATATCCCCTCAAGGTCACCAGCTGCAAATCACCCTACATTTCCAATTTGAAGTGTCGAACAACGATGCTAAGCATGAGGCAATGCTGGCTGGATTACGCTTGGCCTAGGAGGTAGGGGCAGAGAACATTGAAGTCCATAGCGACTCTCAACTGGTGGTGAGGCAGATTTAAGGAGACTACCAAACGAAGGGGGAGAAGATGGCCGCCTACGTGGCATGAACCCGAGAGTTACTCCAATCTTTCAAAAGATACCTCATCTGCTAGAACCACAGGGAACAAAACATGTTTGCAGACACGCTTGAAAAATTGGCCACAGATGATGAAGTAGAACTCTCTGGGGTAGTCCCAATTTACCATCTACCCGCACTCAGTATTCAAGCTCCCGCAATCATCAATGTCATCGATTACACTACGTCCTAGATGGGCCCTCTCATCCAGTATCTAACAACTGGGGAATTGCCCACGGACAGGGTCGCTGCCAAGAAGCTCCAGTACCTGTCTCCCAGATACATCATGATGGATGGAAAAAAATATACCAGGGGGTTGTCCATGCCTTATATTTGATGCGTATCTGGGACTGAAATGAGCACAATCATGCACGAAGTGCATGAAGGTTTTTGCAAAGATCACACAGCCGGACTCAGCTTGTCAAAGAAGATCCTAAGGCAAGGATATTTCTAGCCAATGATGAAGAAGGACTATGTAGGTTACATTTGCAAGTGTGAACAATGCCAAAGGTACAAGAAGATCCCACGAGCCCCTCCAATAGAGATAACCCTGATGACCAGTCCTTCGCCTTTTGCACTTTGGTGAATTGATTTGGTAGGATCCCTCCCAACCGAGAAGAGCGAAGTAAAATATGCCATTATAGTCGTCGACTATTATACCAAGTGTGTCGAGGTGGAACCAATGAGCACTACCACCTCCAAACAGGCCCTGGACTTCGTCATTAACAACATTGTGTGTTGATACGGCCTCCCTTACAAAATTGTTTCTGACAACGGGAAATAATTTGATAGCGTCCACTTCACTGACTTCTATGAAATACATGGCATCATCAAAAGCTTCTTCGTAGTTGCAAGTCCTCAAGTGAATGGGAAAGCAAAGGCCATGAACAAGATTTTGAAGGGTACATTAAATAAAAAGCTACAAGTTTTCAAGAGCAAGTGGTCAGAAGAGTTCTCCCGCGGCCTATGGGCCTACCAGCCCACGGAAAGAACATCGACCAGACATACTCCTTATTCAATGGTGTAAGGATGCGAATCAATCATCCTAGTAGAAATTGCGGTCCTGTCTCATAGACGAGACATGTACAATCCCGTTCGAAACCACGCCTTACTCCAAGAATCCCTGGACCTCATCAAAGAAAACTGGGAAGAATCACAAGTGCAGCTGAAGATGTATCAGGGAAAGATCGCAAGGCACTTTAACTCGAAAGTTAAGAGCCAAAGGTTCGAAACCGGTGATCTAGTCTTGAGAAGATTCTTCCCTATATCTCAAGATCCGGGGTGGGGTTCTAGGACCAAACTAAGAAGGACCCTATGAGATCAAAAAAAAAAATTATGTCCGGGAACATATTACCTAAAGCGGCTAGATGGAACAGAGGTCCCAAGTGCCTGGAACGCAGAACACCTCTGCCGATACTATCAGTAGTTAGAAGGATTTAATTATGCTCTTTCTAACATTTTTAATTTCATGTAATGTACACCAAGGACCACCTCTTATTTAATGAAAATGGTGTGGAAAAAAATACCATAAGAAATATTGTAAGAAAAGAAAAAAGTTCACGTCTATCTTTAATTTTTACACGAATAAGCGACCTAAGACTACACTCTTTGCTCACTTGGAAGGTAGGAGGACAATCTATGCAAATCCAGGATTAAAAACAAAAAAGGATTCAAAGCTCAGAGCTTTGTCTTGATCCAGATTCGTATAGACTGGGGGTCCAAAACCCAACTCCCAAACAAAGAGGATGCAATGCTCAAAGTCCAGTCCTAATCTGGATCCATATGGCCCAGACCTAGCATAGTCTAGGATAGCCTAATCTCTATTCATGGTTCCCCTAGAATGGTCCAGGACCATTGGGACTTAAATCTTAAGTTTAAATTGATTAAATTTAGTCTTGTAAACCATCTAGGCCATTAGAACCTAAACCTCGATTTCGAGATAAGTTAATCAACTAATTCCTACCTAAGTCATATTTTTAATGGTCCAGGCCATTAAAATTAAGCCATGTCTGAAAATTCCATAATGGTCCAGGGCATTGGAACCTGAAGATCAAAGTCAGGACACATTAAACAAATGACAGCTGATAAATCCATAACGGTCCAGGCCATTGGAACCTAAACCGTAGAGTCAGGTTAAACCAGTGAAGTTATATTTGGTAAGTCCAAGATGATCTAGGCCGTCAGGACTTGAACTTTGGGCTCATGACAAGGTAATTATTGTGTACAATTTTTCCCTAATGGTCCTGACCATTAGAACCAGGACTCCACATTTAACCCTAATTCATGCATGGTGGTAAAACACTTAGTGAATTTTCGAGGAAAAGTAAGTGAATATAAAGCGGGAATCGTTGTGTAAAGACAAAACCCAATATAATAACATTACAAAAAGATAAGTGATTGTCTTAGACGCATTTTCACCTATAAAAAATAATATGTTTACAAAAATAGAGAAAAGGAGAGAGGGAGCCCCAAATTAATGTAAAAAGGCTCAGGCCTGGGCTTCATTTTGATTTGAGACGTCTGGGGCATTCTCATCTTACTGATCCCCAGCAAGAAACGCTGCGTCCTCTTTTTCCTTATCTTCAAACTCGGCCCTCTTCCTAGCCAGATCTGGATAGATGAGGAGATTCATATCCTTATCTTGGACCCTGGCCATGTAAATGGCCTCGTCAAAAGTGGTCGCCAAAAATTTGTCAACCGGCTCCTTCTCCTTGCGAGCCTCCTCGCTCCGCTTCATCTCTAACTGGGCCATGGCCTCCAAAACCTTGTTTTGTGCCCTGAGAGATACCACATTTTATCGCTCCTCGTGAAGTTGGGCCTCAGCCACCTCCAAGAGCGCCTTGGTAGAAGCCTTAGAGCCACAAGCATGGGATAGCTACGCCTCTATGATTTCCACCAGCTTCTTGTGTTTGGCATCTCTCTGGGACAAAGCCTCCTCGTGAAAAGCCTGAACTCGGGCAGCCTCCTTGGCGAAGGCCTCCTTGGTAGCTTTTCGCTAGTTGACAGCCTTCTCCAGCTCCATTTGGGTCGTCTCCAGCTTCATTGCCCTCTCGGCCACTAATTCAACATTCATGTGAGCCAGCAAGGTATCCTGGAGCAAAGAAGAGTTAGAAACAACACAAAAATAATGATAATAAAGAATCAAGATGGGCATGTGGCTTACCACAGTGGCTTGATGACGGATGGCCTAGGAGACAAAGAGTGTGTCTTTGCTAGCCAAGGTGGCGTGGAACTTAAGTTGAATGGTAGACATGGACGTCCCCACCCGGGCCAGCAAGTCTGCAGCTAGCCGGTCCGTGTCCTGCCCCAGCTTACGCCGAAACCTAATCTCGACTACCTGCTGATCCACGATCTACTGAGGAGCGCTGAAGGCCTCTGGACGGTTGAAAAACTCCACATTTCGGCGAATGATCAAGGCCTAGGCAACCTCACCCCATTTATCGCATCCCTCATCCCAAGCCCGGGACACATTCTTCATCCTCTCTTCCAAGATGATTAATTCCTCCTCCCCAGGAAGTTCCAAATTGATGGGAAGCTCAAGAGCCTCTGAGAGCTTCAGCCTAACGATAAGGATTTCACCAAAGGAATGCTCCTCAGCCAGAGTGAAATCCTTTGCCTTGTCCTTCTTGGCCCACTTCTTGTCCGTCTTCCTTTTACTCGTCCCATCTCATTCTAAAGGCTCATGCTCCAAGTTAATAACCTGGAGAGGAGCAGACAAAGATAGATGCTTCTTAATCAGCGCCACCAAGACCGAGGTTGCAGCTTGAACTCCCTCGAAAGTACCCAGGTTTGGTTCTGAGTCCCCAAGTATTAGTTCAATGATTTTCTTCTTGGACGGGCCCTTGGAAGTTTTCTTTGATGGGGCCTTGGCCACGGCAGGCTTAACCTCGATCATTTCCTTTATTTTGGCCACGGGATTAGACATGTCCAGGTCACGTGAGATAGGAATATAAAACAGATTAATAGCCTAAAGGAATAGGGGTGACAGAAAAATATAAAGGAAACATGCAAATCTAAAGTCCTCAAGGACAAACCCTCATCCATGTAATGGGCATGACTTAACTCTCCTAGTGAAAAAGCATGAATTTGGTCCCCCATTTCATCCGGGTCCAAAAAATTATCGTACTGAAGGAACCAGGACGAATACATGAGGGTCAGCGTGTCTATGGCAACGGGGCAAGGAAGCCCTATGATGCTGACAATCCCGGTCAAATTATCATGGTACCATTGCCTATTCCTAACTAAGCCCTCAATATAAGGGTCGTAATTTAAAACCAGAGGAATTTTACCTTGCCTCAAAATGCTGGCCTAGGGAGCTTCAATGTTGGGTTGCCTCCCATCAAGAAGGGCATCCAGCTCTTCAGACTTGGCCTGCTCCACACGGCGTACCTGCTCAATTTTCATTTTCTCTGCATCCTCCATGATCGCGGCCTCCACCACCTTGATATGAATGAGGTCCAACTCCTCTCTCAGAGTGGGATCTCTCTCACATTACATTCCCCGGAAGCTAGGGGTGTCTATTGATCGGTGGCCGACAATCAACTTGACCAGCTGAAGGTTCTCCGTGGTCACAAACCCTCCCACATCCAGCTCCTCGGCACTATGGGTGGTGTAATACTTTGTTTCGGTCTAGGATCGACTTAGTGAGCTGGGTTTAAGTATATGGACCTGTTCACGGGAACATGAGTTTCCAATAAACAAAACAAAGGGCTTAATGAAGAATGAAGAAGGATGACTTACCCACACGCTGAAAGTTCATCACCAGGGTGGGGTTCATCTCTAGGAGGAACCTGGATGGCATTAACAATTAGTGTCTGACATTAGGGGGATGTTTCAAGGAGCTGTATGGAGTCGGACTGATGCCACGATCCTACAACTTATAAAATCCATCCTGCATCTTGTCTTTGGAATTCAGCTGTGACACCAACTGATAAAAGTACAACACCTCCTCGGGGGTGGGCGCCGCGATCTCCTTCAAGACGTAAAATATACACCATCCCGCAAGTAACTTGTACGCCTGGGGCAGAAGCGGGAAAGGCGCGATCCCCACAAACTTGATTGTAACGTCCCAAATTCCTTAATATTGATTAGTGCCTTGATTAGGGGACCAGGAGGGCAATAAATTTTTATGGTATTGTTATGTGATAATATTAATGATTATGTGAGTTGTATTATTATATGGGTGCATTTGCATGCATGTGGGCCTATTTCTTATTGGAATGGCAGTTTTGTAATTTTGACCCATTGAGGGCATATTTGTATATTTGTGTGTATATGGATTGAGACCACATTATTATGTGAATGTATTTGGATTATTTGGCACGAGACGATCCTAGGATGCAAGTTAGCAGTTTAGTCATTACGGGATCAAATTTTAGGCTCGTGGTAAGCCTAGGAATAATTTGGTACTTAGCACATTACCGCAATTAAGTGGGTAATGGAAAATTATTTGGTAATTATTTGAGGATACTGGAAGTAGCGGGAATTAAAAGGTGTTAATTATGATTAACAGGGTGTGAGACAACTGACCACCTTGCCGTTGAGGGCATTATAGAACCTAAGCTTTACTAAGGGGTATATTGGTTGGTTCCTTCCAAAAGGATAGATATACTCAGCCATTTCAGAAAGCAGGGGAAGCATTTAGAATAGAGCAGCTCTCTCTCTCTCTCTCTCTCTCTCTCTCTCTCTCTCTCTCTCTCTCTTGCGATTATTCTCTTCCTTTCTCTCTAATATTGGTGTTTGAGTTTTGAGAAAGAACTAAGTGAATTCAAGGCTTGGGAATTGAAAGCTTGAGGTCTAGAATTGACTGTCTGCAGCTAGGGGATTAGATTCATAGCTGAGGTAAGCTATAAAATCTGTTTTTTTTCAATTCTATTTTGGTTTTGGGTGTTCTTGAGCTTCAAAGCTAGAGTATGGATTTTTGTGTTTTGATGGGTTGTAGAACAAGTTTAAGGGTGGGTTTTGATGAGGTTGGTGTATTGATGAGGTTTTGAGGTTAAATTGTGAGTTTGGATGGTGTTTAGATGAGGTTTTGGTGACTTGAACTCAGAGGAAAATGCGGGGGAAAACCAGGGATTTCTGGGTTGTAGAGTTGGTGGCCCAACACCACTTTTGGGCGCCTTAGCGCTAGGCAGGGGAGGTAAAAGGGTGCTCTCTCACTTGGGTAGCGCCCCAGAGCTATCCTGGGCACCCCAGCGCTAGGTAGGGGAGGTCAGGAGTGCATTATACGCTAGTCCAACCCAATGGTCATGGAAAACTAAAGTGCCAGGTACGCTGGGCCAGCTCCAAGGTTAGTTATACAGAGGATTGGGTAATGGGCCCCGGGATGACTTATTAGTCCCAGATCCTAGGGTGTTGAGCCCCAGTGTGATTTATTAATTATGTAACTTGGGCAACGGACCCCGATATGATTCAGCTAATCATTTATTTAGGGCATTTGGTCCCATATGATGCTATAGTAATTTATTTGAATGATATGCATGCAAGAGTAGGGTTATTACAGCTAGGCATGCTTATTAAGATTTTGTAATATGTAATTAACTGCTTATGAGCATGTTTATGTTTTCTTATTGGGTCTTGGCTCACAGGTGCTATGTGGTGCAGGTAAGGGGAAAGGAAAGCTGGACCAGCCATGAATTAGAGAGCATAGGTGGTGACGTGTACATATGCGGCCGCTTCACCACCACGGCCAAGGTTTCTCAAAGGAACTAGGGTTAAACCCTATTTTTGCTGCTTAGGTCAGCGGGTTGTAACTTTTAATGTTGTAATTACCTTTTGGAACAGTAAACAACTTTGTAAACGTTCATTATGGGAATTCATGTACAGTTTAACGTTTTAATGAAATATCATTCCCTTTTGACCAAAATTTTAACCCTGGACTGCTAATCGCATTTAGTTTCATGTTTATGGCCAAATGACTCGTTTAGCGAGTTAAGCACTATTTAAAATACACAGTGTAACGGTCTTGGCTAATCAGGACGTTACAACTTGGTATCAGAGTGTGCCTAGGTCAAGGGTTCCTGAAGAAAGGCTGGGCATGCACACTTTCCACTAAAGACAAGCTCGACTCAGGGTTTGGTAACTATTTACGTGGTTATGTGAATAACTGCTTAAATAGGATATAAATGGCTTATCTTCCTGCCTTATTAGGTAGCATGAGATATACTGATATGGCTGGCCCTTAACAGCTGCATGATTTATAAGGATGTGCTTATTAGCGCTGACATGGCCTGTGAATGCAAAAGGAATTCTTATTAGCATTGTTAAATGGACATGTAGGTCAGGACACGCTCATTAGCGCGGTCATAGATACGTGTATGTCAGAAATTTTTTATGAACATTGTTAAATGGTTATGAATGCCAGAAAATGCTTATTAGTATTGTCATTTGTTATGAATATCAGGAAGTTCTTATTAGCACCATATTTGGAAATGAATATGAATCGACATGCTTATTAGCATGACTGTGGAATGTGAATGATTATAGGCTTAGTCTTGGACCGTGAGGAGGGAAGAGGTTTAGTTATCACTACCTAACTGGCTGAATTGATTATTGCAGCAAGGTATAAGCTTGGAAGTATACTTCCAAGGAAGATAGAGTCATCAACTGACCAGGAAGATTAGGGCTAGAATGATAAACAGGATTAGGTAATGATCAAGGTCAGACCCCTCCCCCAGCTACTGAGAACTGGCAGCAGGTGCTTGCTAATTTGTAAGCCAGGTTATTAAGGTAGAAAGAATAGATAGGCCTCCTGAGACAGCAACAGGTTCCTGTAGGGAACATTCTACCAAAGACACCACCTGTGATAGTGCCAACAATTGAGCAGCCGCTAGAGGCTGGGAATAAATGGGAACCTCTTTATGAAAGGTTCAAGAAACAGCACCCTCCAGTCTTTTAGGGTAGTGCAGATCTGGCTAAGGCTGAACAGTGGATGAGCATGGTGATAACCATTCTAGACTTTATGAGGGTGGTTGGTAATGAAAGGGTGTCCTGTGCCACATATATATTTCGAGAGGATGCCCGAATTCGGTAGGAAGTGATATGAAAGACCAAAAATGTTAATGCCCTAGATTGAGAAGAGTTGAGGACTTTATTTAATGAAAAATATTACAATGATGCCATCAGGGCTGCAAAGGCTGAATAGTTCAGCAGGTTACTTCAGGGCAACACATCAGTGACTGAATATGCCTTGAAGTTTGATAGATTGGAAAAGTTCGTCGAGGAACTGGTTCCCACTGATGGGACTAGAAGGGAGAGATTTCTCCAAGGGTTACTACCTATGATAACCAGGGATGTTCACATTACCACTGTGTCAGGAGTGACTACTTATACACAAGTGGTTGAGAAGGCACTCACAACTGAAAGCGCAAAGAACAAAATCTGGCGAAAGAACGTGGCCAGAAGAGACATTAAAAGGGTGAGACCTCCATTTATGAGTTTAGTTAGGGCGGAGGTCCTAGTGATCAGAAAAGTAAGGCTCCTGATGCCTTTCCAGCTCTAGGCCATGATAGAAGACCACGTGGTATTAAGATAGGCCGCAAGGGCAGCAATGAGGGCTGGAGGACTTTTCCAGAGTGTGCTAGATGCAAAAGGTGCCATATAGGAGAGTGTTGGGCAAAGGCATGCTTTTTATGCGGGATAGTGGGACACTTAATGAAATATTGCCCGAAGGCAAGAAAGGAAGAACCAAGAAAGATAGACATCTCGACCCCATCTCGAGTATTTGCGTTGATGCAGGCTGAAGCTAAGGCTTGTACCTCAGTAGTCACAGGTCAACTTCTTAGTGCTAGAACCCTTATACTCTTTTGATTGATTTTTGTGCTACACATTCTTTTGTTGCTAGTAGAATTATTGATAGATTGTGTAGAACATGTGATTATTATGTTGTGGGATTCGGGACCTTATTGCCCACAGGGGACTCAGTAGTATCCAGGAGATGGGTGAGATCATTACCAGTGATAGTGGAGGGCAGAGAGTTGCCAGTTGACTTGATAGAGTTGGTTATGACTGACTTTGACATGTTGGTATGGACTGGTTAGTGAAGTATAGGGCAACCATAGATTACAGAAGAAAAATGATAACCTTTGAGCCTGAAGGTGAGGATCATTTTGTATTTGTTGGAACTGTGCATGGACCCCATGTACCTATGATATCTGTATTGAGGGCTATAGATTTATTGCAAGGTGGTTGCATAGGATTCTTAGTCAGAGTGGTAGATACCACTCAGGTCGTGCCAGTGGGACCAGAGGAAACTAGATTAGTTTTTGAATTTCTGGATGTGTTTCCGGAGAATTTTCCAGGGTTGCCGCCAGACAGATAGATAGAATTTGTTATTGAACTGGTACAAGGGACGGAACCAGCGTCTAGGGCGCCATACAGGATGGCCCCAACAGAGTTAAAAGAACTAATGGTACATTTGCAAGAGCTGTTAGACTTGAGTTTTATTAGACCCAGTTTTTCACCAGGGGGTGCACCAGTCCTATTTGTAAAGAAGAAAGATGGTTCTCTGAGGATGTGCATTGACTACAGAGAACTGAACAAGTTGACAACTAAGAACAAGTATCCTCTGCCAAGGATAGATGATCTGGTTGATCAGTTGCAAGGTAGGATGGTATTCTCAAAGAAAGATCTTCGATCAAGTTATCACCAGCTGAGGATCAAGGAGGGAGATATATCGAAGACTGCCTTTCATACCAGATATGAGCATTATGAGTTCTTAGTCATGTCCTTTGGGTTAACTAATGCCCCAGCTGCTTTTATGGATATGATGAACAAGGTGTTCAAAGATTATCTGGATCGGTTTATGATCGTCTTCATTGACGATATTCTAGTTTATTCCAGATAAGAGTCAAAATAGGAACAACATCTCAAGTTGGTTCTACAGAGACTGAGGGAACATAGACTGTTTGCAAAGTTCAAGAAATGTGAGTTTTGGTTACCTCAGGTAACTTTCCTTGGTCATATTGTCAGTTGGGATGGGATCAAGGTGGACCCAGCTAAGATTGAGGTAGTCAAAGATTGGCCAAGGCCAAGGAATGCCTCAGAGATCAGGAGCTTCATTGGATTGGTAGATTACTACAGCCATTTTTTGGAAGGGTTCTCAAGGATTTCTACTTCATTGATTGAACTCACATGCAAGAATTAGAAGTTTGCATGGTCAAATAAGTGTGAGAACAACTTCCAGAAACTGAAGCAGTGATTGATTACAGCTCCATTTTTTGTTCTTCCAATAGATCAGAAGAAGTTTGTGGTGTGTTATGAAGCCTCACATTGGGGTTTGGGTTGTGTTCTCATGCAGTCGGGGAAGGAGATTGCCTATGCATCACACCAGTTGAAAGAGTATGAACAGAGATAACCCACTCATGATCTTGAATTGGCAAAATTGGTATTTGCATTAAAGGTATGGAGGCATTACCTTTATGGGAAGAAGTATGAGATATACACTGATCATAAGAGCCTGAAGTATTTCTTTACATAGAAAGACCTGAACATGAGATAGAGGCGTTGGCTGAAGTTGGTGAAGGATTATGATTGTGAAATCCTATATCACCCAGGGAAGGCCAACATGGTGGCAGATACCTTAAGCCGGAAGGGTCCGAGACAGATATACAGTGCGAGACAGCTATCTAGAGAGTTGGCAGAGGATATGACAAGAGCTGGTATAGAGTCACTGGTGAGCCAGTTGGCCAATATTATGCTACAGTCTACATTGTTGGAAAGAATAAAGGAAGGTCAGTTGGGTGATCCACAATTGACAAAGATTAGAGGGGACGTCCGAGATGGAGTGTCTAGGGACTATACAGTGTAAGACATAGGCTTGTTGAGATACAAGGGCTAGATCTGTGTTCCAATGGACACTGTTATTAGATGGGAGATTCTAGATGAATCTCATACTACCCCTTACTCTTTGCATCCAGGCACCACGAAGATGTATCAAGATGTGAGATCGTTATATTGGTGGCTTGGATGAAGAGGGATGTGGCAGAATATGTGGCTAAGTGCTTGACATGTAAACAGGTCAAGGCTGAGCATCAGAGACCAGCAGGGCTATTATAGCCTCTGGACATCCTAGAGTAGAAATGGGAGGACATCACGATGGATTTTGTGGTTGGGTTACCCAGGATCGTGGGTCAACATGATTCTATGTGGGTTATCATGGATTGATACACCAAATCAGCTCACTTCTTACCAGTGAGGACGACATATACAGTTGACCAGTATCCAGATCTCTATGTGAAAGAGATAGTGCGCCTTCATGGGGCTCCAAGATCGATTATGTCAGATCAGGACACCACATTTACTTCCATGTGTTTGGGGAAGTTTGTAGAAGGATATGGGTACATAATTGAAGTTTAGTCTGCTTATCATCCTCAGACAGATGGACAATCTGAGAGGACGATTAAGATATTAGAGGACATGCTTCGAGCATGTGTGCTGGACTTTGATGGGTCTTGGAGTAAGTATTTTCCTTTGATAGAGTTTTCCTCCAATAACAGCTATCAGTCGACCATTGGGGTGCCTCCTTATGAGATGTTGTATGGTAGGAAATGCAGATCTCCCATTCATTGGGAAGAGACAGGAGAAAGGAAATACTTTGGTCCTGAGGCAATTCAGATGACCAATGAGGCTATTGAGAAGATCAGAGCTCAGATGCTCGCTTCTCAAAGCAGGCAGGAAAGTTATGTTGATCCCAAACGTAGGAATGTGGAGTTCCAAGTGGGAGACTATGCCTTCCTTAGAGTCTCACCATGGAAATGGGTGAGGAGATTTGGGAAGAAGGGCAAGTTGAGGCCTAGATTTGTGGGACCATTCGAGATCCTGGAGAGGATTGGTCAGGTGGCCTATAGATTGGCCTTACCTCCAGCACTGTCGCCCATACACAATGTATTTCATATCTTGGTTCTTCGAAAATATGTGTCAGACATGACTCATTTCTTGAGTTACGAAGATCTGGAGCTTGAGGCAGAGCTCTCCTATGAAGAACAGCCAGTCCAAATATTAGACAGGAAGGACAAGGTCCTGAGAAACAAAACTATACCTTTGGTTAAGGTATTATGGAGGAACAACAAGATCAAGGAAAGCAACCTGGGAGCTAGAGTCAGATATGCAGAGTCAGTATCCCAAGCTCTTGAGGTAAAATCTCGAGGATGAAATTCCTGTAAGGAGGGGATAGTTGTAACGTCCCAAATTCCCTAATATGGCTTAGTGCCTTGATTAGGGGGATAGGAGGGAAATAATTGGTTTTATGGTATTATTATGTGATAATATTCATGATTATGTGAGTTGTATTACTATATGGCTGTATTTACATGCATGTGGGCCTGTTTCTTATTAGAAGGGCGGTTTTGTAATTTTAGCCCGTTGAGGGCATATTTGTATATTTTTGTGTATATGGATTGAGACCACATTATTATGTGGATATATTTGGATTATTTGGCACAAGACGATCCTAGGAAGCAAGTTAGCGGTTTAGTCATAACGGGGTCAAATTTTAGGCTCGGGGTGAGCCTAGGAATAATTTGGTACTTAGCACATTACTGGGATTGAGCGGGTAATGGGAACTTATTTGGTAATTATTTGAGGATATTGGAAGTATCGGGAATCATAAGGCATTAATTATGATTAACGGGGTGTGAGACAAATGACCACCTTGCCCTTGAGGGCATTGTGGAACCTAAGCTTTACTAAGGGGTATATTGGTCATTTCCTTCCTAAAGGATAGATATACTCAGCAATTTCAGAAAGCATGGGAAACATTTAGAACAGATGATCTCTCTCTCTCTCTCTCTCTCTCTCTCTCTCTCTCTCTCTCTCTCTCTCTCTCTCTATTATTCTCTTCCTTTCTTAGAACTAAGTGAATTCAAGGTTTTGAAATTGAAAGCTTGAGGTCTAGGACTAATTTTCTGTAGGTAGGAGATTAGATTCATAGATGAGGTAAGCTATAAACTATGTTTTTGTTTGAATTCTGTTTTGGTTTTGGGTGTTCTTGAGCTTCAAAGCACAAGTATGGATTTTTGTGTTTTGATGGGTTATAGATCAAGTTTAAGGGTGGGTTTTAATGAGTTTGGTGTATTGATGAGGTTTTGAGGTTAAATTGTAAGTTTGGATGGTGTTTAGATGAGGGTTTGGTGACTTAAACTTAGGGAAAATGCAAGGAAAAACCAGGGAATTATGGGTTGTAGAGTTTGTGACCCAGCGCCACTTTTGGGCACCCCAATGCTAGGCAGGGGAGGTCAAAGGGGTGCTCTCTAACTTGGGTAGCGCCCTAGCATTATCCTTGGAACCCCAGCGCTATACCTATTTTAGCAAAGCCCATTTTAAGGGCTTGGGAGGACTTTGGAGGCTCGGGGGATGGTTCCATCACCCTGTTCGGTGGGATTGGAAGTCCCGAGTGCTCGAGAGTGGTCCCGGAGTTTGTTTTTAAGGATTGAATCTTATGAGATTATTATTTATTGTTGTGACTAGGTTACCGCTGAGGCTCGAGACAGGATGGTGCTCAAGGGTCATTCATATATAACTTGTGCCCGAACCAAAGGTAAGAAAACTGCACCCAATATGCGACGTACATGATTAGGGCGGCCCGAATGTTGAATTTAGGGCTTGGACCCTTGTAATTGTGCATGATTATGATTATCCCTATGATTATTGATCAAGAATGTTGATTTATCTGTATATGGATACTTGTTATATGATAAATTCATGTTAGCATTATACACTTGAGAAAGGCTTGACTTATGAGTCAAGGACGGAAACAACGTTGAGCGCTAGTCGAAAAGCATTGATTTATCAGTTAAGGACGGCAATAGCATTGAGCGCTAGTCAAAAAGCATTGACGTATCAGTCAAGGATGGCAATATCGTTGAACACTGGTCGACAAGCATTGACTTATGAGTCAAGGGCGGCAATAGCGTGTAGAGCGCTAGTCGATATGGTTAGATCTAATAAGGAGCGCATTATACACTTGTTTGACCCAATGGTCGTGGAAAACTAAAGCGCCAAGTACGCTGGGCCAGCTCCAAGGCTGGTTATATAGAGGATAGAGCAATGGGTCCTGGGACTTATTATTCCCAGATCCTAGGGCGCTGAGCCCTAGTGTGATTTATTAATCATGTAACTTGGGCAAGGGGCCCCGATATGATTCAATTAATCATTTATTTAGGGCATTTGGTCCCATATGAACGGTATGCATTCATGAGTAGGGTTATTACTGCTAAGCATGCTTATTATGATTTGGTAATGTGTTATTAACTATTTATGAGCATGTTTATGTTTTCTTGCTGGGCCTTGGCTCACGAGTGCTATGTGGTGCACGCAAGGGGAAAGGAAAGCTGGACCAGCCATGAGTTTGAGAGCTTAAGTGGTGACGTGTACATATGCGACCGCCACATCCAAGGTTTCTCAGAGGAACTAGGGCTAAACCCTATTTTTGCCGCTTAAGCCAGCGGGTTGTGACTTTTAATGTTGTAATTACCTTTTGGAATAATAAACAACTTTGTAAATGTTTATTATGGGATCCCATGTATAGTTTAACGTTTTAATGAAATATCATGCCCTTTTAACAAAAATTTTTAACCCTGGACCATTAATCACATTTAGTTGCATGTTTATGGCCAAATGACTCGTTTAGCGAGCTAAGCACTATTCAAAATGCACAGTGTAACAGTCTTGGCTAACTAAGGTGTTATATTGATGAACCGCACGAAGTAGTCATGAAGTGGGAAAGTTGCTCCTGCACTGATATGGCCTACGCTCTAGGCCTCAAATGCGCCCACTCTAGTGTGAGCCTTCTCATCTCTCTGGGCCTATTGTAGAAAAGCCCTAGAGTCAACTCTACTCTAAGGGCCTTTTCCAGTGCGTTCAACATTTGGAAGTTCTTGAACTTGTTCACTTCCCCATTCATTTCCCACGTGGTTCGAGTGGGAAGCTTATGCCCCTCTAGGACCATGGGGCTCGCGTTGACAACATCTTTCGGGTGCAGAGTGATGCCACGACCCATGATCAGAGACCTGGAAACAACAAGAAAAGTGAGAACCAAGCAGTTAGCACCAAAACTGAAGAAAACTTGTTAAGGTATGATGATTCTCCTAAAAAATTCTTGGAGAAGTCCCCTCCGAACCCAGGTCCGGGACCAATAAAGATCCCAGGAACAAATGTCGAGAACTAAAGGCCGAGGGTATTTGCTAATAAACTAATTCACCCGAACGGTTTTGAGGCATCCGAGTTCAATAATTCAGGGCAATGAATCCCGCTCCACCAATCAGATTATCTATGGTATGGGGTGTTACCTAGCAAGTTCCCTACTATTCAACTCTACCACTACCACTACCTAGAACCACCGTACACGATGGTCGCGACCCTAATGGCTATACGGTCGCGGAAAAAACATGGCAATAAAAATGGCCAAAAGAAATAAAGAAATAACTAGAAAACGTACTGTGGGGTGGTGGATCTGGAATTCATTGAAATTTAGGTTACAACACCAGTAGAAATTTAATCTTGACTCTTAGGAGGCGGTGCAGTAGCTTGTCGACGCTTCTAGACCAATCAGTCGAGACAGAGTTGTCTTCTTGATGAGTGAAAGAAGGCTTCGTCGAAAACATATGAACGCGAAGATGCACTAACCATTAGAAGAGTTCGTCGACAATTTGGGACATTCAGAACTTAAGCTCTCTGCTCTCTAGTCTGATAATTATGGATCAGTAAAAGTGTGGAAGGGAGCCTACTGAGGTATTTATAGGAAGAAAAGTTCCTGTTCAATCCAACAGTCCCGGACGGCGCAAAGGCATTAACTAGCCAAATCAAGTGCTAAATCGTTGATTCGTCAATCCACAATCCACTTCTCCCTCATCCAACGGTCCACATTGAGAATCCCAAAACAATCCCCATCTTATGACTTCAGATGATGCATAAGCATTAAATAGCCCACTCAAGTGCTCAAAGCACCTTTACGTATAGACGGGACTTCGGAAGATGCGCTGACACCCATCAGTCACCTAGGTCATCAAAAGATTTTCCCCATATTTTTTTTGGGTGTGAGTGGCACAGACGTACCATCAACCTAGAGACACGTGTCTAGGACCGTGGGAATTTGCAAGGAAGAGGATTGACTAGTTGGCCCCCAAGTAAACAAATCCGGATCTTGGTAAATGAATCGGGATGTAAGTAAACAAACGGGGTTATATGTGATTGATCCAGGAGGAAGAAGACAAGTCTCCACAGCGAGAACACAAATGAAGACTTTGGGGGTAAATGTTATCCATATTTTCCACCTTGGACATTTGGCATGGCTAAACGGGTCCCATGGGCTCTCAGGAAAGGCTCGGGCCCAACCTGGGCCTAGGGCCCAATGAGCAAAGGGGCCGAAACTAAGATGCAAACCTGAATCACCTTCCTGATCACACTCAATCTATATCCTTCGGGATGTAAATTATGGTGACCGGTGATCCATTCCAGAAGACGGATCCCATCGAGTGGGATCCAGGTGAAGTCTCCGCCATCAAGATGTCTACCTTGGTAATTGAACCTGAGGCTTGGTAATCGAACCCGGACATCGATAAATGAATCTAGACCACCTAGCCAGATGGAACAAGCCCAATTCTTCCTATAGTTGACGTGTCCCCAAGAAATCTGGCAGTTGGTCATCCTAACTAACCTGCAGAATGGGCTACGCATGGAACGTACGATGTTCCTAGGAAATGGTACTGCCACTACTCTGATAGATCTTTTCCCAAGGATCCCCTTGGTAGCCCACGCGGATCAGTTTGTGCCAACGTACAAAGGGCAGCTATAAGGCTCTATCACGCCTAAGTCAGCCTAATGGGCCCAGATTAACATCCTTTAATCATGTTACATTTCTTGTATTGTGGCTCCATTAGCGAGCATTTGTAATTATATCCTTAGTGGGCTTGGATTAGTCCAACCCAAGTCACATGACTTCCTATAAATAGATTCATTCATGCACTGTAGAGGGGATCCGAGAATTTCTCTTGTAAGCAAAACGCTGCTGAACTTGCAAAACACCTCCATTGTCAAAACACTCTAAAGCCTAATACTAGTGACTTGTGGACTAAGGCTCTTTAACGCCCCAACCACGTAAAAAATCGTGATCTTATTTATTTCTTAGCCTTTCTTTCTATCTCTTACTTTTCAATATATTTGTAGTTTTCGTAAAACTCGGTAAACACCATTTATGGCTTACAAAAGATCTAAGAAAATCAAATTCCTAACCCAATAGCATCATATAATTATCGATTCATCATTCAACCATACATTCAAAAAACGTATCCATCCATTCAATATACATATCAACATACATATAAAATATTCAAGAAACCCACAGAGCATTTAATATATATATATTTACACTGTTCTGGTACCAATTGCTGGTATTAAATATGAAAATCAAGATACGCATCGGAATGGGATCTTATAAAAATTATTAATACCAGCAAGGATCATACATACATAGATATATTAAAGCACTTACAAATAGATAAAATATTACCTCTTTAAGCCTATCAAGTGTCATTGAATCTTTTTGTATAAATCAACAATCATCCTATCCTTATTCTGAAAGCTCACACCTTAGCCTTCCAAGTCAATCCTCAAACACACTAATACGTGTGTAGGCACGTAAGATTCAAATGATGATTTAGACTCTCTAGATGTACTCAACACATGAGATCTAGAGAGGACTGAGAAGAGAATGGCTATAGAAATTTATAGAATTTCAGGTTTAGGAAATTCTATCGTTTCTTTTCAAGAGAGATAGTCTGACAGTCAAAATAACTTCTAAAATCTCAAATTGAAAGTATCGCTTCTTTCAGGTTTATAAAGATAATTAACTAATTTAATTAATCTTTATTTTATTTAAAATAAAATTGATCTGTTACAACTTATTTAATTTTAAATCATATTTAAAAAAAATAATGAAATATAATTAAATAAACAAATTAATTTGAAATTCAAAATTCAAATTCCAGGAATAGAAAATATCCCTGGGTGGCTCCATTCACTATATGTTATCCCTGTTTTCCCCCGGGACGCGTGGCGTGACATGATGGGTACATGGGCTCCCTCAAAGAGATCCAGGCCCACCCTGAGCCCAATGAACAGGGAAGAAAGTCATGATAATCCCCGTCCATATGGTCCGAGCCATCAAAGAATGATCCTGGACAAGATGATCCCGGACAAGATGATCCCGGACAAGGTGTCCCCGTCCATATGGTCCGGCCATCAGTAATGATCCCGGACAAGATGATCCCGGCCAAGGTGTCCCCGTCCAGAATGATCCCGGACAAGATGATCCCGGACAAGGTGTCCCCGTCCATATGGTCCGGCCATCAGTAATGATCCCGGCCAAGGTGTCCCCGTCCAGAATGATCCCGGACAAGATGATCCCGGCCAAGGTGTCCCCGTCCAGAATGATCCCGGACAAGATGTCCAGGTAGGAAAAGTTTGGTCGTCCCTGAAGCTGATAGGTCCTCGAGAAACACAGAAGTTGGTCTCCTCAACTATGAACAATAAGTTACGCATGGAGCGTACACTGTTCCTGGGAAATAGTGCTGCCACTACACTGACAGATTTTGTCCCCCGAATCTTCCTCGTGGATCGTAACACCCAGACTGGAGCAACTGTTTGTCGCGAGTCTTATAATGTGATCATGTTTGGGCTGGCCCAATGGGCCTTTGTTAATATATGTTATATATTTCAAATCCTTTGTATTATGGCTCCATTAATGAGCAAACTATAATTATATCTCTATTGGGCCAGGATTAGTCCAGCCCAAGCCCATTGCACAAGACTGCCTATAAATAGTGCCAGTTGTGCACAGTAGGGGGGATCCCAAGGGTTGGCTTGTAAGCGATTACTCTGCTCAAATTTGCAGAAAACTCCATTGTCAAAAGATCTCTAAGCTCTAATACAAATGACTCGTGGACTAAGGCTAGTTAACACCCCAACCACATAAAAACCCTGTGTCAATCTTCTATTTTCATTATTATTATCAGTAAATCCCACTTATTGATATAGTTGCTGAAAATCTCGGTTAACACTATACAATATAGTGAGTGGAGTGAGCCACATTAGGGATTTCCCTAATTTTCTCATTTGTTGTTTTATTAATATTTAAGACAATATATTTATCCCAAAATAAATATCAGTTAATTCAAAATTAAATTTATCTTAAAATATCAGTTTTAAATAAATAAATAAATATCTTATAATAAGATTGTTGACTGTGTTTTTAGCCAACAACGTGAGAACGTCAAATACGACAAGCCTTCAAGAGAATTTAAATAACACAGACCGTGTAATCAAGAAAATAAAGAACACACAAGATTTTTATAGTGGTTCAGCCCCGATCAGTCGGTAATAGCCTAATCCACTTAGAGTTGTGATTATAGACCTGTACTCAAGATCAGATGGACTGAGCCAACTGAGTTTCTTCAGTACAGATTGCAAAAATACAAGAATCCTTTCAAATATCAGCACTTTCTCTCTCTAGAATACTCAGACCCAAATTTTCTCTCTCTAGAAAGAAGAAGCAGAAGAAGCCCCCTCTCTAATCTCATAAGCCCTCTATTTATAGGCTTAGGGTCATACATACGGTATCCCCTAGAACCGGGATATTTTATTATATTTATTACATTTAAACTATAAAAAACATTCAAAATGTAACAAACCCCCCATTTGTGGGAAGAATGAGAGATTCCCGCATATCTTGTTGAAGTTGTTTCTGGGAATCTTGACTTAGTCCTCCTCTAGCTAGTTGATCCACCTCCTACTGACCACCCATGCAAGTGCTGGTCGGACATGTGCATGGTGGTAGGACATGTTTTTGTGGGTCGGACAAGTGCATGGTGGTAGGACATGCACTCCTCTCCTCTAACATGGCACTCTCCTCTAGCATGCCATATCTCTCCTCTAACATGGCACTCTTTTATTTGGGCAACCATGCACTTGTTGGACATATTTATAAAGACCAAATTCTTGGGCTCTCCTCGGACCACATCCTTGGGGTCTCCTAGGACCACTCTCTTGGGGTCTCCTTGGACCAAAGTCCCTTGGGCTCTCCTCGGACCACATCCTTGGGATCTCCTAGGATGCACTCTCCTTAGTTCTCCTAGGATGCACTCTCCTTAGCTCTCCTAGGACCACCCCATTGGGGTCTCCTCGGACCACACCCTTGGGATCTCCTAGGATGCACTCTCCCTAGCTCTCCTAGGATGCACTCTCCTTAGCTCTCCTAGGATGCACTTGGCTTGGTTATGACATCTTTCAAGCAGTCCAAACTCTTCACCAGTCTACCGGGTCACTTTATCACAACTCTCAGGAGTCAATGTATCTATTGACTATTTAATGTGTCTTTTACGGACCATGTACTGCCATTTGTCACATTTATTGCCACGTCATTGATCTCCAATTTTTGGGGATAACAAAGATAATTATTAATCTCTCTATATATTAATCCAAACATGATTAATATTTATTTTAACATAAAGTTTTTAAAAATAAAAACTATATAGTTAGATAATTAATTAATTGCGCATAACTATCACATAATTATTTACTTACCCTGGAAAATTAATTCATTTGCAATTATGTCATTCTCTCTGCAAATCCTCCTTATCACATCCTTACCATTGATAGTGTAGGACAGAGGTGACTTGAGGGTCATGGACCTATAATACGAAGCTCTAATAAACCAGATTATTAATTAAATTCTTTAATCTGATAATCTTATTTATTAATTCCATGATTACTCCACTATAAATATGGAATTGCACTATAAGTATTTATAGAATTATATTTACGGAGTTTTCTTTGTAGTCCATCGATATAATCAATAAATATAGTTTTGTCCTCCAACTATTGGTTTGTTAATTAGAGCTGGTCAAAATTATTGTTTTACCCTTCTATACCATTAATTCACTAGTGAATAATTAATCTACAAACAAATTATAGATTTGAGTTTAATAACTATTTAGTTCTAGAATCAACCCTTAAGGGAACCAATATTCGATTCGTTAGGAAAATAAGGATTCTACTATTGTAAATCATGTTCCCAAACATTTATGATATTGAATATCCAAAACAAAAATCATTAGCCTCATTATACTAAGAAACATTAATGAGTGAGTCAAAAGATCCAATAATCACAAATAGGAGTTCATGACTACTCATGATTTAGACTGATCTACAAATGATCATCTATTATAATAAGAATTAAATCTTTATGGAAAATGGTAAGATTATAAAGATAGTTAATTCATATCGGTCATATTATATATAATCTCTATTATATACAATACCATTACCAAGATGTCTATCAACATCAGTAATCTGAATATAGACCATTTGCATCCTGTATGCTTAGTAAAACATACTAGTATTAACCATTCATTAAAGATTCCTTACTTTAATGTGTTACTGGCTATTTTATTCATTGTATATGATTTTAATTCTCTTATACTAATACAAGATCTTATCCTCATAAATGAATATGAAATTTTCTTGATATTCATAAAAATTATTCAAATAATAATTATAACATTCAAATATAATAAAATTGTATTTTTATTTAAATCAATAAAATGTCTTTACATGCTTTTAGGGCATAAATATTCTTAACACTAATCTGGTGCTACTGCTTATAAACTGACGCTATCCTAACTATTAATGAAACACATCGCGTTTCATTGGAACAGAAGCCTCAGTTTAAAACCGACGCTATTGAGCCTCCTGTACCAGTCAAGAACAGTTAACTAACCGACGTTGTTAGTTAACGGTGGAGTTGATTCTGAACTGATGCTATTGAACTGAGATTATCAATAATGTCGGTTCACACTGTGAATCGGCGCTAACAAGCGACGCCGTAGGTGCATTTTAGCATAGTGTTAGCCTCAATTGGATTTTGACTTCGAAATTTCTTCTTCTTTTTTTATAGCGTAGTTTAAGGTCACTTTAAATTTTTATCATTTCATGCATTGCTATAAGCATTTTCTCAAAAAGTATGTGAAATCGGATTCAAATTCCATGTCCCATTTGTTATAATTTTAAGGAAATAAACATATAAAAATGAGACATAAAAATTTCAAACCCTTGAAAACTATAATGAATTGTTCCATGAGGCTGCTATATGTACTATATAGCTAGCTTTATGATTTGAATTAATTGCTATAAATAGTGAAGGTGTAGATATATACATACGTATATAGTTATACCTCAGTGTGAAAAATGATTAGTGAGCTCTCAAATTCAAATATTCATTACCAAAACCTTGACGTAATGGCCTCAAAGTATGAAAACATACGTCACATACCAATTGATTAAAAGATGTCAACCGTAAATATCGTGAGATAACTATTCTTTCACACTCTAATGAAATTGCATTTATTCAAGCAATATGACCTTAGCACCACACACCACCTGCTTTGACTTTTAACATGCAACAATTTCCATCTTATAAGCAATCCCCGATTAAACCATGTACACATGACAACTGTGAGCATATAAATATATATATATATATTTATAATTTATAATTTATAATTTTTTAATACTCCAATTACGAATTAAACTGCATAAATATTTTTCCCGGCCCGATAATAATAATATTATGGAACTAAGTGAGTTTTACAGTCAATAATACTCCCTATAATGATAATGTAATATCATTGTAAAGACCTCATTGAAAATGACATAATATTTGGAAAAGTATAATTGGACTAAACATGGAATAGTATAATTGGACCATAATTAGACTAATCATGGTATAATTGGACTCCCAACAGGTGCTCTACTCCATATTTTAAAAGACATCATCAAATAACACATTTTTTTATTTTACATTATACCATACATCAGCTTCTCTGTATATTTCTCTACATCATTTAAATATTATATATTTAAACGTATTTTATTACTTAAAGTAAAATAAAATAATTAAAAAATAAACAAGAAATAATAAATATATACTAAATGGAGAGAGAAAGCTTATAAATAAAAATGATAATATTAAAATATTATATAAATGTTATGTAAATATATATATGGATTCATTGAAGTTTGTGCATAGCTATAATAAATATATATATATATAAATAAGCTGATGGAATATGTTTTTATGAGTTTTAGCTAAATATTATAAAGAAAGTGTATTACAAAATATATCACCAAAACATACATTTTTATAATTCACCTCAAACTTTTACATTATACCATACATCTGCTTCTCTATTTTTTCTCTACATCATTTATATATTATATTTTTTAAAATATTTTATTCATTTTAAGAAATAAAATAATTAAATATAATTGTACGCCCTAATTTTCCAACGGGCTATTAGCGAGCTGAGATACGGCCTAAATCATATCAGCCACGTGGATCCCCCATGACCGAAGCTGCTGTCGTCAGGTCCTACCTCGTTAGCTCGGGTATCCAAAAGGTTCGCCAAGACTACTCAAGGACCGAGTCAGGACTGTGAAGGCCACAGGTCGAGGGGGCATCCAGCTCGTGCCACGAGCTGGAGTTGGAAGCCATGACCTCTTGTAAAGTCAACCACGCAAGGAAAACGTGCATATATCAGACATCACGTGTCGGATATATCCCTGACTTCTCGGACACGCAGCATGAACGTGCGTATTCAGGCACCCACGACTGGGTTGGGTCGTGCGGCCCATTATCCCCCTTACCTATTGATTAGACCACACTTCATGTGTCAGGTTTTAGGAATTAATCATGAATGTCACAGAAGTGATATGATAGATAAGAAGGTCACGGGATGACCCCCCTTACCAACCCCCAGGTGCCCTCTCCTATAAATATAGAGACCCTGGGAGTTGCAAAGGGTTGGATTCTATTGTATAATGAAATACCTTGTAAAAGAATACCAGGCAGATAACAATAATATTGACTGGTGGAGTAGAAGAATTTTAACCTTTGAACCACATAAAAAAACATATTTCGTGTCACTAGTCCAAAGAAAGATCATCCATCTATTTCGGTTCATTACAAAGCACTAATCCCTTCCTCTTATTTTCTGAATTACCTGTTGGCGAAGAACCGCGTCAATAGTTAGGTGCTTTCATTGAGAGAGAGTTAAATTGGTGCTATCGCAAACGTCCAACTATGGTGACCACTCGATCAAGACACGGTAACGAGGCGGAACAACATGATGGGCAGGAGGCTCATCATGCCGCTATCTCCGGTGAACAAATTCTTGAGGTCCAGCAGCGGTCGGCCAAACAGCCGGTGGGTCAAGATGACACTGGAAGTTCGGCGCCCCGGCCACCTAATCCAAACCCAGATTTTTACACTGTGGTAGAAATGGAAAACGCTCAGTTGAGGAGCCAACTAGCGAAAGCTAGTCAGCAGATTAAGGAGGTGTTGGCCCAACTACCACCTAACTTGATCCGCCCTGACGGAACCAGGATTGCATCTCCGATCAGGCATCCTCCGTCGCCCATAAGATATCCATCTCCTCCTCGGCCCATCCGAGATATTCCAGCTTATGGAGGCAGCAGGAGAAACCCGCCGTCCGCAGGACCTTCCCGACGTAGCAGGGCGCCAAGAGGAAGCCCGGATCCTCTCCCCAAAAGGCGGACTCCGAGCTTCTCTAATGGGAGATACTGGACCGGCGGTCGCCGGAGCGACCTTTCTGGCGGAGACCTGCGTCAACGTTTAAGCTCGGCGCAAAGTCCTCAAACCACCCAGGGGGGTGACCTACGAGATCGCCTTAACTCTCATAGGGGGGAACCAGTAGGAGGTGGCAGCCATGCTTGCTCAGGGGGAGACCTGTCCGAGGTGCGTAACGGTGGGAACGCCCCAAATAACCTATCTCAAGATAGGAGGGGCAATAACCCACCAAACGTATACAATGGATCCGGAGCTATCGAGCAACCCCGGAATAACCAAGGAAATCAGGACAAAACCCTTGAGCGCCTAGCTCAGATGGAGGAGCTAATGAGGAAGCTCCTGTCAGAGAAAGAGAAAGACAAGTATGATTTGGGGGACGAGCTTGAACTCTTCGCCCCCAGCATAGCAGCAACGGCTTACCCACCCGGTTTTCGTATGCCGCACCTGTCCAAATTCAACGGAGACGGAGATCTGTCGGATCATCTAGGGATGTTCAATACCCTGATGATGGCCTACAACATTGGCCCTGAGCTGAGGTGTCTGATATTTCCCTCCACACTGACTGGGCCAGCTAGGCAGTGGTTCAAACAAAGCAAAAAACAATCAATCAGCTCCTGGAAGACTTTCTCTGTTGACTTCAAAAGGGCATTCCGAGCCTCCCAGGCCGCCCGCGTCAAGGCCGACTCTCTGGCTAACGTGAGGCAACAACCCGACGAGCCTTTGAAGGCTTACCTGAGCAGGTTCGCGAACGTCACTGCTCGGGCCAGAGATGCAGATGACAGCTCCAAGCTCATGGCCTTGAGGACTGGAATCCTCGTCGGAGGGGGACTCTGGAACGAAATACAAAGGAAGGGAGTTAGCTCAGTGAATGAGTTCCTAAATAGGACCCAGGAATGGATTAACATGGAGGAGGCCTAAGCCTCAGCTGCAGGAACCAGCCAGGTCCCTGAGCAGCCCGCTGGAGTGGGAACGGAGGTCGCGACAGCGACCCAGAACGTTACACAGAATAACCAGTTCGGTGGAGGCAAGAGAAAGGGGAACGGCGAGGGCAACCAGCGCGGCCCAAAGAAGAATAAGTCCGTAAACAAATTCAAGCCGATCTACGTGACTTATACAGAGCTCACCCACTCTAGGGAGAACATCTTCCTAGCGAACTCTGCTCGCCTCCTCTGGAAGAAGCCGGAGCCGTTAAAGCACCAGAAGGGGAAGAGAGACACCTCCAAGTTTTGCCATTTCCACAATGACGTTGGCCACAATACCGATGATTGTAGGCATTTGAAAGATGAGATCAAAACTCTCATCAGAGCCGGCCCGTTAGCTTAGTACGCGCGAAACAGGGCTCCGACAGGCCGACCTGCTCCGGAGGTCCCGGCCAGTCAGCCCGGGTCTCAAGTGGATCAAGACGTCCCTCCTCCAATTATAGGAGGAGAAATATCCACGATCTCGGGAGGTCCGCATTTGGCTGGCACGAGCCGGGGTGCCCAAAAGAGGTACGTGAACGAACTAAAGGCGCATAACGGGGTAGAGTTCGTCCCAGAGCAGCGTCTGCCAAAACAATAGCGATTGGAGAAGCAACCAATCATTTGTACAGAAGAAGATGCTGTCCATGTCCAGTTCCCTCATAACGACCCTCTGGTCGTAGCAGTGCAGCTCGCTAATCGGAGGGTTAGGAGGGTGCTGATCGATAATGGGAGCTCGGTAAACCTTCTATTCCGGTCCACGCTGGAGAAGATGGGTTTAGCTGTCGCCGAGCTGAAGGCAACCTCCATAATGCTGTATGGATTTTCGGGAGAAGGATCAGCGGCTATAGGAACGACCGAGCTGGTGATCACCCTAGGAGAAGGACCTCGGATAGTCTCCAAACTCCTCGAGTTTGTGGTCATCGACTGCTCTGCTGCGTACAATGCTATTTTGGCCCGACCCACACTCATAGCTTTTGAGGCCATCACATCCGTTCGCCACCACACGCTGAAATTCCCTTCTTCCACAGGAATATGCACGGTCCGTGGTGACCAGCTTGCTGCCAGGGAATGCTACAGCATTTCCATGAAGGGAAAATCGAAACCTGGGTAGCTAGCAATGGCCATCCAAGGTGGAGGAGAGGAGTCTCAGGAACCTTTAACTGATCCTGAGATTGAAAAACCTCAGAGCGCCAAAGGGGAAAATATCGTCTTAAGTGAGGATATTGACCCCCGAATAGGCGAGGATAAGTCCGAGCTCTAGGCTATTGAAGAGCTCGAGGAAGTAAACATTGATCCACAAAATCTTTCACGGATGGTCAAGCTCGGGAAAAGCCTCTGTAGCAAGAGGAAAGCGGAGCTAATTAAGTTTTTACAGGATAACCTGGATGTGTTTGCGTGGTCACATGAGGACATGGTGGGAATCAGTCCAAATGTCATCATGCACACCCTTCATCTGGACAAGAGCGTTCCTGCGAAGTCCTAGAAGCAGAGGCGCCTGGGAACAACCCGGGCTGAGGCCTTAGAGGAAGAAGTAGCCTGACTCAAGAAATGCGGCTTTATCCGTGAAGCCAAGTTTCTGATTTGGGTCGCCAAACCCGTGCTGGTCCCGAAGCCCAACGGGAAGTGGCGGACCTGCATCAATTTCTCTGACCTGAATAAAGCCTGCCCCAAAGATTTTTTTCCCTTGCCGATGATTGACCAATTGGTGGATGCCACGGCTGGGCACGAGCTCATGTCCTTTATGGACGCGTACTCAGGCTACAACCAAATCGCCATGAATCCGGCGGACCAGGAGCACACCAGCTTCATGACCCCGACTAACGTCAATTGTTACAAGGTCATGCCATTCGGGCTGAAGAACGTCGGTGCTACGTACCAGAGGTTAGTAAATAGAATGTTCGCCAACCAAATCGGGAAGAACATGGAAGTGTACGTTGATGACATGCTGGTTAAGTCAAAGACTGCTGATAACCATGTTTCCGACCTGGAGGAATGCTTCAAGATACTACGGGAGTATGGCATGAGGCTTAATCCACAGAAGTGCACTTTTGGAGTCGCATATGGAAAATTCCTGGGTTTCATCGTCAATACCTGAGGAATCGAGGCAAACCCCGACAAGATCAGTTCATTACTCGAGCTTCCCTCACCCAGGTCGCGCAAAGACGTCCAAGGCCTGACAGGAAGGGTGGCAGCCCTCAATCGGTTTATTTCAAAATCCACCAATAAGTGCCTGCCATTCTACAACCTACTCTGAGGAAATAAGAAGTTCGAATGGACAGAAGAATGCGAAAGTGCTTTCCTCGACCTGAAGGCACATCTGGCCGAGCCACCCGTATTATCTAAACCAAAGGCAGGAGAGCCCCTTTTTCTCTACCTAGCTGTCACAGAGGATGCAGTTAGTGCCATATTGGTCCGAGATGAAGACCGAGTTCAGAAACCTGTCTATTACATCAGTAAAAGACTCCTCGGAGCTGAATCCTGATACCCGTTTATGGAAAAATTGGCGTTCTGCCTTATCACGGCCTCCCAAAAGCTCAGGCCGTACTTCCAGTCCCACTCAGTGCACGTCATGACCAATCAGCCTTTAAGGTAGGTTTTGCAAAAACCTGAAGCATCGGGACGCTTGTTAAAGTGGGCTATCGAACTCAGTCAGTTCGAGATTTTATACACCCCACGAACTGCTATAAAAAGTCAGGCCATGGCCGATTTTGTGGCAGAGTGCACAGGATTCTGGGAGGATCCTGTAGAAGACTCACCCCAGGTCACCTCGGCCCAGACGTCGTGGAAGATCTTCGTGGATGGCTCATCCAATGAGAACGACTCCGGGGCTGGAATCATTCTGATATCCCCTGAGGGACATAGATTCCACTCGGCGCTGAGATTTGGATTCAAGGCCTCCAACAACGAGGCCGAGTACGAAGCTTTGCTGGCCGGGCTAAGAATAGGCCAGGAGCTGAAGGCGAGCTCCATCCAGTGCTTCAGTGACTCCTAGCTCATGGTAAACCAGGTTCTGGGCGAATATCAAGCACGAGGACCCAAGATGGCTGCCTACCTGGCAAAGGTAAAATTCGAGCTGTCTGCGTTTGGGCGGGGCTCAATCGAGCATATACCTCGGGAGCAGAACGCTAACGCAGACCCTCTTGCCAAGCTCGCCACCTCCGGGGAGACGGAGGCTTTGGGGTTAGTACCGGTAGAGTTCTTGGAGAAACCGAGTATAGAAGAAGTCAGGGCGGAGGTCGAGATGATCGACGCCAGGCCGACCTGGATGACCTCCATTCTTGAATATCTCGCCGAGGGGAAGCTACCTGAAGGGCGTAATGATGCGCAGCGGGTACTGTACCAGGCCCCAAGGTATACGGTGGTAGACGGGGTGCTATACCGGCGTGGGCACTCCCTACCTCTCCTACGATGTGTTCTTCCAGGCGAAGCAAAGGCCATCGTACAGGAAGTGCATGAGGGCTTTTGCAGGGGTCACACTGGGGGGCAAAGCTTGGCCCTAAAAGTTTTAAGGCAAGGATATTACTGGCCCACTCTGTCAAAAGACTCGATCTCGTATGTCAAGAAGTGCGACAAGTGCCAGCGATTCGCCACAGTTTCCCGAGCTCCCCCCGTCGAGCTGAAGATGATCTTTTCCCCCGTGGCCATTTGCAGTGTGGGGGATCGACTTAGTTGGCGCCCTCCCCACTGGAAGAGGCGGGGTCCGCTACGCCGTGGTGGCTATCGACTACTTCAAAAAGTGGGCTGAGGCCGAGCCTTTGGCAACAATAACTTCCAAAAAAGTCCTCGACTTCGTGGTTAAGAGCATTATCTGCCGATTCAGGCTGCCCGAGAAAATCATATCCGACAATGGGACGCAGTTCGACAGCGACCTATTCACCAAATTTTGCGAAAGGTACGGGATTGTGAAAAGCTTCTCGTCCGTGGCTTATCCTCAAGAAAATGGCCAGGTCGAGGCCATCAACAAGACCCTAAAGGCGAGCCTTAAGAAGAGACTAGACGAAGCCAAGGGGGTCTGGCCAGAACAGCTCCCCCAAGTTTTGTGGGCATACCGAACCTCGCACCGGACTCCTACGGGTCATACCCCTTTCTCCCTGACTTTTGGGAGTGAGGCAGTCCTCCCTGTGGAGATTAAGGTACCTTTGCATAGAGTCCAGGCATATGACCAGGACCGCAACCACGAGCTACTTTGCGCTTCCCTTGACTTGGTTGATGAAAGACGAGAAGATTCGCAACTCCAGCTCGCGCATTACCAGCAAAAAATCACTCGTTATTTCAACTCAAAAGTCAAAAAACGCACCTTTAGCATTGGCGACCTGGTCCTCAGGAGAGTCTTCTTGGCCGGTAAGGACCCTAAAGATGGAGTATTGGGACCGAACTGGGAAGGGCCATATCAAATCATCGAGGTCGTTAAAGAAGGAACTTACAAATTAGCTCGGCTCAACGGAGGGGCAGTCCCACGAGCTTGGAACGCCATCCATTTGAAGAGATATTATCAGTGACACCCTTGTAAGGCCTAAAGGCCATTTTTTATGTATTAATCAATGAGAATTAACTTTTCGTTTATGATTGTACATATTTACAAGTGTAATCTAAAGTAACCACGAAAGACCCTTTCCCAGTTACTTGGGGGGCATGTGGTGCCTGGATATAACCAGGTCGCCTTAAAACTTAGAAGTTAATTTAAATCGATTGATCGTTGTTTTTCTTAAAGAGCACGAGATATTGATAAAAATTAACGCGAACTAAGTTTTCAAACTAAGTTCCTGGACATAACCAGGTCATAAAACTTAGAAGTTAATTTAAATCGATTGATCGTTGTTTTTCTTAAAGAGCACGAGATATTGATAAAAATTAACGCGAACTAAGTTTTCAAACTAATTTCCTGGACATAACCAGGTCATAAAACTTAAGAAGTTAATTTAAATTGATTGATCGTTGTTTTTCTTAAAGAGCACGAGAAATTGATAAAAATTAACGCGAACTAAGTTTTTCAAAGCAGTAACATAAATACGTAGAAGCAAAAGAAAGTAAACCAATCAAAAGTAAAAATTGATAAAACCAATTGTCTCGAGGTAGAAAAACCTCATGCAAAGTTACACACAAAAAAAAGAGAATATTAAAGGAATGGGTGCGAAAAAGAAAGGCCCTAAACTCCACCAGGCTACCCCGAGGAGGTCGCTGTCTCGCCCTCCTGCTCGGCCACGGCGGGTGCCTCCCCGGTCTCAGAAGGTGCCTCCTGCTGGAGGCGAGCTTTGAACCCCTCCAGGAAGACCTCCCCGTCCGCTCCTAAGAAGGAGAAGTCGTCGTCCGGGTTATAGGCCCAGCAGTGGTAGAGCATGTCCTCCATGGCGGTGCTGGAAGTTGCCTTCTCCGTTTCCAAGGCGGCCTTAGCCTCCTCGGCCCCAGCCTTCATAGAGTCTAGCTCGACCAGCGCGGCAGCAAGGGCGGCTTTGGTAGCCTCGGCCTCTTGAAGCTTGGGACGGGCTTCTTCCAGCTCGGCCTGTACGGCCGCCAGAGCATCCTTGGCTTCTTTTTCCTTCTGTTGGGCCGTCTGCAAGGAAGTTTGATGGGCGGCCAAAACCGCCTGATGCTCGCCCCTCATATCCTCGAGCTGGGCCCTGGACCTGGCTATGCTCCGGTGAAGGGCCAAGACGCTCTGCAAAAACAGAGAGGCAACTGCCTCAGAAAAAAAAAAGAGGAAAAACAGGGCAAGGCATGATAATCAAAAATCATAAAAGGGTAAAGTCAGCTTACCGTTAGGGCCATGCCCAATGAAGATTCCATCACACCATCCGGGCTCCTTGTTTCGATGGCCCGCAACTCTCTCTCAGTGAAGCGGTAGAAGTGGTCGACGGCGTAGCTTGCCAACTCATACACCGTCCCCCGAAAGACATCTGGAATCTTCTTCAGGGCCTGGGGGTCCACCGGGATACGGACCTCGGGGGTCGTAGTTGCCGAGGCCCCGAGCTCCGCCCCTGTGTCCCGAACAAAGGCCGGAGCTCGCGGAGGGGGTGGGGGCATGTTCCCCACTACAGTAAGAGGTGCAGTTTCCTTGGCCTGGACAGCTGGGGTCTGTTCTTTCCCCTTTGCAGGGGACTTGGTTGGGGTCCCATCGGCTTTCTTCGCCACCTGGAGCTTCTTCATTTTGGGCCCAGAGGCCCCAGCTGAGGAGTTCCCTCCGGTGAACATAGCTCGCAGATCTCTTCCCCCGGGCTGAGACATCTCCTCTGGCAGAAACAAAGACAACATCAATATATCAGTAAGCAGTCATGCAAAAACTAAAACAAGGGGAAAAAAGTGAAAGTCAAGTATATATATACTAAAAGGAATCCTACCCCTCGAGCTAGAAGAGGAATCTATGGTCACGACCATCGGCCCCGGAGCTTCTGTGGGGGAATCTAAGATAATTACTTGTCGAGCTGGCGCGAGTTCTAGATCCGAGGCTGGCTCAGGACTAGACTCTTCTACGTATTTTCTAAGACCCGGAGCTACGACACCCTCTCGGAGTGATGGCCATGACCGATGGTTGGTCCCATACTCCTCGAATAGGACCGACCTAAAGGCTAGGGTGTTGTCTACAACTATGGTACCCCTAGGGCGGCTACTTTCGTAATCCAACACGAGCCGGTTGACGCAATGGAGCAGGGTTACATCAAAGTCTGGGTCACTTGGATGGCGTTGGACGATCTGTTTGGGATTGAACCTAGCTAGCCGGGGGTCTACAGTGGCCCTATCTAAGTTCCTAAACATATATGGGTTACCTTGGCCGGAGGGACCTGCAGCTGCTCCAGACCGGATCCTCTCCTCGTCCGTTCTTTGGGCTTCCTCCAGCGCTCGCTTCCTCCTCACGAGGGGCACCTCATCCTCCTCATCCTCATCCCCCGCGGCCTCCTCCTCGGGGATAGGCCTCATCTCGCGAGCTGGGGGAGGCACCCGGGGTCTCCTCAGGTTCAGAGTCTGGCCTTGAGAGATCAGCTTGCATGCCAGCATCGTCTTGTCTGTCACGAGCTGGCGATAGTCCTTTTCACTGGGGGGCAAGCCCGCCAGTGTCTCGTACTGGCTCCCGAGGATCACGGACTTGTTTGTCCTCGCGAAAATGGCTGTAGAATTAATCTAAGTCAGAAACGGATAAGGGGGAAAGCTAACGGATACTTAACTTACGAGCTAAGGATGAAAAGTACTTACGAGGACAGTTGAAGTAATGCAGGTCGCAGTTGCGAAACCCCTTGGACATGAAGAACTGGTCTTTGAAGTCGTTGGGGTGGCTGGGTAGCTCGATGACCGCAGCCGTATTTGGAAACCGGGTCAAGTAGTAGAACCCGTCGCCTCGCCCCCGCTGCTCCGGGCTGGCCTTGAGGCAGAAAAAGTATAGGATATCTGCCGGAGTGGGGACCTCCCACTCCTGTTTCAAGAATAGATATCTTAGCCCTGCCAACACACGATAGGAGTTGGGGGGAGCTGGAAAGGGGCCAACCTCACATAGTTGAGGAAGTCGGCGAAGTACTGATCCAACGGGAGGAAAGCCCCGGCCTTGAAGTGTTCGTCACTCCAGACCGCGAATTCCTCGTCGAGCGGCGCGCAGCTCCGCTCACCTTCTAGGGGAGGTCGGGCAATGAGGGCACCCCTCCCCAGTTCGATGTTGTGGGAAAGGAATATCATATTCACTTTCCCCTGGTCGGTGATCTTCGAGACGATCCTCTCGGCCTCGAAGAAAGCGTCGGGTGCCACCTCGAGCTCCCGCTCCACGGCCGGCCCGAAGACAGGAATGGGGGAGTCTGTCATCACCTCTTTTCCCTTGGATTGTTGGGAAGACGAGCTGCCTGCGATCCTCTTAGAAGCGCTCTTCTTGGGTCCCATCTGGTCGCCTAGCAAACAAAAGAAGAAATTTTCAGAAAAGGCGACCTAGGAATAAGGGAGAATCAAGAAAAGGAGTTTTCTTTGCACGAGCTGAGGTAATCTCAGCTCGTGGAGAGTGAGACCACACGGTTCTATGAACACGCGCCTATGCTCCCAACAGATCCCCGATTGCTCAAGATTCGTGTGTCAGGAGGGTCAGGGTGAAAATTTGCCTTGGAGGGAAAGTTTCAGTAGGCAAGAGATGCAAAATCGTATGTGAGGCATGTCCCCTAAGCTACCCGGTTTTGCACCCAAAAATACTGGATATTTTAAACCACCATACCGAAAATCCTACCCAGAAAATTTCCCCAGAAAATGCACCCTATAAACCGTGTTCCTAAATGGTTTTCTACTACAAGCGATACCCCAACCTAAAAGGCTTTCACCCTTCATGCCCACAAAAAACCAACAAAACCTTGCATGCAGCTACAGTAATATATTTACCTAGGCTACAGTGAAAAATAATTTCAAAACATGCACAGTCAGGGGACTTACGGAGTATTCTGGTTGAGAAGAGGATGAAGGGATCGTCTGGGTTGGGGCTTCGTCGGAGTAGTTGATTCCAAAGCTTCAAGGGAGCCCTTACACCTGAATTTCTTGAGTGCTGGGAATGGCGGCCGGAAAGAAGAGGGTTTTTCTTTTGAAGATGAAGAAGAGAGAAGAAAGTGGAAGGTTCATAATTTTTTTGAATGACCGGGTGGGCCATGCGTAAGGTGGCCACCCCTTTTATATACGTGAAAGGCCACGTGAGGAGGGCCGTTGGATTGCTCTGATGTGGGATCCAAGGCTCTCCACTCGAAAGGCGAAACGACGGCTGAGTATAGGCTATGCCATTTAATGTGGTTCTCGGAAGACGTACCGTCACCAACCACGATGTTCCACGTATTCGGCGCCTGCATAAAATGTGGAATATGAAGAGTTCATGGGGAAGCCTAAAAGCCCCTACTGTGGCCCTACACGAAGTCGTGTACCACAAGCAGGGGCTTGGGGGGCAAATGTACGCCCTAATTTTCCAACGGGCTATTAGAGAGCTGAGATACGACCTAAATCATATCAGCCACGTGGATCCCCCATGACCGGAGCTGCTGTCGTCAGGTCCTACCTCGTTAGCTCGGGTATCCAAAAGGTTCGCAAAGACTACTCAAGGACCGAGTCAGGACTGTGAAGGCCACAGGTCGAGGGGGCATCCAGCTCGTGCCACGAGCTGGAGTTGGAAGCCATGACCTCTTGTAAAGTCAACCACGCAAGGTAAGCGTGCATATATCAGACATCACGTGTCGGATATATCCCTGACTTCTCGGACACGCAGCATGAACGTGCGTATTCAGGCACCCACGACTGGGTTGGGCAGTGCGGCCCATTATCCCCCTTACCTATTGATTAGACCACACTTCATGTGTCAGGTTTTAGGAATTAATCATGAATGTCACAGAAGTGATATGATAGATAAGAAGGTCACGGGATGACCCCCCTTACCAACCCCCAGGTGCCCTCTCCTATAAATATGGAGACCCTGGGAGTTGCAAAGGGTTGGATTCTATTGTATAAGGAAATACCCTGTAAAAGAATATCAGGCAGATAGCAATAATATTGACTGGTAGAGTAGAAGGATTTTAACCCTTGGACCACCTAAAAAAACGTATTTCGTGTCACCAGTCCAAAAAAAGATCATCCATCTATTTCGGTTCATTACAAAGCACTAATCCCTTCCTCTTATTTTCTTAATTACCTGTTGGCGAAGAACCGCGTCAACAATAATAGTATCATACTCACATATATATATACAAAAGTTTATAAAAAAAATAGTAAAATATTTATAGCTTGATGAATAGTGTTTCACTACATATAGAGAAATACTATTCATTTAGGTAAAAAATTATAACTTTACATCACCCATTGGAAGACTACTTAATCATTTTTTCTCTATATTATAAAGAATAACACATTTTAGCTCATTCATTGGGAGTGCTCTAAGTAACAAAGTTCAAGAAGATGTATTCACATTTTAATTTCACGTATACAGATAAAAATAAACAAATAATTAATATTTTTAAAATAACAATGGTAGTAGAAAATTTAAGCTCACTTACAATATCTTTTCTATTCTATTTTTCAAAATACATCACTAAAATCTTACTTTTTCTTTATTTTACCTTAAATTTTTACATTAGACCATACATGAATTTCTATATATTTTATTTTTACAACATTTAAATATTATATTTTTAGATATTATTTATTTATTAAAATAATTTAAGATGAAAGAGAAAGAATGAGAGAGAAATTAAAAATAATAATGATGAATAGTATGTAGCTAAATGTGGAGAATGATATATGTTTATTGTATCTTAATTAAACACCTTATTTTTTATACATCATCTCGTATAAGTATCATTTCATGGATTTTGAGCTATATTTTACATATTTAGCTATTGTACCTCATTTATTGCGGTGTTGGTATGTAAATTTACTTTAAAGATATATATTTATATGAAATTTCTACTATGGGGACATGTCTTTTGTCTTTATCGGTAGTGACGTTTTTATTTTTGGCACGTGAAAAATTATAATCCAAATTATTTTATAAGACGGTATACAATGTAGTTATTTAGAACCTCTAACCAGTTTTTAGAAAATTTCGAATAATTTACGGTGTCCAAAATATGTTTCAAAACAAATTATTTCACACGTGTATAAAACAAGCTTCAAAACAACCTGTTTTATGTTTTTGAGACCATAAATTATTTGAAATTTCACAAAAAATTGTGGGATGTTCTAAATAACGATATTATACATCGTCATATAAAAAAAATTAGATTGTGACCTATTCATGTGACGAAAACACAAAACACAAGTTATTTTGAATTGTTTTATACGTGTGTAAAATAGATGGTTTTGAAGTTTGCTTTTCGGCATCGTAAATTATATGAAATTTTCTAAAAACTAGTAAAATGTCTATTATAACTACAATATACATCTTCATATAAAAAAATAAGTTATAATTTCTTTACATGCTAAAAATGGAAATGTCCCTACCGGTGGAGAAAAAAGTTATGTCCCCACTATAAATTTTTTCTATATTTATAATCAAGGAAAAGCCCTATTACTTAATGCAAATTTAAATGAGTTCAAATCACATCAAACTTCAATGCTTTAAAATACAATTATGTCATTAGTAGCTAGGGTTACTAAGAGATGTCCCAGAGATTGCTAGGTTGCTCTAAACTACCAAATATGTAAAATATATATATATATATATATATATAGCAAATGACTTAAAATTCAATTCCATTGAGTGCTATAAATATTTAGCTATAATAGATAGGCTCTAAAAGCAATAATTTTTTTTTTACTAAATATAGCTAAACTTTTACATCTTCATTAAAAAAAATTATTATTTTCCTTTCTCCCCATTAGTATTTTTTATTAATTTGTTTTTTCAAATTTTTTCTTTGTTTTTAATAAATAAATAATATTTATAAATATAATATTTAAATGATGTAAAAATAATATAAAGAATTTGATGTATGATATATCATAAAAATATAAGATAAAATAGTAAAAGTAAAGTTTTGATAGGGTCTTTTGTGAGACTGAATAAAAAACTCATTGAGAATGGTTACAACAAATAAAGAAAAACATACCCTATAAGTCTATACTAATATATAAATACATAGCAACATAAAAAGCTTCTCATGCAGTAGTTAGTCTTTTCATTTTCGTTATATAGAATTCTACTCTTCTTCTTCTTCTTCTTCTCCTCCTCCTTCTTCTTCTTCATTTCCTTAGCTATAATTTTGAATCTTTATCCAGAAAAAAGAACTCAAGAAGAATGAGGAGCTGATTCAATAAACGTGGCGGATCGGCATAAGGGGCACTGGTTGGGGGGAGCTAATAAGAGAAGCCAGAGCTAGGTAGAGTGAGGGGTGTGATTAGCAAAGGGAAATTTGATTTTTTTTATGCTTAATGAGGTGTCCAAAATAAAATTATATGCTAGTCCTTCTAATTATTTCAAAAAATTGTTAAATATTTTTATAATACCCAAAATATCCCTCCCATAATTTTTCCTATCCACTTCCTCTTCTCTCTTCCCTCTCTTTCACTCAACCCATTCCTCTCTACTCTCTCTCTAGAAAAAAAATCCATGGGTAAGGTAAATGATAAGAGAACCCAATGTAATAGAAAATATTCCTCACTTAGGACACTAAAATATTCCATTTCGAACCGACCTTGGCATGATTTTTGAGATTTTTTTTCAAATCTGAAAACTTTGAAATATGTACAAAATTGATGTGGTTCGAGGTGCTCGATGACAGCTCGATGGGGCCTTCAAAATCAAGATTTTCATGAAAAAAATCGATGTTGTTCGATAGTGTTCGATGTGATTCTTGCATGATACGTAATTTTTCACTCGCGTGTCTGTTTGAGATGATTTTTGTTTTTACTTTTGGTATTTTTTTCAAAATCTACACGTTTGAGATGTGTATATATACATTTGTGAAATATAAATCTTGAAAAAAAAAATACAAAATGCAAAACATACCTCATGTTCAAGATATATTTTCGTATGTTTGTGTTAGAATTGGTTATTCTGTTATTCTAACAGTATGCAAGTTATAAACTTTGAAAATACATATGTGAACATCTAAAACGTGTAGATATAAAAAAAATACCCAAAAAAAATCACCCCGAACGGACACTCGAGTAAAAAATAATGTCTCTTACAATAATTGCATTGAACCACCATCAAGCAAGGTCGATTTTTTTTTTCATGAAAATCTTTATTTATAGGCCCCATCAAGCTGGTATCGAGCATCATCGAGTAACAATCAAGCAAAGTCAATTTTTTAAAAATTTCAGAGTTTCAGATTTGAAAAATACCACAAACAGACATCCGAGTGAAAAATTACGTATCTTGCAAGAATCGCATCGACCACCATCGGACCACCATTGAGCAACATCAATTATTTTCATGAAAATCTTAATTTTGAAGGCCCCATCGAGCTGGCATCGAGTACCATCGAATCACGTCGATTTTCTGCAGATTTCAAAATTTCAGATCTAAAAAAAATTACAAAAAAAAAACCCAAAAGGCATGCCCAAATCTGTTCAAAATGTAGAATTTTAGTATCTGAGTGATGAATACTTATTATTACATTGAGTTTTCTCATTGATTTTTTGGCTAGAGAGAGAATTGAGAGGAATGAGAGAGAAGGAAGAGAAAAGATGAGTAGATGAGAAAAATTAGAAGACGTATATTTTGAGTATTATCAACAAAATCTCCACTTTTTTTTTTTTTTGCCAAAAAAATCTCCACTTTTTTAAATGATTTAAATACGTAGTATTTTTTTTAGTTAGAACCCCTCGTTAATAAGCATAGAAACTCAAATTTCGCTCAATAAATAGTAAGAGTAAGTAGGTTTGCTAAAAAAAGAAGGAATAAGGCAAAGGTTAAGGGGGCTTTGGGGGGTTATGACTCATCACCATCTCTCTCTGTCCCTCCCCAAATTCCGAGCTTCCATCTGATTGTGATTGATTGGACATGTTGCTTTTGTTTTCTTTCTCCCCTCCTCGTTGTCATCTACAGCTACTCACTCTTTCTCCTTTTCTTTTACCCTATTACCCTTCTATATACATCAACTCTCTATTTTCTATACCGTTTTGGACTTTTGAAACTCCATCCCATAATCTTTATTTGTAATTTTATTGTTTTTATCTTTTTCTGTAATGATTGTCATTTCTATTATGATTGATTTTATTGTCACCGTGTTATAAAATGTCTTCAAAAATTAAGTGATTTTATGCCTATTTTTCTATTTTTTCTTTAAGGTGAAAAACAAAATCCTCTTCAAATTTCTCAAAACATGAGCATTTAACTCACAAGTTGTTTTAAAAGTAATTCGGGTACAACTACATCTATTTTCTATTTATTTTAAATTTAAAAAAATCTAAATGACAGTCATTTTCATTGAACTACATCAGGGGTAATGTGGTAATTTTCTGAACTACATAGATAATAACCAAGGTCCCCGTCTCTTCAACAAGCTCTTCCGCTTTATAACCCCATTAAACACTCCACCCCATAGAGGAATCTCTTCTCTCTTTCAATGCCCATTTCTTTCAATCAGAGAACAAAAATCTCTCTCCCTGTCTCTCTTGTAGACTAAGAAGACTTATCTCTATTAAAGTTGAAAGAATTCATGGAAAACTAGGTCTGGCACTTTTGAGTGATTTCATCTCCAAGCAAAAATAATTTTCATAGCAGTGCACCTGCTTCTGAGGGATGGGTATGAGCTCAATCTCTCAGTATTTCCACTTTACAGTGATTAATACCACCAGCTTCTTTCGTCACAAGCCTTTCATGTCCATTTGAGAATAAGGCCCACCTTGAGAATTCTTATACGCACTGTTTTAAACTAAGAACAAAAGAATACACTAAACAAAAGCTATGGCGAGTGGAAAAGTCTATGGAGGTTCCAACATGTCCATTCTACTACAAGACGATAGGCTTCCCTGTAATTCTGATGTTCTCAAGTCTCTTTGGATTCCCAGCTCTTCCTCATCTTTTCAAGGTAACTAGCCAACTCTTTTGAGGTTTTGCTTTTTCCTTTCATTTTTCTCAAAGGCCTTTCTTTTTAGCTACTTTCACTCTGTACTAGCCCTAATCTATTATTGGGATTGTTGTTTGTTTTTCTCTTTATTGATCCCCTTTCTTTTAAAAAAAATCCCACTTCAAAAATCACCGTGCTTGGTCTTTCTTGGTTGACTTTTTTGGTATGAACTGGTGCATCTAGATTTGCAGACTTTGATGCTTTCTAACTCATAGATGCTCTTCTTTTGTTGGATTAAAGCAAATTTCAATGAAAGACGTGCAAACCAATACATATGTGTGCATCAAGATGTGGCCTAGTTTGGTTAAAAAGACAGTGATCTGCTGCTAAAGTTTTGATCTTCTGAACTAAACTATTATCTTCATCCTCTGTTTCTAACCATCTAATGATGTGATTGGTCCTCATTTCAGGTTCAAAATCCATGCTTAGTTTCGAAAGTGTTGGCGGAGGAGATTCCACAGATGGGTCCTTTTTCCAACCACATGACAAAGATGATGATAATGTCGATGATGATTACGATGGATGCTTTCATCAACCAGGAAAGAAAAGGCGGCTCTCAGCCAATCAAGTTCAGTTTCTCGAGAAAAACTTTGAGCTAGAGAACAAGCTTGAACCCGAAAGAAAAGTCCAACTTGCTAAAGAGCTCGGCTTGCAGCCTCGGCAAGTAGCAGTCTGGTTTCAAAACCGGCGAGCTCGATACAAGACCAAACAGTTGGAGAAGGAATACGACTCATTGCAAACCAGCTACGACAGACTAAAGTATGACTACGACATTCTTCTCAAAGAGAGTGAAACTTTGAAAAATGAGGTAAAAATACAATACACTACTTCTACTCGGGTTGTTCTTGTCTGAAACATATAGATTGAGTTAAGATCATAATGGATTTTAAATTTAATATATTTTTGTTCATCTATACAGGTCAATTCCCTTAATGAAAAGTTGCTTAGCGAAGAGAAAGATACTAAGAAAAATTCGGAAAACACAGAACCTGAAAACCCAATTGTGAAAACAGTAGTCTCTGAAACTGTTTCAAATGTGGCAACAATGGTGGTATGCAAACATGAAGATGCAAGCTCTGCTAAAAGTGATGTTTTTGACTCAGATAGTCCAAACTATGCAGAGAACTATTGCTCCATATTGGAGCCAGCTGATTCTTCTCATATGTTTGAACCAACGGACCAGTCAGATTATTCTCAAGACGAAGATGATAATAACAACAAAAACAGCAGTAATTGTAATCTCATGAGCCAGAGCTTTTTACCGCCTCCATTGCCATTGTCATTACCATGTATCCCCAAGTTTGAAGCTTGCTGTAACTTTGGATTTCAAGTTGAAGATCAGGCCTTTAATTTCTGGTCTTATTGATGGGGGGTCACATTTGGCTTGGATAATTATGATTATATAATACTGCATTTTCTTAGTTATGCAAAATGCCTCAAGTTATTATTAGTAGTTGTAGATAAGGTTATTAACACGAAATAAAATCATATTATCATGTGACGATGCTGTTCTGCATAATTACCTTGCTTTGGTTTTGGTTCGTTCTGGTTCAATGATAAAAAGGCATGATATAATTCGATATTTACTTGATTTAATGATTCTTTCACTAAATATAGAGGAATTGGATCCCCTTCAAAAATTTCCAATCTAGCAAAGATTGCAGAAGTAAGCGGATTCAATTTCAACTTGATCCTTTATATATACATATATCTTTATAGGCGATGGATGCACACGCATCCACCACTTTTTCAGATCGGTCCGCAGCTGATATTAATAAAATAATATGATCTCAATTTTTATATATATATATAAGCCGATTGGAATCTTCATTATTGTTCCGGTGAACAGTTTTCGGCGCGATTTATTTTAAGAGTGTATATTGTAGTTCTTCTTGCAAATTTTCTAAAAATTTTGAATAGTTTACAACACAAAAACTAGGTTCAAACATGTTGTTTTTCACGCACATCAAAAAAATTAGTCACGCATGCAACATGTTTGAACCTAATTTTCGGTACTGTAAACTATTTGAAATTTTCTGAAAATTTACATGATGTTATAAACAACTCCAATATACACGGTCATAAAAAAAACCACACTGAAAACCATTCAAGGATCGAGAACACTGAGAACCTCACTGATAGGACTTAAAATAAAGCCTCTATATAAAAATTGTCATATATATATATAATATATGATACATTAAACTAATATATATATGTCATTTATTAAACTAATGGTTTATTTTTCTTACTGTGGGTGCATGTTATATGTGTAGGGATAATGTAATTTGAATATTCAAAAGCAAATGAATTACTACGGATTTTCAAGTAATTTATTTATATTTACACGCAACAATACAAGTAAATTAAGTAATGTATTACATCTAGAGTAAACGTGATTATTACTCGAGTAGTATTATTTGTAGTAGAGTTTCACGTGAATGATTTATTATTTTACATTATAAATATCATACCACTTTAATATTATGCCTTATTATTTTACATTGTAAATTTTGTACGACTTTAATATTTGTTAATAGGTAGGCAATTTAGTCAAATCATGTCATATGCATAGATAATATTATAATTAATTCATTTGTGAAATCCTTAATTTGATTGTTGTAAACAATTAAAAAAAAGGTGGCATGTAACTGCTGAAAAAAATGTTTCAAAAAACTTAATAATGGTTTGTCAAAATAACAGTAAGAGCATATAAACTAATTCCATAAACTTCCAAATACAAAAGCAACTAAAGTGGTCACAGATGGTTGCATGTAGCTGTTGAGAAAAAAGTTTCAAAATACTAAATAATGGTCCATGAAAATAACAGTGAGGAGCATATAAACAAAATCTAGAAACTTGAAATAGGAAAATGAACTAAAGTGGTGACAAATGGTTGATGCAAGGCATACTAACTAGATTGGAAGGAGTCTTGTGTCGATAGAGTTGGAAAGTTTGTGTCATTCCTTGTGTATTATGATGTTCCTGCCCGAGCTGTAGAGGCCATTTCAGACCTTAAGTGACACGTTCGCCTATTATGGTCCCGACCTCCGCAGAGTGCGCCTATTATGCCATCATTTGGTCTTCTTTTAGATTTTTTTAGGGTACCCATGCCTTTCGTCCTCACCCTAATAGGATCTTGTACAATATTTGAATTATCACGATGTGTTTTATTTAGTTTTTTGGTACCCGTTTCAGTACTTTGTCCCTACTCATAAGCCTCTTTAAATATGGTCATCAATTTTGTGAGCTCATTCTTTGCCACTTGAAATGTGGTATCGTTGTGTGATGCATAAAAACTCAATGAATGAGCTAAAGAATTGAGTGCCCCAGACCTGCGGTCAAATATAAAATTCTCTATTACAACACGAAAATAAAAAAGTAAAATTTACTTAACATTTAGTTCATAAATAAAGAAAAGAGATTTAGTTCTTACCTTGAAGCTCGAATCATCTTTTGACGGTCAGCTGAGGATTCACGTAGTGATATATTGGAAGAACTCTTAACATCCTTCCGTTAACGAGTTAAAATTAGGGACTCTGGTATAACTCGTATGTTAAGACTTTCATTGCACACCATATATGCCTGCAAGGAATACCATCATACTCAAATAACAAACACGAACACTTGAACTCATTGGTCAGTTTGGTGTAATGAACTTAGTGCCTTGATTCACTGCATTGGAATATCACGAAAGATAACAGACAGTAGTCCTCATGATTCTCCTTCTGAAAAATTTAATATGATGACTCCTGTACAAGCTCTTGTTCTACTTTGTAATAAATATTTCTTGTGAATATTTCAGAGGTCTGTTTGTAATACGGTATCAAGTAATTATTCTTATTGTTTGGATTCTGAGGAAGGATGTGTACGCTTTTGTAGTCATTTAAGGCTTCGTTGTTGCGCATCGTATTGATGGCTAGGTCAATCTGTGCGACAAAAGCTCGCAATGAGTAATTAGATTTTAGAAATCTCTTCAATTGATTGTTCATTGATTCACATCTTTGAGTTGTTCACATGCCTCCATATAACACCCCTCTCAAGTACTTCTCTAACCATTGTTGTCATGTGTTGTATTTAGTACGACACCATGAATTCTCTTGAAGGCCAAACCTTGCCAACAAATCAGCCCAATTTTCTTCAAATTCTTCCTCTGCATAGTAGGTGTATATTAAGTCATAGAAGCCTTGGTTGAACTTTGGAATCTTAATGTTCTTCGTTGCATTGTTTCCCAAAGTCCATGCACAGAGTCGATGGGTACAATCACTTAAAAGTTGTTTGACAGCAAATCCAATTCTTTCATCATTATCATTGAGCACTACTTTCAACTTTTTGTTGCCCATGCAATCAAGAAAAACCCTTAAGAACCAACAATATGTCTCCACTGTCTCATCCACTATCATTGCGCACCCAAATACACAAGTCTCAAAGTGTTGATTAACGCCAACAACGATTGTCAATGGCTTATTATACTTGTTCGTCCTGTACGTTGAGTCGAATGCAATGACCTCACCAAATAGCCCATAAAAGATTTTCCAAGCGATTTCGCTCATCTAACTTGACTCGACATATATATCGGGATCCTTTGTTTATAGGCCATTCAAGAAAGCCAACGAACCCTCTGAGTCACTTGGTAGGTTATCTAGTTTTCTTAAAGTGGCAAATTTTTTTGTACAGATCTCTTAGTTGAAAAGGAAGATTATTGTACCCACCTGATTGTAGGACCATGTGTGCTGCTGCTGAACTAGTTTTTACCCACATCTGTTCATGCTCATTACATGGGAAGCCACTACTTTGGAACCTCACGGTTTGAGCGTAAGAAATGCATTTGTGATGGGATCACCAAATCATGATTGTGAACTGCTACAAATTCCTTACACCGCCAAAGGTTTGTATCTTTCATTCGAATGATTCAGATCGCAGCCTAGCACCCACATCATGTTATTTCCTTTGCACGCTTCTTTTGGTTTGGCAGATTCAAAAAAATTTCTCTTCGAAAACCTTCATTAGAACAAACCCACCAGCGGATGCTAATAATGTCGTCCCTATATTTGATGTCGTCAATCCTAACACCAAATCCAACCCACTTTGTGTAAGTCTTGTAGAAAGCCTCTCATTTATCTAGAGTCTCCATGTCCTTGCCCCTAATATCAGTCATATCTATTTCGACTACTTGTATGTATAGTTGAAGGGACCCAATAATTTCTTCTGAATGAGGATTGGAGGATAAATCAATGTCCGTCATATCTCCTTGCAATGCATGAAAATCATTTAAGATGTCAATACGAGAATCCCTAATTGCTTTTATATATTTGTTTAGTGTAGTCTTAAGCATATGTAAGCAAGAGGTGCATATGTGAATCCATGAACAATCATTTATCTCGTACTCATGTCATATTCCATTATAATTATTCTAGCATAAAACATACTAATATTTATACTCAAAAGGAAATAATGCTTTCTGAAGACCTATATTTATACTCAAAAGTAAATTATGCTTCCTGAATACCTATATTAATACTCATCAATATTCTCAGTCATACACAATGTACAAAGTTTTGGAACTAGTGGTTGAAATACATACCTTGAAAGTGCTTCGTCTGATGAAGAGAATGCTTGAGAAATTTACCAAGTGTTGGACTTATAGCTCCTTTGTTGATAGAACGGCTAAATGAGCTTCTATAGATTTTATTTAGTTCAAATGAAATGGTAGATATGGTTACAGATAACATCATTTATTGTTTTGTCTATGTCTTGCAATGCACTTAATTATTATAAGAACTGCACAATTGTTTTACATTGACAATATATGGTTTACTAAATTAATTATCCACATAAGACCTAAATAAATAAAAGTGTAATTGAACTAAATAGCAAGTGTTTGGCCTGACTATGTAATACGGCTCAATCACCTTTAACAAAGATCTATATATTTTGATCAATATAAGCATTAAGTCCAATCACCCTCATATTCCACATTTTATTATATCATCAGGTTAGTTTTGGACTATGATGAATTGCATTATACTTGATTTTAAACATAAGGCCCACTCAAATATAAAAGTTGGAATATGGCTATCTACATTTGTATTTTTTTACTATATCATAAACATTATATATGGTTTTAGACAATAAGGCCCATTAAAAGTTTATTTTATTATTTGACTATGCTATAGTTGGAATAGTTCATATCTAGAGTATTTGATGAAACTAAATAATACTTTTAGGTGGTGGTGGTATTATTTGCTCCCATATATATGCACAGTAAAGTTATAAAATGGTCTATTTTCTAGAACTATATATATATATATAACATGATTCTTGTTTGTATCATCAATGACATGATATTCGCTTAAGACATCAACGTGAATTTGGCACATATCATATCAAAAAGGAATAATATGACACCTTAACATGGTGGCACTAGAAATATATTTGAAGTCATGAATTCATTGTTGTCCAAGTTTTGTGTTTTTCTTTTTTGTCACCGATAGATGCAGTCACTAGAACATGGCCGATGCAAAAATAAAAATAAGGTCAAAATACAACATGGTTTATACTAACATGTACTCTTTTGGGATTACATGCATGTGATGGGTTAGAAGAATACTGGGGAAGAAACCCAAAATACAACATAAGCTTAAAAAGACATAACCTAAAAGGCATAAACTTAAAAGAAAGTACAAGTAAACATATTGAAAACACAAGATCATCAAAAGAAAATAACTTGGTCATGAAGTGGAGACACATGCAATGAAGATGTTCGATGACCAAGTAGTCAGTCCACAATTGGGACAAGCTCCATTGAGATCAATAACCTCCTCGACGTTACATTCACAGAGGTAGTCCGTATTCCTCCACGAAAGCTTCAACGCATTTTACCAGTTCTTTTTCTTGAGTTTGGAACTGTCCCTGCTGAAACAAGAACGATGCCAACTCAAAGATCCTCTTACGAGCATTGCCCAAAAGGTGAACGCATCTCTTCTTTGATTTGTGCTCTGAACTCAGAGTACTCTCCAATATTACATATTGATAGCATGGGTTACTGGAGCCAGACCTGAGTCGCCTGGACCAGGAGGTGGACTGAGGAGTTATTTTGCGAACAAAAGAAGGGCTTCTGTTGGTCACATCTGGGCTACTACTCTTCATTGAAGAGCTTTGGGATTGGAATAGCATTTTTGAAATGGATCTTTGCTTAGT